>NC_140505.1:69329642-69956308 GCF_964339955.1 Pipistrellus hanaki
AAAAATTACACAGGGTATTAAATATATAATTTCTATTTTTAAATGTAGAGGCAATTTTTTATGATAGCCAAACTACTATTCAAGTCTAAAAATAAATATATGTAACATATATGTTATAAATGTATCATAATATATATGTATATATATCATCAATTTTAAAAAATATATGATAGTAAAGGACATAAGTAAATGTAAAGTTAAAATCATTGATGTGATGTATATTTTAGAAATGTCTTAAGAAGCAAGTGAATGAGAATAAAAGATTATTTTAGTTATAAGGGAGTAATAATGAGAGGTTGCAATTTAAAAAGTGACTCTGCTTGCTTGCTATTTCCAGTTCAAAGTACTGTATGCTCTCTGAAGCAGGGTTGAGAAAAAAATTTACTCAGAATCAGGTGACCAGATTTTCAAAGTAGAACATTTGATTTGCAAACTTAAATATCTGTTTTAAAGTAACAAGAAGTCATTTTAAAACAGAGTAATGTTTTATAAATATAAATTAGAGATCATGATGTGGATAAAATAAAAATGTTTAACTTAAAATCTTAATAATTTCTTGTACTAATATATATCCTAAAATTTTATCTTTGCCTGGAAACCAGTAGTGTGCAATAGAAATTTCTTGTTAGTCTAGTTTTCATTTTATTTCATTTCATTTAAATTCATGTTTACTTGAATTTAAAAACCCATGTGTGGCTTGTTGCTACATGTATAGGACAGCATTTTTTAAAATTGTTATTGTTGAAAATATTACATATGTGGACAGCATATTATATACTTTTCTTTCTTAGACAATTGTAGCCATTTTAATTGCAATAGAAAAAGGAAAGTGACTCAGACTCAAAAAACTGTTGTTGTCCTGGCCAGGTGGCTCAATTGGTTGGAGCCTCACCATAGACCAAAAGTTTGGTGCTTTGATCCCCAGTAGGGGCACGTATGGGAAGCAACTAGTCGTTATTACTCTCTTGATGTCTCTCTCTCTCTCTCTCTTTCTCTCTCTCAAATCAATAAGACATAATTTGGTGAGGATAAAAAATACAACAACATGATCTGTGGTCAAATATTGTGGGTACTAGATTAGCTCTGTAGATTCAAACTACATTAGGAGGTTCATGAAGTGCACAGATGCCCCTCAACTTACAATGGGGTTATGTCCCAATAAACACTCAAAAGCTGAAAATATCATAAGTAAAAAATGCACTTAATAAGTCTACTCTACTGAATATCACAGCTTAGTCCAGCCAACCTTATATGCACTCAGAATACTTACAGTAGCACACAGGGCAAAATCACTTAGCTGCTACTGCCCAGCATCTCAAAAGGATAACTCATACTCCATATAACTAGCCTAGGAAAACATAAAAATTCAAAACTTCTGGTACAATTCCTACTGAATGCTTACCACTTTTGCATTATCTTAAAGTCAAAAAAATTCTAAGGCTTGATGATCTCTACTTTAGTAAGACAATGCAAGAAGTGGTGTTATGATGCTTACTCACCGCTAGGAGGTACTGATTTGATAAAACAAGGAATAGAAGGAAAACTAAGCTGTATAAAATAAACATACCAAGTTAAAGGGTCCTGACATTTACAAAACAAGAATAAATATAAGGTTTGCTGTTTGACCATTTACTCTTTATGCTCAGGTGAATAGTGCCAGTGAGCCAGAAATAAAGGCCTTAAGTAGTATGTATGTTCTTAGACAAGCAATCCTCCCACAGTATTTCTGCTTTGGATGCTTGTCATGAACATGATAGGCAGGAAACCATGGCAACTAGAAATATATGAAAGGAATCAGAGAGTAAAGCTAAGCCACTCTGTGGCTATGACAAATACTATATTTGTGTTTTCCTGACTTACCTAAACTGAAGCTTTCAAATCCATTTGTGTGATCTTTTCAAATTAATAGTTCTTTTTGAAAGATAAGCGCACATCCTAGAATACTGGGGAAAGGGGGGGGGGGGGGAAGAAATGACATATAGACATATGTTAACCTAGTCTTAGATTATATTTTATTTTCAATAATAATTTCTAAAGGAAAGGGAAACTGTGAACAAATACAATCTCAGTTGGTGTTTACTTTCCCAAGGTAATGCATATTGCATAAAATCTTACCTATAATAATAAAATAAACATTTAAATGACAATTAACTAGAGTTTGAATTGTACTAGTAATTTCTCTGCATAATTAACAAAGGCTTGTTTGACTTTAAATTCACACTTTAAAACTAACAAAGAAAACAAATCAAACTTAGAATTTCACAGAAATGTTTTTTTTTTTCTCTCCAGTCTTTCCAATTCCCTAACTCAACCTTTCAATCCATTTAGCTAAGGCTGATTTCTGATACAATAGTAGCCCACATCATTTAATTTTGGAAGGGTTATATTCTATATTATGTTATATAAACGCTTTGGAGACTACTACTGTAGTATTTTCAGTTTAGAATTGAAATAAAATACATTGTACAAATTAAAAATTATGAACTTTGCTCCAAATGTAAAAATGTTGAGTCAACAAGTGAAGACTGTTGAGCTTAGATTTTGCATACTCTCTTAACTGGAGAACCACCCAACTCTGTCTATTCTTCATTGCAAGTTTGTTTTTTTTTTGTTTTTTTTTTTCATTATAAACAACAGAAATTATTTTGCATGAAGAACCTCAGTCTATGATCCAGACTGTACTGAGTGGCCAGATTATTATGACTATCTCATCAGTACTTCATTGGGTCACCTTTTGCCTTCAATACTGTGGCAATTCTTCTTGGCACTGACTCCATGAGATGTTGAAAGGTGATGGGAGCAATCTGACACCAGGCCTGATGAATAGCACTGTCCAGTTCTGTGAGATTTGATGGTTGTGGAACCAGCTGCCTGGTGGCTCTTTTAACTTTGTCCCACAAATGCTCAATTGGATTGAGATCTGGTGATTGTGGGGCCAACTAAGCAAGGTAAAGCCTCCCTCGTGTTCTTGAAACCACTCCTGCACAATATGAGCACAGTGGCATGGTGCATTGTCTTGGAAGAAGCCATCTTCATTGGGATATGCCATCAACATGATAGGAAGAACTTGATCAGTAACGATACTTAAGTATGTTGTCCAATTCAGACATTGTTCCACATGGATTAAAGGGCCCAAATCATGCCAAGAAAACCTTCCCCAAACCATAACACTGCCCCCACCAGCTTGAAGGTTTGTACTCATTCATGTGGGGTGCATGCTTTCATGCTGTTTCTGTGAAATTTTCACTCTGCCATCTGCATGAAGCAACTGGAAACATGATTCATCAGACCACCCACATGAATTTTTTCCACTGTCAAATCCTTATGTTCCTGTGAGAATTGGAGACTTTTTTATCTTGGTAACTGCAAACAGCAAAGGTGTTCGAACAGGCCTTTGGCTTCCATATCCCATACGACACAGTGTACGGCTAATTGGCCTACAAATGTCAGGTGGTCATAATAATCTGGTCACTCAGATTATTAATGTATAAATATATATATATATATATATATATATATATATATATATATATTGCACAAGACAAGTATACTAGAGTGATTAAATTTGGGAACTCTGAAGTCCTTTTGCCTTTGTCTGATTTTAGCACTTTTTCTTTAGTTATACTAGTTTTCTCTATATATAATAAAGGCTGTAACCTCATCCACTTTATAAAATTGTTAGAAAGATAATCATTCCAATCATTCCCAAACTCTCTTGGACATATAGTAAAATAAGAAAATAATTTTTATTGGGCTAAACTAATAAAAAGTTAGAGATGTTTGTTACTAATCAGGTTACTTGATACATAATTTTTTGCATGCTTCTTATTCTTATGTGTCTACCCTACTAGAGTTTAAGTTTGGTTGGGAGAAATACCATCTCTGCTTTGCTTACACCACACCATGATATCCGGTTTTTGTCAGTATTTGGCTTATGGTAGGAACTCCACTAATTTATTTATTTATTTATTTATTTATTTTTAATATATTTTATTGATTTTTTTTTGCCCCCCTCCCTCCCCCACATCCCCTCCCTCCCCAGAGTTTTGTGTCCATTGGTTGTACTTATATGCATGTATAAAAGTCCTTCGGTTGATCTATTATCTCCCCTAGATCTTCCTCCCCTCCCTGCTGTAATTTGACAGTCTACTTGTTGATATACTGTCTCTATATCTATCTTTTGGTTCATCAGTTTATAATGCTCTTTATTATCCACAAATGAGTGAGGTCATGTGGTGTTTCTCTTTCATTGATTGGCTTATTTCACTCAGCATGATGTTCTCCAATTCCATCCAGGTTGCTGCAAATGATGAGAATTCCTTCTTTTTTATGGCAGCATAGTATTCCATTGTGTAGATGTACCATAGTTTTTGGATCCAATCATCTGCTGACGGACACTTAGGCTGTTTCCAAATTCTGGCTATTGTAGATTGTGCTGCTATAAACAGGGGTGCATATATCCTTTCTGATTGGTGATTCTAGTTTCTTGGGATATATTCCTAGAAGTGGGATTACTGGGTCAAATGGGAGTTCCATTTTCAGTTTTTTGAGGAAACTCCACACTGTTCTCCACAGTGGTTGCACCAGTCTGCATTCCCACCAGCAGTGCAAGAGGGTTCCTTTTTCTCCGCAACCTCGCCAACACTTGTCGTTTGTTGATTTGTTGATGTTGGCCATTCTGACAGGTGTGAGATGGTACCGCATTATTGTTTTGATTTGCATCTCTCGGACAATTAGTGACTTTGAGCATGTTTTCATGTGCCTTTTGGCCTTCCTTCTGTCTTCTTTTGAAAATGTTCTATTTAGGTCCATTGCCCATTTTTTAATTGGATTATTTATCTTCCTTTTATTTAGTTGTATAAACTGTTTGTAGATGTTGGAGATTAAACCTTTATCAGTAGTATCATTTGCAAATATGTTCTTCCACACTGTGGGCTTTCTTGTTGTTTTGTTGATGGTTTCTTTTGCTGTAAAAAGCTTTTTATTTTGATGTAGTCCCATTTAGGAACTCCACTAATATTCATTAAATGAACAAGCAAGGGAATAAATGCATCTGACTAATTCACTAATTACTTTACACATTTGTGTCCCTTCTGGAATGTTGTGGCTATTCCAAAATTTTTATTGAATTATACTAACTATTTATTTATCATGATTATTTCAACATCCTCTCTATGAACTCATATAAAATATGTTCCTTTGATTTAAATGCCAAAATTGACCTTATTGTTTCTTAAGCAACTCTTTCATATGATCATTTATACCCAGAGCCTTCTCATTTTTCTCAGCCTGAAGTTCTATTCTCTGATTTCTTGAATTCTGGATTTCTCCACCTACTCTATCCTTCTTCCTCTTTACAGCTTTATTTTTGTAAGCTGATCAACTTTATGATGTCCTTCAATTACTTAATATTTTTCTAGTTTAACAGCCCATTAATAATCCTAATCATCAACCTTACCATCACTAAAGCTGTGGGCTTATTCTCTTTCCTGCGAGTTGTAAACATATCAGTCAAAAAAACACTTCTTAGTTTCTACACTTCTCTGACCTTCTATAATTTCCTTGTAAATATGCATTTCCAACATAACCCAAATACTTATTTCCTCTCCTCCTGGCTCTGAGATGTGGGAGCATGGAGAATATCTCTCCAGGCTCAATTAGCATCTATTCAACTTCCAGGACTTACTTTGTATTGTGAATGGATGCTGCCATATACAGCTCTCATTGCAGACTGGCCTTTCCCAGGATAGTTTACCTTTTTACTCATTTGTGTGTGTGTTTTCCCCATAATAAACAGAGTAAAAAGAACATAATCAATAATAATTTATGAATAAATATAGGCCATTAAAGTAGAATAATATTAAATACATCCACCAATAAGTTATATGTAGATTTTTCTTGCACATAGTCTATTAAAGACTTATTTTCAGAAGTTCATAATCATTTGGTAAGTCTGGGTGAAAATTTAAGCAGCTGAGGATGAACTAATTTATTCATGTAAGAGCCTGTTTTAAAACTTTTGTAAACATGTTTCCTTGTGTATTATAGAAAAAAAAGTAATTTTAAATATGCCATTTGGTAGTTATAAGAATTAAATGAGATGATACTTTGCATGTGCTGTACTGTTGAGCCTCATGTAAATGTAAAGTAATGCAAACCAACTTTTTAACATGCTGCAGAAAACCACTGGCTTCTGAGTTTAAGTATTTTTCTTATTATCATCGTATTAACCCCTATGAATTTTCTGTCATCTTTTCTTGTTGCTCAAGGGAAGATACAGATACTGTAGTAGATTCTAAAAGTGTTTGTCTCCACCCTGGCCAGTAGCTGGTTGAAACATCTTCCCATACACCAAAAGGTTGCAGGTTTGATTCCTAGTCAGGAAGCATACCAAAATTTCAGGATGGATCCCGGGTTGGAGAACCTATGAGAGTTTCTCTCTCTCTCTCTCTCTCTCTCTCTCTCTCTCTCTCTCTCTCGCTCTCGCTCTCGCTCGCGCTCGCGCTCGCTCTCTCTCTCTCTCTGTCTCTCTCTTCTCTCCCTCCTTTCTTTTCTCTTCTCTCTCCCTCTACCTTACTCTTTCTCTAAAATAATTTAAAAAACATATCCTTAGCCTTTTGGCTCTCTGAGCAGCACCATGGCGGTGGGCAAGAATAAGCGCCTTACAAAAGGCGGCAAAAAGGGATCCAAGAAGAAAGTGGTTGATCCATTTTCTAAGAAAGATTGGTATGATGTGAAAGCACCAGCTATGTTCAATATAAGAAATATTGGTAAAACATTGGTTACGAGAACTCAAGGAACCAAAATTTCATCTGATGGTTTGAAGGGTCGTGTTTTTGAAGTGAGCCTGGCTGATCTGCAGAATGATGAAGTTGCATTTAGAAAATTCAAGCTAATCACTGAGGATGTTCAGGGCAAAAACTGCCTGACTAATTTCCATGGCATGGATATTACCGTGACGAAATGTGCTCTATGGTCAAGAAGTGGCAGACCATGATTGAAGCTCATGTCGATGTCAAGACTACCGATGGTTATTTGCTTCGTCTCTTCTGTGTTGGTTTTACTAAAAAATGCAACAATCAGATTCGGAAGACCTCCTATGCTCAGCATCAGCAGGTTCGACAAATCCGGAAGAAAATGATGGAAATCATGACCCGAGAGGTGCAGACAAATGACTTGAAAGAAGTGGTCAATAAATTGATTCCAGACAGCATTGGAAAAGACATAGAAAAGGCTTGCCAATCTATCTATCCGCTCCATGATGTCTTTGTTAGAAAAGTCAAAATTCTGAAGAAGCCCAAGTTTGAATTGGGAAAACTAATGGAGCTTCATGGTGAAGGTAGCAGCTCTGGAAAAGCTACTGGGGATGAGATAGGTGCTAAAGTTGAACGAGCTGATGGATATGAACCTCCAGTCCAAGAATCTGTTTAAAATTCAGACATTTAATGGTGACAAATAAAAAAACCTATTTGTGAAAAATAAATAAATAAGTAAAAATAAAAAGCATATCCTTAGGTGAGGATTAAAAAAAAAATTGTCTCTACATTTTGAAAACATGTAGGTAGAATTTAAGAAAATGTATAAAGAAAACAAAATATGACACGATAATTATATGCTAATACTGACTTTAAAAATATGTTAGAAAACAATAAGCATAGAAAAGTAGGCCTGTAAGTTCAAAGGAGTGGTTATTTTAATACTACATTTTAAAAGATATTGTATAGAAATAACTCATATGTGAGAAAATGTAATTCTTCTTACGTTACAAAGGTTATAGTATCTTTGCACAATGTTGTTACCAGAAGTGGTTTGTCTTAGAGCTCAAAGAATTATTTTTGTTATCTTTCTTGTTACTCTGTCTAAAGCATAATAAAATATTAACATATCCATTTCTAACTATCTTATGTTTTAAAGTTACAAACATAAAACAATCCTGAATAAATTACCCATGCCATACAAAAGAATTTAAAATAAATTACTGAATAAATTGCTGATGTGATAAAATTGCATATAGGAAGTGTTATTTTGATATGTTTTCACTATACCTAGGTAATAAAAACTGCTTAAGGATACAATCTACCATTTCATACTGTCAGAAATATTAAGAGGCTATTGTCATAAGCTCTCAATAGCTTTCCTTGCTGAGACCGGTTTGGCTCAATGGATAGAGCGTCGGCTTGGGGACTTAAGGGACCTGGGTTCGATTCCGGTCAAGGGCATGTACCTTGGTTGCGGGCATATCCCCAGGAGGGGGTGTGCAAGAGGCAGCTGATCGATGACTCTCTCTCATCGATGTTTCTAGCCTTCTATCTCTCTCCCTTCCTCTCTGTACAAAATCAATAAAATATATTTTAAAAAATAGCTTTCCTTAAAATATGTTAAGGAAAATCAACTTAGGCAAATTTTAATGAGCCATATTCTAAGTTATATATTCTATACATACATCTATATTTGATTCACAAGTATGAGCTTAATATTTAAAAGAAAACATAGTTATGTAATATATTGCTTCTTATATTTTGGTTAAAGATGAAAATATAATATTCTCACCATATTGGAATAATTCTCAGATTCCTTGTTTACCCTTTAGGGTACTACAAAATAACTATTATATATTACATGCACACAAAGAAGATAAGGAATATTTAAGGGAAAGTGCAATAAATCACTTTTATGGTAACCAACACCAGGCTGAGCTTACATAATTTTATGGAACAAGTTTAAAGGTATCAAACTTTCTCAAAGTTTTAGTCAGCCCAATTCCCTAAGCTTTTATGCTTTTGTAATAGCAAAAATTAGACTGATTCTAAGATAGCTATCTTAATCACTGTAGATGAAAGAACCCAAAAGAGTAAGTTGAGAAGTAAGGACACTAATTTCTGCTTTGTCACTGTTTGTGTGATTCGGGTGAAAACTATTTCTGGCCTTTTTTCTTAAATTACAAATCAAAGAGGTTATTTGTCACTGTGTGATTCGGGTGAAAACTATTTCTGGCCTTTTTTCTTAAATTACAAATCAAAGAGGTTATTTCTGTTTCTAAGGATCTACTCCTTGCTCTAAATTATATTAATAATTTGATTGTTTTGAACCTTAGAAAGTTTTATGGTAATACATGTACGAGGAAGTTATCAAAAACAGACGTATAGTTTAATCACTATTTGTTGCAATAGAAAGTGATAAATGGCATAGGTTTAAAGGAGAATAGAAAGGTCGAGAATACAAGGGAAATGCAAATACAAGGGAAAGTCACTGTTAAATCATGAAGTCTGGGAAAAAGAAATTAGTGTCTGGAGACTAACAAACTTGACCTCAATTAGCACTGAGTTTCAACAGTCAACTACTTCATCTCTGTGGGCTTAATTGCCACGATTTAAAAGTCAACATGATAGCTTATAATGGAATTATGGTATATTAGATTACATTATATTATACTAGAGGCCAATACATGAAATTCCTGCAGGATGCTCAACCCTCACAGCCATGGCGCCTGCCTGGGCCCTCACAGCCCCGGCTTCCTCCAGAAAGTGGTCCGAAAAGATGACAAAAAGGTTGTTAGGCTGTCCGGTCTAATTAGCATACACTTTTAGCATTACAAATTAACATATAATATATGTTATACAAATACATAATATATATCTAATGCAATTGCATGTTATATATTTTATAATGTTCAATATGTGTGTGTCCATGTGTGCACACACTTATGTCCTTTCTTTGAGCTGAAGATATTGCCTCTAAATGCACACTATTTTTGTTGTGCTGTGTAGCCATTAAAATTTTAGTTAGGATATTAGCTGATAAAATGTCACAATTTTAGATAAAGGGAAACCATTTATTCAATAATGTTGGAGGTGTGCCACAGAATATAGAAAAATAACTCCCTAAATAAAAACTACCTCTAGAAGATTTACATTTTATTTGAGGATGAAAAATAAAGTGTCCTGAATTAGATTGTTATGTTGCCAAATTATCTATAGTTTAATCTTAGAGATATTTTTCAATTTTAAAAAATAGGATAATTGTATTTGCAAGTGATTTGAGATACATAGACTTATTCAGCATTAATAATGATCACTGTATTATTTCATGTACTATTGCATTAGCTAAAATTTCTCATATAAAATAGAACGGCGAAGCATGAAAAGTGAAAGTGAGTAGTGGCACTAAGGTTGTATAAAAATTTAACCTTCATGTCCTTTATTATTCCATCCTCTCAGGAATGGAGGCTCACTTCAGGGCTGACATGTTCTATGCAATTATTACACTACTCTATTCTGAAGATTTATTTATTAAAGGCCATGGATTAAACCACATAAATTTGGTCTTTTTTAGAAGCCAGTCAGACTTTAGGAGGGTAGTTAAAGGGATAAATGTCATACGGGAAGTTTTAGAAGGCATTGTACCTGAAGATAAATAATTTTAAAATTTATGTTCAACTATGTTTGCCACTCAAGGTTAGGTTATTTCCTCTCTCTCACCTTTGTAAGTTCAGTTATCATTTACAAACATTTTTCTTATATGAAGTTATTCACCATATGGTTTGGATCCATTTCTGCCAAATCATTTTGCTTTCTTATTTGCTTGACTGAAGAAGATTAAGAAAATAGTAAGGTCCTCTTCCTTTCAAAAATTCGATATTGGGGTGGGGGAGGCTCAAGATAATATTCACTGTTGTCTTAGGTTGGGGTAATGTATGGCAAGTGATACATACTTACAGTCACCACTTTCATGTGTTTTATCTGTTTTTCTACCAAATCCAAACTGGTCAATACAGAATTTTTAGAAGAGGGTAAATAACAAAAATCAAAATAAAATAGAAGAGACTTGTAAAAATGGGAGCCAGTATATTTAGGGTTCTAGACTCTTATTGTGCTCTTGAGTAAATCCTTTAAAAGTGTATTCTGGACAATAGAAAAGGAGTGTTTATGGTATCAATTTTTTTTTTGAAAGAATCTATCTTCTGTAAGCCATATATATATATATATATATATATATATATATATATATATATATTAGTTATTTTAGAAGTTGATATTTATTTTCCCTTTTATGAGCAAAATAGATTATTTAGTACCTACAAGCAACCAAAGTCTTAAGTTGTAGTTAGATATTGTGGGGCTATTATTTTTAATTATTTGGTGAAACTGTGAATGTTATATATATATTCATCTTACGTGGCTTTATATTTTGTTTTCCATGCTTTCTCAGAATTGTCTATATAGGTCAACTGAATAGGCTTAATATTTCCTCAAAGCAGAATCATTAGTCCATGTGACCATCAAATGGTAACAGTTTTTTTTTAATGCATATTTCTGATGATGGCTAGCTGAAATGTAAAAGTTTTTCATAATTTCACATAGGTAGTTCTTGCTCTATTTTTATATTTTATTAGATTATTTTATAAATTATAATAAGAATATTTAGAGAAGGTTCTAACTTAAACTCACAAAGCTAGAAAGTTCATAGTTATATTTGTCATTGCATTCTAAATTGCACCAATGTGTTAATTAGGGTCATTTGAGTAATAGTGTAATAACTGAATTTACTTGCAACTGTTGCACTATTCCACTGAAATATAAGGAGATATACAATCAAGAAAGAAGAGATCTCTGAGGCCGGTTTGGTTCAGTGGATAGAGCATCGTCCTGCGGACTGAAAGGTCCCAGGTTCTATTCCAGTCAAGAGCATGTACCATGGCTGCAGACACATCTGCAGCAGGAGGTGTGCAGGAGGCAGCTGATCGATGTCTCTCTCTCATTGATGTTTCTCTCTATCCCTCTCCTTTCTTCTCTGTAAAAAAGTCAATAAAATATATTTTATTAAATAAAGAAGAAAGAAGAGATCTAGTTTAGATGGACTTTTTTACATTCACTTACATAGTATTACTCATATTCAACCATTTCTTTAATGTAGCTGTATGTACTTATAATTGGAAAGTTGTGCCAGATGGCAATTTATAGTCCTGTTAGTTTAATAATTTACCTATATTTCACTTGAATTGTTTTTCAATTAAATCCCATTTTAAAAGGACTTATCTAATAACACAACTATCAATTTCTGTGCTATGCAATTCTGCCTTTGCCCTCTCAATGATGGATGTTGTTTGTATTAACACTTCATAGAACTTCATTTAAATTCCTTGCAATTATTTTAGAAGTACAAGTAGAATTGATGCATAATATTTCCAATAATTTTTATTATACTATGAAAGGATTATTAAAAACATTTTTATTTTTAAAAGGATAAACATATTGATCATTTTCTACAGATCACTGGAAATATTCATTAGGAGTCAAATAGAAATATACCCAACAATTTTATTATCTGGCAATCAGTAATATGCCACATTATCATGTTCTTAGATAATTTTTTAAAATATCAGCATGTTTTATCCATTTCTTTTTTTTTTTTTTTTAATATATTTTATTGATTTTTTACAGAGAGGAAGGGAGAGAGATAGAGAGCCAGAAATGTCGATGAAAGAGAAACATCGACCAGCTGCCTCCTGCACACCCCCCCATGCCCCTGACCGGAATCGAACCCGGGACCTTTCAGTCCGCAGACCGACACTCTACCACTGAGCCAAACCGGTTTCGGCTGTTTTATCCATTTCTTGTCAATTTATTTTGTAATACAATTCAACATGTCTTAGTAATTCTCTCTTTAAATGGCTGCCTGAAATAGCAGAGTATGTTCCAAATGTGTTTTTTTTTGTTGTTGTTGTTGTTGTTTGTATAGTCTTTTTTATATGACTTAATAGATTATAATACATCCCAGAGCTTCAAAAAGTGAAAACTTTCCGAATAATAATTCAATGGTGAAATTGTGTAAAATTTTGGAAGATTAGGTCTTCATTTTCTGTATAATTCCTTGTGGTCAGATGTGTAATGACATTGTCTTGAATACCAAGACTCATTATTAATTTTTCTTTTAGTAATTATGAGAATTATTATTTGTGTCACATAATTTACAACAATTCTCAAATTTTTTTATGCTATTTTGTTTTCGAAATATCTACATTGTTGGAGTAAGCAACTTAACTGCAAAAACCAGGGCTTTTGTGTTTTCTCAGGAGCAAAACTATAAAATTCCTAGAAGACAACATAAGAGAAAATATAAATGACCTTGGACAAGAGGATGAGTTTATACTTACTTAATTTTAAATTGTTATTTATTTATTTATTTATTTGTTTATTTATTTATTTATTTTACTTTAAATATATTTTTAACTTTTCAATTAGAGTTGATATACAATATTAAATTAGTTTTAGGTGTATACCCTAGTTATGAGACATTATATAATTTACTAACTAGTCGTCTCGATAAATCTCATACCCATGTGACACCATACATGGTTATTAGTATATTAATAATTAGCACTGCCATGGAGGCAGGAAAGGCTCCTGCCACTGCCACTGAGTGGTGATTTCCCTGTGGGAGTGCACTGACAACCAGGGGGCAGCTCTTGCATTTAGTATCTGCACTCTGGTGGTCACTGAGCATCATAGCAACCCATTGTTCTGCCGCTCAGTCCATTTGCATATTAGCTTTTTATTATATAGGTAAGTAACCCATCAGTTCTCAACAGAGGGTGGCTAGGATTGTGCATGTGGGATGATGGACTGTATCTTTTAGGTAATTCAAGCTCTTTTTGGTCTCTAAGATATCAAGATCCGTTTTTTAGAGTTATAGCTGTGACTTTTGGGAACAAAAGCAAAATACCACCAAAGCTAAAGGAATTGAATACAGAAATGCTACAATCATTCTGGAAGTATCTGGATGAAAAAACAAAAGTGTTGATTGCAATGAGGTTGACAGAACAGTGCCATCCATATTTATAGGTAGATATCTCATACACTGAGAGAATAATGATATCCTTGCTAACATAGCTTCATAAGCAATGGGACAGGTTGAAAGCATGAGTCTTCTATTCTCTCTCTCTCTCTCCCTTTTTTTTTTTTTTTCCATGCTACCAAAATATATACCTCTTAATTATTTTACCAGATGACCTATGACCATATAGAAGAACAAAAAGATATATCCATTAATTAAATGCATCCTTAAAACCCAAACATCCATACATCAAACTCAAAGGACTTGTTCACTATGCTGTCCAGTAAAAAAAATAAGTACCTAGTCTGCATCTATGGTGTGAAATTCTCTGGGCTCACAACTTAGTTCCAAAAACCACTCATTATCTCCTTGGGTCTATGAAGGGCCTCTGGACTCAAAACTTTTTCTTTTTTAAGAATTCCTGATTTTCACACGGTGTCCTAATTCCCATAGTCTCATGCTTCCCGATCATATATGCCACAACATTTCCAATATAGAGATGATCCTACATTAATGAAGTTCTCATTATCTTGTGAATTGGAAGTTTAGGTAACATAATTGATTTAGTGCACAAACTCTTGCACCACCAGGGGAAGGAAGGACATGGAGGTTGTCCGTTTGGCCTCTCCCCAGATCAGGGTGTGGTGAGCCGACTGGGGAAGAGCTGGCTGGGGTGGGGGGTGGGGGGTCCTGAGCAGTTGGAGGGCTGGGCCCGCCCCCTGGTTGAACTCTGGTAGAACTCCTGGTTGAGGGGTAATTTGCATATTACCCTTTTATTATATAGAATTGAATAAAAAATTACCTTAAAAAGTAAAATCTTTATTAAATTTGGCATTGTGCAAATATATTTGAATACTCACCCCAACAGACCTCATGTGAAAACTTTGAAAGTTTTAAAATGGTGAAATTTGACATAGCGTATTTCCTGCTTATACTGTCTCTTTCTCATCCCTGCCTCTAGACACGATGTTAATATTTGCTGTTTGCTCCAGGTATGATGTTAAATTTATCGCTTCATACTATCTCTGATATATTATAGTTAGGCTATGCCGTTTGTTTATATCTTTCTTTCATAAACCTTCATGAGTTTTGCTACCATTCGTTCATTTTGGTCCCATTTTCATCTAGAGACTGAAGCAGGGTTAATGAAGGCCCAGGCTTGTGACCTTCTTCACAGTTTTCCTGTCCCTATTATAGATCACACTGACACTTTTACAAGGCTAGGCATTTGTTTATTAACACCCTGTTTAGAATTTCTCTGTGCTGGTTCTGCAGCAAGCCTGAATTAATTAGATTTTTTTGTTGTTGTTTTACTATTAGCATAGAAAAATGATATTGAAAATTTGAAACTGCTTTTTTAATGTCCTTAAAATTATTCTCTGTTTGCATGGAAATATGGAAGAAAGATGAGTAAGCTAATTGTCATGCTGCTAAATTTATTTCATGTAGCTTTTGCAAACCAAATAATCCATCGTACTTTGGTGTTTAAAAAATAAAGTCCTCTGATCTAATAGTTGTGAAATGTTATTGCTGTTTCCAAAGTGGGATTTCAGTTAGAACCATTAAATATTTAAGAAATCAATAAAAATAGTTATTTGAAAACATCTAAATGCACATGATCTTCATATCATTCTACAAAGTTATAGAATTCAGGAAAGAACCTCTTTTGTCTAATTTAAAATAATGGGAATGAACATTGTTGATCCTGCCACAGACACCTTCAAATATTTATTTATTTAGGATTAGAAGCATCAATATGAAATTAATATACAAATTTAAGTATTACAATTCCACTACATGTCCAAATACAAATTAAACAATGCTCCAAATTATTATTAAATTAATAGATTCTTTTAATTTAGAATAATAAAGTAAAGTTATTAGTAATTATTTTACTTTTCTCTAATAATAAAATTTTAAGAGAACTGACTATATCTTAGTTTATACTAGGCAAGCCTACTTCTCAAAATAAAACATTCAGTGATAGTTATAAGGTAAGCATAAATACTTGTAGTCCTTTATTAGGATATCTTCTGTTCTTTATCTTTTAAATTGTGAACTAAAAACAAAAAAGAGGTAATTAGTAATGTAACCATATATTTTTACCTCCTGTAGCATTTTCTCTCCTGATTTATTTCATCAAATGCCTTTTAATGGGTTGTCACCAAATTTGATTTCTAAAGGTCCCTTTATGTTTTTCAGTTTTTAAATTTTATTTTTTTATTTATTATTTTAAATTTTTTATTGATTTTTTACAGAGAGGAAGGGAGAGGAATAGAGAGTTAGAAACATCGATGAGAGAGGATCATTGATCAGCTGCCTCCTGCACACCCACACTGGGGATGTACCCACAACCAAGGTACATGCCCTTGACAGGAATCAAACATGGGACCCTTGAGTCTTCAGACCGATGCTCTATCCACTGAGCCAAGCCAGTTAGGGCATTTTGCTTAATTTTTAATCTCCTATAAACCCCTATGAAAGAATTAATACTCTAATCATTAGGCATATGATTAAGATAATGCATTTTCTAAATCTGATGAGAAAGTTCTTTTTTTAACCTCATAAAGTTAATATTGCATTAAATGTCTTCTATTATTATTTTTTTTCTTTCCTTTCTTCACTCCTCTTCCCCATGCTCTTTTTCTATTGAGATAAATTCACAAAAATCAATATTTTACCAACCACCTTTTGTGAACCTTATAAACTCAGCAGAGACTCTGTTTTATATTTCTGTACATACTACATAACATATCCAAACAAAAACAGAGCACCACTGGAATATCAACAACAGAAAAACCACCAGGCAGGGTTTTATGCTTTTTTTGCTGTGGGCAAAAACTGTTGAAGTGGATTTCGAAATTTTAAAGCTTAGGGATGGTATTATTCTGGTATTTGTCTTTACTTTGGATATTACTCTGTTATATAAACTAAAAATGAAGCTTAATGAGGAGATGACTACATTTTTAATTATATGTGTATCAGTTTTGTTGGGGGCAGTGGGGACAGCACCAGGTGTTAGGCACCTGGGGTTAGCCTGGACCTGGTGTCAGCAACCTTGATACTTGAGTTCTGAATAGGAAAAAATTCAGAGTCAATACTCAAACTATAAGAGAACATCTCTATGTATATATAAACTAGGGGCCCAGTGCATACATTCATGCACCTTGAAAGGAGCTGTGGGCTGCAAGGCTGTGGTGGGCACAAGGGTGGGTCTTAGCCCATCCTCCATGCCTCTACCTTGCACCTCCCACCACGGCTCCTGATGCCCTGTCTGCAAGGAAGGCCCCCTCCCACCACAGCTGCTCCCACACACTGATGGCATGAAGCAATTGGGGCTGGCACCAGCAGCTGCTGTGAGCAGGGCCAGTGCCTCAGCGGGGTTGAGCAGTGGCTGCTGCCCTGATTGGCCCTCAGAAGCAGGGGAGAAGCCCTCAGAGGCAATCAGGGCTAGCAGTCACCACTTGCATTCACTGAGTAATTGGGGCCGGTGCAGGGAGCTGGCAGCAGGTGAGTGGCAGCTGCAGGTACAAGTGGGGCTGGTGCCAGCAGTGGGTGCGATCAGTGGCTCTAGTACAGGCAGGGGATGTGAGCAGGGCCAGTGCCAACAGCAGGTGCAAGCTCTGGGCAGTACTGCAGCACTCAGGAGCAAATGATTTTTAGTAACCACCAGAGGCTCGCCCCAATGACAGTAACCAATGCCTCGCCTTGCTCTGGTGCCCTCTCACCTACTCCACCATCTTACCAAGGCTGACATCTGCCATGTTCCACAAGCACACTCTGGTGATGGGCAATGTCATAGTGACCGGTTGTTCGGTTGTTCCTCCTTTCAGTTTGTTACATATTAGGGTTTTATATATATAGAATCCTTACTGACTCTTGCGAACAAACAACCAGAATGACTGGAATGATCAGTCAACCAGTTGCTACGATGCACACTGACCATCAGGAGGCAGATGCTCAAAGCAGGAGCTGCCTACTGGTGGTCACTCTGTTCCCACAGCCAACTTCTCATGGCTGGCCAACCTTTGCAGTCCCTCCCCCGAGCCGGCCAACCTCCCATGGTCCTTTCCCCTGTCCTTTCCTCAAGCTAGTTAGCCAACCTCTCTCAGTCCCTCCCTCCAGCTGGCCAACCTCCCACGTTCCCTCCCTCCAACAGGCAAGTCCCAATCAGCCGGGCCCCAATTGGCTCGGCCCTGATTGGGAATGGGCAACATGGCCTCAATAGGCCCTGATCACCAGTTAGGCCTAGGGATGCCACCCGTTTACAAAATTGTGCACTCAGCCTCTAGTTTATTTGTAAAATCAGAGGTAGAAGAAATGGGCTTAGTAAACAAGTTATAGAGGCAAAGGAAGGGCCCTTGGAGCTTGAGTGTGAGGAAGGTAAAGGTGTTGTGCCTGGGAGGATTTGGGGGGGAGGGGCAAAGGAAGGGGCAAGTGAGGATGTGCTCCCTGAAGGGAGGAAGGGAGAGAGAGCTGGTTCCTCAGGCCTAAGGATTATAAGGGTGGGGGTTTTAAGGGAGGTCCCAGGGAAAGGCCTCAATAGAATATTCAGCAGTTTTCCAGGCCTGTCTCTTCAGGGTCCCTTTCTCCACTGATTGATTGGTCAGCACCAGGGCAGGTTTCATCATTTACTAGTAATGCAGCTGATCCTGAGGTCAGCCCTGGCATTTATTATCTGTTTTTGCTGCTTTTCTGGGCCTGGAGCTGAAATATAATAGAGTGCCTAAATGTTATTTCTAGGGAGGAAAGGTAAGGGGGTCCAAACTACATGACCAGCCATCTGCTAGTGTAAGAGAGGTCACCCTGGGTGTAAGGTCGCACCCTATAATTGTCCATTGCTAGGCACCCAGGGCTTATCAACCTGGTCACCTTCTGTACCTGACTCATCGTCCTTGCTCTGCTCATGTCTGTCTAACTGCCTACCACAGTTTCAAACGTTGTACCAAAATGAATGAAATACAATGTTTTAGATTATTTGGAAATTATATGAAGAAGTGATTTTTTTTTTTTTTTGAGCTACTGATGAAACAGGAGTCATCATGACTTTTTAATTAATTAATTAAATTTTAGATAAGCTTTTCTGCATTTATTCAATTTAAAACTAATATTTGCACACCAAGTAATTAAGTACAAAATAATAAACGTTATTTTTTAATATAAAATTTTAAATATATTTTTATTGATTTTAGAGATGAAGGGAGATGGAGAGATAGAGATAGAAACACCAGTGATGAGGGAGAATCATTGATTGGCTGCCTCCTGCATGCCCCACACTGGAGATAGAGCCCGAAACCTGGGTTTGTGCCCTGACTGGTAATCAAACAGTGACCTCCTGGTTGATAGGTGGATCTCAACCACCGAGCCATGGTTGCTGGGTGACTTTTTAATTTCTGATGTTAGGTAATGGGAACATAGAATTCACTATACTTTGTTGTCTATATCTATCTATGTTTGAAATTCTGCCTAATAATTTTTAAAGTTGTACAAGGTTTATCTAAAGAACAAAATTCAACTAAGTAAATAAGAGGATCTAATTTGCTTCATTGTGATTCAAGAATTGGGCAGCATCACATCTAGCAAGTAGAAGTGAAAACGGGCCAGTAAGCCAGAACAAGCAAAAAAAGGGAAACTGAAACAGAGGGTTAAACAGCAATTTATAGCCAGGCAGAAAATCTACCTGCTGAGCAGCTTGCAGCCATCTATTAAATCCTATCTTCCCTATATTGGGGACCCTTAAGAATAAAGGACTTGCATTTCTCCCCAACCAGAGGATAAATAAGGAGACAGACAGCAGAAATCCAATCAGTGTCATTTGTCAACCACACCCAAAGACAGATGAAGTTAAGAAAATAAACCTTATTTTGGTACATCAGCGGATGGATATTCTATTGAAATCTTTCCCTAAGACTTCCCCTATATGCTCCTCCTTAAAAAACCCTCATAAGGAAGGCCCAGCATGCACTCTCCTTCCCAGGAACATGCCCACTCCTCCTGCTCCCCTGCTTTCCCCACAGGTAAGCATCTTCCAAGCTCTAAGAGGCCCCACACGGCTTGCCATCAGGGCAGCATTGGGCAGCAGCAGTTTGTCCCAGGCAAACGCCCTGAACCTGTCTGTCCCCAAGGCCTCCTTTTCTCTGACTTCTTAGTGAGTGAAGGCTGACCAGCTTAGGTTCATTTCACCAGACCTTTCTTGCTTCACTGTTCCCGGCTTTAATAAACGTACACTGAAATTCACCTGGACTCACGCTGTTAATTTATTCCTTGCAGAAAGTCAGGAGCCCACACACTACCAGTTAGCCATAGGCAGACCAGTTCAGGGCCAGCTTCTCTTTCTGGTAACAGAAGGGTGCTGGGAGGGATTGTACAAAAATTGTTGTGGGGTCGAACCCTGGGTTCAAAATAAGACCACCGGAGGCTGCTAATTGATTAAAAAAGCAGGCAAGGATTTATTGAACTGGCCAGGACACCGCAAGAGCACCACCCGCAGGTAGAGTCCACACTCGCGACCGAGCCTGTTTCAGGTGTGGGCAGTCCTTTTAAAGGTCTAAACCACAAACATTTTCCTTTGTTCTGAATTCTAAATTCTAAATTCTAAAAGCTTGGAACAGCCTGCAGGTTAGTTCCCAGCCACATCCTGCTGGACATTGGAATGTGACCCTATCTTGAGAAAGCAGATAGTACAGAAGCAGAGCTCAGAGGTTAATCTCTAAAGGTTATCTGCAGTTTCTACTCCTGAAGCTACTGAGTCAGCGGGAATCAATCTCCCGTGGTCCTGGTCCACAGGCACAGGAAAATTGCCTTAGCCTCCAGGTCTCAATCTGGAAGCTGAGGCAACTACCCTATGGTTTAAGCAAGTAAGTGAGTGCCGAAGGCAGAATAGTGTTACGAAGCGAGTCCCCAAGAGATGAACCACTGGAGCCATGCTAGAGTTTATTACAGATTCGAATCCGGGCTCAAACCTTGGCTGACGCAGCAGCCGGCAAACACCCAGGTGAGAGCCCCGATGGAGGGGCAGTCCCTCCTCTTATACCTCTTTTTCCCATCCCATCCCACTGTTGGTCTCTCACTCTCTGATTGGCCCCTCAGGACAAAGAACTGGCTGTCTTTAGCTGGTCCTTAGGTGATTTACACAATCTGGCCTGTTTTGCTTCAAAAAGAATGTCTGTCCTGACTCCCAAGGGGAGTGCAGGATACTGCGGTGTTTTATGACCCCAATTTCCCAGCCCGATCCGGAGGGAGGTCTGCATGTCCTACCCAAAGGAACTCCTGGCACTGAGTTATGACTGACTTTATTTTTTTAAACTTTTTCCCCCTGGCCTGGTCTGTCTCCAGAGTCCTTATCTCTTGGGCAGATGGGGCCGACTGTCACAAATAGCAGGGTTAAAATTCAAAGAGCAGTTTTTACCCAAGTATGGTTGCTACCATCCTTCAAAATGGAAGGTTTTTATAGGAAGGTGAGTGCATGAAAGGAGATATTAGCAAAAGAAAGGATTATTTTTAGATCAGGACCCCTTTTTGGGAGAAAGGGTTTTTATCATGCAATGACCTATAACTTCTAAGGGAATGGAGATGTCCTGCCTGGCAGATTACCTCATTGGTATTGACCAGAAAATTCTAGGCCCTAGATTAAGATTATGTTTCTGCTGGAGGTTGAAGCAACCATTAGGTCAAGTATTAAAATCTAGGTTTGTTATCATGGACTTGAGCACAAACAAGGCAATTTTGGATCTGTGGTTTTCTCTTTACCTGTTAGCTTTTACTCTGAGTAAAAAACAGACAAACAAAATGTGTAAATTAAAACACCAACCACTTATTACTTATAAAACTAAAGTCAAATGGGTACTTCTGCTGATTATTGAAGGAAAATACTTAAAAGATATGCCAACCGGAAAATTTTCTACACCAAGTACAGGAAAGAAAGAAAACAGCTTTATTACGAATTAGTCCAGGCTGGGATTTGTATTACAGGCCATTGTCTAAAATGTTTTCAAAGACAGAAAGAAATTTCACCCTTTTATGTAGCCATTGCATATATTTTTCTCTAGATAACTGTAACTCCTCCTCAGGAAAGAAGACTCAACTAAGAGCAGCTTTTGTCGTGAACTTTGTGAATTTACCTGATAATTGGAATGGCCAGGGGCTAGTTACCTTTATCCAGAGCAAAGCACTAGGACAATAACCACAGGTAGTTTTCACAGGGTGGATCCAGAAGCAGAAGTCCTGTTAGTTTCCTGCCATCCATTTCCTTCTTTGGAGTGTAGGAGACAGACACTCTCTTCTTTGATGATTTTACATTTAAAAGAGATGGCTTATGCATCCTTAAGAAATTCACACAGGGGTGAGAAAACTGGCTGTAGGTTTATTTAACACCTAAAAAAATGTGTACACGTCTCAAAAGAAAGATACCATTTACAATGAAAGGTTTTCTAAAGGAAACACTATAAGGAAAGGGAGGGAGAGCTCAATTTAATTTACTTAAGCTCATTTTGCCTTAAGTAAATTAAATTTTCTTCTGACTTCTTATTTGTATTTATTTTTGCAACATTGGGGTCAGGTTCGTCTGAATTTGGCTGGGCTGGATCAAGTGTCTGTAACATGGCAGCTGTGCAGACATCTGTAAAGTATTTACTCATTTGTGTAGTCGTTGGCTTGATGTAGGTGAAAGGAATTTTTTGGGTAAAAACAGGAATTTTTGAGGGTGAAATCGGCAGGTTTAGGAAATTTTAAAAACTAAGGGGTACATGAAAAACAAACAAACAAAAAAAAACAACCACAGAGCCACAGAGTTGCAAAAGGCTACATTTCCATAAGACAAGGCAGCTAGGAGAAGTTACATTTCCATAAGATAAGAGAGCTGGAAGCAAAAAAAGATGCATATTTAGAGAACAAAGGGAAGGAGGAAGAAAGCCAGAGGGAATAGGGAAACATAAGGAAAGAAGGGAGGAGAGCCTCCTGTCCCTTACCAGGTTCCACTTTTGAGCTCAGGAGTTGCTATAGGGACCAAATCAGGATAGTGACCCCTCAGAGGGGATATCAAGGCACAAAGACCTGCAGCCTTTATAAACAATAGGAAAACGGGACTCAGTGGGACTCCTTCCGTTTCCCCAATGTGGAAGTCTGTAGGTGTTCTTCAATAATTTTTCACTTTTGCATTCGAGGTTTCATTCTTCGACTCCACCCTCCACCGGACAAGGGCCTGGGTGACCATCCTGCCCAGGGGAACATCACACAGGTTCCAGTCCAAAAGTCCCTCATAACAGGCTGGTGACCAGGAAATAATAAGTGTTTCTCCTTATCCAGCGATATAGCCCAGGTTGTTTACTTAGCAACTGCAAGCTTCCAAGAGGGAGCAGAAGCACGCAAATTCCCTGGAGGCTTAGACTGAGAACCAGCACAAAGTATCTTTTCTACAATCTATTGGTTAAAGCAAGTCACAAGGCCAGGCTAAGGGATAGGAAATAGTTTCCATTCCACTGGAGATACGGATGGAGCAAAGGAGAAAAATCTTGGCATTCTTTGGCAAATTATCTAACACCGAGAGAATATACACATTTTAAGAATGCTTTATTATGGTTTTTTACAGTTATTTCGAAACAGGGGGCTCAGGGTTCAGACTTTTCTTCCCATGGGCTCTTGCCCTCACGAAGTTTGAAGAAAAACTCTCTGCCAAAAAGGCTTCTTTAAGAAAAAATGTAGAAGTCTATTAGAACTGATACAAACCCCCTCTGGGCAGAGGTGTCCTCAAAGGGGACCCCACGGGGAGCCCACCACCCCAAGAGGAAAAGCCTGCGCGCACGCGCTCATGCCTCTCTCTCTCTCTCTTCCTTCTCTCTCTCTCTCTCTCTCTCTCTCTCTCTCTCTCTCTCTCTCTCTCTCTCTCTCTCTCTCTCTCTCTCTCTCTTCCTTTCTCTCTCTCTCCCTGATGGGGAAGGGGGTGGGGGAATCCTGCCTTATGTCCCTTTGTCTCCAGTTTATTTATGCTATAGTTCTTTGTCTGAACCTGATCCTTACTGGTCCCTTTCCTTAATTTGGGATCCCCATGTTTTCATCACTGGTCATTTTGCTACACAGAAGATGAGGGGTGGGTGAGAAGACTTCAAACAAAGAACTTTTATGCATATATGCATAACCCATGGATACAGACAATGGTGTGGTGAAGGCCTGGGATTGGGGGAGGGGTGGGCTAGAAGGGATCAATGGAAAAAAAAATGGGACATATGTAATACTTTCAACAATAGAGATTTAAAAAGAAAGAAAGAAGGAAAGAAAGAAAGAAAAAAGAAAGAATGAAAGTAAGAAAGAAAGAAAGAAAATGGAGAAGTACAAAAAACAAACAAGTATAAGAAACAAAAAAGGTACAAAAAAAGGAATGATAGTTCAATAAGTTTTACTACCAGATAGGTAATCTTTTAATAATCACTGTAAAAATTAACATAAACACAGCCACTATGAAATGGATTCCGAGCTGCCATTCTGGAGGAACTTCTTTGCACATCTTACTCCTCAAATTTTTGGAATGTTAAAACTGGGCAAGATAACCTTTGGACTGGGCCTAAGGCAACAGGTTATCTTAACTATTTGCAAAGATGATAAGAAAACAGATGTTATGATTAAGAGGCTAAAAATTAAAACCATTGCTAAGATGTTAGCTTATCTGCACTTGTAGATGTTCCTTCCTTCTATTGATGGGAATCTCCCCCTTCCCTTTCTCATAAATACCTCTTGTCTTGCCTCTGAATTGAAACACTACCTTTCGCCTGAATTAGTGCTTTCTGAATAGCTATTATTTTGGATTTCAAATACGGGTTTGTTGCCTATCACTTTTGGCTTTTTATTTTTAGGTTAACATAACCAATAGTGCTTAGATAATAATAAAACAAAATCCTATATAATAGAGAGGTGATATGCAAATCAACACTCACACCATCACAAGATGACTGTGCCCATAGTGGAGGCGGGGTTCCCATAATCAGTGATCATCAGGGACCTGAGACTGTGTGTCATGGGGTGGGATGTGGGACCTGAGGCTGCACACACTACCCCTTCCCTCCCCCACCCTCCTGCAGGGCAGGGTTTGACAGGGGACCTCAGACTCCAACCCTGCCCCGGGCACCAGGCTGGGGACCTCAGGCCATACCCCCCCACCCAATGGGGATTGAGAGGGGACCTCAAGGCACAGCCCCCGCCCCAGGCCAGGCCAGGGGACCCAAGGCCTTGCCCCCTTCCCCCTGCCCTAGGTGGGTAGACCTCAGGCTATGCTCCCTCCCCAGTGGGGCTTGACTGGGGGCCTCAGGCCACGCCCCTCACCCTGGCACTGAGCAGGGGGACTTCAGGCTGTGCCCCTCACCCCAGTGCTGGCCCAAGGGACGTGCGGGTACACCAGGGGACATGAGGCCGTGCCCCCCCCCACCCCACCCAGTGTGTGCCAGGGGACCTGAGGATGCACACTCCCCCCCCCCTCCCCCCCCCCACCTAGTGGGGCTTGAAGGGGGATTTGAGACTGTGCCCTGCCTGGTGGGGCTTGATGTGGATGGGGCTGGCCGGATCTAGATTTCACCCAATGGGGGTGGTGCTGGCTGGGTCTGGGTCTTGTGTAATTTCTAGGTGCATGCAAGTGGGTGGAGACTTGACTCTGGGTCACATGGCCTGTCCCAGACTCTGTCAGGAAGAAGATTTTAATATACATTTTACTAATTTTCTTTCATCTCTGTCACTTCTATTATAGAGAAAGAATAAATAGCAAAAGTTTAAAATTAGTTTTAAACATCCTCTAATTAATTCCCTTTTAATGTGCATGAATTTTGTGCACTGGGCCACTAGTTAAATAATAAAACTAATGCTAGGGGGTTCCCTATTTTGTCTTTTTTTCTCTTTTGAAAAAAGTTATAGATAAAATGGCTGTTTACTTCATGAGGGATTCAATAGTTTTTACTATAGTAAAAGAACTGTAAATCCATCACCATTACCAATTTAAGAACATTTTATAATAAAAAAGAAACAAATTTGGCAAAACAAATTCAAATATATACTTATTAGCATGAGGCAAAACAAATTCAAATATATACTTATTAGCAATCGTTTCCATTTCCCTCTACCATCCTAAAAGTTTTATGCAGCCACTGATCTACTTTCTGCCTCTACTTATTTACCTATCCTGGAAATATCATGTAAATGGAATTATATAACATGTGAGATTTTGTGACTGGCTTGTTTTACTTATTGTTTTCAAGATACATCTGTCTTATAACTTGTAAATGTACTTTATTTCTCTTCATTTTCAAATAATATATATATATTTTTAAAGATTTTAAAATTTATTTTGAGAGAGAGAGAGAGAGAGAGAGAGAGAGAGAGAGAGAGAGAGAGGGAGGGAGAGGGAGAGAAAGAGAGGAACATCAATGTGAGAGGGGGACATCTATTGGCCGCCTCCTTCAGGTGCCCTGTCAGGGGATGAGCCTGCAACCCATGTGTGTGTTATTGGCCAGGAATCAAATCAGCAACCTCTTGGTGCATGGGATGACACCCAACCAACTTAGCCACATTTTATTTTATTATGGCTATGCCACATCTAACTTATCCGTTCATTAAGTGATGTATTTGAATTTAAACTTTTGGCTATTAAATTTGTGCTAGAAAGGCTTTTTCCTTTGACCCCAAATATAATATGTGGTGTCTTTTCCAATATCTCTTATTTAAATCTCTGACTCTGAGGGGGTGTCTGTCAAACAATTCATTTTCATTCTGACACCATGACCTGGAGTTAGCATCAGATCTCACAAATTACCCAGCTCCATCCCATAAGACTGCCCCCACTTTGGAAGCCATTTGCAAATTCCTGGCTATCTGTACTTATTATTGACTGATATAAACTAACGTTAATTTGGATTGTAATAAAGGATAAAAGGCATTTAACTGAGCAAAAAACAGCGACTGCCTAGGAGGCACACATCCAGGTAGCAACCTAAACCATGTTTAGCTGAGACTAAGGGGAGGCCATCTTTTAGAGTGCAGGTGATAGCAGCTAAGAGATTCTTTTTTTTTTTTTTTTTTTTTTTTTTTAATATATTTTATTGATTTTTTACAGAAAGGAAGAGAAGAGGGGTAGAGAGTTAGAAGCATCGATGAGAGAGAATCACCGATCAGCTGCCTCTTGCACACCCCTTACTGGGGATGTGCCCGCAACCAACATACCTGCCCTTGACCGGAATCGAACCCGGGACCTTTCAGTCCACAGGCCGACGCTCTATCCACTGAGCCAAACCGGTTTCGGCTCTAAGAGATTCTTGTTTCCCTTTCCCCCAAGATAAAAATCAGAGGATGAGGCAAAACAAATTCAAAAGAAGAGGTTTACTGAAAACAAGAAGAGGTTTACTGCATATCTTTCTTATATAGTAGTGCTGCTTTGAAAATAAAGGGGAGGGAAAGGGGAGGGAAGGAGCTTGATGAACCAAAAGAGCACACACTAAGAGAGTGTGACTCCCCAAACTGCTGCTGGGGTCTGGCTCATATAGATGCAGAGTAGGTTTCTTTGTTTTCCAGGCTCCCCCTGTGAGCTAGCATTGGCCCACCTGCAGAGTAAAGCTTTTTGTTTTCTATGAGCTCTTAGCTTTCCAGATTCTTACCATTAGCTGGTTCCATTGGTGTAGCTGCAGAACAGAGCTCTTTGGGAAGTGCCTGAAGAGAAATTTTAAACTTATCTAGGAATGGCTTAAAAATATAATGGAAGATAATTTCCATCTATCTAACAGAGGCTCATCCTGTCTCAGAATTCTGGATAGGCCCTAGCGGATTTGGCCTCGGTGAATAGAGTGTCAGCCTGCAGACTGAAGGGTCCCAGGTTTGATTTCAGTCAAGGGCACATCTTCAGTAAGGGGCATGCAGGAGGCAGCTGATCAATATTTTTATCTCTCTTTCCCTCCCCCTTCCTCTCTGAAATCAATAAAAATATTAAAAAAACAAACAAACAAAAAACTCATCTGGGTAGGTTCTCAATTAGGTCCATTATATGTCAATGAGGTATTCAAATTGTGCAGTTCTGTTTGGACAGGGCAGGTCCCAGTCCATTGGTAGAGAAACAAAGCCAAGGTTGTTGTTGTTTGTAGTGGTTGACTCAGCCTGTGTAAATAGGCATGGCAGACTGTGAGTAGCCCAGAGTTCAGTCTGAGGCTTTTCCTGGTAAACAGAACTCCTGAAGCTCCTCTGAGTAAATGACAGCCAGGATCTTATTATTTATAAAATTTGGGCCCTTCGTTGATTTTTGAGAGTCCATTTCAGCAGATAAATACTTTCTTAGGGTTCACGTCAAATGAATCTTTTTTCTTGTGGTTCACATTAGCTCTAAATCAGGGCTTCCTATGACATTCTCCTCAGTTTTGCTAATTTGTAGAAGGACTCAGAGTACTCAGGAAGGCGCTTTACTCATGCTTACCAGTTTATTGTAAAGGATACAAATGACTACTAGCCAGATGGAGTAACCTAGAGCAATATCCGGAGGGTCCCAAGTGTGGGAGCTTCTGCCACCAAGGAGTTGGAGTCTGTCATTCTCCCTGAATAAACATGTGTTTTGCAATTCGGGAACTCCTCAAAACCAATTGTTCAGAGGTTTTTATAGAAGTTTCATTATGTAGGAAACACTGATTGAATCACTGACCCTCAACCTCCAGTCCCTCTTCTTTACTCAGAGGTGAGTAAGTCCCTCTTCTTTACTCAGAGGTGGGGGGAGGGGGGGTGTATCTTTGAAAGTTTCAAATTTCTGAGCTTTAAACAAGGATTAGCCTTTTTGGTTGCCAGCCCCCATCCTGAAGTTCTGTAGGAGCCAATCAAGAGGCCCCTGGTTAGAACAGATGTTACTACTATCACCTTTATCACTCAGGAAATGTCCAGGGCTTTATTATTACTAGAGGCCGAATGTACAAAATCCATGTAGGGGCTCAGCGGTGGCAGGCCTGGCTGGGCCTCGCAGCCCTGGCTTTGTCTGGAAGGTTGTTTGGCTATTCAGTCTAATTAGCATATTAGCTCTTTATTATATAGGATTGCTACTATTTACATTTATATTTATTGTTGAAAGTATTACAGAAGTCAGCTCTCTGATACAGGGAGGTTGCAGCTTATAGGAACAATGACCCCAGTAAGTACCCCTGTGTAGGAGAAAACCATCCCTTGAGTTCTGGTTCTGATGCCAGACAATCCAGTTCCTCCAGTATGTCCCTGGATCCCCCAAAGCTGCCACCCAGGGCTGGAGCTCAGAGGGATGGAGTTCGAGTAAGTCTGTGCACCAGCCCTTTGAGAGAACACCTGGGTCTTCAGCAACCTCCTTGTCACCCAGCCACAGTCTCCTCTAGTTTTTACAGCTCAAAGTTATGGGGGCTTTTCTCCCAGCTCTGGAGCCCTGGGGTGGGGGTCTGGGACCCCTTCCTTCTCACAGGAGGCCTCCACAGCCTAGATATCCCACCTGACTAAAATCACACCACACTTGGATATTGGGCAACCCTAGTTCCATGTCTCTGCAGCCTCCTACCAGTCTCAATGAACTTTCTTTTTTAATTCTCTAATTGTATGACTTCTGTACAGCCAGATTTCAGGGGATTTTGAATGATGGTAGTTCTGCATTTTAGTTGTAATTTTTATGTGGCTATGGGAGGTGGCGAGTATCAAAATTTACTTGTGCTGCCATCTTGGTTCTCTCCAAAAGTAACAAATCTGCTCGTGATATTTATATCTTCTTGATGTATTTGATATTTTATTAAAAAACTAGAGGCCCATTACATGAAGATTTGCTTTCCTTCCCCTGCCTGCCACACTGGTTTTCCTCCAGCACCTGAGACCCAGGCCTTCACTGCAGCCTCAGCAGGGAAGCCAAGCTTTGAGTCTGGGCTTCTCACTCCCGGGCTCAGCAAGGCTTGGCTTCTCCACTCTGGCCACAGCAGAGAAGCCAAACCTTGAGACTAGGTTTCTCCGCTCAGCCGCAGTGGAAAAGCCAAGCATCTTCAGTCTTCAATCTTTAGTTTTCGCTCTGTCCAGAGCCTTCAGTTTACAATTGGAGCCTGTGTATGCAAATTAACCCTCCAGCTTTGTTGGGTTAATTTGCATACCTACTCCTGATTAGCTGGTGGGTGTCACAGAGGTATGGTTAATTTGCATATTTCTCTTTTATTAGTGTAGATGGTGCTCATCATCTCTAGGAACACTTTTGTTTTACAGTCTCTTTTGTCTGAAATTAGTACAAACACTTCAGCTTTCTTATAATTCTCTTTGCATGATCTATCTTTTTTTCTTTAACTTTTCATCTATTTTTATGTTTATCTAATATTTGTCTCCTGTAGAATGTATATTGTTCAGTCTTTTTTGTAAAATTTAGTTTGACAATCTGGTTTTTGGTCAGATGCCTTAATTTACTTACATTCAATTTTATTATTGCTACAGTTGGATTTATATTTGTCCTTTTAAAATTTGTTTTGTATTTCATTTGCTCCTCTAGTATTTTAATTCTTTCTTTTGTATTAAGTGAATATTTTCTAATGTAACATTTTAATAATTTGAATTTTTTAACTGCAATATTTTTTAAAATATGTATTTTATTGATTTTTTACAGAGAGGAAGAGAGAGGGATAGAGAGTTAGAAACATCGATGAGAGAGAAACATCGATCAGCTGCCTCTTGCACACCCCCTACTGGGGATGTGCCCACAACCAAGGTACATGCCCTTGACCGGAATCGAACCTGGGACCTTTCAGTCTGCAGGCTGACGCTCTATCCACTGAGCCAAACCGGTTTCAGCAATATTTTTTTTAGTTATATATTTAATGGTCACTCTAAGGTTTACCACATATATCATTATTTATCAGAATATATTTCAGATTTATATTAACTTTATTCTAGTGAGTTATAGAAATGTTACTCCTACATAGCTCTATTTTTCCTCTTTTGGTGTTATTATGTGATACGTAACATATCATGTACTCTATTATAAAGCCCATGAGTACATTGTTTTAGGTCTTAGTTTTTGTAATTTTATGTCTTTTAATTAAGCTCATCAAAGGAAGGACAGCAAGTATACGCTTATAGTGTTTGTTATATTAAACTCATTATTTTTCATTCTGTGTCTCTTCACTTCTTCCTGAGGATTTTAGTTACCATATGGTGTCATTTCCTTGCTCCAAAATAGCTTTACTTTTCTACCCATCTTTAAGTTGTTAGTGCTAAATATATTACATTTCTATATGTTACAACCCAATTATATATAATATAGTTTATAAAATTCTCTTTTAAATAAGTTAAGAAAAAAGAGCTAAAGGAAAATATTTTTATAATTTGTATTTTGTGCTATCCTATCTAATAAAGGGTAATATGCAAATTAACCACCACTCTGTTACAAAGATGGCATCACCCATAGTGGCCAGGGTGGAACTCTGGCATCGTAGCCCCGGCAATGAGGCCAGCTTCCCAAGCTGGGCCGTGGAGGGAGGGAGGACCTCTGGGCAGTGGGCACACGCCAGGGGTGGGAGCATGCCCTCATCCTAGCAGACAGGGCTGGGCAGCGAGCAGGAAGCACAGAGCTATCAGTAGTGATGGGTGAGGTGGTTTGGCTGCCCGGAGGCTGGCTTTTGGCTGCTGGAGCCTGCCCTGAGGGGACTGGTGGTGTGGGAAACTGTGGGGGTGTGCCCAAGGCTGGGGGCTGGGAGACCTGGGACTGCAGCCCAGGAGGTGAGGTACAGGACCTGGCCACTACCTCGCCCGTGCCCCCTTGTCCCCCCCTGCACTGAAGCTGCCTCCTATGAGATGTATCCTATCCTAGGTGTGCAGGAAGTGGGTTCAGGGAACCTCTCCCTTTGTGGCACCCAGAGCCCAGAATCAGGAGGCATGGCCCGCCTCCAAACCCCAGGTAGCCATTAGCCCAGGCTGGCCAACGCCCCAGGGGAAACCCCCACCAGGATTGGGAGTGATGGCCGGCCTCCAAACCTCCCGCAGCCCTAGCCAGGCTGGCCAGTGCCCTGCTAGCTGTTATCAGCCTGTGGATCGGGAACCACTGCTGTAGAGCCTAAGAACATCATCAAACACAGATATTTACATTATGATTCATCAACAGTAGCAAGATTACAGTTATGAAGTAGCAACAAAAATAACTTTATGGTTGGGGGTCACAACATGAGGAACTATATTAAAGGGTCTAGGCATTAGAAAGGTTGAGAACCACTGCACTAGAATCACTTTCCCGATCATCTTCCCCAAAATAGATTGCATTTTAAGGGTGGGTAAAGGAAAGTTGAGGGAAGTTAAAATAATGCACAAAGGATATTGTAAAATGACAAAGCCCAAAGTGAAGATCATGTGTTTTCTTTAATTTTTATTTATTTATTTATTTTAAATTTCAGAGAGAAATGGAGAGGGAGAGAGAGATAGAAACATCAATGATAAGAATCACTGATCAGCTGCCTCCCACATGCCCCCTACTGGGGACTGAGTCCTCAACCCAGGCATGTGCCCCTGACCAGAATCAATCCTGGGACCCTTCAGTCCACAGGCTGATGCTCTCTCCACTGAGCCAGGGCCATGTGTTCTGCGTGGTTGTATTGGTCCCCAAATCTATACTAATAAAAGGGTAATATGCTAATTAGAGTGGTTATCTTCTGGACAACCTTCCCAATAAAGCTGCAGCTGCTGTAAGGGCTGAAGCTCAGGCAGCCATGGGCAGCTGCAAAAGGCTGAGGCTCAATGGCAGCAGCAGCGGGATAATGGCGGTGATGCCCCCAGAGGGAGGCCAGGCAGTTTGGGGTGATCAGGCCTACAGGGAAGGGCAAGGTAGGGGCGATCAAGCTGGCAGTGGACCAAGGTAGGGGCGATGAGGCAGGCAGGCAGGCAGTGGGTTTAGGGGAAATCAGGCAGGCAAACAGGTTGAGAGATAGCAGTTCCAGATTGTGAGAGGGATGTCCGACTGCCAGAAGTTGGACATACCTTGAGGGATTCCTGATTGGACAGACTGGGCTGAAGGGTCCCCCCCGCCCAGTGCATGAATTTTGTGTGCCATATCTCTAGTAATTACATAAATATGTTTACTGGTGGTCTTTGTTTTTTTCATGTTGATTGGAATTTCTATCTGGGTTTATGTGCTTTCTGCCTAAAAAGCTTTCTTTAGTATTTTTTGGAAGGTGAGTCAGCTAGCAATGAATGATTTTAAGTTTTGTTTTGAAAATGTCTTTATTTCACCTTAATTTTAAAGCATACTTTTTCTGAATAAAGCATTCATGCTTAACAGCTTTGTTTATGTATTTATTTAGGAGGGGGCATTGGTTCTTTTGCCCATTGCCTTCTGAACTATATTGTTCCTGAAGAGTGGTAAGCTAAGCTATTAATCTAATTGGAAGGGTGTCCATTGTAAATAACAAGTTGTTTTATCTTGCTGCTTTTAATATTTTCTCTTTGTTTTGACTTATCATCATTTTTTAAAGGTGTGTCTGGTTATGTGTCTCTATGTATCTCTTATTATACTTGGAGTTTGTTGAATCTATGAGATGTGCAATTTAATCTTTTCCATTAAATTTAGAGATAATTCAGCTGTTATTTCTCAAATATTGTTGCTGGTCTTTTTCTCTCTCCTGTGCTTTCAGTACTCCTGCTGCAAATAGGTTGATATGCTAGTGGTTTTCCACATCTCTTTGAAGCAGGATTCATTTTTTAAATTCCCTTTCCTCTTTGTGCTTCAATGTGTAATATTTATCAATCTCTCTTCAAGTTCACAAATTCTTTTTTTTTTATATCAGTTATGCCTTTAGTAATACATATCTTGTGAAATTTTCATTTGCTTTTGTGTTTTTCAACTCCAGAATTTCCATTTTGTTCTTTTTAAAAATTTCAATATCTTTATTGCTATTTTATATTTGATGAGACATTGTCACTATACCTTCCTTTAATTCTTTAAACATAATTTACTCTCTCTCTATATATATATTTTTAAAAAAACATATATATATTTTATTGAGTTTTTACAGAGAGGAAGGGAGAGAGATAGAGAGCTAGAAACGTCGATGAGAGAGAAACAACAACCAGCTGCCTCTTGCACACCCCCTACCAGGGATGTGCCTGCAACCAATGTACATGCCCTTGACCAGAATCGAACCTGGGACCTTCCAGTCCGCAGACCGACGATCTACCACTGGGCCAAACCGGTTTTGGCCTAGTTTACTCTATATTTTGAATATATTTATCATATGTGCCTTGTAGTTTTTGTCTATTGAACCCACCATTTGGGCCTCCCTCAAATGCAAACAATATTGTCTGGTTTTCTTTCCTGTTCATGAGTCACATTTCCCTGTGTCTTTGCCCCTCTTATATATTTTTGTTGAAAAAGTTTTGCTTTAATGCATTGCAGTAACTTGTGATACCCTTCACCATTTCCCCAGATCTTGTTGCTGTTGTTAAGTATTATATTGTAACATCACTGTACATTTAATGATACTCCATGCCTCAGATCTTGGTGGTGATGTTAATATTTGTATTTTGGTTGTTAATTTGCTCAGTTGCTTAGATGGAGTAGGTTCCATCTGGGACTATGTGCCTTTCTTACAATGGGGACCAGATAGGAGAAAGCAGCCCCTTTCCTTCCACCTGTACTTTCTTAGAATCTACCTTTTGTAGCATGGGACTGAGTAGGATGAGGTATGCTAATGCAATGCCCACCTGCAGTGCAACTGTGGTCCAAGGCTGGTAGTTAAGGGAAGAGGGAGCCCCAATCTTTGTGATGTAATCAACTCAGAGAAGAGCTGCTGCCACGGTGATCTAGGGGAGAGTGGGAATGGCCTATTGCTCACATGCTATGGACTGACAATGCTTTTCCTGAGATTTTTTGAATGGACTTTTACTGATATCCTGTGTATCATTCTGATTCCTTACAGACTTTCAGTGGTTGCTTTACTATAATGTTCCCCAGTAAATGATTGCTTATCTGGGAAGAGTGTCTTTGCCAAGCTCCTACCACTACCATTCTGGAAACCCCACTGCCTACTTTTCCTATCTAAAAGGAAGCAAATATAAAATTCAGCCTGGCTCAGTGGTTGAGTGTTGACGTATGAACCAGCAGGTTGTGGTTCTATTCCTCATCAGGGCACATACCCAAGTTGCAGGCTCAATCCCATGTGGGGCATGAAGAAGGCAGCCGATCAATGATTCTCTTTCATCCATCATTGATGTTTCTATCTCTCTCTCCCTTTCCCTTCCTCTTTGAAATCAGTAAAAATATAAAAATAAAACTCAAAGTCATCTGTACTAACATTTTTTTCTCTCATTATTCTCAAATGAGTTTGTTGACTGCTGTTTAAATTATTTTCTTAAATGTCATTGGTCCTTACACTGCAGTAGCTATTTTAGTTTGCTAAGTAGTGTCTGGCAAATTAATATTGTAATGCAGGAAATATCGCTTACTAGTACAGTTAGTTGTTTAATACAAACAGTACTCATCTGAGTTTCATACATTTTTATTAGATTAAATATTTTTTAGATTTTAGTTGGTATTCTAAATAAGACTTTTTTTATTTTTTTTTGTGAGGCTTGCTCTTATTATAAAAAATAGAAAAAATTATATCCTCCTATATAATAAAGATGGAATATGCTAATTGACCCTCATGCCATGGCAAAGATGGTGGTGCCCACAGCCAATAAGGAGGGAGTATGCTAATTGAGTGCCTCACCCTCAAAGATAGTGGCGCCCACAGCCACAAGATTCTGGCACCCAGTCCTCTCAGCTCCACCAGGGGAGCAGGGGCCTAGCTGTTCCATGCGCCTGCCTCTGAAGTCCCCCAGTCCCCTCTGCCCCCAGCCATCCAGGGCCAGCCCGAGGTGCAGGCAAGCCTCAAATGGCAGCTGCCCAGCCATCTAGAGCCACCTGAGGCTCAGGTAACCAGGGCCAGCTGAAGCTTGTGCTGCCAGCAGTGGCAGCAGCAGAGGTGTAATGAGACATTGCCTTCCCCTGATCTCCTGAGGGCTCCCAGACTGGGAGAGCTTGTTAAAATGTTTGCACTCTCACTTTTGGTATATGTCCATTTATTGGAAAATTCAATAGATAAAAATAGTATATGTATCACAAAAACATATGCTATTTTTTTCTAGATGTGAATGTGATGTGGGAAAGATTTTTTAAAAACCTTTTCACAAGTGTTCATATTTTAATCTATTTGAAATTAAGAAATAAGCTTCTCTCAGGCTACCTTCTGGAATTTCTAATCTCTCTGGATATGAATAACAATTTTGAGGCAAAAGGAAATATACAACCTTGCTGAAGGAAAAAGAAAAATTGTAGCTAATTAAAACGGCTAACTTCTTTGACAACTTCAAAGGAATTTCAATTAAAATGATAAGTTGACAAGATTTTTGAACAGCATGCATTGAGAATTAAGTGTAATTATTGATGTATAAAAACATAAAGTTTGCCTTTGGTGCAGTTTTAACATGCATTATATTTATTAGCGACACAAGACTTGTCAAGTTAGAATATCAGAACCATAGACTTAAGAACCTTCTAGTACTAGATAAGATAATGTCCTCCATTTCACTTCTTTAACAGAAAACCCCAGAAATCTCAGTGTTCTAATAAAATAGTTTTTGTTGTTGTTGTTTGTTTGTTTATTTTATTTATGGGAAGGCCAAACCCCTGGAAGCCAATGTCTGTACATATACTTATCATTCGTGTTGTTTTATTAGTTCAGGTTTTTTGCTTGTTTGCTGTTTTTGTACTCTGTTCCCCTAAAGAATTTCAGTGCTTCCCATGAGGGGAAAAGCATACGGAATCCTATTGGGAAGGTTTGCAGTCAGGTACAAAAGGCCCCATTTCCTCTTACTTTGGTCCCATCCTATTGGTACGGAGTCCGGCCTAAACAGGAGAAGGACCACTGCCTCTCATTCCGGCTGCTGCAGCCACGCCCGCCTCGGGCTTCAGAGGAGTCTCCTCTCCAGTGGCAAGAAGGCCTGGTGGAACCCTAATGAGACCAAACACCCGTCAATGCCAATGCCCTCAGTAGATTCAGAAAGGGATCAAAGACGGGCCGATCCTCAGGAAGCATGTGGCTGTCCCTTCCCGGGCTGGATGCTGGGAGAGCACCTTGGCCAGCAGTTAGGGCAGCCGTATGGGCAGAGATAAGCGAAGGTACCGCCAGTGCTCCAAGGCCTGGCAGTAACCTGGGGGAGGGGGAGGATTCTTCCCACTATTTCTCAGAAGATGCTGTGGCTCTCAGAAGGTTCACTGCGACGTGTACCACAGCCTGTATCTGAAAGTGAAGGGTAGCACCTTCATAAACAGCGGATTCTCAGGGGACACATCCGCAAGCTGAAGGCAGATAAGGCCCTCTAGAAGCTTCTGGGGCCTGAGGTCTAACACCAAGGAAGCTCCTAATCTCCGTGAAGAGTGGCTCCAGGCCAAGAAGCAGGAAATCATCAAGACTCTGTGCAAGGAGGAAGACACCGAGAAATTATTTCCTCCTCTCTCAACTTGCGTAGCCTCGGCCATTACACGGGTCAATCGTTCATCTAGTAGCCTCCCTCTAAAAAAGGTAAATGCTGAAATATTAAACCTACTTATGTGTTATGTGCCCTCACGGAAAATAAAATATATTTGGTGAGCAGTTTTCTGGTGTGCCATCATATGCCATCGGTGGCTTGACTTTCAGAAAGAAAATGTTATCTAACAATGAGGATTTGCAATCCACAGGAGATGAAAATAGCTGAAATGTTTCCTTTCTGTCCTTTATGTGCTTCTGAATGCTCTAACTTGAAGTGTTTTCTAATTTTTGGAAATTAATAAGCTGGGAGTCATAACAAAGGAAAATGTGGCAGTTAGAAGCACGATTCCTCATTTTGCAGAGGGTTACAATACAGACCGAAGAGAGAAAGTGACTTGATCAAAAAGCTAATTAGTGGAAGACAGTGATTTTTAAAATTATCATCCTCAACTAATAATAAGCAGTGAGACAATATAAGGAGATAATTAAAAATTTGATTGGTCCAAGGAACCATGGATGTTACACTGGATATACCATAAACTTAGAGCATGAATCTGAATATATGATCTTGATCTTGCAACTGAGATTTCATTTAGGGACAAAACATCAATTTTGGGGGGTATCTCCCAAACAAAGTTGTCAAATCTGCAGATGAAGAAACATTTTCTTGACTCTGGGACTGCTTTAGCATTCAGGATTGTGACAGACCAAGGTACAGGAGTTGGCAGATGGCTTGGCTCTGTGCTCTGTGAGAATTCAGATACCGTTCAACTTTCTCTGAGATGATGGGGAGAAAACATATGCACTCTGTTAAAAAAGAAAAATTAAAAGAAAATTTAAATCCCAGTTTGAAGAATGTCAGTACAGCTGTCTAGTCTAATTAGCATATTATACGTTTATTGTTATAGATTAGTTAACTTAGAATAAAACTAAAAATATGTGAATATTGTGTAGAGATTTTACTATAAAGGGTATTCAAAATAATATTTTCTTATATTCTTTAGTTTTATATTTCAATTTTAGTATGACTTAATTCCTGTGGTTTTAAGGAAAATAACATAAGGGGTTAATACCTTCTCCTTGCTCTTATGTTTATGCTTTCAAGCTTGAAATTTGATCACCCTTATTATTTTTGGCTGGTGTAATTATAAACATAATTAGTAAAGATAAAATATAGTCACACTGTTTATAAAACCAACCAATGATTTCTTTCACCTAAAAAATTCAGTAGTTGACTTATCCAAGCAAGGCACTGCTTACATTGTTTTTAATTCTACATGAATATTTTTCCCAATTAACCACGCATTTAAAATCCAATAGTCACCCTATCCCTTCCTATCCCAACTCCACTTTGATGCATTTCAAATGTGTCAATAATAGATCAATACTAAATCAATATTGAAATTGCTGGCTCCATATTAATTTATTATGGTGAATTATGAGTTTTACAAATACATATTTAGTTCTTATATTTTGTTATACTACGATAATACCATGATAAATGAGATATAGTTCCTGATGACCCAGTTTAAAGTAAAATAGACATTTAAATTGATAATTGCACTAAAATGGGGTGAGTACTATGGAAGAAATATTCATCCCTAGCTTTGGAAGCATCTGGGATTCATACTTGGACAATAGCTTTATTGATGGATTCTTAGTATTCTTAGTAGGAAATGCTCAGGCAGAGAGAAAGGAAAAGTTCTGCATTCTAGTGAGAGGGGATAAATAAAGCACAGATATTAGTAGTAAATAATATCATATGAGTGCAATAAATTAGTAGAAGTTGAATCACCTAGGTACACTGGTGTCCTGGGGCAGATCCCTACTGGCTGAGAAGAATTAATTGTGTGCATCTTTCCCCAAACTCATCTCCAATGATCTCACTTTAGTAGCCTGATTAGGGCCATGTGGGAGTATTAGCATGATGGAAATTAGTAAATTTCCAATGTTGTTCCCCTTTCTTCTCCCCCTCTCCCCTTCTCTCTGTCTTATCTCTCTCTTTTTATCCTGGAGAGTTTGTTTTTAAAAAAATTACCAAGATACCACTCTGGTAGTCCAATGTTTTCAATAAAATTACACACTAGGATTCATGCAAACACATGCCAGACTAACTATAATATGACTTAGCCATTGTGGTCATAGACCTGAAAGTTTATATTTCTCACAAGTTCACCAGGGGATATTTCTGTACCCTAAAGTTTGGGAAACATTGGCAAACACATGGTAGGAAGTCAACTGAGGATTCTGAGATAGAAAGATGACTCTACTAATTTGTACTGGGGATGAAATTGGTGACAAAGAAACCATAACTTTATATGCTTCATGAAAAAAATGGAGATGCTTTCCTTCTTTCCTAGGATTTCTAAAATTGATTGCCTGGAGAGGTGCTGAAGAGAAAAGGAACACGTCAAAATCGAGTACAGTGCCCATGTGTTCTTCTAGAGAGTTTCAAGAATTGACGAAAAGTAAAGAAGGTAATCTAGGAGGGAGTCACTTTTGTGTTTCCCCTGGTCTAGCAAGAGGATTCCTACAGCACAAGGAAGGAAGTTTTTATCTTTTCTGTTTACAAGTGAAATGGCAATAGAGGCTACCACTATAAAAACCTGGAACACTTATAAAAGAAAATTTAGAAAAGAGGAATGGAGGAACTTCAAATTATAGATATAGAATATACCAGGCTGAACTACACAATGCATCAGTTTGGCAATGGAACAAGATTATGCTTAAGCCAAGCTGGAAAAGAGCCATCAACACTTTATAAACTATTGAAATAACTTCTTTGTCAGTAGAGCATTGCGCTGTCTCGCCACTTAACTTTCATAACTTTATCTTCTTTGAACTATTTAATTTCTTATTATGATCTTCAGTGCTTGGCAGATAGATGCATATAAAATGACATAACGGACCTTTTATGGGCCATTCAACTGGTGATCTTTGAACTTACATTGCTAAGTAGTCTGTGGAAAAATAAGCCATTTTAGCACAATTTTAAAAGCAATTTGCATTTCAAAACCACCCCGATGGTGTATTTATTGGTTCTAGTAGGCATTATACGTTGTTAAACTTTTTAAAAGATGATATGAGAATCTGTCAAATTTAGAAAGGGGTGATTATATTCCTTTCAGGTCACTGACCATAAATTTCCTGACTGAGTTCTGGTGTATTACCTTTCCCACAGTCATTTTGGTTGTCTAAAAATATTCAAATTAAGTAAACTGGTAATGTCACTATATTCCAGATGAGTTGGTTTAAGCATTAAAGACACAGATTAAAGAACCCTTATACAGGTAAAGATTAAGATATGATGTTCCAGCTTCCAACTGTACTTGTCCTTAGAACTATAAAGCCTCTGAGGGTCAGTGGTAATGGGGATGGGAATACTATGTAGTTAAAGAGAACTCCTCTGCTCTGGATAATCCTCCACCAATAAGGAGAGAAGGGAGCCAGGATAATATTACTTTAACTCTCAGGAGCTTATGAATGTCCAGGGCAAGAATAGAAGTCAATCACGTTAGGAACTGCAGAGTCTGAGATTTGACCACACTTGCAAGTGTAACAAGTGCCCTACCACAAGTTCATAGATTCTGACAGAAGACATAGGGCTCTTATGTTACAGATCACTAAGCAGCATGAGCTTCAGTTTTTGCCTTGGCTCTTCCCCTGTGCCCTGTAATGATCAGAATCCTAGGAGACCCTTTCTACAACAATGATTCCTATCTGCTGATGTTCACGCTTTTGTGTAATTGTTTTGCTTTTAAGTGGGGGGGGGGGGGGGGCTTTGACTTGCTCTTAACCAATAGAATATAGTAAACATGACAGGATAGCCCTCTTATACTTAGGTTACTAATATATCAAAGTTGATAGCAGGCACCCATATGATGACATTATATGAAGTGAGACTGTCTTAGCAGATTGGAGCAGGAGACGAATCCAGTGTATGGGCTGGATGAAGTCAATCGCCATGTTGGAAAACACACTTGTCAAGGATTGCAGGTAGCCATTAGGGACTGTGGGCAGTCTCCAGTTAATTGCACTAAAGCCTCGTGTCCTCACTCATACAACCATCAGTCACTGCCAGTAACCTGAATGAAGCAGATTCTTCCTCTCCTAGGTCTCTGGATGATAAGGCATCACCTTGGCTGGCACCTCGATTGCAGCCTTGTGAGACTCTGAGCAGAGGACCACGCTAAGTTGTGCCTGGACCCTTGATTCATGGAAAGTGTGAGATAACATCTACAGGTTGTTTTTAAGCCACCGTGATTATGAGAATTTGTATGTGGCACAGAAAACACAGCTGATGTCCTACAGGAATAATTCGGAAGCTAACCTAGGTGAATGCTACACAGTGTGTTTGTATCATAGCTGATGAAATCATGAGATTAGGAAATCTTAATCTCATATAAGGGACTTCTATCAAACCTGTCTAAACTTTTTCTTCAGAAGGACATATTACCTTTACAGTCCTGAACAGAAAACACATCTGTGGGTAAGCATGAGTCTTGGTTGGAAAGTTTGTAAGGAGGATATTCTGAGAAAAGGGAAGTGGGTGGAAGGCCACCCACCTTGTTTATTGGAATTCTGACTTAGAGGAGTGCCAAAGGCGGTGCCCCTAATTATTCCTTGACCTTTCCAAACAAGTCTGTGCACATGCAGACCCCTGGTGTTTACTGGAATCTTTATGCTTACCCTCTGGATGTCCTTGTTTACAGGACAGTACAAACACATGTGTCCTCCCAATATTACTTACCCTACTGATTGTATTGGAAAGATAAAGTTTATCTCAAACTGCCGCTACAATAAAAGCCTAAGAAGGCAGGCAATTGAGGATGTTCCTATTGTCAGGCAGTCTCTTAGCCCTCTCTTTCACAGCAAACATTGTACCAGAGCAATCATTTATCCATCATTCAGGGTCTGCTGGTCAGTCCCGGCACACATCTGCCCTCTGGCCATGAGGAAAATATTTTCTTCATCTTCCAAGGATTTTTGCTATACATGTATCCTTGAAAAAATTAGTCTAGGACAACTACTGTCACAAGATTTGGAGAATTGTTGCCAGCAGCTCTGAGGTTCTTTTAGCACTCTAGGTGAATTTCTATACACTTAGCATCATACAGGTATGCAGAAGAGACCACTGTAATGTCTCATCCATGCCAAAAGGTCCATTTCATGCAGTAAAGTGGTAAGGAGGTAACTGAGCCTATTTTCTAAAACGACATTTATCTATAGTTTCTTTCTTGATCAATTTAGGTCACAGTCACTATCACTAATGTTTAGGTAATATTATACTTTGGTGCAGAGCCATAATATTTAAGTAATATTATACTTCTATTCGAATGCCCGTGAACTTAAACACATCCATAGAAGAGAAGAGAGTATTTTATGCTCTGCTTCAAATGTAAATATATAAATGTATTATCCCCTTTTCAATACTTTTAAGTCTTGGTATTTTAGGATATATAAACATAAGACTAAAGAACATTACAGAACATTAATAAAATAAAGTGGATTCATTTCAGTTAAAACATTTTTAAGTTATAACAACTTTTCAGTTTTCCCAAGTTTCTAGTGTTTTTTAATACAGATTGTGACATGATGGATGAACTTAAATTCTGGGGTACTGGAACATCACACCAGATAAATGATACTTTATTGATTTAGTAGTATTTGCTCAAGATGCAGTATTTAAGATCCTGGCAAAGATCAGAAGATGATGCGAACTTTACTGGAATAACTCTTAAAGTGATGGCCAAAGTAAGTGAGCACCCAAGAATTGTTTACTCAACTTACACCCTCAGGAGAAATTTTAAAGATGGATGATCTGGAGGCTAAGGGAAGTTGTCCTATTAAATAAGTTAAAATCTTTTTCCTAGTTTCTGGACCTAAGATCGTCTTGATTAAGAAATCACTTGTTGAAAGAGAATGTCAGTTCCTTTGGCAAAAGGATTCTGCAACACCTTTACAAATGTACAAGGTCATGATTCACTCAGTCTTTTCCTAGTCATATACTCAAGTAGATTTCTAATGGAAAAGAAAAGCATCCAAACATTTTGAGAACTATTGGACATGGACATTCAGAGACTTATAGTATCAGCCTGTCTCCTTTTTTGTGAGTATGACATATGGGGGCCAGTAAATAAGTAGAGTACTGAAAAAAAAAAACATAAGTAGAGCACTGGGTAATAATATGTAGCTCATAATAAATCTGTAGATCCACCCTAACCTCCTAATGTAAACTTAAGATAGACATATTTTATTGTTAGTACAACCCCCACATTGGGTACTTGGCCTGTAAGGTAAGAAATATATAGTGGTGACAAACATTTGGAAACCCCTAAAATTGTATCCTTCATCATGAATGAGATAGTTTATCAACAAAAGTATCACATCCTTGGAGAGGTTGACAAAAAATTAATACCACACTTAAGGATTTAAACTCTTGCTCCATTTTGTATCTCCATTTAATTCACCAATATTTTTCTTTTAAACCAAATAGATCCTGGAAGATGGCAGTGCACTATCACAAACTCAACCAGTAGTAGCTCCCAATGCAATTGTAACTACCAGGCATGGTATGTGTACTAGACCTGAGGAACCTGACATCAGTACATGACACGATCATGATTTAGCAAATATGCCATTTTCTGTCCACATTGAAAATAGGTTTAGAAGCAGCTTTCACACTTGTATAGTTGACAATGGTTCACATCTACAATGTTTTTTTAAAAATATATTTTTATTATTTTAGAGGGAGAGGGAGAGAGAGATAGAAATATCAACTATGAGAGATAATCATAGATTAGCTGCCTCCTGCACACCTCTATTGGGGATCAGTCCTGCAATCTGAGCATGTACCCTGGCTGGGAATCGAACTGTGACCTTTTGTTCCTGTGTCGACACAACCACTGAGCCCCACGTGGCTGGGCTACGATGTCCTTTAGTTCTGGGCTAACTCTTGTGCCCATTAAAGATCTGGACTCTCTGGATATCTGGAAGAATACCTATGTGATCCATTGAACATATGACTTCTTATTAAAAGTATTGAATAGACAAGAAATGGCTAACAATTTGAAGGCTTTGGGAAATCACACATATTCTAAGGGTGGGTAACAACTTATGAAGTCTCAGGAACTTACTACACCAGTAGAAGTTTTAGGGTTCACTGGCCAGAGGTTTTCCAGATTATTCCATCCAAAGTAAAAGCATATTACATCACTTTGCAAGCAACCCTGCAGCATAGAATAGACAACCCAACAGTTTCCATATCATTACGTATATTAGTAAAGTTTATGGCAAGTGCCTATGAGAGAATCCAAAATAATATCCTGGGATTCTAAATTAAAGTTGTTTTATCTGGAATAGAGATTATAAATCTTTTTAAAAACCACTCTTACAGAGTCTGGGAAAAGATGAGGTACCTGGCCATGAAACAAGTTATATGTGTCTGGAACTATCTGTAATAAGCTGGGTTCTTGAAGATCTACTAAGTCACATACTTGGTTAATATCAGCAATAATCCAGTGCCAATAAAAAGTGATATAAACAGAGTTAAGCATGAGCAGGAAGAGGGCACAAACAAGCCACATGAATGGGTTGCCCAGAGCCCCTGCCATAGACAATTTATACACAGTTGCCCTTTCCTCAGCCCACACCTGTGGCTGTATGGAGAATTTTATGCATTCAGCTGCTGAAATGGAAAAAAGCCTAAGCTTGGTTCCTGGATAGGTCAGCTCAAAATGTGAATGCAAGCCCAAAATTGATAGCAGCCATACTAGAGCCTCACTCATGGGTGACTTTGAAATCTTGGCAAAGGAAATTTACCCAGTGGGCAGATTTTCAGATAATTCATCAGGTTATCTACTTATTGAGAAATGGTTAGAGATTAGAATATGTAGTGGCCTGTGGCAATTGCTATTAGTTCAACCTACTATTCAGGGACCTCAAGAAAGACTGGAATACTGTGAACAAAGAAATTTTGAATAGAATATATGAATGGATATATGAGAGAGGGCAGAAAATGCAAAGTTCTTTGTATCATACTAATGCTTGCCAAAGAGCATCAACCACAGAAAGCACCAATAACCAATTTGATAAAACAATTTATTTTTTTACTTATTGCCAATAGCCAGTCTCTAATATCAGCCGTTTAGTACAGGGAACATATGAATGAAATGGCCATGGTGTTACAGAAGACATTTCAGTGGCCTGATGTCATGGGTTCTCACTTACAAAACTGAACAAAGCTGATCTAGTTGTTGCCATTGCTGATCTAGTTTCCAGCCTGTCAGCAGCAGAAATGATGAGCTCCCGCTGTGGCACAACATTTTGAGGAGACCAACAAGCTACTTTGGCAAGTTGACAACACTGGTCCCGTTCCATTCTGACAGGGCCAGTGATTAATTCAGACAGGAATAGAGACATATGCTGTGTATGCCGGCAGGACCTCCACTGGCACTATCACTGCAGAGTTTCCAGGGTGTTTGATTCAATGGCGTGGGATTCTACAAAAATATCACTTGACAATTGTACCAATTTTATTTTTTAAAAAGATGCACAGGAATGGACCATAATTGTGGGATCAATATCAGTTGACCTAGAAGCTGTAGGACTGATAGAATAGAGGAGTGGTCTGCTGAGTTGGTAAAATTGGCAAAGCTGAATTGGTATCTCAGATGCGATACTTTCAGAGGATGAGGCACCGCACTCCAGGATGCAGCATATACCTTGGGGCAAAGATGTTTATATGGTCCTATGTACTTAATAGAAGTACACGAATCTGACACCCACTTGAAATAAGGAGCGGCCAAGTTTGCCATAATTTCCAATGATCCCTTAAGGGACATTTGATCCTGCAAAACCGAGTTCTGCAAGATTAGAAACTCTAGGTCCCAATGTGAGAAATGTTTCAGCCAAAGAAAAGAGCAAAAGTTCTGTTGGACCCTCAGAGATGGGTACTGTTTGGGGAGAAATGTGGCTTCAGATCTAATCCTGTATGACCTTTTCAGACCTGACCATAGTCAGTTCCAAAGGCTTTGCTTGGCAGTCCTCATGAGAGAAAGCTCCATCCACACAAATCTTAGTTCGCAGCCAAGCCTTACAGTTTGATGGAGGGAGTTACTGTCAACTCAGGCCCGATCCCCAGGCCTTCATGTATATCTACATTCTTAGCCTAGGCACCATTCAGAGGCCTCCTAACCAGTGGGCCTCAGCTGAGACTCTTCCTTCACCTCCTTACCAGGATATCTTGACTAAAACCATTTTATTCCCGCTGCCTCCTCTACTCTTCCAGAGCCCTGGTTACAAAACGGCCAAACATGTGTCCAGGACTCCTTGGCAGCAAGACAGTTCGTCCATCTGCCCTGACTTACCTGATTCTCATCTGGTGCCTTCCTTGGGGTAAAAAGGGAACACTGGGCAGCCAATGCCTGTTTTGCCTCTTGCTTACACCATGGCAGCAAGTGAATAAAGGCTTGATGGTTACATTTGGTCTGGCTGGTTGTCCTATAACCTTTTGAAACCTAGCAGCTCAGTCCTGGGCACTTCCGCACTTCAGACACAGGACCAGAGGTAAGAAAAGGAGTCATCTGTTTGTCAGGGGTAATTGACCCTGATTATCAGGACGAGGAGGAATTGCAATTACACAGTTTAGTCAGGAAGGAATATATTTGGTACATAGATAACTCACCTAGATGCCTTTTGGTGTATCTAGCCCAGTTCTGATGGAAAGTAAATAAATAAAATTACTTCAGCCCCAGAAGGGCATAGTGACCCCCACTTTGGCATGAGTCTGTGTCCTACAATCAGACACTTTAAATCATCCCACTGTGCTGATTTAACACAAAGTTTCCTTTTTTGTACAAGACTGACACACCAAATGCCATAGTTGAGGGAAACAAAATTGGAGAGGGAGGGAGGGATGGAGGTAGAGAGAGAGAGAGAGAGAGAGAGAGAGAGAGAGAGAGAGAGAGAAGGTATCTTTTGCAACAGCAAAACATTGGGGTTGCAATCCGTCTTCCCAATCTTCTACTTCTAAGATTCCCATAAGCACGTGCCCATTAGAAAGCTGGAAAAACTACTGCCAAAATGTATATGAAGTGGGTCCACACAGTACAAGGGATGTGCCGTGGTGCACACTCGGATGAACCCTAGATTCCCACCAAAAGAAGCAGTGGGAGTGCTATTGGAACATAGCCTTCAACTCCCAGCCCCTGCAGGGCTTGTCTTTACTGCAGAGGTTGGGATTTTCCACGTCATACTCATCTCACACGGCCATATTGAATGACATACAGGAACAGTGTACAAAAGCCTGGCTATGTTGGTCCCAAACAAGATGTCTCTGATGGATTATAGATGGGCCATGGGTTGGCTGTCAGTACGTCTCCCTAAACAACAGTGCTTCTTTCCCTGCCATTCTGCAGTTATGTATCCCAAGGACACCCCCTAACAGCCTGTACAATAATCTCCAGTGCGAGCCTGCTTCTTGGAGTACGCAATCAGTTTATTTTTTCTTTTTTTAATTTGAATTATTAACATTCTAAAGAAACATAGCCTGAGAGTATAATCTTTTCAGTCCATTCACTTCTTTCGAGCTCCCATTCAATCTAAAATATAACTTTACAAATTAAATGCCATGTATTGCATTATTTAGTTACAAGCTTGGTAGTGGATTTGCATTTTAGTTTTGACAAGTACTGGAAAAAAAAATTCAGTATTCGCTTCTGAAAAATTCGGAGCCATAGTACATAAAACTATGTATAGGTAAGAATAGAATTACAGAATGGGGAACTCTAATAGTCTTTTATGACACTTTTGGGTATTACTCAAAGTTCAGAGTTTGTAAGTTTTTGTATTGGGCAGGTTCTATAGACTGAACGTTTGTGTCTCTCCTCCTAACTTTATATATTGAATTTCCAACCCCCAGGGTGGTGGCATTTGGAGATGAGCCTTTGAGAGGTGATTAGGCTCTGCCCCCATGAATTAGATGAGGGCCCTTCTAAAAGAGAGCCCCAAGAGCCCCCTCACTCTCCTTCCAACTTGTGAGGTTATAGCAAGCAGACAGCCTTCTTTGAACCAGGAAGCAGGTTCTCACCAGGGACCAAATCTGCTGGCACCTTGATCTTGGCCTTCTCTGCCTTCAAAAATGTGGAAATACATTTTAGTATAAGTCACTCAGTCTATTGTATTCAGTTATAGCAGTCTGAGTAGACTAAGGCAGCAGGTTAGACTTACTGAAATGATGAATTCCAGAAATTTCCTGCAGATCCTATCAATTGGAAGAAAACATGACTTCTCAATATTAAAACTATTCTATTGGAGACCAAGTTGTGGGAAAAGATAAAGTTATGTTTTTAAAAATGTTTTGATAGGTCAAATAAGTGCAAATCTTAGGAAAACGACCTCACCTCTGTACTGTAATATATGTCATACACACAAACAACGATAAAACTGAAACCATTGTAATTGATTCATTTTTGTAATTTTAAAGGGAAACATTCTGTAGGTCAGATTTTTATTTAAAAAAAAACCTCATGGTCACTTGAATCTTTGCTACAGCACAGGTCTCCAGGTCCCAATCTAGACCCTGTGGGACTCTGTCTTTAATAAATGCCCAATAAAATTCTTATGAGGCCGAAACTGGTTTGGCTCAGTGGATAGAGCATCGGCATGTGGACTGAAAGGTCCCGGGTTTGATTCTGGTCAAGGGATGTGCCTTGGTTGCGGGCACATTCCCCAGTAGGGGGTTGCAGGAGGCGGCTGAACAATGTTTCTAACTCTCTATCCCTCTCCCTCTCTGTAAATATATATATATATATATATATATATATATATATATATATATATATATAATCTTATGAGGACATGAGGTTGTCTCATTTACCCATGGCATCTTGCTAATCACAGTTTGGAATTCCAATACTTTCATCCTCCCTTAACATAATGTTATTCCCACTGTGCTGATCTGAGTAGGATGATTTAACACAAAGTTTCCTTTTTTGTCCCCAGTCTGAATCACCCAGCATAGTTCACCAGTATAAGAGTGCTATGTAAGCAATTATTTCCTTGAAAGCAGAGAATAATCTTAACCGAATTATAATTTAGGGGAAATGTTTTTTTGTTGTTGTTTTTTTTTGTTTTGTTTTAAAATCGACACTGGCTGCTAGAAATTATTCCCAAATAACAACCTTTATTTTCTATCCAGAAACCAGATATGATGTGGAGAAATATGTAAATAAAACTTGCACAATTCAATGGGAGTGTCTTCTAAAAAAACTTACCTCACCTTGGATCTGCCTTTTCTCTCTATTTTCTAGACAAAACCCCTTCTTTATATTTACTTAAAAAAAAAAAGAATATATATATATATATATATATATATATATATATATATATATATATTATTGATTTTCCACAGAGAGGAAAGGAGAGGGACAGAGAGTTAGAAACATCAATGAGAGAGAAACATTGATCAGCTGCCTTCTGCACACCCCCCACCGGGGATGTGCCCACAACCAAGGTACACGCCCTTGACCGGAATTGAACCCGAAACCTTTCAGTTCGCAGGCTAACACTATATCCACTGAGCCAAACCAGTTTTGACCAAAACCCCTTCTTTAATCATCCATATTCTTATTTAATTTTTTCTCTAAGTTGAAAATCTCTTGGAGTTTGTACATCTGCTCCATTTGTTTTTACTTAGCAGTATTAAAAATAGGCAGTTTAGTTTGCTAGAAAATATATCTCATTAGCCTATACTGCTGGACTCTCCTTCAATTAAACCTTTTCAGTTATAGGAAAGAAATTTAAGTTTCACTGTGAAAACATTATTTCATTCAATTAATACACTGATCTTTGGTATTATAAGTGACCAATATTGATGAAAAGAAAATGTGTTTCTGAATACATTATGCTTACTTTCATGCAAATTAAGTCAGCATAATTCAATGTGAAATAGTAGCTAAATGAATTCAGTAACTGTCAACAGAAGGATCAAATATGTTAAGCTTATGTAAAATTAAGAAAGTTTGCATTTATACTCTTTTTATCAATAGTATAGTATACAAGATAGGGAATTCTTACTAACTATAGTTTCAAGTATAGGTATTAGTTTAACTTATTAGAATTATAAATAAAATGATTTGATGATTTAATTGAACTTCAGTTCTGTTGTATGAAATTTATCTTTTGTATACTACTGTAACATTATTATCCCTTTCCAAATTGAGCAGGCCAGAAATATTCAAATTGTCTAAAATCCAACCTTTGATTTGTTAAAAGATGTAACTTTGAAAGAATATGTTAAAAGATGTAACTTTGTTTATTCATCCATTTAGGCTACTATTTTTTTGACTTGCTCTCAGTATGTTCAATAACACTCATTGATTGACATAAAGTAAGGATTTTGAAAGGAAACATCACATTCTTGAATGAGTTCATAAGATAATTTTACATTTCTCATTATTTCCTTTATAGAATAATGTTTCTATGACTAAGAAAAACAGAGAGTTATGTAGATAGCAAAAGTAAAATCTGCTTTAAAAGCAACTCAATATTTTATCTATCAAAATTCCATTTATAATCATGGATTAGTTTCAAAGACACCCTTGTTCCACATGTCTTAATTGAAATGTAATACAGGATTTGGCGAAAGTAGGTTTACAGTTGTGAGTATGCGAAACACAGTTTATTCTTATATTATTATTTATTAACTATTGTATTATTTGCCATACAAATGACCAATTTTTGCCCCACTTTCTATTGCAAAAGACTGAAGTCTTAAGGAAAGAAATATCTAAAGAGAGATTGCATAAAAGTAAAGATAGAAGAAAGGAGGAAGGAAGAGAGGAGGGGAGGGATGAAGAGAATGAGGTTGAAAAGAAGGCAACCTCTAAACTTGCCTTGCTTTAATTCTCAGTGATAAGAATATAAGTCTAAGGTTTTAGAGTAGGCATTCTCTATCAAGTTCCAAAGTTAATGTTTAAAGGTTTCTTCTTTCAAGTGTCTTAAAGACTATCCAAATGGTCACAAAGGGGTCAATCACTAAAGTATATACTTGTATATTTCTATCTTTGGTTGCTTTAAAAGTAGTAAATATATGATCTTTTTATGAAAACCTACTTTTTCTATGGGAAGATAATATTAACTTAGCTGAAAAAAACTGAAGAGCAATGAAAAAAACAACACCAAACATTCTAAATGCTAACTTGTTTTGACATATATATATATATATATATATATATATATATATATATATATATATATATATATATATTTGAGGCTCAGTGCACAAAAATTCATTCACTCTAGGGGGTGTTCCTCAGCCCAGTCTGCACCTCTCCCATCTGGGACTCCTCGGCGGATGTCTGACTGCCTGTATGATGGGGCCTAAATTAGCAGTCAGACATTCCTCTCACATTCTGGGACTGCTGTCTCCCAACTGCTTACTGCCTGCCTGCCTGATCACCCTCTAACCACTCCCCTCGCAGCCTAATCAAAACCTAACTGCTCCCTGTCAGCCTGATTGCTCCCAATTGCCCTCCCCTGCAGGCCTGGTCCCCCCTAACTGCCCTCCCTTGCAGGCCCAGTTGCCCTCAACTGCCCTCCCCTGCTGACCATCTTGTGATCACATGGGGGTGGCCATCTTGTGTGAGAGCGTGATGGTCAACATATTACCTCTTTATTATATAGGATGGATATATATATATATTTTAAAATTTGGTTGACATCCTAAAACTTTGGTAGCAGTTGAATTAGCAAAAAGGAGATGTAGGTGCTTCCCAGGCAGGTGAAGTAAGAGGTGATGTCCTTCTGCCAAAATGGAAAGGCAGAAATGATATTTGTGAGTAGTTGTGGACTAATCCTCAAATTATTCAAATATCAAATAATCAAATAATTGATAAACATTCTGCTAGGGGATGGAAATTGTTTTTTGTAGGAAGGTTTGTGTGTGTGAAAGAAGTCCACAGTCATCCTCACCTTTGGCCTCGTACCTTTTATTCATAAGCAGGTAGAATTTCATTTTAATATATTTCCCTTAAGGGGATCTGAGGTTAGATAAGATCCAGCATCCTGATTCTATGTGAAATTATTTCCATGACTTGCTTTATTATTGCTTTTCTGATTTTCTGCAATAAATAATTCTCTGTAACAAATATCCTCTTATTCCTTTTTTATGCCACACTCTCCATGAGAAAAAAGTATCTGACTTTTTATGCTGCTTAGGAAATAATTTAAAAATTATGTGTCAGTAATTGCAGAATGCATTAAAACAGCAATATGATTGGCATGGATTATTGAATATTAGTTATGTTTGTATTCATTTCTGCTTATCTCAAAGACCAAGCATTAAAGAAAAACAAAATTAATATATTTGAATATTTGTCCCAAGAGAGATGATGTAGCCCTACCTCTTACTGAAGAAAACTTATCAAAGAAGGCTAAATCTGTCCTTTTTTATAGACAATAAGAAAGGTTTGAATGAAGGTGAAGCAAAGGAAAATAACCTTAAAATTTTTTCATTGCTCTGTTCTTTTTTTTTTTAATACATAGAAATTTGAAATTGTAATAGTGTATGTCAGGAGGATTATATACCTTAATTTTTTAAATTGATTATTAGAGAGAGAGGAAGGGGGTGAGAAAGAGAGACAGAAAGAAAGAGAGAGGGAAACATTGATGTGAGAGTAAAACATTGATCAGCTGCCTCTTATCAGGGATTATGTGCTCTAATCAAAAACTGAATCATAAAACCATTTGTTGCACATGACTATGCCCAACCAATTGAGCCACACCAGATAGGGTGAGAAGTCTATTCTTATATATATATATATATATATATATATATATATATATATATATATATATATATATATATATAATTTTTATTATTTTTTTATTTTTTTATTTTTATTTTTCTTTTTTATTGATTTCAGAAGGGAGAGGGAGAGAGAGGTAGAAACATCAATTATGAGAGAGAAGAAAGAATACTTGATCAGCTACTTCTTGCACAATGTCCACTGGGGACTGAACGCGCAACCTGGGCATGTGCCCTTGGCCAGAATCGAACCTGGGACCCTTCAGTCTGCAGGCCGACGCTCTATCCACTGAGCCAAATTGACTAGGGCCAGAAGTCTATTCTTAATTGTGAGCATTATTTTGTTGTTTGCTTTTGCATCAATCCAAAACTTAGGTCCAATTATATAAGGGTTACATTACTAATTAGATAAAATACCATAATCATGAGTATGTACAACATAAATAAAATTAAGACTTAGTCAAGGTTTAGAAATATATTTGAACTTAAATGAAAAAAAAAAAAAATAGAATACAACCAGTGTGGCTCGATGACAGAGTGTTGACCTATGAACCAGGAGATCACAATTTGATTCCTGATCAGGATTGTAGGTTTAATCCCAAGTGTGGGGTATGCAGGAGACAGTTGATCAATTATTATTTTTGTTATTGATGTTTCTCTCTCTCCCTCTCCCTTTTCTTATTGAAATTATATATATATATATATATATATATATATATATATATATATATATATATAATAGAGATAAATAATATATATTATAGAGATAATATTACTCAGGTCTACAAAAAATTATATTGAGATATAGTTTTTAAGAATTTTATCCCAGCTCTAAAACCAGACCATAAAATACCCAGAATTTTATTTGAAAAAAAAAAAAGAAATGTTTTTCTTTCTACTATGTATGTCTATAGAGCAAATAGGTACCCTTTTATCAGCAGCCTTAATTGCCAGATTCAAGTAAAAGATGGAAAATATCAGGTAATTTGAAAGAAATTTCTTCCTGAAGCAATTAATAAAGGACTAGCAGTTAAGTCCCAAGAATTGTAAATTATAAACTATTCATAGCACAAACAAAAATAACACTTAAAATAAAACTTGGAGCCCTTTCTTAAGCTTATAGTAGTGATTCATTATAGTCTTAATTCATTAACAAACATCTGTTAGTCACAATATACAATCGAGTTATTGACTTAGACCCTGACAGAGTTAAAGAATGGGTGTTTTGTTCCCTGCTACTGTGGAATTCATCATCTACTAAAAGATTTAGTTTTAAAAGTTACTAACAAATTGCAAGGGGTAGTGAAATAATATTTTTAAGAGATAGACATAAGAACAGGATTTAATAATTTAATAATGACTAACATTTATTGTTACAATAAATACTAACATTTATTATAACATAATAATATTATAAGCATTGTTTGAAGCACTTATTAAATGTTAACTTTTGATTCTTCACAACAAACTTTCTGAGTGGAGTGATTTCATTTGTTGTGAAGAAGCTTTTGATTAGGTTAAGATCAGGTAAGTCTCAGTCAGGAGGCAGGAGGCTGGGACAAGAAAAGATTAAGCAAAGAATATATATGCATAACCTATGGACACAGACAATAGGGGTGAAAGATTGTGGTTGGGTAAGGATTGGGTGGAAGAGGGCAAAAAGGATAAAATGGAGACATCTGTAATACTGTCAACAATTTAAAAAAACCAAACCTAATAAATGGTAAAGTTTTGTTTTCAAATCTATGTCAATTCAATCTAGTCATATCTGTTAACCACTATGCTGTGCCAAACAGGTAGTTGTTTAAAAACAAAAACACCTACTAACTTATGTTTATATAGAGTTTTAGTAATTACATATAAAGAGCTATTTTATTTAGTATCTAATTTGATTTTTACATTTACCCTGTGGATAGCTTGAACTTTTACCTCATTATGTAGAAGGAAAAGCTAATATTTTGAATGGTTATGTATGGGGAAACTTCTGGTAAATGACAATGTTAGGACTCAAAGAATAAATTCCTAATATATAGCAGTAGTATTTTATGTGTTACTCTGATATACTAAAGTACTGTGTAACCTGCTTAACGGCTATTAAAATAAAAATGTCATAATTCCTGCTAATAAAATGGTAAGAAAAAAATAAGTTTTCTGGCCCTCTGAGGGGCCATGAATAGGATTTATCTTCATTATTTACTATTTTCATTTCCAAACTCATTGCATTTAAAATAATTTTAGATTGCTAATTTCACATATACTGACATTTTAAGAGAAAGTAAGTTAAATATAATAATGAATGACATTCAAAAATTCATTTAATTAGTTAAGAATTGATATCAAAATTCTCTTCTGTATCTATACTGTAATTTTCTGATCCAGAATTTCAAAGAAATATCCTTTTTTTTTCTTTTTTATAATGATATCGATAAAAATAAGTTATTATTTCAATAAATGTCTATTACTGAAATTTAAGTTTGTGAATCAATACAAAAGTTTCCTTATCCTTGTCAATATTCTCCTTTAAGACTCAGATTTTATTTGGCTCACTGACCAAACCTATAAACTCTGTAATAATCCATCTAATATCAAACAAATATCTCCCTTATGAGATCCATGAGCATATATTTAACCCCATTAGCCATAGGTACTTGCAAATTAAACCATGATGGGAAGATACTATGCATCCATTAGAAAACAAAAAATCCAATTAAAAAATGGGCAAAGGACCTGAATAGAAAGTTCTCCAAAGAGTACATAAAGATATTCAATAGTTTGAAATGATGCTCAACATCACTAATCATTAGAGAGATGCATACTTAAATGACAATAAGGTATCACCTCTTACCTGTCAGAATGGTCATCCTCAATGATTCAACAAACAACAAGTGCTGGTGAGGATGTGGAGGAAAGGGAACCCTCCTGTGCTGTTGATGGAAATGCAGATTGATGCAGCCTCTATGGAAAGCAGTATGGAGCTATCTCAAAAAATAAAACTGGAACTGTCCAAGTATCCATTAATAGATGAGTGGAGAAAAAATATGTGGTACATTTATACAATGTAATAACAAAGAGAAGGAAATCTTACCTTTTGCAATAGCATGGATGGATCTGGAGAGCAATAAGCCAGTCAGAGAAGGACAGGTACCATATGATTCAGCCATATATGGAATCTAATGAACAAAATCAACTAACAAGCAAAATAGAGAGACTTATATAGAAAGAGCAGGTTGAAGCTGTTAGGGGTGGGTGGATGTTGGTGGAAGGATTGAGCAAAAAAAGAAAAAGAAAAAAAAACCTTGTGGACATGGACAACTGTGGAGATTTTCAGGTGGAGAGATGGTGGGGAAGGTGAAGGAGGGTATAGGGGGGATAAATTGTGATGGACAAAGACATGAATTGATGTGATGAGTGTACAGGTGATGTGTTGTAGAATTGTGCATCTGAAACCTGTATAATTTTGTTAACCAGTGTCATCCCAATAAATAATAATAATAAAAAAATGTTAAATAAAAAGTGATTATTCCAAGTATTACAGTGGATGTGTAGAAACTAGATCTCTTATAATTTTCTGATGGAACTATAGAATGACATAGGCATTACTGAAAAAAATGTTGAACATTTTTTATAAAAGTAATCATACAATCCAGAATGCCACAGGGAATGTGCCTTGACCTAAAAAAAAATAAATAAATAATTAAAAAAATTAATAATAAACTATTTAACCCTAAACAAAAAGAATTAGAACAAGAACAACAAGAAAAGTCCAAAGTAAGTAGAAGGAAGGAAATAATAAAAATCAGAGCAGAAATAAATGGCATGGAGAGTAAGAAAACAAACAATACAAAAGATCAAGAGCTGGTCCTTTGAAAAAAATGGACAAGATTGGTGAAGACTCAACAAGAAACAGCAAGAAAGGACTGAAATAAATAGAATCAGAAAAAAAAAGAGGTGAAGCAACAACTGACCCCAAAGAAATACAAAAATACACTATGAACAATTATATGCCAACAAGCTGGACAATGTGGATGAAATGGATAAATTCCTAGAATACACAATGTTCCAACACTGAACCAGGAAGTATCAGACAAGCTCAATAGACCAAAATAAAAAATAAAAATAAAAAACATGAATGAAATTAAAGTAGTATTCAAAAAATTTCCAGCAAAGAAAAGTCTTGGACTGAATAACTTCATAGGGGAGAGAAGGATCTGTTACCCTTTAAATAGCCTGGAGGGACCTGAAGAGTATTATGCTAAGTGAAATAAGCCAGCCACAGAAAGACAAATACCACATGATCTCACTCATGTGTGGAATCTAATGAACAAATTAAATTGATAAAATAGATCCAAAGACATGGAAGCATGGAACAGAATGATGAATCTCAGAGGGAAAGGGGGAGAGGAGTGGGAAGAAGCCAGCCAAAGAAATTATATGCATACTAAAAGCTCAGTGTACAAATTCATGTACAGGTGGAGTCCTGATGAGGATGGAGAGGGGCCTGGATGGGATCAGCCCTCTGAGCAGGCAGTGGGATGCCCTGGCTGGCCCAGGATTCAGATCTGTCCTGCTGACATTTGTGCTGGTTATTGGGAGCCACCTGGATGGCGACTTTTATATCCTTTCTTACTTGCAGAGCATGTAGGGAAGGGAAGCACTCCCGGTGCCTGAGGCCAACTTCCAGGAGTCCAGTGGTGTTGTCGGGATCATGATGGTGGTACTGGTCCATTGGTGCCTGGCCTGTTCTCTGGAGATTGGATCTGCAGGACTACTGAGGGAGTGAGTGGCTGCTGCCTGGATAATGGGCTGTCAGGATGGGTCTGCCAGCTGAGTAGCACTCCTGCTGTGGGAGCATACTGACCACAAGGGGGCAGCTCCTGCATTGAGCATCTGCCCCTGGTGGTCAGTGCATGCCATAGAGACTGGTTGATGGCCATTCTGGTCATTTGGTCGTAATGGTCAATTAGGCTTTTATATATATAGATATGCATATCCCATGGACAGACAATAGTGTGGTGAAGGCCTGGGGAAGTGCAGGAGCAGGGTGGAGGGATATCTGTAATTTGTTCAATAATAAAGATTAATTACACACACAAAAGAAGAAGAGATAAAGAAAACTGTATGTTATTACTATATATAGTCAGTACCGGAAAAAAAAATCCCTCTGAATGGTGAAAGTCTTGACCTATAAGAGATGAAGCAACAACTGACCCCAAAGAAATACAAAAAAATACTATGAACAATTATATGCCAACAAGCTGGACAATGTGGATGAAATGGATAAATTCCTAGAAATATACAATGTTCCAACATTGAATCAGGTAGTATCAGACAATCTCAATAGACAGAAAAAAACAAAAACACAAAAACTAATGATAATATTTTTTATGGACTTCTTATAGGTCAAGACTTTCACCATTCAGCCCAGCTAGAAATGCAGGAGGTCTCTCAAACTTTTTCTGGATATGTCTTCTTTTCACTCAAAGATTCCTAATTAGAAGTATTACCAGTCTCCTTTTTAAGGGAGTTCATAATTTCTTGTTCCCCTGGGGGTCTGTCTGTTGTGTCACTGGTCCTCTGAAGCAGCAATAAGTCACCCTACCATTTTTTATTTTCAGAGGCCCCAAGGCTTATAGTGTATGCAAGTCCCCTTTGTGACACAAGTTGAATTACACAGAAACTGGTTCCTCAGATAGCCCCCTGAGAAACAGAATGTTAGGTGTGTACTCCACTCTACTTTTCTGTTGAGGGGAGGCCTATGAACTGCATTGGCCTCTTTGTCTCTTGTGCCATGGGTCTCTGGAGCAGCAGCATACCACCTCGATCTTTTTCCTTCTCAGTGGCCATCAGGTTTCTATGGTGTACTGGGTACTGTCTGCACTCTAAGGCTGGATGGAAGCTAGTCTCTTAAACAACTCCAGGGTAAAGTTATTATGTCGAATGTATGGTTCAGTCTTCTCTTTCCCTCTCCATGAAACAGCTGAGAGCCAGGATTTTTCTCCTGATCATGTAGCACTACACTGCGGGATGGACAATGGTATGAAGATGCCAACATTTTTCCTACTAGCTATGAATTAGCTGATCTTTCACTTCTCTGAGGCACAAGAGCCTCCTAACTGATTTGTGATTTCTCACAAAGAAAATTGGTGCATGTATTGTTGAATCAATGTATCTCTAATGGTAGGTATAGGAGGGTCTGGGACTTTCTATACTGAATTCTTATTGTCACTAATTAGTCTATGTAATCTCACTTTTGTTTATTTGTTTGTTTAATATATTTTATTGATTTTTTACAGAGAGGAAGGGAGAGGGATAGAGAATTAGAAACATTGATGAGAGAGAAACATCAATTAGCTGCCTCTTGAACACCCCTTACTGGGGATGTGCCTGCAACCAAGGTAGGCCAACTCTCTATCCACTGAGCCAAACTGGTTAGGACTCACTATATATATAAATATATTTTATAAATATATATATACTTTATAAATATTATACACACACACACACACACACACACACACACAAATACAAAGACATTAGGGAAATTGCAAAGAAAATACCTCCAAAAAAGTATGTGCTTCCATATAAAGACAGTTGTTAAAACCAAGTATCAAAGCATGAGTTTTAGCAACAATACACCTCTATTAAGGAAGCTCAAATAGGAACTCCTCCCACACATTTATTCAATTCAAACTATCTGATCAATGTAGATAAATCTTTAGATATTTATCAGCCTGGGGAAAGAGATAATCGTCAGCTTCACAATCTCAAAATAAATAATGTCACATTATGTCAATTATAAAAATGGATGTAAATGTGTTGTCAAAGTAAATATTTTTTCCAAATATTCCATAAAATGCTTTGAAAAGATATTTTAGACCAACTGCATTTCAGGAGCTTGTCTACATGGGGAAATGAATGCTCTGAGACAAATGCACTTGGTGTAATATGTCTTTGTGTTTAACGCATTTTATTAAAGGTATTCTGTCTCAGATGTCCTTCTTGATTCTGCACTGTCCTTCCCTCAAATGTTCCTGCACATCATCATATCTCAATCTAGAAACATTGACACATGAGAGAAACATTGAGCCCTGACCAAGGACTGAACCCAAAACCTATATAATGTGCCCTGACTGGGAATCAAAACCATCACGTTTTGGTGTGTGGGACCATACTCCAACCAAATGAGTTTTACTGGCCAGGGAAGATCATCATAATCTTTTTACACTCCACACTCATCATGAAATTTCTCATCTGCATTAAATTTATATTATTGTTGTTTTTTTTAGAACTCTTATGTCTATCATCTTGCACTATCTGTATTTTTCCTTAGAACTAGTAGGAAAACACCTAACACGGTGACTGGAACATTTTTCAGATACAATCAATGGCTTATTAAATATTTTTTGTTGCATTTGTATCTCAGGCTGAAAGTTCTGTTCCAGTCAGACTATTCTCAATTTCTCAAAAAGCATACCGCACTGTCATTTCTAGAACACCTCTACTAGATTTTCTCTGTACATCCTTTAATGTACAGCTTGAACTGTGCCTTCTTCATGAACCTTTCTCCTGTTATGTCAATTTCCCTCACCGAGCTTTACTTCTTTTGAGTGGCACCATTTATAATGTTCTCCAGGGATTTGAGGCCTCACTCACATAACGTGCCATAATAGAGGGAGCATTTTCATTCCAACCGTATCCTTTGCTTTTGTATTTTAAAGAAAATGTCTCATGCTTCTGTGTCCCTCTCACATAAATCTCTTCATAGTTTAAAACTTGAAAGTCAGTACACGGGAGAGATTCACTTATTCAGTAAATCTGGCATTATTTCATGCTAGGAAATGCTTTAAAATTTTTTAACTTCTACTTCCATACCACTTGCAATGTGCCAGGGACTATTCTAAGTGCTTTATGTTTATTATGTCATTTTAGCTTCCTAATGACTTTATTAAATAGGTACTGTTTATTTTACTGAAATATAAAATTACAGATAGGGAAACTGAGATACTAAGATTTATGCAACTTCCTTCAATTTTACATATAGAAAATAAGTTGTAGAGCCAGTTTTGACCCCAAGTAATACAGATGCAGTATCTTTAAATGCTGGAATTATTTATATGTTAAAACTCTCTTTGTCCTCAGTAAGCTTGCAGTTCCTTAAGGAGAGAGCATGGTGTAAATATATTAATGCAATGCAATTTCTTCAGTGGTAAGATAGGCTTGCATAAGGAAGTGGGTAGAATAATTAATTTTACACGAAGTAGGGGAGTAGAGAGTCTGGTAGCTAATCTGGAAGTTGAGCTGAAACTTGAAAGGCAAGTAATTGCTTGCGAGTTAAATTGCTTCATAAAAGAATCATGCCGTTTGGGGAAATTTTATGTGGTTTGGTATATAGGGCTAGTTGCCAACCAGTATCTATTCTCTGTTTCCCATTTATTTTAGCACTGATTTTGTTTGTAAGGGCAGTGTGTTCAGTCTCCCTTGGAGCTGGATTTAGCCATATGATTAAGTTCTGGCCAGTGAGGTGTAAAATCCAGGTTTGTGTGGAACTCTGATAACAACTTAGGGCCATCAATGTATACCTTAAAACTTTTTTTCTAAATAGGAGAAAAAGATACATTTCTATTCTGTTTAAACCCCTCGTTTTTTAGTTCTTCTGTTATGTGAAGTGGAATAAAATTCTTGATATAGAGTAACTGGAACATAGATTGAGGGAGTAGTCCTTGTTAAGGAAGAAATTTTGGAAATATGTGAAGACAGAAAATAAAATATATTATATCTATGTAAGTAACTTATATTATACTTTTCCTCATAAGTCCATGTATACCAATCCTGGCTAATTTATAATCACCTGGATGCTTTACGTAAAATAAAAAGCATATAACTTTCAGGTCTCCCCCTAATGTAATTGAGTTAATTTCTAGGGAAGAGATTTTCAACCTTCGATGCACATTTCAGTCAAGATACCCAGGCCACACCCTGACCAAGTATGTCAGAGTCTCTGGGGGAAACTCAGGCATTATTATTGCTAAAACTCTCCCCAAGTTATTAAATTGTTCAGCCATGAGTGAGAAACACTGCTGTAAGTGACAGGCTTGGAAAGTCTTATGAGAATTTTAATTTGAAGAGATTTCGTTTATATGTTATCCTTTTGACTGCAATGTGAAGAACCAATTGATTAAGAAAAAAATATGATTTAGAATGAAATGTGTTACTTTTCTCTAAATTGTTCAAAAAAGCTTTCCTTGGAGGAATAAAATATCAGTTTTGTACATTAGCATGAGTAGCCATGCTTCCCTGGGCGTGATATCCTAGTAAGGATCCTACTAACTATATCAATTGGTGGTGCTTTGGCTGCAGCTATTGGAAGCTACATGAAAACCAATTAGATCAATAAGGGTATTTATTTATTTATTTATTTATTTATTTATTTAAAATATATATTTTATTGATTTCAGAGAGGAAGGGAGAAGGAGAGAGAGATAGAAACATCTATGATAAAAAGAATAATTAATCGGTAGGGTCTGGCACACTCCCTACTGGGAATCAAGCCCAAAACTTAGACATGTGCCCTGACTTGGAATTGAACCTTGACCTCTTGGTCCATAGGTCGATGTTCAACCGCTGAGCCACACTGACCAGGCAATATGGGTATTTATTATTGCACCTAACAAAATTCAAAGATTAGGTGCTTCCAGATTTAGTTCATTCATCAGATTAATGGCAGCATTAAGCACTTCCACCTTGCTCCTCTGACATTCTTGGTGAAAGACTTTTGGTTTGGTGGAGATCCAAGTGTTACATGTAGCTAGCAATATCTAGAGACAGGAAGAATAATGTGTATTTTTGTTCTTTATCAAGAGTGAGGACAATGTCTCAGGATCCTTTCAAGCCCATTTCCTCTCATGTTTCATTGGTCAGAATTACATGTTCATTTTTATAAGCAATCATTGTCTTAAGGAAATATGGTCATGATTGCCTACTCTCAATTCTACCTGTTTTCTGTGGATTTTATTGAAATTTGAGCTTTAGCCCAAATTACAGTCAACCTTTTAGAAAACATTGTCTATGGCAAAATATCCAGCCAGAGAAAATCCCAAGTACAATAGGGAGTTTTAAATAAACACTAAGACAACCAGAACAAAAACTGTGAGTGCCTGAAGAGAAAGGAGAAAACGAGGCTTTGTGTAGAGTCAAGCAGATGGAGAGAATGTGGAGACAGAAAACTAAAGCCTGAGGACTTGCTTGTGTTGTCAGCACAGTGTGATAAAGGGGCACATCACTGAGTCTAAAAGGACCTACATTGACTCTGTTCTTAATTACATTGTGTGCTGAACAAGTCACTTAATCTTTCTTGGTCTCAGTTTCTTCAGTATAATGATTGTAATACTTTGTAGACTTCCTCATGTGATTTTTAAAAATGAGAAAATTAGATACACAGTTTACAACATGTAAATTCTACTTATCATATACAATAAGTTTTTTTTTTTTTCCTTTTTTTAAGGGGAGAGCGTGAACGCAGTCCCCCACTACCGCAAATTATGCAGTTGAGTTTCCCACATTTGGGGAAATCTTAGGGGTCAGCACATCAGGAGTGCAATGGATAAGCTTTGCCCTCAGAAAACCACCTTGGTGATCATGGTATCTCCCCTGCCAGGTAAGTATAACATCATATAAGTTTTTAGCACACATTTTACAGATGTTGTAATAATAATTTGTACAAGAAAAGTTCTTGGAATGCTTAACATGATTTTATTAATACGAAGTTCACCATTTCTTTTTCTTATGACAGAGCTTATACTATGTCCAGGCTAATACATGATCTCTAATTCAGGCGATTAGAAGGTGGGACTGATAGTTGTAGGGATTAAACAAAAGGTAATTTTGGAACCTGAGTCACAGTGGAGGAGGACATGTTAGGTTAATGTATTATAAAACATTGGATAACAAGAATATACACAGACAGACTAATATCCTAGGATAGCAGAAATAAGTGCCACCAAGAGTTGAGGGGTAGGATGGTGACTTGACAAATTACTTTTTCTTTTGGGGCAGTAATAGCTCTGCCCTCCTAGCCTTCCTGCTCCTTACTCTAATCAGGGTAGTATAGACACAGGACGGAGCATAATTGTCAAAGTGTGTGTGCCCAGTGTCGCTGTAGAGACAGTGAGGTTCTTGACACACAGTGAGGTTCTGCTACCCCTCATGTGGTTACTTATCACTCACCAGAGTGTTTTCCTCATAGAAGATGGAAAATAAATATTTGTTGATATAAACTGTTTCTTAAAACTAATGGCTTATATATACCTAAGCATATATGTATGAAAAATAGAAATTATGCAAGGGGTATATGGCTATAGTGGTTTAACAGAAAGGAGTTAGCTGCTTCATGCCAAATTAGCATTTAGTAAGAGCATAGTAAGTATATGATATTATACATTCATTTTTCAGTTCTGGATTTGGGCTGATGCAAGATTACATGATGAATCAGAAAATGGTGCTGGATATCCCTAGAAGGAGAGGAAATAAAAATTAAACTAGCCAGTGTATATTAATAAATTCTATATGAGAGGAAGTAATTGTGTTTGATTCAAAGACTCTGAGAGATAAATTAAAATGGCCAAAATTTAAATCAATGAATATGAGAGCTAAGTTTTCATTATTGCTTTGCATTTGGAAACAATGAGAGAAAACAGGGTTGAGATCTTAGTTGGCTATGATATTTTCCCTGGTGTAATGACGTTTATATGACAGCTTCTTTGGAGAATACCTTAGAATCTTTTCTTGGGGCACACTTTTACCAACATTAAAGCAGAGCTTTCTTATTCTGATTATTTCCATGGTTAGAATATACTTGTTTATTTTAACATCAATTAAATTCTCATGTTATAATATTTTTAGGATATTAGATCTTGATGTATTGCATTATTATTTTTTTAATTGGTTGTGTTTAGTACTTAATTGGTTGTTAGTACTTAGCCAGACTCTAAGTAAGTGTATGATTTAACAGTGTGAGCCGCAATATTCTCATATAAAAATCAATGTTGCTCTTATTATTCTTTTAGGATTTGAAGAGGAAAACCTATCTACTTTTTTAATGACCAATACAAAAATTGATTTAACAAAAAGTTCAATGTGAAAATGGACACAACTCAATTTTTGTATTGTAGTAAAAACTGTGCTGTAGAAAGATGCCATGTGGAAGCAGTTGATTTCTCTGGTGAACACGGCCATTCTTTATATGCTCTCCACGGCTTTCTAGTGAAGATACTGTTTCCTTGTATTACTACCATTCTAATATTGTTCTACTGTCCACTGGTTACCATCTGCAATAGAAGAGTCATCTTACACAAGGTTCATAAAGGGAAACAAATCCCCACAATATATCTTAGATATGTCTGTCACCATTTAATTTCAACAATAATTTCCTGTCCATAAACTTTTTAGCTTGGGAGGATGAGCTTTGCTTATGGCATCTACTAGTCAGTGACCTCCAAAAGACCTGTATTCAGAAAAGTCTAGGACATTAAAAAAACAAATGAGAGAAGATACCTTGCTCATGGATTGGAAGAATTAACATTTTAAAAATGTCCATACTACCTAAAGCACTCTATAGATTCAATGCAACCGTCATTAAAAACAAACAATGGTATATTGCATATCTAGAACAAATACTCTAAAAATACTCTAAAAATTTATATGCAATAATAAAAAAAAAACAACCCAAATAGTCACAGCAATCTTGAGAAAGAAGAACAGAGTAGGAGGTGCTAGTGTCCCCACCATGTCCAGTGTGGTTCAGGGTTCAGGTTCAGGGTTTGGGCTCTGGAGGAGGCCGCACACAAATGAAAGATACTATAAAATATTAATTTGGAAATATTGGAGGCCAGGCAGGCGGGAGCCCAGGTCAAGAGGAAGGACTCCATTTTGCTCTGGCCTTGCTATCCCTTTTATTCAGGTTTTGGGATACACCCATAGCCCTTAGGCAGGCAATTTCAATAATAGCTCAATGATAGCCATCAGCAAAAAATTTACTTAAGACTAAAAGATAGAAGTTGCTTCAGCTCCCTTTGTCTCAATTAGACAGTGGGCGCTTGGTTCTGACCCTGGCCAGAGCTTCAAGGTTAACCAGCCTTCTGGTCTCCTTGTCTGCTAGCAAATGAAGGCAATGGGCAGCTTCCAACAAGAGGGATCACAATACTGGATATAAAATTATACTAAAAGGCCATTGTAATCAAAACAGCCCGGTACTGTTACAAGAACAGGCACATACTAGTAGATGAATGGGACAGAACAGAGGACCCAGAAATCAACCCAAGCCATTATAATCATTTAACATTTGACAAAGGAGACAAAAGCATACCATGGAATAATGATGGTCTCTTCAATAAATGCTGTTGGGAAAATTGGAAAGGTACATGCAAAAAAATAAAACTAGATCACCAACTTAAACTATAACCAAGAATAAATTCAAAATGGGTAAAAGACTTAAATGTCAGTCCTTTAACCATAAAAATCCAGATGAAACCAATAGGCAGCAAAATCTCTAACATCTTTCCCAACACCAATAAGTTTGCCAATACATTTCCTAGGGCAAGGGAAACAAAGAAAAAATAAATAGGACTACATCAAAATGAAAAAGCTTCTGCATAGCAAAATAAACCATCAACAATATGAAAAAGGAATCCACAGTATAGGAGAAGATATTTTCCAATGACATATCTGATAGGGGGTTAATTTAAAAAATATACAAAGAACTCATACAACTTATCAAAAGGAAGATAAACAACCCAATTAAAAAAAAAATGGGCCAAGGACATAATAGACACTTTCCAAAGAGGACATAGAGATGGCCAAGAGACATTTGAAAAAAATCTTCAAAGTCTTTGATCATCAGAGAGATGCAAATTGAAATGACAATGAGGTATTACCTCACACCTGTCAAAATGACTACCATCAACAAATCAACAAATGACAAGTGCTGGAGAGAATGTGGAGAAAAAGGAACCCTCATGCACTGCTGGTGGGAATGCAGACTGCTGCAGTCACTGTGGAGTATGGAATTTCCTCAAAAAATTAAAAATGGAACTCCCATTTGATCCAGTGATCCCACTTCTAGGCATATATTCTAAGAATCCCAAAATAACTATCAGAAAGAATATATGTACCCCTATATTCATATATTCACTATTTATAATATCTCAGATCTAAAACAGCCCAAGTGAGACCATCAGTAGATGAATGGATTAAAAAAAAAAAAAAAAAAGTTGTGGTACACTTATACCATGGAAAACTATGCAGCTATAAAAATGAAGGATCTCTTACCCTTTGAAACAACATAGAGAGACCTGGAGAGTATTATGCTAAGTGAAATGAGCCAGTCATAGAAAGACAACTATCACATGATTTCAATTATATATGGAGTCTAATGAACAGAATAAACTGGCAAACAAAGTAGATTCAGAAATATGGAAGCATGGAACAGACTGGTGAATCTCAGAAGGAAGTGGGGGAGAGATTAACCAAATAAATTATATGCATATATGCATAACCCATGGACACAGACAATAGATGGTGAAGGCTTGGGGTGAAAGGTAGAGTAGAGGGGGTCAGCGTGGGGAAAACAGGGGACATTTGTAATACTTTCAACAATAAAGATAAATGGGGGGGGGGAGGGAGAAAGCACAGACACACAAAAAAGTACCTACTTTAAAAAAAATATATATATTTTTTATTGATTTTCCACAGAGAGGAAGGGAGAGGGATAGAGAGCTAAAGACATCTATAAGAGAGAAACATCAACCAGCTGCCTCCTGCACACCCCCTACCGAGGATGTGCCTGCAACCAATGTACATGCCCTTGACAGGAATCAAACCTGGGACCTTTCAGTCCACAGACCCTGATGCTCTATCCACTGAGCCAAACCAGTTTTGGCAAAACCACCTAATTTTTAAACGACACAATTGGATCATGATGCCCAAATATGTACCATTGAGTGATCTTATTGATTAAGCTAGGTTGTATTTTAATCCTAATTCATAATCAAACTAGAAATCAGGTGGGTCTTGGCATAGAAGAAATTACAGAGAATCTCCGTCCTAGATTTATATTTACAACAATATTCTGGGGAAGACCCATTTTGACAGAGAAGAGAACTCAGATGTCAATATTTTATACAAAATCAATAAAAGTGTCAGCAAAAATGTTGGTAGGAAAGATTTGGTCTCTGGCTTTATTTTCATAGGCTCATCCCTGAGTTTTAGTCTAAGGGACAATACAGTGAAGAAGTGTCAAACTAAATGATTAGTTTCTTGAAGGCCATGTAGTAGTTCTGATATTAGTGTTGGCTAAGTCTGATAGACAGGCAATATTATTATAAAGTTTATATATGTCCAAATTAATCAGATTGTATACATTAATATGTGCAGTTCTTTGTATATGAATCACACACATGATAATCTTAGCGTGGTGTCCTTCATTTCCCTGCCACGCAGGACTGAGATGCCTGTTTCCTTTCCTTACTGGATGTGAGTTGTGGACTGTTATTAGTTCCTTCAGGCTCACACATTTCTTTCAAGTTAGCCCCCTCAATCTTCCAGCAGCAACATATGGAAAAAATAGATAATAAGTAAATAGTTGTTGTGTTTTTTTTCTTCCTTTCCACCCCTTTATAATTCTCAACAGTTTGAAATAGTATGCATTTCAAATTGAATATTTAAAATTCTATGTGATAATTAGATTAAAGTGTACCATTAAAAACCTTCTCTGAAGTTGAATTATAAAATAGCAGAGGAGCCTATTCAAAGCCTCTCAAAGAGATATGATCTGATTAAAAGGACTAATCCACTGAACAAAATTTCAAACGAACAAATTAACACACTAAAAATCCAAAATGGGGTAAGGAGACTGGTTCACAATCAAATCCTATTCTCCTGAGTTAATGCTGAAAGAAAGGCTCATACTGACATGGCAATCTTTCCTTCCGTAAGAGTGGGGGGAGTATACAGACTAGGAATATTACGCACCACTGCATATTTCCTGTTCAACTTCTAGACGTGTTGTAAGGATACAAATAACCTGGTTCTAAGAGTTTAAATATTCTTTTTCACATGATTATTTTTATTGTAAATTTTTACATTTTAAATATAACGTTAAAAAATCAGACTTCTTGTTTATTGTGAGTCCACTCACTGAGAAAAGGAATTGTCTTTCTCTACAGAGTAATAGATTCCAATTTTTCAGACTATAAGACTAAGCCCCAAACCCTTTCTAGAATTGCATTATGGAATTATACAAATATCTAATGATGGACGGGAGAAGTGAGAGTGAGACTGATGGGAAAGGAAATTGGTTTCTGTATTTTAACATGTACTCAACTGTGTTGAAAAATGACCACATAAGTATGATGCTTGTTATAGAGGAATAAGGTAAAGTTTTTATAATAGAATTATTAAAGTACAATCATACTAGTACCAGCAAAATAACTAGAGCTATGTACCATTTTGCCTGTGGGAAGCAACCATCTTTCTCTTTTATCAATTAGCTATATAAAAGCACTGTATGCTGACCAAGCATTTGTAGCTCATACATTGACAAAATGGGCGAGAAGCTTAGTGTTGTGACCTGTTTTAAAAATAAAGTATTTTAAAATTGAAAAAAGAGGTGCTTTAGACAAAGGCATAGGAAAAAAGAGCTATCCAGAAAACTATTAGAAAGGAATAATAATATAAAGAAAATTAATGAATGCTAGTACCCTAAAGAGGGCACTGGGAACAGTCTGGTGAACAAGAATAAATACGGTGAAAAAGTGCCTGCGGAGATGTGAGGAGCTCCAATGTTGACACCTTTTTTACACAAACATGTTTCTATAGATAAACCATGAAGTGCATATTTAAAACAACTGAAATCAAAAGTCTTATTCAAGTCAACAAACATATATTGAATGAGTATTATGTATTGTAAACTATGCTAATTTATGTTGATACATAATGAATAAAATATGATCCCAGTATTCTAATTCTAGTTGTTCACAAAGGTGATAAAATTTATCTTGTTACAAAAATTGCAATACATTCTTATAAGTTATAATAAAATATGATAGTGTCAAGGTCAGGTTCCCAGGAGATCACGAAGGAGTATGGAGTACCTAAATTTTGAGACAGTCTAGCAAAGATTTACAAAACCTTTAAAACCAGAGCTGAAATTTTGAAAATAACTTAGGTCAGGCAAAAAGGTCACCTGGGAGAGTAATCTATCTACATCTGCCATGCCCTCAGGAGCTCATCCTGGCCCAAATGACCTGCTTGATCTGATGACTTCATGTGTAGGCATCTTGAACCTGACACCTCAAACAAACAGGATGATCTTCCTGAATTAAGACATATAATTCTTTACAACATCTTATGTTTTCAGACTGTCTCATCCTAAGTTTTGGTTTTATGCCTTAGTAAAAATGGTTAGCTACTTCATAGTAGATATATTCATTTTTATATAATCAAATCTCAGATTTTCCCAAAGAAGAAATACATTTAAAAATGAAGCTCACTCTACATAGCTTGAAAATTATATTATATAATTATATAGGAGAAACAAGCTCTCTATACCCATTCTTATTATTCTTGTTTTTTTTTTTTTAGAACCTATGTTAAATTATACCTTATCTTGTTTTTATTTCTAAATAACTGTAGCCTGTACAATTGGCTTAAAGAAATGTCAGGGGTTAGTCCTAAACAGGTATGAATTTAAGTAACATGATGCCTTTTATCAGCAAAGGAAAAACTATGAAGCCATGATGAGTCTTTAGTTATTTAAAACATATATTAATTTCCATTTGCAAAGAGATTGTCAAAACCATATACATTTAGTCTACTATCTATTATAATTTCATATATGTCATGCAAGTCTATATATATATAAAATCAGTGACTATAAGGGCCATAATGACCATAACTACTGGTCACTATGACGCCCACTGTGGCCAACAAATGGACCCAATCAGAGCCAACCTCATGGCCCCTCTATCCTGCCTGTCTGCCTCTGATTGTACCCTCCCACCCCAATCAAGAGCAGTGGGCCTATGACCAAACGTTCTTCCCCCTGGCCAGTCCTGTCCCTGATCAGCCTGCCCCACCAAAATAGTCCTGTAACACCACCCCCCCACCCGCCAGCCCACCCCTGATCGCCCCCCCCCCAACCCCAATAGGGGGTGGGGCCAGCCTACCAACTTCCTGCAGCCCCTCTCCATCCCAGATCAGACTCCCCATCACATCAGAAACACGGCTGGCCAGCCCACCACCCACAGTCCCTCCCCATGGCTGGCCCCACTCCCAATCCCAATCTCGGGTGGAGCCCACCAGCCAATCATCTGTGGTCCCTTCCCCCAGCCTGATCATGGTGGGCCAGCCGGTCAACCTCCTGCCATCTCCTCCTCCTGACAGGACCAGCTCCAATCTGCCTGATTGGGGCCGGGCTGGCTGTACCCCACCTGTGCACGAATCAGTGGACTTGGCCTCTAGTTTTATTTATATAATTGTGATTATATATATTTAGTAGAAATACTTAAAAAGTAAAATTTTCCTGAAACTGGTTTGGCTCAGTGGATAGAGCCTTGGCCTGTGGACTGAAAGGTCCTAGGTTTGATTCCGGTCAAGGGCATGTACCTTGGTTTCAGACATATCCCCAGCGGGGGGTGTGCAGGAGGCAGCTGATTGATGATTCTCTCTCATCGATGTTTCTAGCTCTCTATCTCTCTGCAAAAAATCAATAAAATATATTTTAAAAAAGTAAATTTTTATTTTCTTCTCCTTGGTCTTTCATATATAAGAATGTAGTTGTTCTATATAGATCTATAGGCTTGATAATTAGTTAATTTACATATGTCCACTCCTCATAAATTGAGGAAAAAATTTAAACTTTGTAAGTATCATTTAGGAAAATTAGTACTCTATTATTCATTTTAAGGGGATGGAATAAAAAAAAAAGATTATATTTAAAATCTAAATGCTCTACTTGAATAAATGCATTGATTTTTTTTCTGAACTTAGAAAAAGTTATTTTTCAAGTATTTTACCTCTTTGGAAACAAGATAAGATTTAAAAATAAATGTGGTGTGTGTAAAATATATTTCTGAGTATCCCTGCCAATGAAACAAAAACAACTGGTAAAGATGGAGCAGCCAATACAGTAATATCTATTTAAAAACAAAAAGAAGCTATTATGATCAAGATTAATATTATGCAAGACTCATTTTGTGCCAGACAATTTCTTAAGGATTTTATGTTAATACACATATATATGTGCAAGTAAGCAGTATTAGGTTCTCCATTGTATAGAGGGGACAACAGAGCCGAAACTGGTTTGGCTCAATGGTAGAGCGTTGGTCTGCAGACTGAAGGTCCCAGGTTTGATTCCGGTCAAGGGCATGTATTGTACATTGCTTGCGGGCACATCCCCGGTAGGGGGTGTGCAAGAGGCAGCTGGTCAGTGTTTCTCTCTCATCGACGTTTCTAGCTCTCTATCTCTCTCCCTTTCTCTCTGTAAAAGGATCAATAAAATATATTAAAAAAATAAAATAGAGGGGACAACAGAGTCATCCATACTAATAAAAGGGAAACATGTTAATTAGACTGGACACCTTCCAGATGTCCTTCCAGACAAAGCCACAGTGGTGGGGGTCAAAGCAGAGGTGGTTAGGGGCAATCAGGCTGGGAAGGGAGGGCAGGTTGGGGAGATCAGGCTGGCAGGAGAGGCTAATTAGGGGCTATCAGGCAGGCAGGGAAAGGCAGTTTGGGGTGATCAGGCTAGCAGGGGAGGGCAGTTAGGGGCAATCAGGCTGGCAGGGAAGGTCAGTTAGGGGGTGATCAGGCTGGCAAAGAGAGGTGGTTAGGGGTGATCAGGCCAGCAGGGGAACAGTTAGGGGCATCAGGCCAATACGCAGAGGTGATTAGGGGCAATCAGCCAGGCAAACAGGTGAGTGGTTTGAAGCCAGCAGTCCCAAATTGCAAGAGAGATATCTGATCCCGTTTAGGCCCAATCCCCGAGGGGTCCCAGATTGGAGAGGGTGCAGGCTGGGCTGAGGGACACCTCCTCCCCATGCACGAATTTAATGCATCAGGCTTCTAATTCTATAAAATAAAAGGCTAATATGCAAATTGTCCCTTTGGGAGTTTGACCAACTGGGAGTTTGACCACTCACTATGACCTGTGCTGACCACCAACAAGTGGCACAGAACCAAGGAAGGCCTTGGCCAGCAGCCAGCAGCCAGGAAAAGAAGGCCCCGATTAGCCCTGATCCCATCCAGGCCTATGGACTTTACCTATATGTGAATTTCATGCACCAGGCCTCTAGAGAAAATAAATTAGCTTGTTGGTGTTGCACAGCTATTATTAACAGAAGTCCTTTGATCTCAGGCAGTACACCTCTAGATCCCAAGTTCTTTTGTTGTTGATAATTCTCACCCGAGGATATTTTTCCATTAATTTTTAGAGAGAGTAGGAGGGAGGGTGAGAGACACACAGAGAGAAACATTGATGTGAGAGAGACACATTGATTGGTTGCCTCCCACATGCTCCTTACCACAGCCTGGCATTGAGCCTACAATTGAGGTATATGCCCTTGACTGGAATAAACCTGAGATCCTTCAGTCTGAGGGCCAGTGTTCTATCCACTGGGACAAATTGGGTAGGGTAGACCCCAAGTTCTTAATCACTATGCTTTCTTACCTATGAGGTATAATTAGATCTACATTTTGGAATGTACTATAAATAGTACATGCTACTAATTTCTACAACTTCCAAACTTGAACATAAAAGCAACATTACTGTAGAAGGTGCCTGTGGCATTAATATTGTCTTCCATCCTGACCTAAACTTTTGGTATGGAGGAAGACTATATTATTTACATTGATGAATCTGAATATAATGAATATGTTACAGGTTACATAGATAGAGAAAAATATTCCTACAACAACAGCTAGGAAAAAACAAAAGGAATAAAAACTTGTGTTTTTATATTTCTCTGACTGGCTTATTTCACTTAGCAAAGATAAATATCACATGATCTCACTCATTTGTGGAATATAATGAACAACATAAACTGATGAACAAAAACAGATCCAGAAATAGAGAAGCATTGATCAGACAGTCAAACCTCAAATGGAAGGCGGGGGGGGGGGGGGGGGGGGGGGTATGGAGAAGAGATCAACCAGAGGACTTGTATGCATGCATGTAAGCCTAACCAATGGACACAGACACCTGGATGGTGAAGGCATGAGTGGAGGTTTGGGGGAGTAATAAGGGGGGTAAGTACACATATGTAATACCTTAATCAATAAAAAAAATTAAAAATAAAATAAGATTACAAAAGAAATCAGTAAGATGGAATAAAGCTATGAACACATTAATTTAATTTATAATAAATTAATGTATGTTTCATAATAATGCATTAAATTAAAAATAAAACATGTTTGTTAAAACATTAGAAGTGAAGAATACACAATGAATCAAAATAACAGAGTGAAAAAAACCCTTCTTAGGTAAATTTAAAATGGATCATTTGGCTGCAGGGTAATGGTCAGATTTAGTAATCAGTTAGATTAAGATAGTTTAGTCTGGGCAAAGTGATCAGTTGAGGGAATAGAAAACATCAAAACTTCTAAGGGCCCTGTGGCATATGCTGACTTGGCACTAAGGAGACAAGGTCCTGCTAGAGAGATGACCTCCAATAAACACACATACATCTGATTTTGGAGACATTAGAAAAGGGAGGGGGTCTACATTGAACTAAAACTGCAACACAACACTAATGCACATCAATGCCTGATTGAATCAAGATGATAGCTCTTCCCTGGCTGCTTAACAGAAAAAGAGAAAACTTTCTCAAGGAGAGAAAAATAGCATCAACTTCATTCTGTCTTTATGTTTTAATATATAGCATATAATATATAACATACACCTATAACCACATAAAATATGTAGCATATATAATGTATAACACATACACCACATACAATATATTATAACATACAACATATATAATAAATAATGTATTTATTATATATAATATATTATTAATATATTATACATGATGTAAATAACTAAATTGTTTATATTATTTAAATAATTAAATAATTATAAGTCATTCATAACATATAATAAATAATGTATATCCTATATCATATATGTAATTAAAATAATTATGAAAATGTGATTTTCTTCCTTCTTCATTGACCAACTCTTCTAAGTTTTTCCCCTCTGGTTTCTTATCTTCAATCACTCAATATTAGACTCTCCCAACTCTTAGTCCTATGAATCATCCACTTTTTTCTTTGCACTCATTCTTTTTGTGAGCTCATCTATCCTCTTGGCATTATAAGTTATATATTAATTAATAATGCTCAAAGAGGAACACCTCTTGTGAAGTATGGAGTTGTATATGAAATTGTACGCACATATTTTCCATTTAGATGTTCCTAGGCAAATCAACTTAAAGTATCTCTAACCTCAATTCTTTTTTTTAAAATTTTTTAAATTTATTATTATTACTTATTATTTTTATATATATATATTTTATTGATTTTTTACAGAGAGGAAGGGAGAGAGATAGAGAGCTAGAAACGTCGATGAGAGAGAAACATCAACCAGCTGCCTCTTGCACACCCCCTGCTGGGGATGTGCCCGCAACTAATGTACATGCCCTTGACGGGAATCGAACCTGGGACCTTTCAGTCCGCAGACCGACGCTCTACCACTGAGCCAAACTGGTTTCGGCTCTAACCTTAATTCTGATTTCTTTCCAAAACTTCTCTCCCCCACAGTCTTTATTTTAGAAAACACAATTTCCGAGTAGCTAAGACCAAAAACCTTGGGGTCACCCATCTCACATTTTTTTTTCATACCAACCCTGTAGTCTATCAGCAAATGCTGTGGGTCTGTGTTCAGTATTTGTTAAAAATATGGCCACTTATCATTTCACTCATCCTGTTCAAGCCATAATCATCTCTTACCTAGAGGCTTGTTAGAGCTGCACTGGTCAGCCAGATAGCACAGGTGTTCTCAGCAACCTCTTCTCTCACTGCACTCAGCATGAGACATTGCCCACACGCTGCTTTAAACTCTGCAATAACTTCCCATTTCATTCAAAGGGAAGCTAAAATCCTTCCAACAACCTACGAGGCTCCACACAATCTATTTCTCTGTTACCTCTCTGAGCTTACTCCTTGTCACTCATCTTCTCACATGTTTGTTGCTCCTGAAACTTAGGCATACTACATGCTTTTGCTCTTGCTGCTGCCTGGAATACTCCACCCCCCCCCACACACACACACACACACTCCCCCCCCCCCCCCCCCACACACACACACACAAAAATCTTCATAGACATCTCTTTCACTTCCTTCGTGTTTTTAACTGAGTGCCACATAAAGGAGGCCTTTTCTTATAACAGTATTTGTAAACGACACTCTTCCTATCCTGTATGCTACAACTATTTTATACTCTGTATTTTTTCTCCACAAAACTAATATCACCCCTCCCTACCACACATTTCACTTACGTATTTGATTGTAGTTTTTTTTTTTCTTTTCTTTACTACTCCTGGAATATGACTGCAATGAGCATAGGCAATTTTTTGGTCTTACTTTGTTTGTTGTTAAATTCCAACCACACAGGACATGGGCTGTCACATCTTAGGTACATAATAGATAATAGATGAAGAGATAAATGCGATTAGTGTTTCTTCAGCAAAATCTACTAATGTGATCTAATGTTCTCTTTATTGGAAAGATAGTTTTATTCTGCAACAATTCAAAGAGTACTGGAGTTATTTAATGGTATAAGGAAGATATTATTTAAATCATACTTTTAAATCTTTTTCATAATGCACCATTATGAAAAGAACACCCAGTGCTTCTACACATCATATAAGATATACACAGAATTAACTTAGGTAGGTGGTAACAGGAAGCCAGATATATTTGTAGTCAAAATTACAGATTCTTTTATTGAATCTTACAAACAGAGTTAGACTAGGAAGAAAATGGAAAGAACACCTGATACCCATTATTAGATAGTAATTTAACAATTCTGGGAAATAGCAATTCTCATTCACATTTTGTGTAGTAAGTACCTTAAAAGTGGTCCTGTCTGACAGTGCAGCCATGGGGAGACATGTTTTGATCAAGTCTATTGCTTTTCCTTTTAAAGTGAACTATATAATGCACCTGTGTAACTTCACTTCTTAATCGGATCAGCAGGAACGCATTGAAGCTGAGGGTAGTGCTGTTACAGTTGAAGTTTGCTTAAAGACCTGTCTTAATTGGTTTTTCTTCTTTAAAAGAATAAAAGATGATACTCTCTCCCAAATTTAGTAAATTTGGGCAGTTTTGCACAATATTATTTTTTTGCCCTTGCATTAGATCCGGCGTGCAATTTTATAGTAAAACCATCTTCCCGAACAACAGAATATTATATAAATGAGCTTTCTAAAATCAGAAACTTACAACTTCAGCAATGATGTGACACATTGGTAGTAAGGCTAGCATGAAGATGAACTTATAAAGGAAGTTCCTTACTTTTATTCTGTTTCTATGCACCCCTTCTTCTGTTTTACGCTTTTAATACTTCTATTGCAATTGGCTGGTTCTGTATCAATAATTTGAAAGTGAGCATTTACACTTTGGACTTTTTACATCAATATTGTGTTTTAGGCCACCATAATGAAAAAAAGGGGACATCTGTAATACTGCCAGCAATAAAGATAAATATTTAAAAAACAAACAAACAAACACAAAAAACACACAGCATGATGCCTTTCTTGTTATCCCACACTGACTATAGTGGCCATCACAGGCAATGTAGAAGTACTGTGGGTGGTGGTGGGCTTTAAAGAATTGAGTTCCAGAAATAATTTTTTTTTTCAACTTGCAAAAAATTTAGAGCAGAATATTTCAGAAAACAAAACAGAACACAATTGTATTCATGACCCCAATTATCTTCATCTAGACACATAGATACACCTTCTTCTTCATTAGGAAATAGTTGTAGTTTATAACTTCTCACTTGCCTTGTGCAGACCTTTTGAAAAATTTAAATTTTTATGATTTTATTATTTAATTAAGTGTTTTTGGAAAGGTTGTGAAAACTCAAGTGGAAAAGGAAAAAACCTGAACATTCAAGTAAGATCAAAACAGCTAAAAGAGGAATAAGGTTTTTGTTTTGAATTCAAGGACCCTTGCCATTTTAAATGAAAGAAAAGATTCTTAGAACACATTATCTGTAATAATAAAAGCATAATATGCTAATTAGACCAGACAGCCAAATGACCTTCTGGATGAAGCCAGGGCTGCGAGGGTCGAGCCTCTTGCATGAATTCGTGCATTCAGCCTCTGGTAACTTCATAAAGCTCTAGGTTCTGCAGCGTTCATTACTCTATCATCAGTTTTTCAACCTCCTTTAAGATTAATGCAACTGACTCATCTTTCTGTACTTAACATGGCCACATTTTTAGTCTTTCTTCAGCACAAAGAAATTGATCATTTTGCTCAATTTCATAATTTCTAGTTTATATACCTCAGTTGTTACAGACACCACACTTTTGTATTATTATAATAATGTGCTATTTACAACAATAAATACTTAGTATTGTAAGAAGTAGAATTGACATTTTGCAAATAGATTTAGCTGCAAATATTTGCTAAAACACTTTTTTAAAATCTGAATGAACTCAATGACTTTAAAAAATATATATACATATCCAGGCTTGTTCATAAGTAAAAATGTTTATACTACACAAAAGCAAATCAGTGCATGGCATTATTGTTAGGAAAATTTTAAGCTAATGTCTTTGTAACACATTTGTTTGTAGTGTTTGTCATTAAGTACCTATTTTGTGCTAGGCTCTATGCTATGCATGGAGGGTAAAAAGATTGTTAAGAGAAAGTATTGGCAGTAAAAACAACATTATGACTAGTTTTATTTTATTTTTTAAAATATTTTATTGATTTTTTTACAGAAAGGAAGAGAGAAGGATAGAGAGTTAGAAACATTGATCAGCTGCCTCTTGCACACCCCCTATTGGGGATGTATCCACAACCAAGGTACATGCCCTTGACCAGAATCAAACCTGGGACCTTTCAGTCCGCAGGCTGACTGAGCCAAACCGGTTCCGGCCTCGTGACTAGTTTTAAATTAGTAATTGAGCAAAGCATTTCTTAATTTTTCCCTTTATTTTTTTTCTTTTTATTTTAGTCTTTTGCTCAAAGTATTACCTTTTATGAGAAAATACTTGCTAAAGCAATTGCTTACTGATCATCTGAATATGCTAATTCTTTTCCAGAAAATGGTGATTTATATTGCTGGTTCAGCATATTTACTCTGTCAGGTGATTGTTTCACTGAACCAGTATGTGGATGAAGGATAAAGAAGAAAGGTAAAGAATAGCTTAAAAAATGTTTTTGTATACAATATTAGTGATATGTATTAGGTAAATATTAGAATAATAGACCTCTTCCAGATAATAACTTCAAATTTTCTTAATTCCACAGATTTTTTAAAAACATAAACAATGCAGAAGACACTGAAATATATATATAATTATGGAGAAGATCCAGCTTTTTCTGTCAAGTAATTTACAAACCAATAGGTAAAGTATCATAATTATATAAATAGGTATAATATAAAGATATATATATAGATGTCTTTAAACTACACAAACCAAGTCTTCAACTAAGAACCCTTAATTATTTTATTAGATCCTGTGCTCAGACATTGGTGTTGACACCAGAATGTCATAATGTCTACACTTGATCAGAATATGAAAGGAATTTTACCCAAGATTAAAGTTAACATTCACCCTATTTTAACCTTCACTTAAACATGAAACTTAATTAAAGTCACATCATATCTCCCATTATCTACAAAGATATAATGTGACTTTAATTAAGCTTTATGTTTAAGTGAAGGTTAAAATAGGGTGAATGTTAACTTTAATCTTGGGTAAAATTCCTTTCATACTCTGATAATAAATAAATAAATAAATAAATAAATATTTCAGTGTGTTTATTTTGATCACACATTTTATTTATTGGTATAGAGGGTTTTCAAATATCAATGTATTCTTCTACAATGCAAATTTGAATCTTCTAATGAGGTCACTGTTTAGGAGATTGTTGGCAATTTATACTGTGCAGACAAATGAATACACCTTTAAAAAACGATAGGATTCCCTGCCCAGCCAGTGTGCCCCAGTGGTTGAGCATCAACCTATGAGCCAAGATGCCACATTTCCATTCCCAGTTAGGGCACATGCCTGGGTTTTGTGCTCAAGCCCCAGTAGGGGGTGTGCAGGAGGCAGCAGATCATTGATTCTCTCTCATCATTGATGTTTCTCTCTCTCTCCTCTCCCTTCCTCTCTGAAATCAATAAACATATATTTTTTTTAAAATACGGGATTGCTTTGGACCCATAGTACATGGAGTTAAGAGAAGGAAGGGAAAGTGGAGGAAGATTTAAGGAGAAGGATTATGGAGCAATAGGGAGACTCTTCCTGCTATGTGAAGAACCCCAAAGCTTCTTTCCCTAAAACATGAAAGATAATATTAGAGATGCAACTGCATTTCATAACTCTCTTTAGTGAGAGACAGACAAAGACAATTAAATTCTGAGACACCTGAGGGGAAGTAAAAGTGTCATAAATAGTGATAATGTGGATAGTGAAAATAGTGGAGATTTTAAATAAAGTAGGGTAGTGTCTAAATTTCAGTCACAATTTACATTATTGAAAGTGCACAATTTAGAAAATGATTAATATTCATAATTTTTTTGCTCTCTTTATAGACACAAATTATTATCTAATTTAAAAAGATAAACAGTTTCTGATATACTTTTTGAAAATAAAGAAAAGTATAATGAGGAAATCAAAGTCACACATAATCTGACTATCCAATTGTAACCACCTATCAGTTTGGACTCTTGGCTGCAAATGACAGAAATCTAACAGGAGTCCCATTAGCACAGGGAGACCTTCATTTATTTAAAGATAGTGTGGTGTTTTGCAGAAGCAAAATTATACAAAAAACAAACAAACAAAAAACACCCTGTCTTTCCTTCTTAGAAGTAAAGCCTGGTTTAGAGGCTTAAAAATACTCCTTTTGGTATGAAATATTGTTTTCTTTAGAATAGTTAGTTGTAGTTGGTGCCTATTGCTAACAACTGAGAATGCTGCCTGAGCCTGTTGGCTGCTAAAGCAGTACTTTTGAGGCTGGGGAGCTGCTAAATGTGGCAAACTTTAGATGGTTTGCTCTGGCTTCGGATTTAGCCAGCACATGAGTACCTGGGGAGCGGGGTCATAGGGCTTCTAGGAAGTTGAAGGGAAAATGTGAGGATACCAAGGAGAGATGTCATCTGCTTCACAGTTTTGTCTAAGTTGACCCTAAGTTCATAAATCGAGCAGAGATATCTGAGCACATTGAGCACAAGGGGCAGAAAAATCTGGGCAGAATCAGAAACAGATGGTGCTGTGACATGATCCTTCAACTGGGGTGATGCACCTGAGTTCAGCAGACCACTGGGCAACTGTCCAAATCCCAGGCTGTTTAGGCTGTCCTTGATAATTAAGGCTAATTAAGCCGTCCTTTCGTGTAAGACTAATGTTGGAACATTCACTATATTGCGGGTAAGTGTTATTTATTTCTGGGAACATTTATGTAGCAACTATTTTTTTTTTTTTTTATCACATAGTAGTTGAAAATTTCAATATTTACCCTGAAGTATTAGTTTTTCTATACCTTGGGGTACTTTTCAGTTAAAAGATATATAATATATTGATCTCTAAATATTATTAGAGATTTTAAATTCTAATATATGCACATAGATCTTGACGATAGTAAAATATTGTCTTTTCTTGGGAGGATTAAGAATGATGTCAGAGTAAGTGGATGCTGCATGGATATGCTCCCAGGAAACATTGTCTTTTCTTAACATTTTATAGGATTAAAGAATATTTTTAAAAGAGTTCTGCAAGTTTTAGTTACAGAGAATTGTAAAATATTAAGTTAAATGTAGCCTCATTTACTTTAAAGAATAAATACCATTTAAAAAATATTGCTTTTTTTGTTTTATTTCTGTGTCTTCTTCATTATGTTGTTGGAAATTACCAGTTGAAAGTCTGTGGGAGGTAGGGGTGGACTAGACAAGTTTAATGGGGGGATAAGAGGGACATAATCTGGTCACTCAATATATATCCTATATAATAAAAGGCTAATATGCAAATTGTCCCTTCAACCAGGAGTTCAACCAGAAGGCAAGTAGGCCAACCACCCATGTTCCCTGCCCCTGGACAGGCTGGCTGGACCCCACCCCATGCACAAATTCATGCACCGGGCCAATAATATATATAATCTGAGTGGCCAGATTATTATGCGTTCATAGATCATAATAATCTGGCCACTCAGTGTATATAATAGTTTCAACAATAAAGATTTTTTTAAAGACTTCTCTAGAATATGAGTATTAAGTTTGAACTTTTTATTCTCTCTCCACTCATGGATGATTATGTTTCCTATCTTTTATTCATAGAATGAGTTTCTTGAAATTGTGTTTTTGCATGTGAATTAAGTGCAGTTAGTATTTGCAACTCTGATTATTACACATTGTGGTTCATCTTTGAGGGGAAATGAAAACAACTTCTTTAAAATGTCTTTATGGTCGGATATATTAGAGTTGGATTCCTCACTTTAGAAAGCACATGTGTCTCTAGTTTATATATTTAAGAAATATTAAAAGTTAATAATAAGAACACCCTATTCATTTGTAACATTCTTCCTGTAAGAAAGGAACACTATTTTTTTTTCAAGTATTTGCTTATATGTTTGTCTAAAAAAATAAAGTTTTTTCTAACTTATTTAAATTATTTAGATCAATTATATTACCCATTAAATTTGGATTAATATTTGCTGGCACACTCAAGGATTGTGCAAGAAGTGTTTACATCCTTACTTTTAAAATACTATCTTCTTTTTTTTTTTTTATCTCTTATCTTTTCCTGAACAACTGTTTGGCACAAGAAACCTATTATAGTAACTCAAATGAAAACCTTATAAAGCTCCACATGTATAGAGAACAATTGGGCTAACACAGGCTATAGTTTATGGCACACAAATGTTATTTAATATAGTAAGCATATATTTATGGAATTTTGATAAGTTGATTTGCAAAACAGTAAATTGTATCAACCTTTAATGTTTTAGTTTCTTTTTTTTTTTTTTTCTGTAAAATGATCAGATATGTGTGAGCTTTCTCTCAGGTCTGCATACACCAATTATCACCTAGCTGGTACTTAGACCAGTCTTACACTAAAACCTAATGTTTTCTGGAATAATGCCTAGCTGTTGAACTTGATGTTGGTTCAGCATCATTAATCAAACAATGCCTGCTACCTGCAGGGCACACGGGGTCTGCTGTGGTATGCTTTTCTAGGTGGTGCTAAGAAAACATAAGGGCACTTCTGAAGTTGTTAATGAGCTTAATGTTCACAAGAAACTCCTTATTACTACTTTAATGAATAATTTACTATAGAAAAATTTTGGCAGGGATTACTTTCCTTTTTTTAAATTTTATTAAATTTATTAGGGCGACTGGTTAACAAAATTATATAGGTTTCAAGTTTACACTTCTATAATGCATCGTATGTATATTGCATTATGTGTCCACCACCAAAGTCAAATCCCCTTCCAACATCATATATATTTGACCCCCTTTAACCATTACTCCCTCCCCACACCCTGCTTTCCCTCTGGTAACTATAATACTGTTGTCTGTGCCTAAGAATTGTTGGTTTTTGTCTTGTTTGTTTGTTGCTTTCAATTTTATGTCTGACATCTGAGTGAAATCATACTTAACTTTCCCCCTCTAACTTTACTTGGCGTTATATTCTCAAGATCCACTCATGTTATATGTGGCAGTATTTCATCTTTCCTCATGGCTGAGTAGAATCCATTGTATATATTAACCACATCTGCTTTATCCAATCATCTATCAAAGGACACTTTGGTTGTTTCAATGTCTTAGTCACCTTGAATAATGCTGCAAAGAAGATGGGGGTACATATATATTTACAAATAAATGCTTTAAAAAATTTTAGGTAGATACTCAGAAGAAGGTTAACTGTGTGATGTGGTTATTATATTTTTAAGTTTTTGAGAAACCTTCATACTGGTTTCTTAGTGACTGAACCAATTTATATTCCCATCAGCAGCATATGAGGTATTCTCCACATCCTCTCCAACACTTGCTATTACTTATTTTGTTGATAGTAGCTCTTCAAACAGATGTGAGGTAGTGTGTTAATGTGGGTTTGCATATCCCTAATAGTGTAGTGAAGTTGAGCATCTTTTCATGTAGTTGTTGGCCATTTCTATGTCTTCTTGAGAGAAGTGTCTGTTCAGGTCCTCTGCCCATTTTTTACTTGGATTTTTTTTTTTTTTTACTTTGAGTTGTATGAGTTCTTTACATATTTTTATTATTAACCCCTTATTGGAGGTATTTTTACAAATATTTCTTCCCATTTGGTTAGTTACCTTTTCATTTTGGTGATGATTTATTTTGCTGTGCATAAGCTTTTCAGTTTGATATAGTTCCATTCGTTAATTTTTGCTTTTAATTCCCTCCCCTTTGAGATCAAATTAATGAAAGACATTCTATTTGGGAACAAAGAACTAAAATAGATCCTTTTTTGCATATGAGATAATTCTATAGAAATAAACCCTAAGGATTCCACCATAAATACATACAGTAAAGTTGCAGATTGCAAAATCAATGTACAAAAGTCCATTGTATTCCTATATATAAATAATAACATTTCAGAAAAAGAAATCATAAAAAGCACAACAAAACTTCATTTTGTATTTGCAACAAAAGGAATAAAAATTTTCATTATAAACTTTAAAGCTGTGAAGGACCTATACTCTGAAAAACCATAAGACATTATTTTAAAAAATAGAAGCAAACACAAAGAAATGGAAAGATATTATGTGTTCATGGATTGAAAAAATCAACTCAGTTAAAATGGCCATATTACCCAAAGCAACATACAGATTAATGCAATCCCCATCAAAATCCGAATGGCAGTTTTTGAAAGAAAGAGAATAATAACAACAAAAATAATATTTGTAAGAAATCACAAAAGATTCCAAATAACCCAAGCAATTATGAGAAAAAGAAAAAAAAAAAATCCAAAAACAAACAGAAAGCATCACACTACCTGACTTCAAATTATACTAGAAAACAACAATAATCAAAAATAGTATTGGACCTGGAGAGTATCATGTTAAGTAAAATAAGTCAGTCAAAGAAAAGCAAGTTTCACATGATTGCACTTATATGTGAATCTAAGTAACAAAACAAACTGATGAACAGAGTGGATTCAGAGACATGGAAGCAGGGAACAGAGTGTGGAATGTCAGAGGGAAGGTGGAGCAGGGTGGGTGGGTGGGTAGGAGGTAATCAACCAAAACCTTGTTTGCATATATGAATAACCCACAGACACAGACAATAGGGTGCTGAAGGCCTGGGGTAGGGGGTCCTGGGCAGGCTGGAGGAGGTCAGTGGGGGGAAAAAAAGACACATGTAATACTTTAAACAATAAAGATTTATTAAACAAACAAGCAAACAAACAAAAAAACAACACATGGTATTGGCAGAGAAATAGACACAGTGAAAAATATAAAGTCTCCTCAATAAATGGTGCTGGGAAAGTTAGAAAACCACATTCAAAAAAAGAATGAAACTAGATTGCTCTTTGTCATCATACACAAAAATTAACTCAAAGTAGATCAAATAACTAAATATAAGATACATAACAATAAAATCCATAGAAGAAAACATCAATACTAAACTTACAGACCTTGATCTTAGGCAATGACTACTTTCTCTTAATTAATATACTTTTAGCACTTAAGATTATTGAGTGAATAGACTATTTGTTAATAACTATAATAGTTTTAAAGATTTTAAGTCAGAGAGTTAATTCAATTGTTATAAAAATAAATTTTAAAGGTAAATATATACAATAGAAATGATAGCATTAATGCATATTGACAATATGATTTTATTGTTTATCACTACTCTGATCTTTCTGAAGAGGACCAATGAAAGAAATATACCAGCACTGGTAGGTTTGCACAGTGGTTAGAGCTTCAGACTTCAGACCAAAGGGTTGCAGGTTCAATTCCCAGTCAAGGGCAGGTTTGATCTCTGGCCCCTATTGGGGTGGTTGTAGGAGGCAACCAGTCCATGTGTCTCTCCTCTCTCTCTCTCTCTCTCTCTCTCTCTCTCTCTCTCTCCATCTTTCTATTTGTCTCTCTCCCTCTCCCTCCCAGTTCCCTTGCTCCGTCTTTCTCTCTTTCTATTTGTCTCTTGCTTCCAGTCTTCTTATTTGAATCTTTTCCAGTAACTGGAAACTGCAAATACACACATATATGCAGTCACTGATACTATAGCTCATATAGATCCTATAGAATGCCAGCCTAAATCTATATACAAAATGTTCACTTTGTGCCTAGTAGCATTTAAGTATAATCTATAGGACAAAGCTTAATGGTGCTGTGAAATATCTTGTTTATTTTCCTCAAACAGGAGAATCAAGAAAGATTAAGAAAAATATTATGCATTATTTTATTTTAAATTTTACTTCCTATTTAAATATCAAATAACCTTGTCTTTAGGATTTGTTATTAATGTCCAAACATAATATATTTTAAAATCCTGGAACAAGCTGTTTATTATAATACTAAGGGCCCAGTGCATGAATTTGTGCACCTTGAAAGGAACTGTGGGCCATGAGACTGTGGTGGGCACAGGGGCAGGTCTCAGCCCATCCTCTGTGCCCCCGCCTGGCCCCTCCTGCCACAGCCCCTAGTTCCCTGTCTGTTGGTAGCCATCCTCCCATTATTGCTCTCATATGCTGACAGCACTGGCCCCTCTGGCACCCGCTGACTGCGAGGATCAATTGGGGCCGGTGCCAGCAGTGGGTGTGAGTAGGGCCAGTGCCGTCAGCAGATGTGAGTGGTGGCTGTCAGACCCAATCGCCCCTTAAGGGAAGGGGGAGTGGCAAAGCTGCTGCTCACACCTGCTGATGGTGCTGAGAAATTGGGGCTAGTCCAGGACGCTGAAAGCAGGTGGGAGCTGAGGCTCTGGTGCTGGCAGTGGGTATGAGAAAGGCCGGCATTGGCAGCAGGTGCGAGGGCCTTGCAGGACCGTAGCATGCGGGAGCTAAGAATTTTCAGTAACCATCCATCAGAGGCTTTCCCTGATGACAGTCACTGGCACCCCACCTTAGTCTGGCATCCCCACTCACCTGTTCCACCATCCCACCAGAGTAGACGCCTGCCATGTTCTGTGCTCTGCAACCTGCTTCTGATGCCCACCATGTTCCACGTGTGCCCCCTCGTGGACAGTGCACATCATAGAAACCATTTGTTTGGTTGTTCCACCATTTGGTCTATTTGCATATTAGGGTTTTATATATATATAGACTAGTGGCCCAGTGCACAGAATTCATGCACAGTGTGGGAGGTCCCTCAGCCCAGCCTGCACCCTCTCCAATCAGGAACCCCTTGGGGGATGTCCAATAACCAGGTTAGGACCTATCCCTGTGGACCCTAAACCAGCAGTTGTTCAGTCTTAAACAGCAGTCAGATATTCTTGCAATTTGGAACGGCTGGCTCCTAACTACTCACCTGCCTGCCTGCCTGATCACCCCTAACTGCCTCTGCCTGCCTGCCTGATCACTCTTAATCTCTCTGAATGCCTATCTGATCACTCCTAACTGCCTCTGCTTGCCTGATTTTCTCTAACTGCCCTCCCTGCTGACCTGATCCTGCCCCCAACTGCCCTCCCCTGCAGGCATGATCTCACTCCCAACTCTCCTCCTCTGCCATCCTGGTTTGCCCCAAGGGCCTTCCCCTGCCTCCTTAATCTTGCCCCCAACAGCCCTCCCCTATGGGCCTGATCTCACCCCCAACAGCCCTCCCCTACCTGCCTGATCTCACCCTCAAATGTCCTCCTTTGCCAGCCTGATTGCCCTTAACAGCCTCTGCCTCGGCCCGCACCACCATGGCTTTGTCCAGAAGAAAGTTGGATATTCGGAATATGGCTGTTTGACCAGGTCTAATTAGCATATCACCCTTTTGGTAGTATAAATTATATAAGATAGGATTGCTTAAATGGTGAGGGGGAGGGGGGGAAAGAGCTTTTTTCATCAGGAGGAGATGCTCCTGTCAGAAAAAATACATAATCCCTGTATATGGACTGATAGCCAGCCATATGTACTATACTGCCAAATTGGTCATTAAAAAGTTGAACCGCTTTCTTATACCTTACACCAAATAGCTGTTGCCCTTTCCTCGGACCCCACCTTAGGATCTGCCTTTGCAGTTCACCCAGATTAGGTTCTGATTGGTCAGTTTCTATGCCAGTCAGCATATCCAATCATATTAATAGGCCTGATCAGAGTGGCTGGGCAGCCCCAGCGGCAGCCCAAGAGACAGAGAGGTGTGACTTCCAGTTGGTTCATTTTGGATGTTTCGGACCCTGGGTTTTTATATATTAGGATGACTATATTTTATAAAATGTTTTTTTTTTTTTATAAAAAAGCTCATTTTTTATAAAATGTTTATAGGATGTACAATCTTGTACCCAAAAAATCTTAAATGCATGCATAATCTATTTTAAAGATAAATTGATTATTAAGTGGGGAAGTTAAAAAATACTAAATTTTTAATCAATGTGATTTTTTTTTTCAACAGCATTGTAACAAAGCCATGCAGAAATTACCATTTTTGTTACTTTCTAGAGATTTTTTTTTTATTCTTATGAATTGAGACAAAACTTTCTTCATAAAGGCCAGATTTTGCAAATATATGCAAAATATATTTTACAAACATAAAAGTCAGATTTTGCTTCTTTACATGGAGAGATATTTTGCATGTGAGGTTTATATTCTTCTTTGTTCTCATTTATAGTGAGCTGTTACACAGGGAATAAGGAATTGCTAGAATTTTAAGTAATACCTATGTGATTGTGATCAGGTATCTCAAAGTGTTCTCAAGATCAGCCTGCTATGAAAATAATACTTTAAAGTGAAAAACTTCATTATTTAGAAAACTTAAGCAAAATCCAGGGACCTCAGTATCATATAAATTTCTCCTGGACACATTTGGTGTTTGAATTATTTGTAAGATTATTTTACTCTACATGGACAGGATAAGCCTAGTTTTTCATTCTATTTCATGAATAATGTTTTTGATTGGAATATATTTTCCTGTTTTATAATACATTTTGAGAGAAATTATGTTTATGAAAATAAGAAATTAATAGTACTCTTAAGATTCAAATGATTAAGTCAAATAGTTGCCTGCTGTTTAGCAACCCTGTGAAAATCCCAAGCTTCTCCTGAGCACAAACTTCCAAATTTATATTATTACCATTAATTTGTAATCCAGTGATGTGGACAAATGGTCTAAATTGAAGCCATTAAATTCATTCAAACTCAGATCAGAGCCAGATTAAACCCAAACCTGTAAAGGTGAAAGTCAAATACTGTATATTAAATTAATGTATTAGGAGGCCTCATGCAAGATAGTTCCAAGCCATTAAAAATCTGTTAAAAATTGAAATATAAATAATTCACTAAACAAAAAAGTTCATAACATATATAACAGCGTGCTTAAGTTTTACTGCACTAAAGCATTTTGCAGACTTGAATAATTGCTTAAAATTCATAATCCTTTACTTGAGAGAACAATACGATGGGAGTAAATTTTCCAGTTACGGAGTGTTTTACTGACCAAAGAAACTACACAGGACTTTTGTCCCATTGGTCCACTTTCTTCCATATGCACATCTTGATATCTGTTAGATTAGAGAAAAATGAAGGAAGAAAAGCCTAAATTAAGATACAAGTATTTCTCATATTGTTAGAAATGAAGTCATAACCATAAATTAAGACTATATAATCTAAATAGAATAACCTGCCCATTAATTGACTATATATATATATATATATATATATATATATATATATATATATATGGATTTTGTTGTTGTTTTCTGGTGTATCCCATGCACATAGCACTGTCTCTAGAATATTGTGGAGATTTTTAACTCAGGAAAATTCTCTAATAATACAGAAAATACATAAATAGATATGTTAGTTCCCTCAGTATTTTAATCAAATACTACTGTGGTCTATTCCCAGATTTTTTTTTTTCCTTCTCTGACCTCTTTCAAGAACTACAATCCAAACTTTTAACAGAAACTACATCACAAGCAAGATTACTCTGAGTCTGAAGTAAACAATATGTTATATATCTTACAAAAGTAAAATTACAACTATTACTAGAATTTATGGTCATATTTATTTTAATATGTATTTCCAGTGTTACTAAGATGTTGACTGCCTTTGGATATATAAGTTAATTATATGAACATGTTACAAGAGGTACAGAAAGTTTAAGATAAACTTTTGTATTGCATCTGTAATACTGTCAATAATAAAGATTGTTTTAAATAAAACTTTTGTAACAAAACCACACACATGAAGTATTCTTGCCCCAAATATCAAATGTGAATCTGCTAAAATATCTAGATCCAATTAGCACTTATTATAGGATACACAAAACAAAAGAACACCATGAGAACACCTTAAACAAAATCCAAAACTGTAGAATATGCTGTGGGAAAATGACTCAAGTTCACCAACAAATAAATTGGGATGAAGAGATAAAAGAGAGGCAGAAGGAGAACCTATATATTGAAAAATATCTATCAAGCAATCCTAATGGGGTTTAAGGTAATATTTAATGTGTTAAATTGTTCATGTATGCTTCCTGTTTATTAAAATTTCTTAAGGGCTGAACACTAGTGTGTAAAAATTATAAAGGTAGTTTAAAATGTATCATCTTTGAAATATATTACTGATTTGGAATATTTATGTTTTTACACTTAAAAGTATTCAAATATACTAGTATTTAGATATTCAGGATATTTGGCAATATGGATCTTGAGAGTATTCCTACTTTTTGGTCTAGGTATAAAAAAGATAAGTAATATTGCTTCTGAAAATAAATCTGAAATGTCATTGATATTTCACTTTGCTTGCATAGTCAAACAAATAAAATACATATTTTAAGTATTAGCTGAATTTAAATCTAGCCAAATTTAAATAAACCTTTAGCACAATTTTTCTAACAAGTAAATGTGCCCTTTTCTTTTTTTCATATTGCAACCATGAATAAGTATTATACCTCATGAAAGAAAGATAACTGACAGATTGGATGCCCTTGTTAGATATAAACTACAATGAATCAGATGTCGTCTGTCATTCATGAAAACATTGTCACTTTGATGATGTTTTATTTAATTTCTTCTGTAAAGTGAATAGCTATACAAGAATAAATTTTGATTTAATATGCTAAATGAGTAAGAAGAGAACACACAACATAATTTATTAATGGTATTTATTTTCATTATATTTAAAGTTGGGTTCCTATTTTACTTTAGTATTGTAACAAAATTAATTGTTTTAGCTTTCATGATTAAAATAGCCCTGAATGAGGAAATAGTTATTAGAAAATTATTATTTAAAATAATTAAACAGTAAATCAATTACTGACTGTATTGCTCAAGGCTCATAAATACCAATTTAAGTTTAGATTTACTTATAAATGTGAGCATAATACTTAATATGCATTGTAGGCTTTTTTGAAGGTACAATAACATGTTTTTAAAGCTAAAAGTAATTAAAGTAATATGTTGAATAGAAAGAAAGAGTAATATATTTTAAATTTAGCATGTTAAACTTTCAAATTCACTGATAATTAAACCTGATATGCAGTTTTCCAGGATTAATTAAAGTTCAGATATGGTTTTAAGATTGAAACTTTAACTTCCTTTTATTCATTGATATTTTACAAGATAACTATTGCACAGTAAAATTATTATATTCATATATTGCACATTTAGTTGAGGCATTTTCTGATTGCAAATATAAGTATAAAAATTATGTGAACCCCTGGCTTACTGGTTAAAGCCCTGCACTGAAGGGTCATGGGTTCGAGTCCCAATTAAGGGCATATCCCAAGATTGCAGGTTTGATCCCCAGCCCAGGTTGGAATATCTGTGGGAAGCAACCAATCAATGTATCTCTCTCACATCAATGCTTCTTCTCTATCTCTTTCTCTGTCTCCTACCTTCCACTCTAAAAGAAAAAAAAAAAAAAAAAATCAATGGAACACATATCCTCAAGTGGGGATTAACAACAACAAAATTATGTGGAATAAATCCAAGGCTTCATGAAGAAACTAAGCATTATTGTTTTGTGCTTTTTAACTTTTTAGCTATATATTATACTCATTTTGCATTTTGTTTTCATTGCTAGCTCAAAAATTAGTATGAAAAATAAACTTTTATTACTATTAGAAAGTGCAATTTCAAACCATGTCAATTTTTTAAAAATCTGCTCATTTGTGCATTTTTATATTTCACATTTTGAAAAAATATTAAATTATAGTTTACATTCAATAATAAATTGTATTAGTTTCAGTTGTATGGTATAGTGGTTAGATAATAATAATGAATAAAATATACCCCTTGATATTCCCATTACCCAACTGGCACCATACATAGTTATTACAACACTATTGACTATATTTCCTATGCTGTATTTTACATCCCCAGGTCTATTTTTTAACTTCCAATGTGTACTTCTCAATCCTTTCACTTTTTTCACCAAATCTCCTAATACCCCTCCACTCTGGTAACCATCAGTCTGTTCTCTGTATTTATGAGTCTGCTTCTGTTTTGTTCATTTATATTGATCTTTAGATTCTACATATAAGTGAAATCATATGGTATTTGTCTCACTCTGACTAACTTATTTTACTTAGCATAATATCCTATAGGTCTATCCATGCTGTTGCAAATGGTAAGATTTCGTATTTTATGGATCTTTATTATTAACCTTCTTATTTTTTCCTCCCTGCTGCCTAAAGAAGACCCTTTAACATTCCTGTAACGCTGGTTTGGTGGTGATAAACTCCTTCAGCTTTTTCTTGTCTGGGAAGCTCTTTATATGTTCTCTGATTCTAAATACTAGCTTTGCTAATAGAGTAATTTTAGAATAAGTACTTTTTTTCCATCACTTTGAAGATTTCTTGCCAAACCCTTCTGGCCTGCTTAATTTCTGTTTAAAAATCACTGATAGTCTCATGTAGGTAAATAACTGCTTTTCTCTTGCTGATTTTAATATTCTATCTTTGTCTTTAACCTTTTGCATTTTAATTTTGATGTGTGGGCCATTTTAGGTTCATCTGGTTTGGGACCAAGTTAGGGAAGTTTTCCATCATTAGTTTTTGAAATTCTCATGACAGTTCCTAAACATCCTTATAACCATTGTTTTGAAGTCTGTATCTGGTAGCTTGCTTACCCTGATTTCACTTAGTTCTTTTTCTAGAGGTTTCTTCTGTTCTTTCATTTGATACCTCTTTCTTTTTATCCATATTTGATTTCTTCCCTGTGTTTGTTTCTGTGTATTAAGTAGAGCTGCAACATCTCTAAGATTTGGTAGTGTGGCCTTATGTAGTAGGTGTCCTGTAGGGCACAGTGGTACAGCTTTCCCAGTCATCTGAGCTAGGTGCTTAGATTTGCCCCCTGTGTGGGCTGTATGTACTGCTTGTGGTATTGGAGCCTTGATTGCTTTGGAACATCAATGGGAGTGATTGATGCCCAGGCCAATCAGCTTTGAAGACTGGCTGCTACTGTAGAGGAAAAGCTTTATGCAGCAGTTGACGCTATGGATCAATATTGCTTTAGTGGAGCTTCGGTGCCTGTGTAATCTGCCCCATAAGTGTGTCACTTCTGAAGGTGGTGGGGTTGTAATCCCATGTGGTCTGATGCTCTCTACTGGATAGCACTGGCTCTGGAGCTTCCTGGAAGATGCAAGATTACCTACAGCCTGTGCCCTAACTGAGGCTACCTGGCTCTAGCTATAGAGTTATCTGCAGATGGCTACAACTTATGTTGGGCTTAGAGTTGTCCAGGAGAGGCCAAGCTGCTAAGGCCAGCTGTCACTATTTTCAGACCTGGGTTTGCTTAACAAGTGGTACAAGCTATGCTGAAACCAGATGCTGCTTTCTTGAGAGGTTTTATGAAAGTCTGAAAGGCAAGAGAAGTTCAAACGATTTCAAGTTTAAAGCACTCAAACGATTTCAAGTTTAAAAGAAAATTTACTTAATTATGATAGGGATGTACTGAATACTAACAAAAGAAATGCATTAATAATTAATATACTCTATATTCAGAGATATGGAAGCATGGAATCTTAGAGGGAAGGTGGAGAAGGGTGGATGGATGGGAGGTAATCAACCAAAGATCTTGTATGCATATATGCATAACCCATGGATGCAGAGATTGGGGTGGTGAGGGGCTGAGATGGTGGGTTAGGGGGAACTAGAAGGTGGTGATGGGGGGAAAAGGGGGATGAATGTAATACTTATAACCATAATAATTTTAAAAATCTCTGAAAAATAGTTATAATAAAATTATTATAAATTTCTTCAAATTTATTAAAAAACAATCATAATAATTAAAATCCTGTTTTCAAGAGCCTAATTTTGCAGTATTCCCACAAAATTATAGATGCTTGAAATAGAAAAGAAACCTATGGAATTCTTTTCTAATAGAGTGCTCTCAAATATAAATGTAATATGAGCCACAAAGGTAACCAATATATATTATTCAAAATTTTCTATAGCTACATTAAAAAGGTAAAGAAAACATATGCAAATAAATTTAATAATTAATTTTACTGAATTCAATATATTAAAGATATTTTCATTTCAAGCTATAATTAATATCAACACTAATGAGATTTTTTCTAAGTTTTAAAAATAATTATGATTTTACATTTATAGCCCATTTTAGTTTGGAATAAGCATCTCAAGCACTCAATATTCACCTGTTTCTATTGTCTATCATCTTAGATGACTTAGATGTAGAGTACCCCTCTATCTTGATCTTCATATGTGAGAATATTTATTTGAAAGTGAATTATGTGGAAAAAAGCTATAATATGATGCATTTATATAGGAGCTGGACACCACAAAGGCAACAGAATTGCTTCATGCAAGCATAGACCCTGAAGCCTGCATCAGCTGATCTCTGAGTTTCCTTTTAACCAGGTCTATGACCTTGGAATGCATTGTTCCTCCTATTTTTCCCATTTTCTCAGTTTCATCAACAGTAAAGTGAGAATAATAATAATCACACAGAGTAGTTATTCATTGCATGTAAAGTTCTTAGTACAGTTCCTGGTCAGTTATGAGAATTATAAGTATTCCTGTTTTACTCAACTTACTATTATATTTTTATGTAAACCATTTAAATCCTAACATTTACTTTTCCTGGTTAAAATTAGTTTGTAAGGCTTATTGATTGTAAAAAGCATTTCAATATCAAAGTGTTTTTTGGATCAGTATGTTATCCTCCTATATAATAAAAAGGCTAATATGCACATGGACTGAATGGTAGAACAACTGAACAACCGAACAACTGGTCACTATGATGTGTGTTGACAACTAGGGGAACACGGGGAACATGACAGGCATTGGCAGCAGGTGGCAGAGAGTGGAACATGGCAGGGTGCCGCTCGCTGTCATTGAGGTGAGCCTCTGGTGGTTACTGAAAATTCTTTGTTCCAACATGTCACGGTCCCACCTGGTGCTCACAATTACTGCCAGCTCTTGCTCTGCTCACAACCACTGCCGGCCCTGGTGCCGGCCCCAATCTCTCAGTGCCATCAGAGGGTGTGAGTGGTGGCTGCTGGCCCTTATCTCCTCCGAGGGCTTCTCCACCTCCCCATGCTCCTGTGGGGTGATTGAGGCAGCAGCCACCACTCCCACCCACTGCTGATACCAGCCACAACCATGCCACATCATCAGTGGGTGTACACAGGGCCGGCCTGTTCAGGAGGACTGGAAGCCATGGCAGGAAGGGTTGGGCAGGGGTGGAAAGGATGGGCAGAGACCCAACCCTTTGCCCACCACAGCCGCGCAGTCCACAGTTCCTTTCAAGGTTCATGAATGTGTGCACTGGGCCCCTAGTATATAATAAAAGCCTAATATGCAAATTGTTCCCTCAACTGGGAGTTTGACAGGAGATGGGGCCGGCCTTACAACTGCCCAAAGCCCCTTCCCTCAGCCATTCCCACTCCCGATTAGCTCCGCCCCCCCCCCCCCCCCCCCCATCCCAATCAGGGGCAGGGCCGACAGATGAATTCATGCCCTGGGCCTCTGGTTGTTAATAAAATGTGTGCTTGTTCTTTTGAACATATTTGTAAGGCTGAGTAACTTATCCTTTCAGAACTGGCTATTAAAATCTAAAATAACCTGTTAAAATTTTAGGTATTTATTTATACTATTTATCCTAGTACCAAATTAACCAATTCTTTTTTTTTCAGTAATATTTAAATCAGATTTCTGGATATTTTCATGTAACCTTTTAGTTATCACTGAACCAAGCTCTTCATCCTAGTACCCTCCCCCAACCTTTTAATCTATACTTATAATGCCACTTGATTCCCTTAGTCATTTTGAGCTTTTTCTCTGAACTTCTTCCAATATGTCTACATTTCTCTGCTACTGAGGCAACCAAAACTGAATTCCACTTTGATGTAGTTTATCAGAATTACATAAGGAATACTTTCACCCATGTGTCCCAGGAGGTTGTGATTCTTTGCCTACAGATCAAAATAGCAGTGAACTTTCATGCATTTTATTCAAGCATCAGCCAGATCTTGTCAGGGGATGACCAAGATACTCTTAGAAGAGAAGAGCCAAAATTAATAATACACAGGGAGAAGTTCTAAAGAAAAAAGTAAAATCTATTCAACAGCTTTTTCAGAATCTGTTTTTTGTTTTATTTTTTAAAGAGAAAGACTTTGGACTTAGAATTGGACTTTTTCAAAGATCATTTGAGACTAATAGAAATATCTCTAATGTTAATGAGACTGAGGAAGTGGAGATAGTAAAGGATGAGAAAAGAAAATGTAAACCTGACAATGAAATTTATAAATTACTCATTTGTAAATATAGCAATATATAGAAAATGTATCATATAAATTTGTTCTTTTTGTTGTATTGTTGTATTTTGTAATACATGTCCACATTTTTCTTCCTTACTATTTATAACTTCTTTGCTAAAAAGTTTATTTTTTTATAATTGCTTGCTGTAATATTTCATTACATTTCTTTTACAAATAAATAGAATTGTATCTTTTTTTATTTGTATCATTTTATAATATACTAGAGACCTAGTGCATAAAATTTGTGCATGGGGGGGGGGGGAGGGGTGAGTCCTTTAGCCTGGCCTGCACCCTCTTCAATCTGGGACTCCTTGGGAGATGTTCAACTCCTGGACATCCTTCTCACAATCCGGGACTGCCTACTAGCTTGATTGCTGCCTAACCGCTCCCCTACAGCCTAATGGCCCCCAACTGCTCTCCCCTACTGGCCTGTTCAGCCCCAACTGCCCTCCCCTGCTGGCCTGATGGCCCCCAACTGCCCTCCCCTACTGGCTTGTTCTCCCCCAACTGCCCTTCTCTGCTGGCCTGCTCACTCCTAACTGCCTCTGCCTCGGCCCCCACCACCGAGGTTTTGTCTAGAAGAAAGTCAGACAGTAGGAAGATGTCTGGTCTCCTAGTCTAATTAGCATACTACCCTTTTATTAGTATAGACTAGTGTCCCAGTACATGGATTCATGAACATTGAAAGGAAATTAGTCCATCTGGTGCAGGGACTAATACAGGTGGTCCTGGGTGGTGACTGGCAGGGCGAGACAGGGCGAGAGGGGCTGAACATGTCATGGAGCCAACCTCCTGCAGTCCCTCTGCCACCATGGGCTTGTGCCATGCCTCAAAGAGAGTCTGAGAAGTGAGCAGGGTCCCTCTGGCAGGTGGAGTCCCTCACCTAGCCTGCAGGCATTGGCTGAAACCAGCTCTCTGACATCCCCTGAGGGGCCCTGGAGTGCAAGAGGAATCACAAGAAATCAGGCTCCCTCCTCTCTGGTTTTGAGGTGTGCCACCCGAAATCCGCTGCTGCCAGGTAGCTCCTGAGTTGAGCATCTGCCCCCTGGTGGTCAGTGCTCTTCATAGCTACTGGCCAGTTGGGGTCGGACAGTCACTTAGCCTCTTATATATTTGCTAGAGGCCCACTGCACAAAATTTGTGCACGGGTAGGGTCCCTAGTGGCTGCTGGCTGCTGGCCGGGGACCCCTTTTTCCTGGCTGCCTGCCACCACCATTGGCTGAGGCCTACCTTTGCACCTGCCTTGGCCTAGCACCACCCACTCACCTGCTCCACCATCCCACCACAGTCCTGCTCTTGTTGTGGTCCATGGGGGCCAGCAGCATTCCACTGTTGCCTGCTGTCAGTGCTGCATCGCTGAAGCCCACAATGTTCCACACCACCCCTGGTGGTGAGTGCACCTCTAACTCCCTCTCAGTTGAACTCCCTCCCATGGGGACAATTTGGATACTAGCCTTTTATTATATAGGATAGATACACAAAGCACATGCCACTGAATTGAATTATTCAAGCTATTAGTTGAGAATGGTTGTTAAGCAAACTGGAAAAGTGCATGCTAAGCTAACCTGATGAAGAGAGGTGTTTTTTAATTGACTTCCTTTCACTTTGGGGAATTTGTTAATAGAAAGACAGGATGAAATGCTTAATGCAATCAGGACACAGACAATATAAATAAACCACAGGAGTTAAGGCCATTAGTCATCATAGGTATGATTTTTAGCTAATTGAAGAAAAAAGCATTGTTTCTGTAATTTTTTGTGATTCTGTTTGTGTATTAAATACTATTGGATTATTTTGTGTTTCTATTATTGTACTAGAGGCCCAGGGCATGAAATTCACAGGTAGGGTCCAGCCTGTACCCTCTTCAATCCAGGACCACTTGGGAGATGTTAGATGCTGGTTTAGGCCTGGTTCCTAGGATCAGACATAAACTGGCAGTCGGACATCCCTCTCACAATCCTAGACCACTGGCTCCTAATTGTTCATCTGCCTGCCTACCTGGTCTCCCCTCACCCCCCACCCCCACACCTGCCTGATCACCCCTTACTGCCTCTGTGTGCTGGCCTGATTGTCCCTAACTGACCCCCTGCTGGCCTAGTGACCCCACACAACCTGCTTATTCAGTCATTTGGTTGTCCCTTACTAACCCCCCTGCTGGCCTGGTCATAGGCAGCCATCTTATGAGGTTGTGATGGTCAATTTTTATTATATAGGATCAGAGCTGATAAATTCAGAAAAATCTAATTTTTAGAAGTCATATCTCCACAATTCAGTTCACGGTTATACTTTGATAGTAGGTAAATACTCTTGAAGAATAAGAGAATAAACATTGTAAATTACTGTTATTAAATTTTAGTAACAGAAACCCTAAATAAGTCATTGAATTAAAACTCCAATAATTACAACATTATGTTGTTGTCATTTATAAGTCAACATGTAAATGCCAAGACCTTGCATTTTCAAAACTTAAACTGATGAATAAAAATAGATACAAAGAAGCATCAAATAGACTACCAAACTTCAGCGGGAAGGCAGGGGAAGGTTGGAGGGGATAAGAGATCAACCAAAGGACTTGTATGCATGCATGTAAGCATAACCAATGGACATAAGACACTAGGGGAGTGAGGGCATTTGCCTGGTGGGTGGGAGAGGCCAGGGGGAAGTCAATAGGGGGAAAAGGAGACATATGTTCTACTATCTGTAATACTTTAAACAAACAATAAAAAACAAAAAAAAAACAAAACTTAAGCAATATGTCTGTAGTCAGAAGTTCTATTTATTCTGAATAAAGTGCATTATTCTGCTTGGACTTTTGAGAAGTTGAGTATATTGGCAATTTTTGATTTGTAATCTGCACTTAAAAGTTGAATATGCTGAAATTATAATGTGAAACTATTTTAATGATTACATTATAATTGTACTCATCAAGTTTAAGCGAAATAAATCTCCAAGTTTATAACTTTAGACTTTAGGTAATAGTTCACATATTCACTAAACTCTTTTCTGTTATTAAAGTTATACTTATAGAGGAATATTTATTTATTTTTAACAGGAATAACATGCAAGCTAGTCATTTAATTACAATTTTTAAGAACTGCATCAGGTATACCATGATTATTTACTAATTCCAGTTTAAAAATTTACTTACAATTTCACATTATATTCCAAACTGAAATGCATTTTTAATATGCTAAGGGAAAAATGGATGTTTATTATTATTTATTGTAGAAAAAAAAATTAATAATCCATGGCCATTAACATACTATTACTATATAGGAGAGCAATCAGATTTTCATCATTCTTATGGATTCCCTGTAAACCTAAGAGCAATCATGACTCCTAATGTTTATGATTATTAGTAACCAATTTGTATTTCCCCACAGCAGGTGCCAGCTAGTCTTTTCTTTAAAAGTTCTATATAAAACCAATACTTGGAACTATAACTGGTTGTAAATGTGTCTATCCTTTTAGAAAAGATGGTTTCCTAAGTGAGCAGACCAAATAGATAATTTTTCTATTTTTACTTTGCCTCTGTTAAACATTAAAAAAAAAAAAAAGATGTTTCTCTCAGTACTTCATACTCCTTAATTTAATACTAGAGGCCTGGTGCACCAATTTGTGCACAGGTGTGGTCCATAGGTCTGGCCAGTGATCAGGCCCAGCCAGGGTGAGGGACCATGGGAGGTTGGTCAGTCACAGGAGGTTGACTGTGGGAGTGCACTGATCACCAAGTTGGCAGCTCCTGCATTGAGCATCTATCCCCTGGTGGTCAGTGCATATCATAGCAACTGGTTGACCAGTTGTTCTGGTCATTCTGGTCATTCAGTCATAAGAGGTGTTTAGGCTTTTATATATACTAGTAGAGATGATGAAATGAACACATACTCTTTTTTTTTCCCTCAAGTATTCATGCTAATGTGTCAAAATATATTGGGACATATAATTAATCCTAATATATAATCCCATGAAGAAACATTTTTGGAAAATGTTTTCTCAGAGTGTTATATAATATTATATTGTACTCATGGTAGTTTTTTTAAAATAAATAATTGTTTAGAGAACTACGGTTGGCATAGTTTCATATGAACATTGTATTGGTGTTAGAGGTAGCAAAGGCTGTTATGGATTCCAATAAAAATAAGTTGTCTAAAATATTAGTTTAATTGAGAATTATACTGATACCTGCTACTTTTCTCCTGCCTGCCTGCCTGATTGCCCTAACTGCCTCTGCCTTGGCCCCCACTGCCATGGCTTCATCTGAAAGGACATCCAGAATGATGTCCAGAAGGTTGTTCAGCTGGTCTAATTAGCATACTATGCTTTTATTATTATAGATTATTATTACTAGAGGAATTCATGTGTGGGGAAGGTCCCTAGGCCTGGCCTATGATCAGGGCCATCTTCCCCAGCTGCCCTCAGCTGGCCACACCCCACCTCACCATCCACCCCTGGATCCCTGTTTGCCATCAGGCAATTAGAGTCTGATGGCTGGGGGAAGGGACCAAGAGGTTGGCCATTCCGCCTGCTTGCCAGCTCCACCCCTGCAGGTGTCCCTCTGTATCCGAGGTGACCAGCGGGGTGTGGGCCTTGACTTGGCCCTGCCCATGTCCCCTGCCACCCTCCCAGTTCCCGGTTCATTATTGGGTGATTGGAACCTGATGGCTGGGGAAGGGATAGAGGTCAGCTGTTCCCACCTGCTCACTGGCCCTGCCCACACCACAAATTGCCCTGTGTGTGTGGGGCAACTGGTAGAGTGGGGGGTGGGAGCTTAGCCTGGGGCCATCTGTATTCCCTGCCACCCACCCTCCAGTTCCCCATTCCCCATTCCTACTGGCTGGGGAAAGAGACTGAGTTGGTCATTGCGCCTCATAGTGACTGGTTGAGCAGTCATTTTGGTCATTCTGGTATTAGGTTTAATTTACATACTACCCTTTTATTATATAGAATAGAGGCCTCATGCATGGGTGGGGACTGGCTGGCTGCCCTGATGGGGGCCCCCTATTGTGGTGAGGGTTTCTGCTTGGGGTGGGGCTGGCGGGGACAAGGGCAGTTTGCAGGCTGGCCATGCCCCCAATCAGGATTTGGGCTTTTGCTGGGTAATGGGGCCAGCTGGGGCAAATGTCCAAGGGCAATTTGCAGGCTGGCCCTGCCCCCTATCATGCTGGGGGGTCCCCACTGGGGGGCTGGGCCAGCCAGGAAGAGGGTCCATGGTCATTCTGGTCTCTGGTCATTTTGGTCTTTCCCCCATTTCAGTCTCTGGGCTTTTATTATATAGGATTATTATTTACTTGAGTTAGTCTGACACTTAATGGCAGCTGATCAGCAATAAATCTCTAACTCCCTTATCTTTAAATATGTTAAGTAGATACAAACCAGTTATTTAATTCTTTGCATGTACTCTGTTCTTTAGTTTCAAAACTTTTAGTGCCTTTTCACAGAAGTAGAACTTAATTAATAGCAATTTTTATTACCAACATTATTACCAATTCTGTAGAATAATAATGCAGAAAACAAGCATTTCAGGCAGACCAGTTCATGTATAGCAGCACATGATTAATAGTTGCAAGAAAATTAGTATTGCTTAAGTGGCAAAGACCATATAGTTAAGCTGTAATCTTCTACACAATTCAGAGAATTCAAGCACCTCTTTATAAACATGTCAGCATTATACAACCAACTTATTAAGCATATAAAGTTAATAAAATTTGAAGGTAAAAAACATGCTTACTTAGTAATAATCTTCCAATATCTAGTAAGTCATATTTTAAAAGAGAGTTATCATTTGATTTGGCCCTTTTTAAAGTGGAGATATATAGGATTAAATGTTGAGCATCTGAATAGAAAATGCCATTAAAGCAAAATGTCCTTCTACATTTCGTTTGCTATAACAGAAAATAGCTTCTTAAAAGACTGAACATGATTGTGACTTGAAATTTGTACACGAGAGCAAAAGAAATCTAAAGTTTATAATTACTTAAATGCTATGTATTGTTGGACATCAAACCATCTTGCTTTTGGTTTAAGTGTTGTGTTTCTAGTATGACAATTAAGGGATTTCAATTTTGTAAGATAATGCATTTGCCTCAGTGATATAATCCATTAGAATCTGTGAACTTTAAGTGTGTCAAATTCAATAATTTTGCCTTATTCCTAATGGATGTAGTATTCATGATGCTTCATAATATTTAAATGGACCATGATTTTATCAATATTTGAAAAGGGAGTGAGTGGGTGGGAAGACCAAAATTATAATAAATAGAAGGCACCTAATACGTAATTGTTAAAGTGTGTGGATAGTAAAATTAGTTTTATTAATTTTCTTTGCTTTCATAGTATATAATGTATTTTTAAATGAACATAATAAGATTTCTTTTTAAAAAGATGTTATGGTCAAATTGAAAAAATGCATACAGATGTGATTTTAACATTTTCCCAGCATTGTGTCTAACACATAATACAAATGCTTCTATGTTAAAGAATGAGTAATGAGCAATGTGTAATTGAGTGCTAGCAAAAAAAGTGCTATTCTTAATCTACTGCTGTTAATACTAGTATTGTTACTACCACTACTACTACTATTACCAATTATCCAAATAAGGTTGGCACCTGGCACTACTGAAGGATTACCATCTACAAGGCACTGTGCTGCTTCATTTGTTTCCTATATATGAGGTAAGGACAGGACCAATTATATGATTTTCAAGTCTCAATATAAAATGAAAATGTAGGGCTCTTTTAATCCAAAAACTCCTAATAACTCAATTGGCAAAAACTGAGCATTAAATTAATATCCTCTAAGTGCAGGTCCCTGTGTAATTGCTGAAGTCACATGTACCTGAAGCCATAAGAGCTATGGTTATTCCCCGTTTTACAAGAAACCAAATATACATTTATTGGGAATGTTTGCTCACATATTTTTCCATTTATATGAAGACCATTGCTTTATAAGAAGCTCTGGCAATAAAACATAGAATAACTTCAAATGGGCAAGATTGAATTCAAAGACCAAGTCAGAGGTTGTTACATTCCTCTAGGTTGGTAATTTTCTACCTAGCTCTTATGAAAACTTAGATTTTAAAGTTCAATATCTAAATCCTAGTGTATTGGTTTTTTCAACAATGAGACCAGAACGTTCCACAACCTATTTTGCACACCACTACAGGGTTTTTTATTTATATCACACTAGGCTTGAGCATTCTAGTTATCTTGATTTGTCTGAAGGAAGTTGTCATAGAAAGCACCAACAAATATTCTCAGAAGTATAATATTTGAATACTGTTCAAAGATTGGAATCGAGCATTATAATCAGGCTTCTGATATTGGGAATTCATCTTGAAATGACCTGTAACTGAGGTATTTAGAGCATCATGTCTCCTTATCTAAGACACCAGTCAAAATGAAAGCTTGTTGAGTGTCCTAATTCTCACCACCATGGCCACACTGCTTTGGGTTCTATCTTTCCATGCAAAGTAATTTGTTTCATTGCTGACCTCCTTCACTACCCTTTATATTTTCTTTTGTTAAAACTTTCTTCCATTTAAAGTACATCATCAGGATTTTTATCTAAATTTAGGAGATTAAGCTCAGATTCCTACATACAAACAAATAAAAATACTAAAATGATGGAACTAGATTTTAAAATAGTATAAATACACAAGGATGAATAAGAGAAGAAAGAACTGAAGACAAGAAATGTTAGAAAACACACATTAGCCAAAACCGGTTTGGCTCAGTGGATAGAAGGGTCCTGGGTTCGATTCCAGTCAAGGGGATGTACCTTGGTTGCGGGTACATCCCCAGTAGAGGGTGTGCAAGAAGCACCTGATGGATGATTCTCTCTCATCGATGTTTCTAACTCTCTATCCCTCTCTCTTTCTCTCTGTAAAAAATCAATAAAATATATTTAAAAACAAATTAATAAAATTATGAACCAATATATTGAAGAAAATTAAACAGAACTCTGAGTTTTGACAGGGAGGATGCCCAGGAGGACAAAGTCAGTTTCTCACTCAGAACCTGCACATGTGCAAAGAATGAACACAAAGAGCTCCAGAGTGTGGGAGGGAAGAGAGGAGCTGAAAGAGAAAGGATCTGTTGAAAACCAACCTTGCACATTGTAGAAAGGAGACTTTTATATCATTGAGACATTAAATCTGAGAGACACTGGGGCCCCAGGACCCTCTAAATAATTCACAGGGTGCAAAAAAGGTGGGCAAATTCAGTCAAAATCTATATATTAAAAATGTAAGCAGATAGTTGTCACATATTCAAATCCCAGGACATGAGTACACACAGGCTTATATCTCCAGTTAGGAGAATGCTGGGTTCTTCCTGGAGAGGATGACAGGCCAAGAGAAATGTTTATAAGCAGTGATATTTAGAGGTCCCCACCCAGTCTTTTTATATTGAGTCCCATCCTCTTGCACTGCCCATGCAGGCTAATGGAGCTTCCAGATAGCTTCTTCATGCCACATAGTCTATTAGGAAGGTATAGACAAGACTTGTTACATATCTGAGGAAATCTACATCAAACAAAATGAACATGAAAGGAACAAAGATAAATACAGAGAACAGGAGAAATCTCTTTAATTCTTAAAACAAGAATGGTCATAAAAAAATCAGGCATGATAAAGTGTGCTTTTGAAATTTGAAATTTGTTAGCTGAAATATAAGTCATGAATGAGACATTTTCTGACATCAATGAAAAAGCAGAAGGAACTAGATGGTGAGGTAAAAACAAGAAATTATAAGAGACTTGAAGATATTGGGAATCTAAAAATCCTACTAATAAAAGTTTCAGGAGAATTGAAAGCCTGCTGGGGAGGAAATAGTGAGAGAAATTATATTTTAAAATTCCCAGATTTGAGAATGGAATGTCCAGTTTCAAGAGCTCACTGAGAACCTGGACAAGTTATTTCAAAATTATCCATATATAGTTATAATTGGCACAAACTTTTGAAACTTCTGAGAAAAAATTAGCATCTCAAAAGTTGAGAAAGAGAGAGAGAGAGAGAGAGAGAGAGAGAGAGAGAGAGAGAGAGAGAGAGTTTACACATAGGGAATTAGGTTAAATAATGGTGTTAACTTATCAAAGTAAACCTGGAAGTTAAAAGGTAAAGAAAATCTTAAAAATCTAAAAGGCATTTATTTCCAACATCATAGTTTACAAACTTCCAATATTATCCATCCAGTCTGAGCATAGAGTATAGCATTTCTATAAATGCAGCTCTACAAAAATGTTGCCTCTTTAAAAAAAAGCTACTGGAGTTATGTTGCACTAAAAGCAAACAAACCAAAAACAACAATGAACTAATAAAACAAGAAGAAGCAATATATCCTGTAAGTGGTAGAAAATCTTCAGTGTAATGGATCTGGGCATAATTGGTACAGCTTGGAGGTAAAGAATGGCACTCGGGAGGAGGGAGGTCTGTCTACTACCACCTCAACAAAAAAACAAAAGACAAAGACTGTTACATCATGCATATGCCTCATGTGTCTAACAAGGGTTTTTATAATTTCTATGAAGAATTTGATGAAAAAAAACAACAGAAAGCAAACAATGAGAACTAGAAAGTTAGGCAAATGAAAACAATAGCAAACATGTGTTGATAACTAAAAATATTGAACAATAAATAACTTTACCGTGAAGCTTACCAGCCTTATTACCTTAGTTCTTTTTTCTTTTTTCTTTTCTTTTTTTTTTTTTTTTTACATTGTATTGAATTTATGGGAGTGACATTGGCTAATAAAATTATATAGGTTCCAAGTGTACAATTCTATAAGACATCATCTATATATTATATTAACAGTTCTTTCCCTCACTACTTAGTTCATCTCTCTTCTCTACTGTTGTATGCTGAAAATACTTTTACTAATTTAATATTGTTTATCTATCAAATTCTCCAGATTGCAATGAGTGATCTCTAAAAATAAAATTTAAAAACTGGTTAAATTACTCAGAGAGGAAAACAGTTCCACATAACATATGCTATAATAATTACCAAATGTGAATATTTAGCTTAAATAGAGGGGACAACTTGTAAAATAATTTTGGAGTTAAGGCAATAAAACTTAAATAATTCTTCAATGCATTTTCATTTCATTCTATAAGAAATAAGCTAATTAAATCAGATGTTGGAATAGTGAAGAGGTGAGAAAGCAGATTTTAGGAAGGCTAACCTGTTTGCAGTGCAACACACAAAATTTATTTACTCTGTTATATGAGTGAAATTGGTTTAGTGACCATTAGAATTGGATAGAAGTAAAATGACAAGAATTTCAGTAACTTGGAACAAGTGTAAATACTAAAAAAAAAAAAAAAAAATGAAGCATTTTGAAGGAGAAACTTTTGGATATTGTGATAGATTGGATGTGTGGTATGATGGGAAAAAAAGGGATCAGTTATTCTCTTGTGAGGCATTAAAAAAAAAGGTTTTCTCTATGAAAAATTTGTTCAACTTTTAAAAGGAGAAATGGGAATTTGAAACCTACCCGAAGGGAGGAGGAGGCGGGCGGGCAGCTGGGGCTGGAGCAGGACCGGTCCCCGCGGCGAGAGCTCCGGAGGTGCGGTGTCCGGCATAAGCTGTGACCATGACTACCGAAGTTGGCTCCGCGTCTGAAGTGAAGAAGGAATCTGACCAGTTAGGAGCAGATGGAACCAAGGAGAAACCTAAAGAAGTAGCAGAAAATCAGCAGAATCAGTCATCTGATCTAGAGGAAGAAAAAGATTCCCAGTCATCTCCTTCAGCTAAAAGCCAAAGTAGTCCACGCCGCCAGAAGAGGCAGAAAGACCCATCCGAGAGCAGGGGCATTTCTCGATTCATACCCCCGTGGCTTAAGAAACAGAAGTCCTATGACTTAGTAGCGATCAAAGATGGAGGAGATAAGAAAGAGCCCACCCCCGCTGTTGTGGAAGAGCAGGTTTTAGATAAAGAGGAATCTCTGCCTGAAGAAGAAAGGCAGGCCACGGGTGATGCTGAGGAAGCAGCTCCGAGAAAACAGCCGGTCATTAACGTTGCTATCGAGGAAGAGGAACCTTCAGTGAGCAGTCCTGAGACACAGCCTGCTGAAGAAGTAAGGAAGGAGAGAGAGGAGGAGAAGGTTAAGGAAATACAGGAAGACAAATCAGAGGAAACAGCAAAAAGGGAGACAAAGGAAGTGCAGACCAATGAGTTAAACGTAGAGAAGGCCGTTCAAAAAGCCACCAAGAAGACCAAAAGTGTCGAGTGTAAAGTGACCCTCCTGGATGGCACCGAGTACACCTGTGACCTAGAGAAACGTGCTAAGGGACAAGTATTGTTTGACAAAGTGTGTGAACATCTCAACCTCTTGGAGAAAGACTACTTTGGACTTTCGTTTCAGGAAAGCCCTGAGCAGAAAAACTGGCTAGATCCTGCAAAACAAATAAAGAGACAACTGAGAAATCTTCCCTGGCTGTTCACTTTTAATGTGAAGTTTTATCCTCCTGATCCTTCACAATTGACTGAAGATATCACCAGATACTTCCTGTGCCTTCAGCTCCGACAGGACATTGCCTCTGGCCGCCTGCCCTGTTCCTTTGTCACTCATGCCCTCCTGGGATCGTACACACTACAAGCTGAACTTGGGGATTATGACCCAGAAGAACATGCCAGTCATGACCTCAGTGACTTCCAGTTTGCCCCCTCCCAGACAAAGGAGCTGGAAGAGAAGGTGGTAGAGCTGCATAAAACCCACAGGGGCTTATCTCCAGCACAAGCTGATTCTCAGTTCTTAGAAAATGCAAAGAGGCTTTCCATGTATGGTGTTGACCTACATCATGCCAAGGACTCAGAAGGCGTGGACATCAAGCTGGGTGTGTGTGCTAATGGGCTCCTCATTTACAAGGACAGACTGAGAATCAATCGTTTTGCTTGGCCGAAAATCTTGAAAATTTCCTATAAGTGCAGTAACTTCTACATTAAAGTTAGGCCAGCAGAGCAGGAACAGTTTGAGAGTACCATTGGATTCAAACTGCCTAACCATCGGGCTGCGAAAAGGCTATGGAAAGTGTGTGTGGAACATCATACTTTTTACAGGCTTGTGTCTCCAGAGCAGCCACCGAAGGCCAAGTTCCTGACCTTGGGGTCCAAATTCCGCTACAGCGGCCGCACCCAACCCCAGACCCGCCAGGCAAGCACCCTCATTGACAGGCCCGCGCCAGACTTCGAGCGCACATCTAGTAAGCGGGCCTCCAGGATTCTAGATGGAGTTGCTGTTGTGGACCAAAGTCTTATGAAGGATTCTCCGGGCCCTGGGGAGGTGTCGGCATATGGCCGTGGAGTTGTCAGCACTGCCATAGTACAGGATGGGGATGGCAGGAGAGACATCAGAAGTCCCACTAAAGCCCCACATGTTCACCTCATTGAAGGAAAGAAACACGCTCCCGAGTCCGAAGGGCCTTGCACTGGAGCCAGTGATGCTGTTAAGAGTTCACATGAGACTCTGAATGTAGTGGAGGAGAAGAAACAGGCAGAGGTTGGGAAAGACGAAAGAGTAATCACAGAAGAAATGAACGGTAAAGAGCTATCACCCGGGAGTGGTCCTGGGGACATCCGTAAGGTGGAACCTCTGACACAGAAAGACTCCGCCTCCCTGTCTTCTGAGAGCAGCAGCAGCAGCAGTGAGAGCGAGGAGGAAGAAATGGGCCTGTACCGGCCCCCCAGCCTGTTGCCTGAGGAAGAGGAGGAGGAGGAGGAAGAAGAGGTGGAGGAAGAACCCAGCCAAGCATCCCAGGTAATAGAGAGGGAGGCAGCAGTGCCAGAAGCCAGCCCAGGCAGACACGCAGGGGCCAGTGTAAGCACAGTAGAAACAGTGACCCAGGAGCATGTAGTTGCCCCTAAGATACCAACAGAGAAGAGTGTACACGAAGGCGCATTTAAGCAAGATATGAGCGAAGACACAGAGGACGAGCAACATAAAGTTAACGGAGAGGTGTCTCATGTTGACATTGATGTTTTGCCACAAATTATTTGTTGTTCAGAGCCACCTGTGGTAAAGACAGAGATGGTAACAATTTCTGATGCCTCACAAAGGACAGAAATCTCCACCAAGGAAGTCCCTATTGTTCAAACGGAAACCAAGACCATCACATATGAGTCTCCACAGATTGATGGCGGGGCTGCTGGTGACTCGGGCACCTTACTGACTGCACAAACCATCACATCTGACTCTGTGTCAACAACCACCACCACACACATCACTAACACGATAAAAGGTGGAATATCTGAAACAAGAATTGAGAAACGCATCGTGATCACAGGAGATACAGATATTGACCATGACCATGCGCTGGCCCAGGCCATCAGGGAAGCCAGAGAGCAGCACCCCGACATGTCTGTCACGAGAGTGGTGGTGCACAAGGAAACTGAGTTGGACGAAGGGGAAGAGTAAGTCAAGAAATCCATTCATTAAACAACATTCAACTTTGTGAACCTGAAGAATTTTGACCATTTCAAGTCTTAATGCCACACCACTACTCCAGTGAATTTACTACGACTGGTAACAATGACCAGAAGCCTGAAGAATTAAAATGCCAACACCAAACCCTACCTTAACAGCTCTGGTCTACACTGTTCCCTCGCATTTTAATACATTATTTTGTTTTATAACCACTCCTAAATAATCTTGGTTCTTTCTTTCTTTTTTATTTTAACTAGGGAGTTTTGTGTCCTGTTTACTTTGTGTACAACTACCTGCTTTTTGTGACCCAGATGATCCAATGATAGTGAACAAAGCCAGCCCGGCTGGTGAGGTGCTGTTCACTGGAACAGGTGCTGTTGTGCGGAAAGAAAACGCTGTGACTAACCTAGGCAGTGGCTTTCCTCCTTCCCATTCCCACTGAACTCCCACCGATTCCAGAAATATTCACAGTTCTCGAATTGCAGTAAATATACTGTATGAGAAAAAATTAGTACGAAAAATATTAAAAGCATTTCTTACATCTCAAAACCTTTCTAATGTTTTAGACATTCATTGGGAATATCTTTTATGTGGATCCCTTTTGACTTTCCAGTCCTGTGACTTTTTACTGTTAGTAGAAAGTCAGAGACTCAGCAGAAGCCCACTGACCACGTGCTGTGGGCGGAGACCCCGCCGCACCTCAGTGCCAACACCTCTCAGACACGCTCTTCAGCAGCATTCCAGAAACAGGAGGGAGGAGCCAGAGACAGCAGTGTCTTCCCTCCTGCTGAAGTATTCAGGCAGCTTACAACCTTAGTGCTTTCTTTCTTAACATGTCCAAATCTCAGTACCTCCCATTATTTGGACATTTGTGTAGAACATTTGCTTTGTATTAAACCTCCTTGTGGACATGTGGAACTGACCTTTTGTTATTGAGCAGGTCTGTCTGTCTCAAATAGTGGGATTCACACAGGTTTGAGGGCAGGGAGAAGGGGAGCAGGCAGGGCTACGGTGGTGGTTGGATGGGCATCAGAAAGCTAGACCATTTGAAGCTGACACCAGAGACCTGAGAGGGACTTATTAACTGTATGGAACATTTTCCTTTTGCTTTTGACCTGATGTATAGTTATGATGCCAGATTAGATTTATAGCAGCTTCAAGTTGTATTAAATGATATTTTGCTTTCTGTAATACTGTTATAAAATAAAGTTGGTTTATTCTCTAAAAAAAAAAAAATAAAAGGAGAAATGGCACAAAACTATGCATGTCCAGTGTCCAATTCAAATTTTTTAAGCTTCCAGGGACCTGCTGCATTACCAGATCTCACTGAGCTAATAAGAAGATAATGTAAATTATCACTGGCTGAGAACCAACTATTTGTTTATTCATGCATTTATGCATTCATGGAGTAATTAATTGAAGAGGATTATATGAAAAATTAACCAAAATAAATAAGAGTTATAAGTGAAAGAAAGATATATCAAACAATAAAAACAGTGTTCTGTTAAAAACTCATCAATTTTGGTCAAATTTACCTAAGAACATTGTTGCAGTTTTGGTGTAGAATGCACTTACTAGTAGATTTTGCTGTCTTTTCAGCTGATACTTTAGTCTGGGTTCCAAGCTATGCTTGTATTACAGGGTCTTTATGAGAGCTGTTACTTCCTTGTTGGGAGCTTCTTGCAGTTATTATCATAATATTGCATGTACCTTCACTCCCACATAACAGACTATGTAATTAACTAATTCCTCCAGTAGTTTGTTTTCTACCAATGTTATTTTTCAAATGCTTGTTTCTGTAAATGGGTTTTTAGTTCCATTCTCTTTGAGAACTCTTCATTTTAGTTGCTATGTTTGTTCCTGTACTCCAGTATGGTTTTAAACAGTGATTTTCTTTAGATCCAAGTTAAGGGCAGTTTCTTCATCACAGAGAAGCTAATAATGACTATGTAGTTCCTAAAGAATTTATCGTTTGTTTTTATTGGTTATTGCTTTCAGTTCATATCGTAGAGGTTCATAGTATATGTCTTATCCACTCAACCTGAATAACTGAGTGAAAGTTCTTCTCATCTTCTAGTTCGACTTCTTTAGTCCCTGATTATGCTTCTTCACATGAATATCTTTTACACTTCACTTTGGTACTTCCTCATGCAATTTACTACTTTTCCAGAACTTAATAGTTTCAATCACCTATCTTTTCCCTATCTCCTAGGAAACATGAAAACTTCAGGCCAGTTGGAAAGAGTTTAAATTTTTATAATAACTTATGTTAATCCTTATAGAAGAAGCCTATGTTTGTTTTTTTAAATTATATTTTAGCTATTTTTCCTTATGATTTGTAATAAGTTAATGTTTTCTAAGAATGTATAATATACTTTATGACATGACAATTTTTCATTTTTAATTAATCTTTTCAACTGTAAAACTTACACTTTATAAATGAATACTTGTCTTTTAATGATAATATGAGGCACCCATTTTATTGCTCGTATGGAGCAGTTACTTTTTAATATTAATGATATTACTTTATTAACATACTATTTATTATTTTTCTTAAAAAACATTTTTTATCACCAGTTATCCTCTCTATGCTCTCTTCCACCTCCACCCATCCACCTCTTCCCCTCAAGCACCATGCTGTTGTCCATTACTATGCCTTCTCTCTCTGTGTGTCTTTTTTTTTTCTTTCTTGCTCAATCCCTCTACTCCTTGCAACTCCAACATCTGAGAGCTGTCTTCCTGCTCTCCATCTATGATGCTTTGTTCTAAACTACAGGCAAGTAATACTACTTTTTTTTTCTAGTTTCTTTGGTTTATTTTTTTCCTGCCCTCAATTTTTCTTTGATGTATTGCTTAGTTTTTTTAATGTTAACCATACAGTCCACAACTTTTTCCCCCTATAATTCTTAAGACACAATGCAGCTTCAGAGTAAGTTTTGAACTAATGTAGGAAAGGCTAAGTTGCCCCTTGGGGTTAGGATATGCCTCTGGACAATATGCTTTCTTGGCATCTGTAGATCTCACTGATGTGATAAGGAAAAGACAGAAAAAAACAATCTGAGAGGATCACTTCCATCATCTTGATTGACAGAATGGGGCAGCTTAGCCCAGAAGTCGGAAATGCTCTGATTTAGATCTTGGCAAATAATCGACAGAGATATTTTTTCTTGTCCTCCTTTCTGATACAATTGTAACAAAATGAGCTAACACTTCACAGTAAACTTTCTGAGGTAGTGAATTTAATCCTTCTGTCACCAATTTGCAGTAGAACCTCAGGCAGGTGACACATCTCAGTCCATAATCTTTGTTTCTTGGCAAAGGACTAAAATGACAGATTATGGGAAATGAATATTCTAGGCTGAAAAAGTGCATTATTTAACACAGTAATTTCTTAAAAAAAAAAAAAAGTAAAAATAATGTTATAGAGTTATACTGTATAACATAACAAAATACCTTTTAGCAGAATTCACCAATTTTCTAATTTGGCTGAAACAATCTAAATATTTAGAATAACAAATATGAATAAAAATGTACTTAGAGTATTAGTAAAAAAAAATGTGTTTGTCCATAAAAAATGAAATGGCTCTCATCATCAAATCAATAAAAGACAAGTGCTGGTGAGGATGTGGAAAAAAAGGAACCCTCCTTCACTGCAGGTGGGAATGCAGACTGGTGCAGCCACTGTGAAAAACAGTATGGAGTTTCCTCAAAAAGTTAAAAATGTAACTCCCATTTGTCCCAGTAATCCCACTTCTAGGACTATATCTCTAGAAACCAGAAACACCCACCAGAAAGGATACATGCACCCTTATGTTCATAGCAGCACAATTTACAATAGCTAAGATTTGGAGACAGCCTAAGTGCCCATAGCAGATGAATGGATTTAAAAGACTTTAGCACATCTACACAATGGAATACTCTGCTACTATAAAAATGAAGGAACTTTTACATTTGCAACAGGATGGATGGAACTAGAGAACATTATGCTAAGCGAAATAAGCCAGTTGAAGAAAGATAAATATCATATGATCTCACTTATATGTGGGATATAATGAACAATATAAACTGATGAACAAAAACAGATCCAGAGAAAAGGTAACTCTGAACAGACCCTCCAACCTCAGCGAGAAGGTGGGGGGTTAAAGATCAACCAAAGAATTTGTATGCTTGCATATTAGCATAACCAATGGATATAGACCCTGGGCCAGTAGGGTTTGTTCTGGGGGGTGGGAATGGCTGGGGGGGGGGGGGTCAATCAGGGAAATCAAGAGACATATGTAACACTTTAAACAAAAACAAACAAACAAAATTCTAACAGAAAAAAAGAAATGAAAATGGATAACTTGGAGCTGTAAAGTCAGAGATAAATGAAGAAATCATCCTATCCAATAAAGAGGGAATATGCTAATTGACTGCCACACCCTCACAAGATGGTGGCACCCACAGCCACAAGATGGTGGTGCCCAGTCCCCTCAGTCCTGCCTCATCTAGCCTCAGTCCCCCAGTCCCCTAAGCCCTGCCTCATCCAGACTCAGTCCCCCAGTCTTCTCAGCTTCTCAGCAGAAGGCAGTTGGGGGCGATTGGGTTGGCAGGGGGAGGCAGTTGGGGATGATCATTCTGGCAGGGGAGCAGTTAGGCATCAATCGGGCTGATAGTGGAGCAGTTGGGGGGTTATCAGGCTGTCAGGCAGAGTGGTTAGGGACAATCAGGCAGGCAGGTAAGTGGTTAGGAGCCAGCAATCCTGGATTGTGAGAGGGATGTCCAAGGGGAGAGGGTGCAGGCTGGGCTGAGAGACACCCGCGCCCCCCCCCCCCCAATTTCATGCACTGGCCTCTAGTATTTCATGACTAATTCATTTTTTATCATGTGCTTAATATTTTCACACATGCTATTTTATTCAGTCTTCAAAAATACACTATGCAATTGATACATTTTTAAAAAAATGTATCTTTCTTGAAAGTATTACAGATGTGCCCTTTTCTCCTCCCAGTGACCCCCGCCACGCTCCAAGGCTTACTGCACTATTGCCTGTGTCTATGAGTTTTGCATATAAGTTCTTTGGTTAATCTATTCCCATCCACCCACCCCTCTTTTCTGTAAGATTTGTAAGTCTGCTCCATACTTCAATGTCTCTGGACCTATTTTGTTCATCAGTTTCTTTTATTCATTACATTGCACATATAAGTTAGATCATGTGATACTTATCTTTCTCTGACTGGCTTATCTCACTTAGCATAATATTCTCCAGGGCTATCCATGCTGTCTTACCAAAGGATAAGAGATCCTTATTTTTTTTATAGCTGCATACCGTGTTTCCCCGAAAATAAGACATCCTCCGAAAATAAGACCTAGTGAATGGAAAGATAAGACATCCCCTGAAAAAAAGACCTAGCTCAACTTTGGGAGAAAAAATTAATATAAGGCACTGTCTTATTTTCGGGGAAACAGGGTAATATTCCATAATGTAAATGTGTTACAGCTTTTTTGTCCATCCATCTACTGATGGGCAGTTGGGCTGATTCCAGATCTTAGTTATTGTAAATAATGCTCCCATAGTGTATATTCCCAGAAGTGGAATCACTGAGTCAAATGGCAGTTCCATTTTTAATTTTTTGAGGAAACTCTATACTGTTTTCCATAGTGGCTGCATCAGTATGGTGGGAATGCAATAGATACACATTTTTTAGTGAATTGAGAGACCCAACCCAGGCTAATGCTTCCTAAGAAAGGAGATATCTACAATAGTTTTTGCTGTGTTCATAAGTTATGTTTTCATTATTTATTTTTTACCTAATTTAGAGTAAGCCAAAAATCAGGTGACAAATTGATAATTATTGAGTGATTGAGTTAGTTAGTTTAGTTTAGGAGTTATCCAGATACATGAATTCACCATTATGTTAAATCAAAAGTGCTTCTAAGTTATTGTAACCATGAGAAGAGGACGATTGAATAATTTTCAAAGCTGTTATGCTGATTTTAAGTAGGTAACAAGCAGTGAAAAATATCTAAAAAATGAGACCACTAGGAAATTGATATCATAAAATTTATTTAACATGTTAAAATTTCTATGGTAGAAAAAGATTATATGCAGGTGTAATTTTGTCTTGAGTCCAGATAATATTTTTTTGTTCTATTTTGCTTAGCAGGAGGAAGTAGCTGATTTAAAAAACTGAAAGAGGCAACATTTTAGTCCATTTCTAATTATCTAATATTCAATAGAGTCTTCAAATTACATGTATTAAAATACGAGTTTCACATCGGGGACCCTGAGTTTCTCTGAAAGTCAAAATTGAAAACATTCCTGGTGGACATGTCTGAGAATTATTTACATGGCCTACATATGTTAACATTACTGTGAACTCAACAGACAGTAGGTTTACATTCAAATTCAGTCAGGTATGAATGCTAACCACACAATTTAAATCTGTAGACAATATCACCAAAAACCTATGTCTTTTGTTCTAAAGAAATATGCATTTAGGATTTGCAGAGCAATGTCTCCAAGATCACCAAGTGGGAGATCCCAGTATTTGTCCCTGAAAAAAGTTCAATAATTAGACAGTGATCCATGAACAAAAACAGCTCAAAAAAGCATCTCAGCCCTGGGGTTCACATAAGAAACTTGAGCCATACAGTCAAGCGAAAAACCTGAGAATAACTGCACTGGGGAAGGAAAAATAGCTTCACTTAGCCTGAATCATTGCATCCCTCAAGCTAGCTTTGCAGGCTTCTGGGCTAAGCTGCCCCAAGCTGTCAATCAGGATGACGGAAGTGATCCTCTCAGTGGTTTTCTGCCTTCTGGAAAAAAAAAGTTTTCCGTATCGCATCAATGAGATCTACAGATGCCAATAAATCACATTGTCCTGAGGCATATCTTAACCCAGAGGGGAAATTTAGCCTCTCCTACTCTAGCTCAAAACTTACTCTGAAGCTGCCTCTGGGTGGGTTTCTGCCTTGTGGCCTAAGAATTGTAGAAAAAAAAATTGACTTCTCAGTTATTTGGCTCAGCACCAGTGAGCTGTACGGTTAATACTAAAAAAAACCAAATAATACATCAAAGAAAAATTGAGGGCAGGAAAAAGTAAATCAAAAAGAAACCAGAGAAAAAGGTAGTATTCATTGTTTGTAGTTTAGACCAAAGCATCTTAGATAGAGAGCAGGCAGACAGCTTTGGGGAGCTAGGGAGGAGTTGGGAAGAGTAGCGGGATTGAGCAAGACGGAAAGGAAAGAGAGAGAAAGAACACATGGTCATGGACAGCAGTGTGGTGATTGGAGGGATGAAGGTGGATGGGTGGAGGTGAAAGAGGGCATAGAGGGGATAACTGGTGATAAATATTTATTTTAATTTAAAAAGAAAAACAAATAATATATTAGTAAAGTAATAATATCACTAATGGTAACAATAGCTACTCCACGCTGGCAAGAAAAATGGGTGTCTCAAATTATCATTAAAAGATAAGTACCTGGTAGTCACTTATAAAGTGTAAATTTTACAGTTGAAAAGACTAAAGAGAAAGACAATGAAAGTTGTCATGAGTCATGCAATATATTATGCATTCTTAGAAAACATTAACATATTACAAATCATAAGGAAAATAGTTAAAATGTAATTCAATTCACAAAAAATAAACAAACAAAGCCTTCTTCTATAAGCATTAACATATGTTAATATAAACATTTGAACTCTTAACTCCTTCTAACTGGGGAAAAGAAGAATGGTGTGAGTGACAGCTTCCTGGGCACAAATGGCCCTGTTTTGGTTTCACCTCACCCAGAGACCTGCACAGCTGGGACCTCAGCTGCTTGGCCCCTGCATATAGCACCAGTTTTTGCTTCACAAGGGTCTTAAATGAACTAACTATTCCCAAATTCACAGGTTATAGATAATCATAAATATTCCCAAAGTTAACAGACTGAACTCTTTATTGTTTGTTGTTCTCTGCAATCTCTATTTCTTGGCTGACAAAACCTGATAATTTGCATAAACAGAATTAATGGAAATCTGAGAAAAGTTATTTTAAAATGTGAATAAGATACATAGAAACTAGATAGTTTATTTCCTTATTACTGTAATCATATAGAAGATTACAGGTTTTATAAAAATCCTTTTCACAAAAGCATCTCAGCAATTTTTATAAACTGGCACATATACCTTAGGCTCATATAAGTGGTATAGTAGGCACAACAGATCAAGCAGCAAATTCCAAATGAAATAAGACTTTGCTGCAAATACATAATTTTTAGAACTAGCTGCTAAAGAGTGGATATGTTTTATGGGATAAAGAAAAAGAAATTGAAAAAAGAGAATTGAAATAGATTGGCATCTCAAAGCATCACTGTATCAGAAAATAGAAAATACGGACTATATTAATAGACCCTTTATTTACAGAGCCTTTTAAACATTTCACATCTATTAGTTATCATTTTACGAATCTGGTATTTGTAACTCCATATTAGAGAGGAAAATATTGAACTAGAGAGATTATGAAAGTGATCAAGTTTGTATAACTAGTAAGTACTGAAGAGAAGACTTCAACCAGTGCTGTTACTACACCATTAAACATATAAACTGCAAAATGTACCTTATTTTATTTGTTATGGCCTGGTTGTTTGTGTTCCTTTCACTTCAAATTCACCTGTTGAAATCCTTACTCTTTAAGGTGATGGTATTAGTAGATGGTGGTCTTTGGGAGATATTAAAGTCATAAGAATGATCTCTTCTGCCCTAACTGGTTAGCTCAGTGGATAGAGCATCAGTCTGTGGACTGAAGGGTCCCAGGCTCAATTCCCAGGTCAAGGGCATGTACCTTGGTTGCGGGCACATCCCCAGTAGGGAGTTTGCAAGAGGCAGCTGAATTGATGTTTCTCTCTTATCGATGTTTCTAACTATTCCTCTTCTTTCCTCTCTGTAAAAAATCAATCCTACCTAATAGAAGAGTAAGGTACAAATTAACCATCACTCCACTACACCCTCTAGCCATGCCCACCAGCCACACCCATCAGCCAACCAGAGCAAGTATGCAGATTAACCCCAACCTAGATGCTTGCAGCCACAGAGAGCAGAAGAGAGGCTTGGGTTTCCCCAACAATAGAGGAAGCCAAGCTTTCCACACACCCTGGCTGGCCTAGGCCTCCACTCAAGGATACAAAGTTTCAATTATAGAAGATAAATCCCCCAACAAATGGCTGCAGCCACAGAGCTGGACAGAACAGGCTAGGGTTGCCCCCCAGCAATGGGGGTAGCCAAGCTTTCCACTGCCCTGGCTGGCCTAGGCCTCCATTCAAGGCTACAAAGTTTCAATTATAGAAGGTAAATCCAAACAGAAATGGTGGCAGCCATGGAGCAAGCAGAAGGCTTGGCTCTGCTCCAGGCTACAAAGTTTCAATTGTAGAAGGTAAATAAATTCCAGATACCAGGGCCTCCGCTTGGGTTGCTGGGGGCGTGGCCAGTCTGCAAATCACCACAGGCCCCTCTCCCAGGCCTCTCCATACCCCAAGGGAATCCCCACCCTGATCTGGGACACCCTTCAGGGCAAACCAGCTGGCCCCCACCCATGCACCAGACCTCTATCCTATCTAATAAAAGAGTAATATGCAGATTGACCATCACTCCAACCCACAATATGGCTGCCCTCATGTGGTCAAAGATCCTGCCCCCATGTGGCCACAAGATGGCCACCACAGGATGGCCAGCAGGGGAGGGCAGCTGGAAGGCACCAGGCCTGCAAGGGAGGGCAGTTGGAGGTGAACAATCCTGCAGGGAAGGACAGATAGGGGTGACAGGCCAGTAGAGGAGGGAAGCTGGGGGCAAACAGGCTGGCAGGGAGCAGTTAGACATCAATCAGGCTGGCAGGCAGAAGCAGTTAGGGGGTGATAAGATTGGCAGGCAGGCGAGCAGTTGGGAGCCAGCAGTCCTGGATTGTGAGAGGGATGTTCGACTCCCCATTTAGACCCGATACCACAGGGATCAGGTCTAAACGGGCAGTTTAACATCCCTTGAGGGGTCCTAGATTGGAAAGGGTGCAGGCTGGGCTGAGGGACACCCCCCCACCTTGTGCACAAATTTCGTGCACCGGGCCTCTAGTGTGAGAATAAAAGATTAGTTGATAACCTGAAGAGGGTCCTCACCTACTATGCTGACACCCTATTCTTGAACTTCCAGCCTCCAGAACTGTGAGAAATAAATTTCTCCTATTTATAAGATACCAGTCTTATGGTATTTTGTTATGACAGCCCACATAGACTGAGAAAATATTGAAAATTGAATTAACAATAGCATTAGAAACTTATTAAAAAAAAAAAAAAAGCCTGTAAATAACAAAACAAAACAAAACAAAAAAGTATGGACAGAATGATTGAGCACTTGCCAGTACACACAGAGCATGGTTAGGTTTACAACAGAGGCACATAGATTACACTCTGAAAGCCAAGAAAAAGGCTACTGAGATCCTTGGTGCTAGAGCAAATTCACCAACACCACATAGAGGGGAAACTAACAAGTCACCCATAAACCATGTGGCAGTTATTCGATCCTGTATAAGTATGTGATTTGTGTGCTAGTGTACACTATCTTATTGATTTTATCATTTATCATTGTGGATTCTGTTCCTTTTATTTTCAGGAGACATTCTGGGGATTATTACTATTTATAAAAGCACTTAAAGATTCAACATGCATTTAAGGCAACACTGTCTGAACTTTTTGCAGCCTGTTATCTAATCACTGTATCAGGAAAAAAATGATGGAATACAATAAACAATGAAGGATGTTAATAGGTAAAACAAACAAACAAAGAAACCCCCAAATTAAACATATCTTTCACTATTTAGAGAGAATTATTGGGAATATAATTACCTACTGATTTCACTTTAAAAATATTTTTATTGATTTTAGAGAGGAAATGAGGGGGAGAGAGATATAGAAACATCAACGATGAGAGAAAATTATTGATCGGCTGCCTCTTGCATGCCTTATACTGGGGATTGATTTTGCAACCCAGGCTTGTGCCCCTGACAGAATAAAACCTGGGACCTTTCAATCCACAGGCTGATGCTCTATCCATTGAGCCAAACCAGCTAAGGCTGATTTCACTTTTAACTTTTATAATACACACCTAGAAATAGAATTGTGTTAAATAGTTGTTATTTTTTTCACTGTGGAATAGATAAAAATCAATTTTATATTGGAAAGAATGCAAATAAATATTTGTACTTTTCTCTCAATTTGATTTTAAGTGTAGCCGAATTGGATAACTGTTTTGGGGAGAGAAACTACCTATCAGGAAAATTAGAGAGAAATTTTAAGTGTTCACATTTAAGAAAATTCTATTGCAAATCTGACAGTAGATTTCAAGTGAAATATATTTGTAGGTTTGTAATTTATCTTTTATAATCATTAAGTTTGAAATAATTTTAGTAGTAAGCTTTTTAATTATAAAGCATCCTTTTGAAATAAACATTGGAGGAAATTATAAACCTTATGTGTTGAAGTAGTTTTTGATAAGAATATTTTCTTTTATCCATTTTTTGGAACTATGTTTTATTACACTTTTACATATGATTTTTTTAAATTTTATTTCACTAAACAGATATTTGTCACTAACTTATTTATGTCTGGAGGAGAAAAGCCTCAATAACAACATTCAAACAAGCAAAAAAAAAAAAAAAGGCACAATTGCTATGAAATTTTATTATTTGAAGAAGAGACTATGTAAAAAAAACAAAAAACACCCCACTATTTTTAATACAAATGACATAAAACAGTGGTCTGCAAACTGCAGCTCGTGAGCCACATTCTGCTCTTTGGCCCCTTGAGTGTGGCTCTTCCACAAAATACCACGAATAGTGAGATTAAAACTTCACGGCCCATGCGCAGAAGTTGGTTTTTGTCTCTCAAAAGAAATTTCAGTCATTGTACTGTTGATATTTGGCTTTGTTGACTAATAAGTTTGCCAACCACTGACATAGAATGAAAAAGAATTAATCATAGAAAATGTAGATATCCTATCTAAAAAAGAGGAAATATGTTAATTGACTGTCACACTCTCACATGAAAAACAATTAAAAAATAAAGCAAGGGGAGAAAAAAAAGGAAAGTACTGAATGCTCAAAAAAAGAAAAGGCAATATAAGCTTTCATTATGAACCAAGGGCTTTATTAAGCATTTTTGACACAATATAAAGGAAGGAAAATATAGAAAAGTAGATAGATATTAAATAATATCATCAGGTTAATAAATCATATTTATAAATGTGCTATTCTTTATAAACCAGTGGCCCCGTGCATGAAGATTCATGCCCGAATGGGTCTTCCTCCCCTGGTTGCTGATACCACCTTTGCTCGGGCTGGAGCCGCCTTTCTGCTCAGCCCAGAGCCGCCTTTCTGCCTTCCCATGCTGCCCAGAGGCCAGGAGTGGCTGGAGTGGTGGGGAAAGGCTACATCGTCGCCATAGCAATAATGCAAACATCCAGCCCCGGCGCCTGGCCACTAGGGGCCTGTATATACAAATTAACCCGCCATATTTGTTGAGTTAATTTTCATACTAACTCCTGATTGGCTAGTGGGCGTCATGAAGGTACGGTCAATTAGCATGTTATTCTTTTATTAGTGTAGATGTGAAACAGTCTGGGAAAGAGAGTCAATAACTCTGTTCAAAGAGGTGTTATAGAATAGATGACATGCTATAGTCCTTTGGAGGAGAAGCAATAGGAAGTCACTGGATACACCACTAAAAAGTCTGATTCCAGACAGAGGAAAAAACACAGTATAGCATATACAAGTGTCTATAACAGTAATAAAGTTATGCAAGAGCATTAAGAGTTAGAAGTGAAGAGATATGCAAGGGCCTGTAGGAAGCACATATAAGGAAGATCTTCAGAGTGAATAGCTTAAATAGTAGCTTCTAGATTATGAAGAAATATTTAATTTTGCACATTGTGATATTTCATTTGAACTCTGGGATAAAACAAGGACTGCTGATAATGCCAGGGATAGAAAAAGAAATATATGCATTTATGACCATTTATCTCTGAATTTTCAAAGTTGATTTGAACATGAGAACTTATTAATTTAATTAAAAATATTTTTGACATTGCCATACTATATGCTTAAATTAGAGGATGCCTATAAATCACAATTTCTTCTTAAAAAATATTTCTTTTTATTTTTTAAAAAATTTTGATATTTTAACGTAAGTAAAGACTTAGCAGATTCTTTGCCACTAGACTTACCCTATAAGAAATGTTGAAAGGTTTTCAGTATGATGGGGAATTACATAAAATGAAATGTAAGACATATAATAAATTAATGTTACACAAAATACTAAAATGTGTATAAATATAATATTTTTCTTTATTCTCAGATTCATTACAAGAGAATTCCCATTTGACATGAAAATCATTCAGACAATTCAGAATTGATGAAAGCTTTCTGCATCTGATAAATGGTAACAATGAAACTCCTATACATCCTTTTTTAAAAAGATCTTTATTATTGGGAATGTTATGGGTGCCCCCCTTTTTCCCTTCCAGTTTCCTAAGTATTTTATATTTTTACCCTAAATGGTCCATTAAAAAAAATATTTACCTTCGATTCTTTCTCTACTACTATATAAGAATTCATGCACCAGTGGGGTCAGGCCAGCCTACCCCAATGGGGTCCAGCCAGCAGGGGGAGAGGGCACGGGTGGTTGGTTGGCTGGCCCCACCCCTGATTGAGGTGTTGGGGGCCAATCGGGGCCGCATCAGGCTGGTTGGCTGCCACAGTATGTGTCATAGCCACCAGTCATTCTGGTCGTTCTGGTCATTCCACCATTTCAGTCCTTGGACTTTTATATATATATATATAATTGAGTTTTTAATATCAAACCTGTACTGTTCACTTCTCGCTTTAATAGTTTTTTCTACATTTCTTAGGATTTTCTGCATAGAGATGTATATCATCTATCAATAGTAATATTATTTATTCTTTTCTAGACCTAATGCTTTTTCTTTTCTTTCATTTGCATTTCTTTGCTTTTCTTCCCTAAATTCCCCTTCATTTCATTCTCTTTCCCCTTTCTTTTATTTTTCTTGCTTTATTACATAGTCTAGGATCTCTGGTATAATGATGAATAGAAGGTGTAAGAATGAGAAAACTTGCCTTTTACCAGTCTAATAGCAAAAGCATTTAATATTTCACAATTAATATAAGGATAGAGTAGAAGGAGAGCCAAGATGGAGGTATAGTAAACACCGTTACTCATTTTCTCCCACAACCACATCAAAATTACAGCTGAAGTACAGAACAATTATCATTCAGAGCACATGAAATTTGGTTGAATGGAATCAAACAACTAAAGAAATAAAGAAGAAATCACATTGAGGCTGGTAGGAGGGGTGGAGACACAGAACAGGTTGGTCTGACACCCGTGTGTGTGTGTGTGTGTGTGTGTGTGTGTGTGCGCGTGTGTTTAATTGGGAAGGATATCTCTGCTGTGGAGGTCTTTCTTGAGAAGCAAAGGGTCCCATCCCCACACCAGACCCCCAGCCTGGAGTTTCAGGGCTGGAAATAGAGGCTTTTGTAATTTCAGGCTATAAAAACCTGCAGGGATTGTGACTGAGCAGAAGCTGTTGGAAGCCCAGGTAATTCCTCTTAAATGCCTGGCACATTAATTTAGTTGTGCTTGATCCCTTTGAACTGAAGTGCCAGAGCAGAACTTGAGAGAATCTAGGGAAGGAACTGGGTTGTCTGGCATAGGAGCAATAATTCGGGGAGAGGTGCTCTCCAAGTTGGGATGCTCACAGGGGTCATTGTCCGGAGCTGCAGGGTTGACAGTCAGGCACCACCAACCTGCCCTGTTGATTCTCTGAGACCCCACCCCATCCAATTTTCAGCCCCACCCAAGCTATTTGCAGTGGCTTTTTCATATTAATGGTCTGTCCTAGCTTTGGCTTCAGACTTTGCTAAAATCTCTCAAACAAGCAATGGCTGGAATCAGTGTGCCCCATACTTATATATTCAAGGAACTTACCTTCCAGTGGGGAGAGAAGAAACATTTCACAAGAATATTTGTGGTGCTTCAGTGTTATGTAGTCATACAGCAGAGGTATCTATGGAAGAATGTTTGGGGTAAGGCATCCTAGATAAATTGCTGTTGAAGCTGACAAATGGATAATTCTGATCTAAGAAAGTAAAGAGAAATCAAAATTAAGTAATAGGTATGAGGAGGAGTAAACAAAAAGGTGCTGAGGAGAATGAACAAAAGTCAGTGGCAAAGATGAATAGATAAGTTTGATGGGGTTCAGGTCATAATGTTATTTTAAAGCCACATAAAATTTGAACTTTATGCTAAAAGTGATAAAAAGGCACTGATAAGTTCTAACAAGGACAGGAATGTGATTATATTTTCATTGTATAATAATTGAATGAAGAGATAAGGTTGAAGACAGGACACCATACAAGACTGCTGAATGATACCAGAATCCAGTCAGGTACAGGGTATCCAGGAGACAAGGATAGATGCATAATGAATAAGGGATTTGGGGTGATGGACAAAATATCTTTAAATCTATGGCCTGAGGTAGAGAAGTAAAGGATTGGCAGAGAGAGGAAAAAGCAGAGTTCCTCAGATGGAGACTTTAATGATATGAAATAATAGGTATGATAAAAGTACCTAAGTGATTAAAATAGAAAAAATCAGATTATCTGATTTAGTGATTTCAAAGTTAGATGATAAAAAATGGGTGGAGAAGGGTGGTGAATAGAGTAAAAGGGGGGAGGGGGAAGGTGATGTAAGAAATTATAAAGCAAGGAGGAGAGCATACCTTTCTTGATGTGCAAAGGAAGACTGAACCTGATGACAATTCTTCCATGAATGAAGTAGAGTAGCTAAATAATCAGTTGAAAATGAGCAGAAATTATTAGAGATAGAAACCGAATCTCACAAAATAGCTTTAAAAGCAGAGTCAGATTTTTTTTTATTATAATATATCTTTTTTTATAAATATAAGCTGCAATTTAAGTATCAAGGAGTTTTATGCTAGCATTTTATATGTAACTAGTGGCCTGATCCACGATGAAGATTTGTGCAAGAACGGGCCTTCATTCCTCTGGCTGCTGGCACCGCCTTCCCTCTGGCCAGAGCCGCCTTTTCTGCCTTCCCATGCTGCCCAGAGGCCTGGAGCAGCTGGGTTGGTGCAGAATGCCTGTGTCGTCACCATGGCGATGACACAAGTGACCCACCACGTCTTCTGCCACTCCTCCAGGCTTGTGCATGCAAATTAACCTGCCATCTTTGTTTGGTTAATTTGCATACTCACTCCTGATTAGCTCACGAAGATATGGTTGATGGGCATGTTACTCTTTTATTAGGTAGATTATGATGAGCTGATGGAGAAAGAGATTTCATAGAAGGTGACAGGTTTCAAAGGGTTAAAGTAAGGTTTAGTAAAACATTTGAGTATATACCATCAACATTCATCAACACGCACATTCATGGAGTGAGCTTTAAGCAGTGTGACCCTTGGACTAAGCACATGTGTCAAACACAAGGCCCGCGGGCCAAATCCAGCCCACCAGGCCTTGCAATGTGGCCCACACCGCGCTGTCATCACTGCACTCCGCTGTCAGTTTATGACATTGTCAGTTTATGACTGTTCAGTAAACCATTCGGCCCGCGATTTAGGCTGGATTTTAGATTTTGGCCCCTTCTCTGATTGAGTTTGACACCCCTAGACTAAAGGGTCTGAAAAAGTACATGGGAACATCAGACTTTCACATTTACATCAGGCAAAGGAATAAGGATGCCTCCTGCTGTATCTGTGTGTGGTTCTCCAACAATGAATGTAAAGATCCACTAAACAAGGTCTATATATTCTTTAGCTATGTATGTCATCATTTCAAAAAGTAGACATTGATGTGGATGAAAATTAACAGCTGATGGACAATAAAGTCATAAAACTGTGTAAGAGAGAGATTGTGTGTTAATCATACAAATTAGATCTCTCTCAGAGCATGCTGGGAAGTCTGAGAAGGAAGGGAAACCCTTTAAAACAGGGCTGGGAATGAATTTGCATCAATACCATATGGAAATAATTTCAGTTAAAGAAAAATGATTAAGTAAATATCTACATATTGATTAAAAAGAAAATAAGGAAATATTTATAAGCTTGTGAGAGAATTGATTTCTAGCTAGAGTATGTTAAATTATTTAGTTAAGTAACTTTAACATTTAGTTTTGAGATATGTAGTGTACAGACTTTCGATTAATATTGTTTATGATCCTGAAAGTTTCTTACTAGGATTTCTTTTTGGTCATATATTTAACATAACTAAAGGATTTTTTATTCATATTTGCTGAATCCATTATATTTAATGAAAATCCACTTGTTATTTTAATGTGCTAAGATAGCAATACCTTGTTACAACTTTTGTTCAAGGTTAGATTGAACTAAAGAAGTCATATTTTTTGTTGTTTTTTAGGAAAGAAAAGCAAAGTCAATGCTTCCTATAAATCTATGTGAAAGAGTTTTGCCAAGTACTCTCATTTATTAACCTTGCCCTCATGATGAAACAGCTTAACGTTTTTATAAATGACAGTGACCATGCCATTTTTCAGTTCATACTTTAAATTTTGAATTATTTGGATACAAACAGACCTTTATCAAGGTGCTGCTACATATGCAACAAAAAGCAAAGGGCTTTGGGGAAATAATGAAAAACATATACCCTCTAGGAGCTTAAAATTTTATTGAATATGCATGGCCCATAAACATGAATCAATGTAAAAAACAATGTTGAATTATGAAGTTAGTCATGTGCTAGAGTAGTCATCAGCTTTTTTGCTTCTGACAGTTTCATTTTGTATGGAAGCGGGAATAATAACTAACTATTGTTACTTTATTAAATATGAAAATTGAATAATATGATCATTAAGAGTATGTTAATGAATGAATTGATAAGAATATGTAGATGTGATTCTCATATCCAAAGCTTGATGGGCAGCTATATTTTCCATTATTATTTGGATTACTTGTGTTTGTGCTGTTTAATTACTTTGGGGAGCAAACTACACAGCTGCTTGAAAAACTCAACAGTGGGAACCATTCTATGGCAAATTCTAAGAAGGTTGCCTTTTGCCTTTTATTTAGTTTTATTCATGCTGTTAATATATAGATAAATGCCTTACATTAATGTTATGATTGTCTAGGAGGCATCCATTTCTAAGACATCCTTCTCTCTAATAAACATAGTTCTAGCTACAAAACAAGATATAGACCCAGTAGTCCCCACCCATGAAATTTTCCTTTTAACATTGGATAACGTAGAAAACTAATGAATTGAGTGACCCTGCTTTTCTCTTCCTGTGCTTTAATTTTAGAACTTAAGCCCTGACCCCTTACTCCAATAAAGATAGATCTGTCTACCTGCGACCTTCTCACTGTGTGGCCTGGGCATACCATGTACCCTCAATAAACCTTGTTTTTTTTCAAAGTTCCCTGATGATTATTGCTATGGGACAATCATAATAAGAAGCACAAGGACTAATCTGGCCATAACATTGTTTCTGGTTGGGGAAATTTTGCAAGGGCTCTGCAATTAATACAGGCCCCAGTGAGTGCCCCCAGGCATTCCTAGCTGATAGCTTCACTATCAAATGCAGAAACAGACATAAAATAATATGTGTTTTTTTTCCATTAAAAACATGCAATTTATGTTAATATGTAATTAGTTTAAAATAAAATTTAAAATAAAAAATATTTTAAATTCCTGATATCTGGAATTTATTTATCTTCTATAATTGGAACTTTGTAGCCTGGAGTGGAGGCTTAGGCCAGCTAGGGCAGGTGGAAAGCTTGGCTTCTTCCATTACCTGGGAAACCCAAGCCTCCCTCCTGCTCTCTGTGGCTGTAGCCATCTTGGTTGGGTTTATTTGCATACTTGCTCTGATTGGCTGGTGGGGGTAGCAGAGTGGTGGTTAATTTGCATATTACTCTTTTATTAGGTAGGATGCCTAAGTGACGGTTATGACTGATTGACCAGAATGACTGGAACGACTGGTTGCTATGATGTGCACAGACCACAAGGGGTCAGATGATCAACAAAGAAGCTCCCCCTCTCTCCCCCCCACCACGTGGTCAGTGTGCTCCCACAGCAGGAGCCCTGTTCAGGCAGAAGCCAGGTTTATGGCTGGCGAGAGCAGCTGAGTCAGTGGGAGCCTCACCGCCTCTGTGGCAGCGCTATTGAGCAGCAGGGGCAGTAGGTGCAGCAGGGCTGAGATGAGCGATAGCACAGCGCCCAGCCCTGGCTTGGGCTCCTCCCAGGCGCCTGCCTCTTTGACACTACTACACCCTGTGATCCCAGGCCTGCAGTGATTGGGCCGAAACTGGCTGTTGGACTGTGACCCCACCCATGCATGAATCCATGCACCAGGCCTTTAGAATATATATTAACTTTAATGGTTTTATTCAGGTTATTTGATTGACAGGTTAAATGTTAATTATATTCTGTTGAGCTAATTTCAATCAATCATCCCACTGATATTTTTGTAATTTAAGTCAGTTTGTCAATTCCATGGCAGTGACGTGAAATGCTTGCAAGAGTGTTAATTTGAGGGATTAGGAAGTGCCAGGCAGCCATTTGGGCCCTCCCCCAAATCCTCTTTTTATGTTCAATATGCATCTTTCTTGGTGGCACCATCAGATAACGTTTTTTTCTATTACAAATTGTCTTAAACAATCTGATTTGGATTTAGAGAAAACAGTAGGTTATAATTTCAGTAAAATTGCTTTACAAAAGGTTTGATATCTCTCCCTTGGCCATTTTATGGAGTTCAGTTAAATTAAAAAGTCTTAGTACATTAGGAATTTCTTGAGTTGTAGCCTTAACACAAAAGTCAGCCATCACATTTCCCCGGTATTCGTGGCATGAGCTTCAACTTTCCTGGCAGCAATTTGTGAGGACAGTAATAGTACAGAGAGGAGATCAGCAACCTGAGACCCATTTTCAGTGGTGTACCCCCTTGAGGTTAAAAATCTTTGTTTCTAGAACATACCAAAATCTTACCAATGCGTATCTGCTATTGGTGTGAATATTTTCATTTTTTCTTTCTTTTTATTGTTCACTATGTTACAGATGTCTCCCAATGCCCACCCCCTTTTACCTTCCTTCTTCCAAACTTAAGTATAATTTTTAAGATTGTCACAACAAAAAAAGGCACATTTTATTGTAGGAGTAGAAGGGGAAAATGGTTAAGACAAATGATCCCATTCTATAGAGGAATCTATTTGCATGTGGCAGAGCTGACAGTGATGGATATTCAGATTCTGAATGCAGCTCACAGACTCTTCCATGATGTGGGTTTTGCACTTCAAAAGTAGAGCAGGTAGCAGATGGAAACCCATGTGTCTGAAACCATTTTATGAACTTGTGAATTTTTTTTTCTGTTCCTTAATGATCACTATAATTGCACGTGTTATTTTGGTTAGGTCTATGGAGGAAAAACCTATAGAGCTACATCAAAAAACTTGTTCTAATTTTATTTAGTTATTGAAATATGATGGCAATATTCAAGTTACCTGAATACATAAATTTTATTAAGCAATTAAATTATTTATATCAGAACATTTTTCTCTTTAACTTAAATAATGTATCAGGTTAAAAATGAAACATAATATTTTGTTTAATTATATGGAACATTTGTTGAGAATCATACTGATTATTCCATGAAATGGCCTTTGAACTGCACAGATGGAAAAAGTCTAAATGCAACATAAACTGAAATAAAAAGAACATTAGATGGGAATACTAGGAAGATATTTGTTGGCCTGTTTATAGAAATAATGTTAATGCTTGAATTTTTAGTTTAAATATGGCTAGCTCATTTTCTGCTCTTTATTTGTATTTATTTATTTATTTTTTATATTTTGCAAATGGTGCACAATAAATGGCTAATGTATTTTGTTTGGCATATTTGGACCTATTTGAACTATCTTAGTTTTATTTATTTTGTATATATTTTATAACCATACTAAATCATGAGAAAAAAAGAAGTGTTCTCAATTCTTTAAAGGAATAAAGATAATATTCTAGGTCAGTTTTTTTTTTTTTTTTATATTTGTTCAGACAAAGAGTGTTCCTATGGAATTTCATAAAGGTTAAGGTAAAAAACATTTTAATGAAATCAGTTTGGAATTATTGCATAGTTATCCTCTCAGAAATTTACAATGCATATTAGGATGAGTTTAATGAAGAAAATGGAAAAATAATGCTAACAGAGAAGTAGAGAAATAGATATCTTTATACATTGCTGGTAAGAGTTTAAAATACTGTAGCCACTGTGGGAAAAAATTTCAGTGGTTTCTCAAAAGGTCAACATGGAATTACCATTAACCTAGCAATTCTACTCTTGTGCATATTCCCAAGAGAAATGAAATGTTCACATAAGAACTTGTACATGAATGTTTATAGTAGCATTATTTATAATAGCCAAAAGGTAAAAGCAGCCTACATACCCTCTAATGGATTAATAGATAAACAAATTGCCATACTATATTACATATATTGTATATAATATATATTATACAAAATTAATCATATATTACATAATGTATATTATATATTGCATTATGTTTATATGTATTACATACATATATATGTATAAATAATTTAGCTTTAGAAAAGAAAATAGTGTTGACACATGATGCAACTTGAATGAATCTTGCAAGTTAGCAATGTGTGAGATAGAAGCCAGATATAAAAGGTTGCATATTATATTAGTTATATTATATGTCCAAATAGGAAAGCCCAGAGAGATAGGAAAGCAGATTAGAGGTAACCAGAGTACTTGGGGGAAGAAGGAGGGATGAGAATGACTATCTAAAGCAAATGTGATGTTTTTATGGTGTGATGAAACATTTTTAAAACTAGAGAGAGCTAGTGATTGCATAATATTGTGAATACACTAAATACTAATGAATTGTGTACTTTAAATTATTAATTGTAGACTTTGTGAGGATTACCTCAACTTTAAGGAATCATGCATAATTATCATATAATTATTTGTTAAAATGATAACTCAAAGCCTACTTAAATTTCTAAAAGTTTATTATGATTTCCAATCCACAATGTAATATTTCTATTTTACCTTTCATATATATATATTTTTCCCCTGGAATTGAAGTATCTATCATTATAGTTATTAGTGACATAATATAATTTTTCAGTGTGGAACTGTTATTTTATTAACCTATAAAATGGGGACAACCTTCACTAAACAAGTTATAGTACATATGTAAAATATTAAGGTAGTAAGCATTAATTATAAATAAAACACTATATATTGCCTTGCAAAATTTCACATAATGGTTCAATATATTTTGTGTGACATGCATCTTAATTAACCTTAATGGAGTTAGTGATTGCAGTAATAACATTTGAATAATAATAATTATTATTATGGATATATTCTTATAATACTAAAGTACATTTAATAATTACAATAATAAAATTTTATACATCAAATTAAAGTAGAATAGTAATAAATACTTAGAGTTTCATTTATTTACTGGATATTTTAGTATAAGTTACAATAAATTATAGAAAGTATCACTATTATTGCTATGCTTCAGAGTTTGGCAAACTAGAGATAATCAAGATATGAAGTATATGGTTACTGTAAAATTTTTACAAGATTCTTTTTTAATTCATTATTTAAGGCTTAGAAAAGAATGATACATTGAACTAAAATTGCTTTCCTCTTTTCATCATAAAAGTACACACTATAAATAATTAATATTACATTGCATTTAATTGTAATATGTATTTCAACTTAATTGTCATTTATTTTTGAACTTGCATGTTAAGTGACTGGAGAAAATAAGACTAATATTCTCTCAGTTATGGTGTATATTCAGGGACATTTTTAAAAAAATATATATTTTATTGATTTTGTACAGAGAGGAAGGGAGAGAGATAGAGAGTTAGAAATATCGATGAGAGTCATCAATCAGCTGCCTCTTGCACACCCCCTACTGGGGATGTGCCCGCAACCAAGGTACATGCCCTTGACCGGAATTGAACCCGGGACCTTTCAGTCCCCAAGCTGCTCCTCTATCCATTGAGCCAAACCGGTTTCGGCAATTCAGGGACATTTTTAATAGGGCCATATTACTATGAATTTACCTGTTTTGTTCTATATTTCTGGAAAGACTGGCCTGAAAGCAGTTAATTTTTATTCTGTCATTTATGACTTTTCAATGGTAAATTATAGAAACACAACTCAATTTGCTTTTAAAAAGTAAAATAATTTATTTTCTTGTACGATCAGAAAGTCCAGAGTTGTTTTAGCTTCAGGAATGGTAGGATCCAGGAACTGAGATGATTTCATCAGGAATCTATCTTCCTACATCTCATGTATCAGCTTATTTTTCTGTGGTATGATTTCTAGGCAAACATTTTTCAAATGTGGTTGTTAAATACGGCCATCAGCAACTTCAGAATTACATCTTGACATTTGGTTAACTTCATTAGAAAAAAAGTTCACTTCTTTCCCAATATTTCAAGTAATTTAAGGTTCTCCTTGGCTTGGTTGAGTCATGCCTGTCTCTGATCTATCACTGTAGACAACCACTTGGTGCTCTGATGAGTCAGGCCTGCATATTGTGCTGTAAGAATTGGAATGTGAGCCTAACATTCAGAGTACTCTTTAACTGAGAGTGAAGAAGGAGCATTAGGAATATCATGGAAACCTCACTTGGAGAAAGGTGGATAGATGTTCAACAGCCTAAAAACATTTATGTCCACATAATCTTATATAATAAAAGGGCAATATGAAAATTGACCCTAATGGCAGAATGGCCAGTCGCTATGATCCGCACTGACAACCAGGGGGCAGACGCTTAATGCAGGGACTGACGGCTGCGAGTGCAGCAGTGGTGGCAGGAACCCTCCCACCTCCTCAGCAGCACTAAGGATGTCCGACTGCCACTTAGCACTGTCAGACAGACATCCCCCAAGGGCTCCTGGGCTTCCAGAGAAATGTCTGACTGCCAGTTTAGGCCCAATCCCCTGGGGAGCGGGCCTAAGCTGGCAGATGGATATCCCCTGAGGTAGGGGTGTCGAACTCAATCAGAGAAGGGGCCAAAATCTAAAATCCAGCCTAAATCGCGGGCCGAATGGTTTACTGAACAGTCATAAACTGACAATGTCATAAACTGACAGCGGAGTGCAGTGATGACAGCGCGTTGCGGGCCACATTGCAAGGCCTGACAGGCTGGATTTGGCCCGCGGGCCTTGTGTTTGACACATGTGCCAGGCCTGAGGGATTCTGGACTGCGAGAGGGCACAGTCTGGGCTGAGAGAACCCCCAAGTGCACAAATTTTCCAGACCTCTAGTTTAATAATAACATCAGTCATTTTGCAACTGAAGCACTGCCTCTGTAAGTTAAGTTGTGCATATACACATTGAAAGGAAGTTTTATAAGCAATGTGCTTTTCTACAGAAATATATCTCAGGTAAATGTGAGCTATGTTTACATCTTAGAAAAGACACATTCTGTGTAGCTTGAATCAGGAATTTGAATGCTATCAATGTTGCAAGTAGAATAGAGGCTGCACATGGTGAAGACTTGTATATTATATTGATTTCTATAATAAATGGAAATGAAATCAAATAACAGCCACTCTAGAATTAATAGTGCATCAAATAATGAGAAAGTCATCATATTGCACATGAACACCAAGAAGCATACTTTTTAATAAGTCAACATATTGCCTATCACACATAAAAAGTTATGGCTACTATAATTTTAAAAAGCAGAAAGGTGCTAACATTCTTAAATGTAAAGCAATGTTACAACCTAAAATATTCTCTTATCAATTTAAAAATAATATTCTTTTTATTTTTCAAATAAATGTTGATGCCCAATCTCAGCTCCTCAGGAGAGATTTACCAATACAATTCAATAGTTTGTTTTTTAATAATTAAGGGCTGGCCACCCTAGCATTAGATAAAAAAGCAAACCTAAGTAAAATATAGCAAATTTGATTTTCAGATGTCTCACAGTTGACTATTATTTATCATGACAGAAGGGTATTTCTAATCTAGTCTTCTGTTTATTCCTTCCAGTATATTTTTTTATTTCTACTGTCATTCTTCATTTTCTACTGTTTTTTTTTTTTTTTTCATAGTTTCTATATCTCTTTTTTTTCAGGCTGTAGAATATTCTTATAACCATTACTCTTAACTCTATTTCTGATAAATTGCTTATCTCCATTTCATTTAGCTCTTCTGCTGAAGAATTCTCTTATTCTTTCATTGGTGCTTATGAAAAAATACTCCAAGTCACTAATCTTCAAAGAGGTGCAAATTAAAATGATAACTAGATATCACTTCAGACCTGCAAGAATGGCTACCATAAAAAAATCAACAAATGAAAAGCGCTGGCAAGGATGTAGAGAAAATAGTACCCTAGTGCACTGCTGGTGGGAATGCAGACTGGTGCAGCCATTATGGAAAACAGTATGGAGTTTCCTCAAAAAATTAAAAATGGAACTGCCATTTGATCCAGTGATCCCACTTGTAGAATGATATCCTAAGAAACCTGAAACACCAATCAGATAGGTTATATGTATTTCTATATTCATAGCAGCATTATTTACAATAGCTAAGATTTGAAACAACCCAAGTACCCATCAATAGATGAATGGATAAAAATGCTGTGGTACATTTACACAATGGAATACTATGAAGCAATAAAAAAGAAGGATCTCTTCCCTTTTGAGAAAGCATAAAGGGACCTGGAGAATATTATGCTAAGCAAAATAAGCCAGTCAGAGAAAGATAAGCATCACAAGATCTCTCTTTTACATGAACATAATTATAAAATAAACTGGTGAACAATATAGATCCAGAGACCTAGAAGCATGGAACAGACTGTCAAATCTCAGAAAGAAGGTAGTGGTGGGTGGGTGGGTAGGAAGGGATCAACTAAAGAACTTGTATGCATATATGCACAACCCAGAGACAGACAATTGGGTGATGAAGGCCTGGTGCAGGGGGTCAGGGATGGCTAATAGAGATCAATGTGAGGAAAAAGTGGACATATTCAATAATTTCAACAATAAAGATTAAATAAATACATATTTGTAATGCAAATGGAAATATGTCAAGTGAAAAAAGGGAGAAAACATTACATAAAAGAGGCATTTTGTGAAAGATTGCATGGAGGTATGCAGGGATAAAGCATTTAAATAGATTGGTTTATTTTGTGCCTATGGTTCATGAAAGAATCACAAATGGAATTTCCTGGCAGTGAAGCTGGGACTGGTATTGATATATAAATATCTAAAGAGCTGCAGTTTTATCTGTAGATCCACAATCCTGGAGCTGTGGCCTCAGAAGTTATTTACATTCTTAAAACGTCCATGACTCCAAAGAGCTTTAGGCTAGTTGGATAATTTAGGTGGACAGTCTAAATAGTAGAGATAAAAAACTGTGAAATGTTAAAATACTTAGTTAATATTATTTAACTGAGCCCAACTATTGCATTTATTAGTATCATTACCTACCTTTTCTGAAGTCTAAGTATTTAGAAGCTGTATGTTACATATTCAAGTTTTCTCAAACTCCAATTTTTATTTAAAAATGTGTATTTTAACATAGATATTGGGTCCTGTTACTTGCTCTGCAGAAGTGACTATCTTTGGTCATTTTCAATAAAATGTCTGTCAAATCCCCAAGTCTGCGTAATGTAGCTTTCTGCCGTTCTTTTAAATAAAAGTGATGTTCAATAAAAATGCAAGTAGTTCAGTTCAGAAAGAAAACAATCACTCATGTGATTTCCTCAAGATAACTGTTATATGGTATGCAGCAGAAATTTTTTATGTTTACTTCCATTTTTTTTCACATATAATGAGAAGAGAGTATTCAAGGTCAAGATTTCATACTATTAATATTTGTACTGATTTATAAAGAACATTCTTAAATTAATCTCTGCAGCAGTCACTTAAAAAAAAATCACAGTGTACAGCAGTGAATAATATAAAGATTTCTAAAACATGTTGGTGCCATTGTCTTGATTCATGTCAAGATGCATGCAACTTTCCCAACATTATTCTTGTACCAGTAGTGCAAATGTCAACACGGTGATCAGGGTTGATGACTTTTAATACTACTATGAATATACTTTTTAATCTCATAGATGCCTTGAAAGTGTCTTGGTGATCCCCAACATCTTTGGGACACACTTTGAGAACTGCTCTTATAGTGAAAAATAAGGAAAGATTCAAAGTAAGTTGATTAAGCAAAACACATTACCTCCCCCCGCCCCACATATATCTGTACTAGTAATATGCTAATTAGAACGGATCGACCAGTCATCTTCTAGATGTCCAACTTCCTTCTGGACAAAGTCAAGGTGGAAGGGGCCAAGGCAGAGGCAGTTGGGGGCTTCCAGGCCTGCAGGGGGGAGCAGTTAGGGGCAAGATCAGGCTGGCAGGGGAGGACAGTTAGAGGTGATCAGGCAGGCAGGCAGAGTGGTTAAGGGCAATCAGGCCAGCAGGGGGGCAAGGTAGGATCGATCAAGCTGGCAGGCAGAAGTATGGAAGCCCCATTCACATCCCGCATGAATCAGGGTTCTGGTTCAGGATTTGGGTTCTGGAGAAGACCACATACAAATGAAAATGAAAAGAGATTTTAGAAAAGATTTAATTTGGGAAATGGGGGCCAGGCGGTACTTCAACTCTAATGGTAGAACTACTCCTCATTCTGGCTTTTCCATCCCTTTTATTAAGATTAAAATTATAGGATATACCCATATGCCCTAGGCAGGAAACCCCAACAAAAGCCAATCAGTGAATTTAGGACTAACAGGTGGGGGCTGCTTCAACTACCAATATCTAATAATTAGCTCTGACCCTTAGAGCAATTAAGGTTGACCAGCCTTCCTAATTCTGTCCACAGCTCTTTATTATTAAATCGGGCCTAAACCAGCGGCCTGATATCCAAGGGGTCCCAGATTGGAGAGGATGCAGGCCAGGCTGAGGAACCCCACTCCATGCCTGAATTTCGGGCACCAGGCCTCAAAAAAAAAAAAAAAAAAAAAAAAAATATATATATATATATATATATATATATATATATATATATATATATATATATATATATATATAATCTCAAGAGGGAAAGTGGATTGGGGCCAGTTGATGTGGGCAAAGAGGGGAAAAATGAGGATGGAAAGATTTTGCTTGGGGCAATGAACACACAATATAGTGTGCAAATAATGTTTCACTGAGTTCCACACTTAGAACCTTTATTCCTATTATTCAATTAAAAATTCCAAATGTGTGCAAGGAATGGTATATATAGATTTTCATGTTCCTACTGAATATAATAAATTTAGCATATGTGTGCTCTGTAAATTTAATTGATTTCACTTATAGAATGGGCAATGTTGGAAAGAGGCAAGTTCCAGAGTTTTCAGTATGGCTTCATAATAGTCCAGCTAAGAGGCAACAGGACACTGAGATGGGTCACAATGGTGATGGAAAGAAGCAAGGAGTATGATTATTTTAGGAAACAGTAAAGACTGAGAATTGATTTAATGAAAGGACTAAGCCAAAATACAGTGCTCATTGATGCTTCAGATAGCATATTTGGTTGTCCAAGTGAGTAATTAAGCTATTACTTAAGATGGAGCTGGCTGGCCAAATATGTATTCAGCTGAGTCAAAGACAATATATGGTCACATGTTTTATATGATTTTTAAAACATGTCAGTGTTACGATACTTATAAAAATAATAGTCCAGTTAGTGTGTCTAAGTTGGTTGAGAATTGTCCCATGAATCAGGAGGTTGCAAGCTTGATTCCTGTTCAAGGGTACCTGCCCCGTTGTTGGGTCTTTCCCCAGTAGGTGGTATGCAGTAAGCAGCTGATGGACATTTCTCTCACTGATGTCCCTATTTTTCTCTCCTTCTCTCTGAAATCAATAAAAACATATTTTTAAAAATAATAGTTAAATAATATAATGAGATATTAATGTGTAATAAGAAATATGCTTGGAAGAGGAAAGGGCATTATAGAAACTGACACACATCAGCAATATGGATAAAATCCTGAGAAACTATGGAGAAGTTTCATCCAGTTGTACATTTTATGGATCTAGTACCTGAAGTTTTTACCTCTGGTTCCTAGTATCCAACACAGGGTGTGATATATAGAGTAGGTCCCAACAAATGGATGTATCTATCAATGAAAATCATCAAGGGACAAAACTAAGAATAAAAATAAGAGAAGATAGTACTCATGGAGATGACAGAACAACTACATAAGGACAGATGGCAATAGTACTAGCCCGGGGATTTACTGGATAATGCAAAATAATCTCTTAAAAACTTGATTCTAAGAAATAATTGAATTATTTACTAAATAATAGAGGAAGCATTGCAAATGAATGATGAAGGGACACTTTGATGCTAACCTTAGAAACATTAACTATTATTTAAAATAATTTTGTTGTACACAATATAAAAATAAATAACAAAATAAAGTGTTAATATCCTTGTTGTTGTTGGTAATCCTCACCCAAGGATATTTTTCTGTTGACTTTCAGAGAGTGGAAGGGAGTGGAAGAGACACAGAGAGAGAAACATGAATGTGACACAGACACATTGATTGATTGCCCACTATATGTGCTCTGTTCTGGACCAGGGATTGAGCTTGCAACTGAGGTATTTGCCCTTGACCGGAATCAAACCTATAATCATTTTGTCTGCAGCCAATTCTCTATCCACTGAGCTAAAATGGCTAGAGCATTTTTTTCACATACATATAATATTTATGATTTCAGAGAGAGGAAGAGAGCGGGAGAAGAGATAGAAACATCAATGATGAGAGAGAATCATTGATTAGCTGCCTCCTACTGGGGATTGAGCCTGAAACCTAGGGCATGTACCCTGACCCGGACTTCCTGGTTCATAGGTTAACCCCCTGGTTCATAGTTTGATGCTCAACCACTGAACCACACCAACCTGGCTAAATGTTAATATTAATAACAATCTACTAGAGAAAACCAGCAGCAAACATTTAGCTATAGTTATGCAAAGAATTTCTAAGCATGGAGACCAATGAAAAAAGCAGATAGGAAAATGATGATACATTTAACAACATAAAAATAAAAATATTCAAATGTTGGAAACAAGTGTAAAAATAAAGTTAGTTTTCTTAATTTATAAATAAGATATAAAATATTTATCTATGTATAATTTTCCAATAGTATTTTTTACATGTGTGTTTGTGAGTGTGAGTATATGTGTGTGTGTGTGTGGGGCAGAGTGGAAAAGAAAAAAAGAGAGCAAGATATGAGAGAGAGAGAGAGAGAGAGAGAGAGAGAGAGAGAGAGAGAGAACATCAACAAAAGCAATCAATAATAAACACTTCCTTTATGTAGATAAATTTCCTGACAGTCTCTTGCTATAGAAAATTGGAGGACATTTCTCTGTAATAAATATTCAAGGTGATGCTTAATCAGCTCCCTGCCCATAACTTATCCCCTTCAGTAGTTAGCCATATTAATTTTCCTCCTGAGTAATTTTGATATCATTATATTTGTGTTTATTTTCACTTCAGTGTTTATAATTGAATGTTCAATATTATTTCTAAGTATGTACTTGTTAAAATTATGGACACCATATACCTAATGAATAGTAATTGAAGAAATGATAAATATTTGTCCAGTAGACATGAAAATGTCAAATGTAAGTACATCAAATTATTTTCTTAATATGTTCAACTGCAATGTGAACCAGATACCTATGTCCAGTAATGTTACATTTTCACACTCCTACTTTTTCTCATCTTTCCAGTCCTGTTTTTTATCTTCCTCCTTTCCTATCTTTACAAGGTGAAAGTCACAAACCTAACATATTTATTAGTACTCAGGACATTAACAGGGAAGCAGTTCTATAAAAGGATAATAAAATAAACTACAGTTGTAGTAATTCATCAAGTAAAATAAAAAATTTTCTATGGGTAATTAAGAATGATCAGCTATATTCTTCCATCTGTTCTGGGAGAAGGAAGTCCCTGTTCTCCAAGAAATTATTGTTTTGCTTCTACCCCTCAAGGAGCCTGCATTTTATCCAATGAAAGGCAACATTAACAGTGTGATTTGGGAAGCTCTGATAACTTTCATATATTCATCTTCAGTCACTCTTATTCTGTGTTCATAAGTAATTAAATGCCTGCTTATATTGGCACTTAATTATCTTGGGTAATGAACAGACACATGATAACAGTTTGTCAGAAAATAAATATATGTCCACTTTTCTCCCTTTTTTTAATATTACAAAAATATTTCAAACTATTATAATATTGCTCCAAACTGAAATATCCATTTCACCCTTGAGATATTATATCTGGAAGGAAAACATGAAAAAAGGAAGTAACCATAGATTTTTTTTTAATGAGTGTTTAAACACAATAAGCATAATCCATGAAAAAAACTGATAAATTGGACTTTACTAATTGTAACAAATATACTATCCTAATGCAATACATTAATAATATGGTAAATTGAGTGTGAGAACTATGGGAACTCTATTATATTTGCAATTTTTCTATAAATCTAAATCTGTTTTAAAACAAAACATCTATTTTAAAGAAAGTCAGAGCAATATTTTAAAATATAATAATGTTTGATGCCATTCATATTGAAATCCTTCCTGCTACTATGTTTAAAATTGAATATCCATGAATATGATTGACAAGATCCTCTCTCTAAATGACACCCTAAATGACATAGTCCTGGTCTCTGTGCAGCCTCTTGTACCTCTCATACCTTACCCTACATGTAATCCTGCCTCCCTCCTCTTCAGTCCTTCACCTTCATGCTGAGTTATTGACCCACTGGGATGTAAGTGCAATGTTTGCCATTTCTAGGCCCAGCCAATAATGCTTCCCCAGGCTTCTTCATTTCATTCTGCCTTCTGTCTGAATGGAACAAAAATGACAATGATCATTATTACAAACCATGAGTTGAAAATGGTAGCGTTCATCAGCCTAAGTCTCTGAATAACTGTCTGATGCAGACTCGTGTTTGACCTAAAATGTTACTTGAAAAATAAATTAATTTCTTATACTTTTAAGACACTAAATATTGGGAGTTTATTTGTTATTGTAGCTTAGCCTGCCAGAACTGACACAAGGTTTTAATGAAGATTAAGCTATAAAATAGGTAAGTTTATGGAACAAAGTTTGGCACTATATAATTTGTAGCTCTTACTGTTACTGTGTTTTTTAAAAGGGTACTTGTTGGGTCACAGCTCCTTTGCCAAAAGCTGGGCCCCCATGGATGCTGGGAACCGGAAGAAGACATAAGTAGCCAGAGGCATACAGAGAGTCTTTATTGTAGACTAAGTAGGCATTGCTAACACAAGAGCCAGTAGACTAAGCGGTTCTTCGAAGTGGGCCCACAAAGCAGCCACGCATCAGCTGGTCAGTAACACATCTTTATAACAACTTAGGCAGAAGAGGCGTCTTGCCAAATAGTGACATCGCTCTTTGGCTTATAGAAAGATACACCTGCGCAGTGTGCACAGTAAAACTGCTGTGTCATGGCCTTTGCACATGCTTATAGCACATGGACCTTGATCATTCGGGGTCCCCAAACTCCACCCCTTACGCAGGATGGTTACCCTGGCCCATATGCCAGCTCCTTGAATACAGAATCCACAACAACAATACAAACTACTTGTTATGACCAGTACTCTGACCTCAATAGGAAAACTCAAGAATGCGCAGCGCCATGTCCCTGACAGTTCTTCCTGCCAATCTCTCTGGGGATGGGTCATGGGGAAGGGCTTGTATGGCTTGTACTTCACTGTCTTTCTCCTGCAGGGCACTGGCTACATTGCCAGGGCTGGATCAAGGGGTGTGACTGTAACTTATAGTTGTACCTGCTTCCCCAAGGGGATAGGAGGGCCGCCCAGGGCCCTTCTCTAATAACAGAAGCCTGTCTAGATACCAACAAGGCAGGTCTCCAAGTGGGTGGAGGAGGGTACCCACCGGATTTTAGTCCCAGTTACGAAAAGAAAACGGGAGCCGATACGCTCATGTTGAGAGGCAGTTGGCTGTGTGCTGAATTACAGGCCCGTGTGACCACACCCAAGTTGGGGGTGACACAAACCCCAACTTTAACAAAGAGGGGAGCCTATTTGGAAAAGAGGGCAGAGGTGAGTACCAGCCCTCTGTCACAGGAATTACAAACCCTATGTTGGGACCAGTGATTTCCGAGTCCCTGTCAAGGGATAAAGCTCCTATGGAGGAGCTCCTCCCTCGTCCATTCTGAGAGGGTAGCCACTCCTCCCCAGGACCACATGGGACACCAACAGGTCTAGTGGGTGGAGCCCTGCTACATGGATGTCTGTGATTATCCATTTGGATACTGAAAAACTATGTGGTTCAATTCGGGTACTAGGCAAAGTAGCCAAAGGGCTAAATTGTGAACAGTACATACCCTTCTGTGGAGGCAGGAAATGTGAGCTCCATCCATCTGAATGATCCTCTTATTTTCTACAATAACTATTCTTTATGTCTTTTATTTAGTAAGGTGTTTAACGCATCAATGGGGCTATGATAATGTCTACTGATGCTTCCATAGTTGGAACGTAGCTCCAATTATATATTATGTAAAATAATAATTATTTAAAAAATATTTTTATTGATTTTTTACAGAGAGGAAGAGAGAGAGGGATAGAGAGTTAGAAACATCGATGAGAGAGAGTCATCGATCAGCTGCCTCTCACACACCCCCTACTGGGGATGTGCCCGCAACCAAGGTACATGCCCTTGACCGGAATTGAACCTGGGACCTTTCAGTCCACAGGTAGATGCTCTATCCACTGAGCCAAACCAGTCTCTGCTATGTAAAATAATTATTTTTCAAACATGACCCATTTATTTTTGCCTATTTTAAAAATCACAGTATTAATAATTTGTGAACATTTTATATGCTTTCAGGGTATTTTTTTCTTTACATTTGTAAACTCTCCAAAGTTTTTAGAGCAGAATGGGACATATATTTGTCTAGGTATCAGCTTTTCCAAATGTATGAACCCAATGCCTTTATTCTTAAATATCTTTATTTCATTTTTTAACCCAACAATCATTTACTTTTTCTTCTATTTTTTAACAGGATAGAAATGGAGTTGAATATGAAGCTATAAGCTGACATCACAGATGAGGCTTTAAAAATGTCTCCACAGAATTAGGAAACATTATATAGCTACATTATTTCTAGAATAGGAACAGATCTTTATGTTGTAAGTTAATACTCATGCCAAGTGTTTAATCCTTTTCCTAAACACCTGTCAATTGTCATGTATGCAAGCCCAAAGAGAGGAAGCAGAGGGAAGGCTGCTGCTGTAATGCAGTTGGCATCATGATCAGTAGCAAATCACTGCATCTTCAACAATAATCATGATTCGACTTTTCTTCAAGCTGTATCTCCATATGAAAGGGCTGGTAAAACATCATTAATTGTTGGAGCAATATGCGCATATGCCTCAAGTTTCTTGCATTACCTATGGAAAAATAATCTGCAAAGCAATTTAATAACATGGAATTAGGGCTATTCTTTAATAGAGAGACATAAGTCCTATTTTGGTAACTAAATCTAATAGGACATTTAAGTATTAATAAGACAACATTTTTTATTCTGTCAAGAACTTATATTAATGATCAGTCTCTATGATGTGTACTAACCACCAGGGGTCAGACACTCAATGCAGGAGTTGCCCCCTGGTGGTCAGTGTGCTCCTTCAGGGGAAGTGCTGCTCAGCCAGAAGCCCTGACCTGGGCTCATGGCTGGTGAGGGCAGCAGTGTTGGCTGGAGCCTCTGCTGCCTCTACAGCGGAGCTAAGCTGGCAGTCAAACATCCCATGAGGGCTCCCGGACTGCAAGAGGGAGCAGGCTGGGCAAAGGACCCCACCCCCAAATGCACAAATTTTGTGCACCAGACCTCTAGTATTATAATAAAAATTTAAAGGAATATATTTACACATTTTAAGTTTATCCTATGTAATAAAGAAGGGATACAGTGGTGCCTCACACAACGAACTTAATTCGTTCCAGGAGCAAGTTTGTTATGCGAAAAGTTCGTTATGTGAAACGTGTTTTCCCATAACAATACGTTAAAAAAAATAATTCGTTCTGTAGCATAAAATATGCTAAGATGACATAAAAAAAGATAAATTTTTTGTTATTATTTTTATTTAGATACATCATGATATAAAAAAAATATTGAGTTTAACTTAAAAGGACAACTGCCGTGATACGTGCGTGATTTAATTCGTAATGAAGAACGATTGCCGCGATACGTGCTTAAGTTAAGCGCAGTGACTAACGACTGCCTGCAGTGCCTGTGCGGAAGGATGCAATACATCGGCAGCGATCGTGGAAGCTCGGGCGAAGCAGTCGTGGAAGCTCGGGCAAAGCGGTCGTGGAAGCTCGGGCGACTTCGTTGTGTGAAACGAAGTTCGTTGTATGAATCATGAAATGAAGTTCGTTGTGTGCAGCGTTCGCTGTGCGAGGCGTTCTTTATGCGAGGCACCACTGTATTCTAATTGGCTGCCATACCCTCACAAGATGGCAACACCCATAGCCACAAGATGGCAGCACTCAGTCCTCTCAGCCCTGCCTCATCCAGCCAGAGTTCCCATTCCCTCAGCCCTGCCTCTTCCAGCTGGAGTCCCCCAGTTCCTGCAGCATCCAGCCTCATCCAGACTCAGTCCCCCAGTCCTCTCGGCCTTGCCTTGCCTCACCCATCTGGAGTTGCCCAGTTCCCTTAGCCCCATAGGAGAAGGCAGTTGGGGGTGATTAGGCTGGCAGGGGAGCAATTAGGCATCAATCAGGCTGGCAAAGGAGCAGTAAGGGGGCTATCAGGCTTGCAGGCAGAAAGGTTAGGGGCAATCAGGCAGGCAGGCAGGCGAGTGGTTAGGAGCCAGCAGTCCTGGATTGTGAGAGGGATGTCCAACTGCCAGTTTAGGCCCGATCCCTGTAAACTGTCAATAGGACATCCTTTGAGGGGTCCCAGATTGAAGAGGGTGCAGGGTGGGCTGAGGGACACCCCCATGCATGAATATCATGCACCAGGCCTCTAGTAAATAATAATTATCTAATTGTAATTGAGCCCTATACAAAGATATGCTCCCCCTCTATCTCTTTAAAAATGTAGAAGTTATACTCAGAATTTCTAAAATAAATATCCTATCTAATATAAGAGTAATATGCAAATTGACCATCACTCCAACACACAAAATGGCTGCCCCCTGTGATCAAAGCTAGCTATCCCCATGTGAACACAAGATGGCCACCACAAGATGGTCAGCAGGGAGGGCAGTTGGGAGGAACCAGACCTGCAAGAGAGGGCAGTTGAGGGCAATCAAGCCTGCAGAGAAGGGCAGTTAGGGGTGACCAGGCCTGCAGGAGAGGGTAGTTAGGGGCAAACAGTCTGGCAGGGGAGCAGTTAGACATCAATCAGGCTGGCATGGGAGTGGTTAGGATGATCAGGCTGGTAGACAGAAGCAGTTAGGGTCAATCAGGAAAGCAGGCAGACAAGCAGTTGGGAGTCAGCAGTCCTGGATTGTGAGAGGGATGTCCTTCTGCCCTTTTAGGCCTGATCTTGCCCGTTTAAGCCCTGTAGGATCAGGCTTAAATGGGCAGTCAGACATCCCTCGAGGGGTTCCAGGTTGGAAAAGGTGCATGCTGGCCTGAGGGAATTCCTGTCCCCACGCACGAATTTTGTGCAACAGGCCTCTAGTTATATTATAAAAACTGTTAAGAACATATTAAGATTATGGAAGAATATAAACTTAAAAGTGGATGATTCTTTTTCATCAACTAACTATGTTGTTATATGTGCCAGATATTTAGTATATTTCCTGATATTCATTCATCAAGCTTCTAAGTAAAAGATAAAGTACCTATGTAAAGCAAAGGTCTAAATTTTAAATAAATCCAAGTGACTTTAAATAGTCATGGGAGACATATGGAAATCAATAACAATATATCACTTTGACAGAGTGAAGGACAAAAACCATATGGTCGTCTCAAGTGCTGCATAAACAGCAATTGACACTTTCAGCCCTAACTGTTTTTGCTCAGTGGATAAAGTGTCAGCCTGTGGACTCAAGGGTCCCAGGTTTGATTCCCGTCAAGGGCATGCACCTTGGTTGCAGGCACATAACCAATAGGGAGTGTGCAGGAGGCAGCTGATAGATGTTTCTCTCTCATCAATGTTTCTAGTTCTCTATCCGTCTCTCTTCCTCTCTGTAAAAAAAATCAATAAAATATTTTTAAAAATTATACACACTTTCATAACAAATAAACAAACAAAATAGTGAAATAACCTACAACAAACTAGGACTAGAAGGAAATTACCTCATAACAAAGGCCATATGTAAAAAGGTCACAACTAAGATCTGTGATGTCAGCAGTGAAAAACTTTTCCTCTAAGATCAGGAACAGGGCAAGGATAGAGCTTCGGCCTGCAGACTGAAGGGTCCTGAGTTCGATTCTGCTCAAGGGCATGTACCTTGGTTATAGACACATCCCCAATATGGGGCATGCAGGAAGCAGCTGATCGATGTTTCTCATTGATGTTTCTCTCTCTCTATCTATCCCTCTCTCTTCCTCTCTGGAAAAAAATCAATAAAATATATTTTTAAAAAAAGAAAAGAAAAAGAAAATGTAAAATTATATCAGTTCACAAATGACATTATCTTTTATGTAGAAAACCCTTAAGATTCTACAAAAACAACAACACACAAACACATGTTATAATTAATAAATTCAGCAAAGTTTCAACATACAAAATCAGCACACACACACACACATCAGTTGCATTTCTATATACTTACTGAATAATTCAAAATTGGAATTAATTTAAAAATTCCATTTATAAAAGCATACAAAATAATAAAATAATTAGGAATGAATTTAGCCCAGAAAGTTAAATATTTGTACACTAAAAGCTACAAAACTTTGGTGAAGTAAATTGAAAAACATTTTATGTTCGTGAACAGGAAGATAGTATTGTTAAATGTTAAAATGTCTACACTACCCAACATAATCTAGATTCAGTGCACCCCTATCAAAGTCCCAAAAGCACCTTTTGGAGAAATAAAAAAATTAAAAAAAAACAACAACAACACTAAAATTCCCATGATACGGTACCACAGGGATCCCGGATGGACAAAACAATCTTAAGAAATCAGAGCAAAACTAAAAGCCTCACACTTCTTGATTTCAAAACATATTATAGAGCTACAGAAATCAAAAGAGTATGGAACTAGCATGAAGACAGACCAATAAAATAGAATAGGAAATCCAGAAGAATACTTTAACATATATGCTCAAATTATTTTCATTTAAAGGTGCAAAGTATGCACAACAGGTAAATGATAGTTTCTCCAATGCATTGTGTTGGGGAAACTGGGTATAAAAATTGGGGGGTGGAGAAGAGTTTGGGCCCTTACTTTATTACTTTTTCTTTAAAAAAAAAAAAAAAAAAAAAAAATATATATATATATATATATATATATATATATATATATATATATATATATCAGAAAGTAAGGGAGAGGGAGAGATAGATACATCAAGGATGAGAGAGAATCATTGATTGGCTGCCTTTGCATGCCCTCTTCTAGGGACAGATCCCACCCCATTTCAGGCATGTGCCCTGAATAGGAATTGAACCATGACCTCCTGGTTCATAGATTGATGCTCAATCACTAAGCCACATGGCTTGGCTGAGCCTTTACTTTAAGTCACATAAAAATATTAACTCAAAATGGATTAAAACATTAAACATAAGACATGAAACTAAAAAACTTAGATAAAACACCAGAGGAAAACTTCATGATATTAAGTTTGGTAAGTTTTCGTAGATATGACACCAAAGGCACAGAAAACAAAAGCAAAAATAGAGAAATGGGACTCGTTAGGGACTTCATGTTGGTGTCCCAATATTCATGTGTTGAAATACTAACTCCCAATGTGATCTTATTAGTACATGGGCTTTGGAGGTGATTAGATCATGAGGGTGGAGTTCTTTTAAATGAAACCTCAGACAGCTCTCATGTTCTCTTTCCACTAAGGGAACATATAAAAAAAAATCATCAGTCCTTGTGGTTGAATTTTAAGCGCCCAAATTGCAAAAGGTGGAGGCTGAAAGTTGTAATTGTTCTAGTCTGATTAGGTGGAGTTTGTTGTCTTCCTAACCAATTAGTGCTGGCCGTTGAGGCTGTGGGCTGTAAAGGGCCATTGTTATCCTTGGCCTGCTGTCTCTCCCTTCAGTGTAGCTGCCTCCTGCTGTGTTGGATAGGGTGACTGCTGACTGTTCCATGAAATGAGGCTAGGGGCCACTGTCTATTTAAGACTTTCTAGTCCACCTGAACCAAATGTCCTCTCCTGGCCTGTCAGTACCTCCTATGAGTTTTCACAGATGTATATTGGCATGTATGTGTTCCTCATTTATCTATTATACAGAGTAATTATCAACTGCCCTAAAAATCCCTTATGTCCAACCTATTCAATCTTCCCTCCTAACTTAATCTCTGTCAACTGCTGGTCACTAGTCTCTATAATTATTTTTCCAGGTTACTGTAAAATTAAATTCATACAATATCTAGCATTTTAAGATTGGTTTCTTTCACTTAGCAATCTGATTTTAAGATTTTCCATATCTTTTTGTTGCTTATTCCTTTTTACTTCTGAACTAGAGGCCCAGTGCATAAAATTCATTCCCTGGGGGAGAGGAGGTCCCTCAGCCCAGCCTGCTCCCTCTCCCAGTCCAGGAGCTCCACAGTCGATGGCCCCAAAGAGGTTGGCCCTGCCCACCTGGCCAGGGCTCCGAAATGGACCACCCCCCAATGGGAGGCCCTGCCCACCTGCAGCATGGGCCTTCCTCTTTGGGGCGATTGATTGCACCCCGTAGAGGGAGGCCCTGCCCACCCACTAAAGCCCGCCAGTCAGTGGCTTGGTTGTTCCTCTTTGGGGTAATTGTGGAACCCCTCCGATTGGTTGATCGCCCCACTGGCCGGTGGCCTGGGCCTCCCTCTGTACGGCGACCATGGGGCTATGGCTGGGCCCCTGACCAATTGCTTCGCACCCGCCTTGGCTGGCCTAGGACCAGTGGATGTTATAGTGTGTTTGTCCAGACAGTCATTCCGCTGTTAGGTCATTTGGTCAATTTGCATATTATGCTTTTATTATTATAGATAACTAGGGGCTCAGTACACCAATTCATGTACCTTAAAAGGAACTGTGGGCCACGAGGCTGCGGTGGGCATAGGAGTGGGTCTCTGCCCATCTTCTGTACCTCACCTGGTCCCTCCTGCTGCAGCACCTGGTCACCTGTCTTCCAGCAGCCCCTCTTCCACCACCACTGCTCCCATGCACTGACAGTGCCAGCCCCACTCACATGCGCTGATGGCTGGGAGCAATTGGGGCCAGCACCAGCAGTGGGTACGAGCGGGGCCGTCACTGTCAGCGGGTGTGAGCTACAACTGGTGCCCCGATATCCCCTCAGGATAAAGGGGAGGTGGAGAAGCCCTCAGGGGCAATTGGGGTTAGCAGCCACTGCTCACACCCACTGATGGTGCAATCGATTGGGGCTGGCACTGAGTGCCAGCAGCCGGTAAGAGCACTGGGCAGGATGGTGGTGTGTGGGAGTAAAGAATTTTCAGTAACTCCCAGAGGCGCACCCAATGACAGTGACCTTGGTCTGGCACCCCTGCTCACTTGCTCCAGAATCCTGCCAAGGCCAATACCTTGTTCCGCATTTTGCTGCTTGCTGCCGACACCCACCATGTTCCACGTGCGCCCCTTGGTGGTCAGCACACATCATAGTGACCAGTTGTTCAGTTGTTTGGTTGTGCAGCTGTTCGGTATATTTGCATATTAGGGTTTTATTTATATATAGATACTCCATTGTATGGAGGTACGACTGTTTGTTTTCTCATTCACTTACTAAAATATTTCTTGATTGTTTCTAAGTTTTGGCAATTATAATAAAGGTGCTATTAATATTTGTGTGCATGTTTCTGTGTGAACATAAGCTTTCAAAGCAGTTGTGTAAATATCTATGAATGTGACTACTGAATAATGTAATTTAGTTTTGTTAAGAAACTCCCAAGCTATCTTCTTTTTTAAGAAATGCTTTTCCCCTGACATCTTAGAAACATATATATATTCTCCAGATACTCTTCTTCACTCTTCATACACTGTTCCTGAGAAATTGCATAAACAAAAATGACTTTGTAATGCTAAAAAACTCATAAACAATCTCTACTGAAAACCCTGACACTACACCTCAAACTTTGCATGTAATTGTCATATTCATCATACTGGATTTTTCTACCAAACTTACCTCTTGATCATGGCACTGTTATTCTCCTGATAGAAAAAACAAACAAACAACAACAACAAAAAAACAACACCCTCCCCCCCCCCCAAAAAAAAGAAGAAACACACCTGCAACCTGGCAGTATTCCTCCTTCTTCCTCATTCCCTTCATCTTAGCCCTGAGTAAGACTTGTGCATAAACCTTTTGATTGTCTATTTTGTGCGTACTTCTTTCTCAGATTAATCCAATAACATATTAGATAATGTTTATTTTTTGCTCAGTATTAGTTTATGATTCTTCATTGTGTTCGAAATAAAATCACACTTCAGCATGTTCTATGCAGCAATATTTGATATATCTTTCATAATCTTCTTTTCCTAGCATTGCAACTAATATTCCAGAAACACAGATTCATGTTTAACTCTTTAAGTGGACTCTCAGAACATAGTTTTCAGATGTTTTTTCCACAGTCTGGAATGACCTTTCCTCCTCTATATTTATTGAAAAGGTACCAAATGTTTTTATTTTTACAACAACTTATGAAAACACTATTCCCCCCCCCCCCCCCCCCCATAAAACCTACTGGTTCTCTTAAAAGAGTTATCTATAATTTTTCTACTCTTATAGAGTTGTGCTGGAAATAGTTACATGCTGTCAGTTCTCCTGACTGTTTATCATGCTAAAATAACTTGAAGATAAAGTTCTCCCCTTTTCAAAATTTTAGATTGCAAACAAACTTAAGTGCCTAACAGGTAGTAAATGCTCACTAATTATTTGTTGTGTGAATGACAGTAAATTATATAATGACTTTGGGGCCTGAATGAGCTGATTTAGTTAGGACAAAGGATTTTCATCTTTAGGAAAGGTTAGCTTATTGTATTCTTATCTTGTAAAATAAAAAACAAACAACAAAACATGTATACAGTCAGAAAAAAATATTTTGAAGGATTTTGCCCTTTTCTGGTTTGAAAGGGCAAAAATGATATATACTTCTATTTCATACAACTCGTGAAAGAGAAAATATTTCTTTCATGCAGAGGAAGAAATGGGACTGATTTCTAAAATGCACAAAATATATAAGTAAAGAAAAATCTATAGATTGTTACTTTGTGAATATGAATAAAAAGAAGTCTAAGAGAGGAACATTTAAGACAATAATTAAGTATTTAATACAATACTTCAAGATTATGTTGTAATTTCAGTGACATTTAAAATGAGTTATTTTCCACTGAGTGATACTCTATATCTAAACATAAAATAATAAACATCAAAAGGCAGTTTAGAGTGTAAATTTTTTATGAGCTTAGTTTAGAAACTTTGCAATCCATTTAAACTATTTTACTTAGTCTAGTAGCGTGTCATGGCAAATGAGAAACATTTTAAATTAGCAGGCTCACACAGAAATTTTGCTTATATGTGGATTGAGATTTTGATTAATATTTGTTAAGTGTATCTTTTACTGCTCTACATCCTGATGAATTAATTATCAATTTGCTGATTAACAAAAATGATATTGCCCTTACAGAAGTAAAAGGCACATACAGGGGAATAAATGTACATTTTTATGTGTTAGGTCTCCATTGAAAAGTGAGCTGCCAAATATCACTAAGTTATACTTCTGAGAAAACACATTTCTCTTATCTATTGAAAGTTAGAAGACACACATGTTCTAAGCAGGACAGGGAATTGAAAAACAAATGACCAACTAAGCAAAAGTTGCACCAGTTATACCTCCCTGAAATGTCCCTGAAAAAAAAGCTTGAAAATGTTTTAAATTAGACTGAATGTTGAAAATTGAACGTTCTAAGGCCCTGGGAAATTTGGTTGTTGACACAAAATTTATATCAATTTCAAAAATAAGTTAACATTATAACCCGATGAACAAAAAGATAGATACAGAGGCAGTAAATCATCAAACAGACTGTCAAATTATAACGAGAAGGCTGGGGAGGGAGGGAAAGAGATCAACCTAAGGACTTGTATGCATCCATATAATCACAACCAATGGGTTGGGATGAGGGCATGTGTCAGGGGGTAGCCGAGGCTGGGGGAAGGTCAATGGGGGGAAAATTGAGATATATGTACTACTATATGTAGTACTTTAAACAATAAAATACATTTTTTTAAAAAGTAAGTGAACAAATATCTGGTTAGTTTTGGTAGCATGCACTTACATACATACATAGCAAAAGATTCCACCTATGTATCATCCTAAGTGTAGATGCTAAATTTTAATTACTGTTCTAGGGAATGGCAAATATTTTTTACCTAAAGGGTCAAATAAGAAACACTTATACTTTGTGTTCATTGGGTTTCTGTCACAATCACATCTCTGCTGGTGTAACATGAAAACAGGCATAAACAGTTCATAGCAATCCTGTGTGCTGTGTTCCAAAAAAAAAAAAAATCAAAAAAATCTCATTAATAGTAACAGGTGGTGGGCAGAATTGCTGATCCTTGGTATCCATTGTCAGTGTCCCCTGATGTGGGGAAGAATCATTCCCGGCAGAGAATTACTTTTCTAAAGAGACCAGGGCCACCACTGTCATGGATGCCTGTTGTATTATAGTCTAGATTAGAGGCTCAGTGCATGGAAAGAGGGTGTCCCTCAGCCCGACCTGCCCCCTCTCACAGTCTGGGAGTCTTCAGGGGGCAGGAGATAACCCAGGGATCAAGGGAAGGCGATGCCCCATCACACCTCTGCTGCTGCCACTGCTGGTAGCACAAGCCTTTCCTGGCCCTGATTACTTGTGCCTTGGGTCAGCCCTGGGTGGCTGGGGGGCTGAGGGACTGGGAGACTCCGGAGGCAGGCACATGGAGCAGCCAGACCCACCTGGGGGCAGGCCCAGCCATGCTGCACGCCTGCCACCCCAGCAAGGATGAGGTGGTGCCTGGATATCTAGCACACTTTCTTCTCTCCCTGGTGTACTGAGTCTCCACTGGTTTTCACTACCAGAAGTTATGCGACTCCTCTTCCTGTTTATGCTGATCTTATTTGGGCATGATGCATGGCTCCCTTTCTAAAGCTACAAAGTCCAATCACTGTCTGAATCTCCACCAAGAGCCTTTCCAGCAAAAGAGTTTCCCCAAAGATCTCCACTTGGTGAGCCAGCAGACCCCTCTGCAGGACCTGAGCACAGCAGGGTGGTGTCCTCAGTAGTTGGAAAACCGGGCAGTGCACTCCCCATGCTGGTGCTTAAACAATTGGAGAGCTTGACTCCCAAAGGTGGTGCCTGGATATCTAGCACACTTTCCTCTCTCCCAGGTGTACTGAGTCTGCAGCCAAAACATCCCTCCAGCTTTTCAGGCATCACAAATGGCTGAGGGGACCAGCCTTTTCTATATCTCTGCCCTTCTTACCAGTCTCTAAGTCCTTGGTTATAATATATCAGTTTAGCTTGTCTTCAGTGGGTTATTGTTTTAAACTTTTTGCTGCTCACCTTTATATATAACTTTTCCTTTTTCTTCCTAATTCAAGAAGGAGCTTATAAACTCTCTAATGGTAGTAATGTACTCCATTCAAATTATCTCCTTTTAAAAACCAAATTTAGGGTACCTAGTTCTAAGAGATGATTATTTACTCATTTATCAATTTCTGCAACAAGAACTTTTCATTGTGAAGTTATTATATATAATTAATGATTCATTCAATACAAAGTCTGGTACATGATCAATAATTATTTTATTTATGAGAAATTGACATTTTAATTAACATTTTAGTTGTTCAAAAATTCATAATAAACTATATAATTATCACTATTATTTATCATTCATATTGCTCAAATATTTAGAATAGTCTCTGTTTTTTATTTATATTTAATTTCTTATACCTTTGAAGATAAATTATACTTTTAAAAACTAAATCATGCTTGCTATTTTCTTTAATCTTGATTTCTTTAGTGGTTCTGGTGATGAAATTTTAAAAAATTTATAAAATATAGGTTCTCAATAATTACTTTGTTTTGCTGAATACAGAAAATGTTCTTAAATTCCAAAATGAGTTACTTTATATAATATGTATTTGTCAGAAAAAACAACAGCAGCACAATTTATAATATGTTTAGGTCTAGTTTAGTTATACACATAAATGTTCCAAAATGTGTGATGAATAGAATGGCTAGAGAATAAAAAAGCTTCAAGCAAAGACAAATGTGGCATAGAGGAAATCACGCCATTTCGGCCAGTGACCTAAATGGGATCCTTCAGTGGGACAGAGATGGAATGAATTATGTGGACATTCAGATCCACAATAGAGAACTAACATTGATCAAATAATTATGTTTCAGTAAAAAACAAAGTACAAAGTACACCTAGATATCGTTTGCTTGGTGGATGCCAATTGTGACCTATAGGCTAGAACACCAGTTAGCATTTCTTCTGAATTACTGTGAGTTTGAAATGTACGTATAATAAATCATGGGGAATCTTTGTTAATGATTTTTTTTAAAAGTCTCAATAACAAGTAGTGCCAACTAGCTAAGGAAAATAATTTCATCTTTGAAAATTCTTGTAGGGCAGTCCTATGTGGATTATTCTTAAAACAATTTCAATTTGTTGACATTAATCCTCTCTTTCAGGAGAGATAAAAGCAGTTATGAGGGTCCTTTTGTCTGTTTAATTAGTCCTTGTTCTAAATCCTTTATGTAACCCTGAAAAATCAATTTGTACATTAGTAAAATCCAACAAAATTAACTGTTAGCAATGAGGGGTTGTAGGAACTAAACCCTGTGCGGAAGAGGCAGTAGGGAGGTGGATAACAGAGTCATGGATTTTTCTAAAATCACTGTTTTGTGGTATTGGGATGCCGTGGAAGGAGCAGAAGAGCCTGTCTTTAATAATGACAGGTAAAGGGTGCTAAATGCTTGCTTATACAGCTATTTATTGAACACTTAAAAATTATTCTATTATTAGTTTCTTAATACCTGCATTTTATCTGAAAATAATGGCAAGGGTTATAAATGGTAGCTTTGATGACATTTACAATGAAGCACATATCACCTATAGTAGAAACTAGATATCTTATGACTTATGAGTGCTACAGTGGATGTCCCTGAATCTTAATTTAAGCAGATGCTAAGCATTTTTTTTTTATCCTACACAATTCATTTGGAAAGAGGGAGAGTATTTGAAAGCCATCCTTGTATCTTACATTCCAGTATCTTATAGGTAAGTTTCTTAGGAACCAGAATCCATCCTCTGGAGAACGGGCTGACAGCTGTTGTTATGAGTTTCACTTCTCTTGGGAAGTATCTTATACTTTGTGTGCATTGCTCTGGAGAGATCTGTGGTAAAGAACATTGTGAATTTTGAAGATACGTTTTTATCCCAGACACATCTGCTTAAAGGGCAAAGAATGCCTTGTAGTTGTGATGTTTTGCATGCTTTAGATCTCAGCCATAAGAAACCCATTTCCTTTTTTAAGGAAGAAGGAAAAGAGGTTGATCAGGAGATAAACTGAATAGATGCTGCAGCAACACATCCTGCCAAGTACACAAGTCTGCATGTGTAGGGGAGAGAGACACACACAGAGAGAATGAGAGAGAGATAGACAAACGTTTTAGCAAAAAATGTTAAAGATTAAGTTTTAAATATGACCAGCCCCCAAAATAGAGTATGAACTGTACATTATTTCTTTCTTTTGATAAACAAACAAAAAGAATGGACTTTGTGAGATGGAATATGTGTATAGGCTTCTCAAAAAGAAAATATCTCTATATGTTCCAATTTAAATAATTTCTCAAGTTCTAATATAGAAATCCATTGTCTCTGTGCCATTTCAACTGGAAAAAAAAAACTTTGTTGTTGTTGTTAAATAGTCAATAAAAATCAACTAGAGAGTCAAATTAAATCACATCTGGTCCACAATTATGACCCCATAATGTTATTAATTCTTTTAATTTTGTGTATATGCAAATGAGAACAGAGATGTACAATTCATTTGGAAATCCTTGTTACCTATAAGTATGACCAGTTAATTTTTAAGTAAAATAACAAGTAAAAGCCTCTTTCTTTCTCCCAAAAGACGGGCTTGCTTGTTTTATAATGCTGCTCTAGATTCATCAAAATGTGCCCAAAGTATTTGCAAGCATCTTTGTTCTTCTGGAGAGCAGGCATCCATGATTTCATGAGGTTGTTGCAATAAGAGACAAACATTGAATCATTCTACAAATGAAATTAATTTATTAAGACACAGATATTGGAAAGAAGATAAGTTGGGGCTAAAACAATTTCATTTAAAAATGCTTGTTAGAATATTGAAATGTTAGAACTTTCTAATATGATTCTGGTCCTGAACAAATGTGTTTTGTTTGAGAAGTTAAAGTAATTGTTACAATATTTTATTAATATTCAAATGTAGAAAAAGAAAAGTGCAAGGCAGATGTTTATAAGCATAAATGATGACGACCTTTTGGAAAGTGATTTATAACAGAAAGTTGAGCAGAATTGATGTGACTTCTTGAAATTAGAGCCTATTACTTTATTTTAAAAAATGTATAAAATTCTTATCATATACATACATTGTACTATTTTGGTATTTGAATATTTAGATTGCATCTTAGTATAGGTTCTATTTTAACATTTTTTAAAATATATTTTATTGATTTTTCACAGAGAGGATGAGAGAGGGATAGAGAGTTAGAAACATCGATGAGAGAGAATCATCGATCAGCTGCCTCCTGCACACCCCCCACCGGGGATGTGCCCGCAACCAAGGTACATGCCCTTGACCGGAATCGAACCAGGGACCTTTCAGTCCGAAGGCCGACGCTCTATCCACTGAGCCAAACCAGTCCTGGCTATTTTAACATTTTTAATCAAGAATACACAGATACAAGGGCAACAAAAACTACCATGTAGAAGATCTTAACCATGTACCAATCACTGCATTAAGTGCTTTTGAAATTTTGTTTTGTTTTTAATTCTCATAAATGTCTGACTTGGTATCTTCACCTCCTTTTTATAGTTGTTAAAGCTGAATCTCAGAGTGCCTTAACTTATTCAAGTTTATAAAACTAGGGAGTAATTAAGTGACTCTTTAAACTTAGGTTTATATGAATCTAAAACCCTTTCTTTGTGTAACAGAAAATTGTTTTACAAATAAATAAATAAGTGTACATATATGTTAGTTTGCTTTCTATTTTATGCCAAGAGTAAGTATGGCAAGCTACTTAATGCAACTTACGTTCCCTCTTGGTTATGGAAAAGAAACCATTTTTTCCTTACATTCTGCCAATCTCTTATTCTGTTTCATTTTTATTTAGGCCTAAACCTTGGTGAAGAAAATAACTCCTTAGTTGCTATCAGCTTATTATGACAAAGCAATATTATGATTTCCATTTGAGGCTACAGTAACATGCTTGTAAGATACATTTATGGGAAAGCCAGAATGAAATTAAAGGACTTAGTAATTCACTTTTTTGTATATATCTACAATGTTTTACATTTGCACAGTGCTAAACAATTACCTTATCTTCCTAGCTATTATGTAAACTTTATTATACATGTATCACACAATGTAAAAGTGCTGGAGGCTAATTCCAGCAGGTCATAAATGGGAGAAGTTCATCAAAAGGTGGATTAACCTTGGGATTTCAGCAGGGCTGAAGATCTGCATGTTATTGCCTGATTCCAGACAGCTGAGAGAAGTTGCTCAGCCTGATAGTCTTTTACTGTTTACCAAATCTTACCTTTGACCTGCTTTGCTATAGGGATAATGTGGGAATAAAAAAAAAACAACCTTGGGCCCAAAGATTCAGAGAACTTAATTATTAGAACTAAGCCTCCTCTGGTTCCGAAAATGCCTTCCAAATTCATATTTCTTCTCTAGCCTCTTTATTAATTTATGCACAGCCTCACCTCTCTGCTGCATCCCTGGGAGCCTGAGGCTGCCCCTTGACCTCAGGCAGGTGCACCTGGCCCATCTCCACCGTAATGGTGCCCCACTATCCTGGAGTGGTTAGTGAAACTTAACAAATGAAGATGCTGACGACACTTCGCCATACCAGCAGACAGCAGCTGCATGTTGCTGAAGGATGCGCAGGACCAAACCAGAAATGGTCGGACCTGCATCACCACCATTTGTCCACCAAACCAGATCTGAAATATCATGGCTGACATGTGCACATAAGGAACCATTTGACATTGAAATTGGGACTCAAAAGAACTGTTGGCCCAGAAAGGAACTCACTACAGACTGATTCATTTGCCTCTCAGCATAACCATTATGGCTTGTCTCAGTTTAGGTTGTTACAAGGGTATTTCTTAGATCACAAGATCTCACACATCTAGAGGAAATGATGAACAACATAAATTGACGAACAAAAACAGACCCAGAGAAAGAGAAGCAGCGAACAGACTTTCAAACCTCAGCGGGAAAGTAGGGGAGGGTGGGGGTAAGGGGAAGAGATCAACCAAAGGACTGTGTGCATGCATATGGGCCTAGCCAGTGGCCATGGACTACGGGTGTGTGTGTGTGTGTGTGTGTGTGTGTGTGTGTGTGTGTGGGCGTATGTAGGGAGAGGTTTGGGATGGGATTGGGGGGATGAGGACAATTATGTGATAACATAATCAATTAAAAAAAGAAAGAAACTTAAATGAAAAAAAGCCGCTCTGAAGATTATAAATTGCTCACTGAGAACACCACAGGCTGCGGAGGGCTGTGCAGTCCCCGGCTCTTGGATCAGGCATAGCAGCCTCCCATGCCACCCAGTCCCTCCTGGCTCCCATCCCTGCCCGCCTCTGCCCACGGCTCGGGCCAAACCCTGGGAGCTTCCTAAGGGCTCTCTCCTCACTCCTCACTTTCCAGTCCAGCTCACCAGTCCCTGCAGCAAGCTAACCTATCAGTTGAAGCGTCTGCTCCCTAGTGGTCAGTGAACATCATAGAGACTGGTAGAGCAGTCAAAATCCCAGCAGAACTCTGGTCAAGGGGACAATTTGCATATTAGGCTTTTATTATATAGATTTTTATCTTCATGCATTATAGTGAGGTTTGTTTAAAATTCAAATTGGAAGTACTTTTCTCTCATAATTGCTCAATTGTCTCTAGCTTTTTTTTTTTTTTTTTTGATAGGGAAACTTATTTAATTACATTTAGAAAAAATTACCTCCAGTAATCTCTATTCTTTTGTTGACCCAGTATGAAAAGTCAAGAAAGAGCACAAAAATGAATATAATGCTTGGAGACCTTCATAGGTGTTTATATCTGCAGTGTAAAACTTTCACACCCACAATAGCATGCTTTGCAACTCTTATCCACACACATAGTAATGTTCATATATGTTAATATATAAATTAACAAATATGCAATATATCAAGTGGTAAAAGATGATATTTAGAAAAGTTATTCAGGGCTGAAAGAGAAATGTTAATAAGAAGTTCCTACACATGTGTATTTTCATGAACATGTGCGCATATGTATGCTTATGTGGATAGATGATGTGTTCTTATAATATAGGTGATATATATTTATAATATAGTGCCTCTATTATAAAAATAGTTTTTCCATCTTTATGTTATTCTCTTATCTCTTCCAATTCCCATTCGGGGAGAGGTCAAGCAATGATTTGAGGAATAGCCAATGGTTCTAAATTTCTAACCTCCTAAGAAGCATTCAGATTCTGAAAACTTAAAATCTTACCCAAAGGTATAGTTTTGGGGCAATTGCTAGATTTATATGCTTTTGGATTTCTTCTGAATGTATCACCAAGGCATAATACACTTTACAAAGGCCTGTAATGGTTCCAAATACCGGTGTTGTGTGTAGCTCCAGGTCATATTTTCTATTATGGGAGATATGAGAGTATAAAAATTGCATTGCATAGTGCATCAATAAAAGAACACTATAAGCCTTATCTTATCTTACAGAAATTTTCAATTTGAAATGTGCACTTTTGTTGTGAAAATGCTTTAAAAGTTCACAGTATTTTCTTCCTCTACTGTCTGAATGATAGCCAAGCCATTTTAGGCTAAGCTTTTGTTCTGGCTGAAGATCTATGAACAGAAGTGGTGTATCGTTAAAGGAGAAACGGAGGAGATAGAGCAAAGCTGGATGATTAACTAAAGCAACTTTCAAAAGCATTTTAGTGAGAGATTCAGTGAACAAGTATATCACTGTTGACTGTAATATTGTTTTCCCAAGAAGAAAATAATAAAATAATTTATTCTAAAACCTCCGCAGAAACCATCTTTTAAGGAAAATTTCTGTGAGTATTGTCAAAGTAACATATTCTATGGGGCTATTTACTTCACATAGTGAGGAAAATGAAAAGGAATGAAACACATCTGTTTTATTTTTTTCTTACTTTTTATCAGTACTTGCTTAGAAATTATTTATCTAGGCTTTTAATTTTCTGCTGTTGCCTCTATATGACCCATTTGAATAAAATTAATTTTAATTGATAGCATATTGTTTTTGCTGGGTCATGCAAAGGTCTCTATTGGGAAGACAGATGTTTGTCAAAAATACTAATAAAAATAACCTAGGAATTATCTCCTTTTACCTAATCAAAATAAATAGGTTTATAAACAAGTCCACAATAATTAGTCAAATATAGGGATATTAGAATGAAATGAACATAAGATAATAGGAAAAAAAAGTAAATATTCATCTTTGTCTTTATCTGTATCAGTGGTACAGCCTCTAAGCAAGAACACATTAGACAAATTTAATGAATAAATTAATCCTTAGAAATAAATTAGGAATTTGTAAGATTTATTTATTCTTAAAGTGCCTGTAGTATAAGAAATTAAATAAGTACATAGATGAATAAATTTACTTATTAATTTATTCAAACATATAGATTTAGTATTTTACACTGTCCAAGAGCTTGGCAGAATGAACACATTTTTCTAGATCCTAACTTTTATACCACACAGATAGCATTTATTAATGGGCTATGACTTATATGATTAATTTATTAAGGCAGTTGTTTACCTAAATACCAGAATTGTGATATCATCCTAGCAACATTCTGCAAAGGCTGGCTGACTGCTCATTGTTTAGAATTCCCTTGTTTTTTGGTTTTTTTTAATATATTTTATTGATTTTTTACAGAGAAGGGAGAGAGATACAGAGAGAGTTAGAAACATTGATGAGAATCTTCGATCAGCTGCCTCTTGCATGCCCCCTACTGGGAATGTGCCTGCAACCAAGGTACATGCCCTTGACCGGAATCAAACCTGGGACCTTTCAGTCCACAGGCCGAATCTCTATCCACTGAGCCAAACCGGTTTCGGCAAGAATTCCCTTGTTCTTTAGCTTCCTCTTCCTGTCAGAGTATGCTAGTCCTATGTGCTCCCCAGGTTTTATCATGAGCAACATTTCTGCTTTCACAAAAGGACAAAAAGAAGGAAAAGTAGAACATATGTAAGACATTTGGACTTAATATCACTAAAGCAATAATCAACCTATTATTTGTTATTGCGTGTTTACATTTCTTCCCACTCACATAGGCAAGAACCCATGTTTTTGAATCCCTAGCAACAAGCATATAAACTACACAAGAAATATAAACCCACACAGGCTGAAAGGTAATGAAAAATGGCTTGGCATTTGATTGCAGGATTCACATTCTAATTCTGTCACTGAGTTATCTTGGCTAAGTTACTGAAATTTCTTTAATTTCATTTTTATGGATCATAACGATAAAAAAATAAGTTTATTTTCAATATTAAATTGTAACATCACAAAGACTGGCACAGGATAAGTGATTAATAAAGGCGAATTAGTCATTATTTCTCTGTTACAAATGTAATTGCCTTGGGGTGAATTGTGCCCTGACCCCATATACATATGTTGAAACCTTAATCTCAATGGGACTGGATTTTGAAATGAGACCTATAAAGAGGTAAGTTAGGCAAAAAGAGGCCATCATGGTGTGGTTCTCATCCTATAGGACTGGTGTCTTTACAGGAAAGTACCCGGAGAACTTTCTCCCTTTCTCTGTGCACACAAAGGAGAAGTTGTGTGAGTACCCAATAGGATGGCAGCCGCCTACAAGTCATGAAGAGAGGCTTCACTGGAAACCAACCAGGCCGGTACCTTTATCTCAGAATTTCAGCTTCCAGAAGCATGAGAAAATAAATGTCTGTTATTTAAGCTACCCAGTCTCTGGTCTTTTGTCATGGCAGCTCGAGCCAACTCAGGCAACAATGCCATGAACACACAAGCAATGCTGCGAGTGCTCACAGTTATTTTTCATTGTTGATAGATTTGTATTATTTGTTACTTTTCACCTATCGCAGAAGACAGGCTAAGGGAAAAACTCATTAATTTAAAAATTACAGCTCCTGTTAGATATAAATTTGTTGGCCGTGATTCTGGAATACAGATGCTATCAGGTCCCAAATTGAATTTGAATCGGGTTCTAGGCTCCTGAACAAATCACCAAGACTAAACCGCATATGTTTAAACAACCACCTAGGAGAATGTACTGGAAGTGATGGCTTCAGCTTTAATGAGTCCCTAACTAACAACCCTGTTTATTGCCTATGCTTGGAATAAATTGAGAAAGAGACACAGGCGTCAGACAGATGGAGACCAAATTGTCAGCTTTATTGCTAATAAAATATAGATCAAAGGAGTAAAGGGCATGGATTAGATACACAGCCAGAAGGACTGGAGAACACCTCTTAGGATTGGACCAACCTATTTACCCAGTTACTGGGAGAACCCCAAGTTGCTTCACCAGAGCATCACAGTTCCCTAGGCTCACCACTGGGCTGAGCCAGAAGCCAGTACACATCTGTCCACAATGCAGCCCTGCTCCAAATGGAGCAGTCTTCCAAACTCATTTGTCAGATACCTCCCTTCTCTGCCTTTGGGGAGGAATAAATGAGGAGTCTAGGGGAAGAGGTCGGGACAGAGAGCATTAGTCCAGGGAACCCATGGAGCTGTGATGACTGTGTCTCCAGGCAGTGTCACGTGGTGGAGCTGTGCAATTAAAAATGAAGAGATTCGGGTCTACCTGGCTCACCCTGCAAGTCTGCTCATGCAAACTCCCAGATCCTGCCCCCTTTTCCCTCCTCCAAGTCTGAGTTAGGTGACCCCATGAAACAATTTCTACTGTCAGTATCTAAGTCAGTGATTTTTCAACCAGTGTGCCACAAGAATTTTTAAAACATTCAATGTCTCACTATTTAGTCAGAGCACTGACCTCTTTTCTCTTAGATTGTCAAATTAAAAAATAAAATAAAATGAAAGCAGCCAACACAGCAATAACCATCCAATATGAATGAATCAAATTATACTTACTTTTGGTCACATCAAGAAAAAATATATATTTTTTTGGTGTGCCACAGAATTTTAGTAATTAGTTTATGAGATGAAAAAGATTGAAAATTACTGATCTAGGCTGAGAGCATTGTTATCTAACCATTCCATTCTTAAAATTGAACTCTTTGAGGACTGGAACTGTGCCATAATTATTCTAACTTTACTGACTAGGAGAGTGTGTGGCATATAGGTACTAAATAAATATGTGGTGCATTTAATCTTAAGTTTTGTTAAGACTATTACTTCTTTAAAAATACAGAGCAAAGATTAACAAAAAAGTTAATGAACAAGTGTAATGTGGTTTACACTCAAACATACACTCCTTGCCCTAGCTGGCTTGACTCAGTGGATAGAGCATCATCCTGCGAACTAAAGGATCCAGGGTTTGATTCTGGTCAAGAGCACATGCCCTGGTTGTGGGCTCAATCCCCAGTAGAGGCTTGCAGGAGGCAGCCAATCAATGATTCTCTCTCACCATTGATGTTTCTATCTCTCTCTTCCTCTCTCTTTCTCTCTGAAATAAATAAAAATGTGTTTAAAAAAATACACTTCTTACCTCATTTTGCCTTCTATGTGTCAGATTTATCAAAACTTTGTTTTGAATAATAGGAAAAAATACACACTAAAAGCCATGTATATTTTATTGCTGCATTTGGAAAAGATAGATTTGATAGGTAGATAGATGAAATACTCTTTTGCTTAATACTTATCACTAAGGACTTGGAGACAATATTTGGCAGTTCTCAAGGCCATTCATAAATATGTAATTTTCTCCATTTTTTAGCATGTGGTAGGGTTGACTTCCCCAACAAGTTAAACTAAAGTTTAGGTATAAGTCATACATTTTCTGTCTTAAATTTGAATATTCAAAGCCTGATAATTTTCTAACATACTTTCTTATTTACACATTAATTCGTTACATTTTGCTGTGAGATATTTTATAAAATGCATGCTGTTATTTTTTTATTACCAGAATAAAATACTATTTCACAACTACTATTAGTACCACTTACAATGTTACCCTTTAATTGTTAGATCATGGCTGATCTAGGGGGTTCAGGGAGAGGAACCAGAGTAGTCCCACTAAGTGACTCATGGTAGCAACTGCTTATTACTGATATGAAATTATGAAACATTTATATGCTGGTTTTATTTTTATTGAATTTATTGAGGGACATTAATTAGTAAAATTATATAGATTTCAGTTGTATTATTCTATAATACATCATCTGTATATATCACCACCCCAAACCAAGTCTCCTTCTCTTTCCCCTATACACTTTTCTTTTTTTCCTCCCCCTTTTCTTTCTGGTAATTACCATACTGTTGTTTGTGTCTATGAGATTTTTTTTTCGCTTAATCCCTTCACTGTTTTTACCTAGCCCTGTAACCCTCCCTCCCCTCTGACAGTTGTCAGTCTGTCCTCTATCTATGAGTCTGTTTCTATTTTGTTTGTTAGTTTACTTTGTTCATTAGATTCCATATATGAATGAAATCATATGGTACTTGTTTTTTATATGTTTGGCATATTTCACTTGGCATAAATGCTCTCCAGGTCCAACCATGCTATCACTAGTGGTAAGATGTCCTCCTCCTCCTCCTCCTCCTCCTCCTCCTCCTCCTCCTCCTCCTCCTCCTCCTCCTTCTTCTTCTTCTTCTCCTTCTTCTTCTTCTTCTTCTTCTTCTTTTTTTTTTTTTTTACAGATCAGTTATATTCCATTGTGTAAATGTATCACAGATTTTTTTTTATACACTGACAGACATTTGGGCTGCTTTCAAATCTTGGGTATTATAAATAGCACTGCAATGAACAAAGGGATGCATATATTCTTTTAAATTAATGTTTTGGATTTCCTTAGATATAATGCCAGAAGTGGAATCATTGGGGTCATAAGGCATTTCAGAGGATGCCTGTTTCTTTAATGGACATAAGGTAGCATCTCTCCCTGATGGACGGAAACCCCGCTGATTTCCACAGCTAGATGCTATGTGGCACAGCTCAGCGCTGGTGCTCTGGGATGTAGAGCCAGCTAGGGATTTAGGCCCCACACTTCTCAGGGTGAACCCCCCACAGCTGAGATACCCCTCCAAAAACTCAGCCTTCACGCATGGGTCTCTGCCCTTCCTACCTTCAGCTAGTCTTCAAGTTATTCAAGACGATTTTTCTATATTTTAGTGATAATTCCAGTTCAGTCCTGGGAAAAACTGAGTGCAGTTCCCACCTATTCTGCAACCATCTTGGATTCCATGAAACATTTATATATTTATTTAAACACTTGAAATGCTAGACATCAATCCTACTTTATTCCAAAGAATGTTTTCTCTGTATTTGTCTCTTCTTCCATCTCTTTCTTTCTCTTTTCCTCCTGTCCTCTTCCCTCCCACTCCACATCTCCATTCTGTTTTTCTCTTTGATTTTGATAATTATATACTATTTTCTCTACCCTGAGCCTTCTTTGTTCTCTGGTCCTCAGATTTATTGTCCTTTCCAATGATATATCAATAGTGGGACTTAAAATTACATTTTGTTGGTTTTTATTTTATTTTTTAACATAAAATTCAATTTTTTAAAAAGAGTAATGTGCAAAGCTTTGCCTCAGTTCAAGGTTTGACTGATAAATTTTGTCATAACCATTATCATGTATACTATGTGAGTCATACAGTGTATATATTTCATGTATTATTTTTTTCTTATTGAGAAATCCTTGGCAGTAGTCCATGGAAAAGTATTGCACTTGAAAACTAAAGTATGATTGAGTTACTACATCAATAATAAACTGACTCATGATCTTTTGTCTAAGAGTATCACAGCAGTGGCACAAACAATTTTAAATACTCAATAATCATTAGTTATATTTGATGTGACACATGAAAAATTTTATGTTACCTTCCAATAAATTTTAATTACATACACAATTTGGGATGAAACATTTGTTTCTTCTGACTACTGTCAAGTTAGATATGACACAAGGTGAAATTAAGAAATATGTTCAGAATAATGCTTTTCTCTTACGTTGTCTTAAGATCAGGTCATTAGGTCTTACATTTCAAAAGTATGGCCTTGGATGTGAAGGTGATCTGGCTGCAACATCTGTCACCCCGTTGATCGCCAGGGTGGATTCGGCTGATCTGGCTGGCTAGGCGGGTGTCCCCCTCCTCCCTCACCGATCCATGTGCGTTCCTCCCGAAGCTGCACGCTCGGTCGAAGAGGACGACTTTCCCCCAAGAGGAGAGGACCGGTCTTCAGTCAAGGGTATACGAGTAGCTGTGCTCCCCTGCTAGAACCTCCAAACACGCTCTCAAAAGTATGGCATTAAGCATATGATTTGCTAGTTAGCATCCTCAGTTATGAACAAGCATAGTAAAACACAAGTGGTTCTTTTTCAAGTTAATCAATCGGTGATTTTGTATTCATTTTGCTTCTCACCTTAAAGCATGGTTATGATGACACTTAGAGTGCTGTCAGCCTTTATGTAGATTCAGAATTGGGGCAGGGTCAACAAATGCATTTTCTTTTTCAGTCAATTTTATTCAGTTACTGGGGTAATACAAATTTTATTCAGTTACTGGGGTAATACAACATAACTAATTTTTAATCTCGTTTGTCAATGTGGGGATGTCCAAACCTGCAGACAATATTTATACGAGTACAGTGGAGCTTATCTGAGTTAAACAGAAGACGTGCCTGGAAGCAAGATCTTAACAGGCTGAGAAAACGCTCCAGAGAAGTCAGTTTTGCAGTTCTTGTATACATTTGGAATTAAGTTAGGAAGTAGGAAGGTTACATGATAGTTAACAAGATTATGTGCTCCCCAGAGGGTGGTTATGCCTCTGCCTCTAAGAGGTCTTACTGAGGTATTACTGAAGTATATGATCGACTTGCATAAGAACACTGGACAGGACTTGCTTCAGGCAAATATAAACCTTCTTAGAAAGCCTGGGGTTCTGACTACTCACCTTGACCTGCCCAGTTAGGAATTTTATGATCAAATCACCCTGTGATGTTACTTAGTTTAGATTTATTATAGGGCCCCTTTACATTAACATCTTCCAGAGATAACAATAAAAATAAGGCAACTTATTACTCTTCTTATATTCACACTAGAGGACCAGTGCACAGAATTCATGCACTAATAGTGTCCCTAGCGACTGTCAGCTGAGGGCAGGAGCTCCCTCTCCTCCCCCAGCCGGTCCCACCCCATGGTCCAACTCCTGGATGACCTCCCAGTAGAGGGGACAATTTGCATACTATGCTTTTATTATATAAGATTTTTCAGCAATCTCAAAGAAATGTATGATCTTTACCTTTTCAAATAAATCACAGAACAAAGTAATTATTTTATTTTCAGAGTGAATTTTAATATTATAATCAAATACTTATTTTATACATCAATGCTTGATAAATATATGCCACTTAAAAAAAAGTTACTGTGTTTTCCAGATTTAGTCAGACTAAAATTTTCCATGCTCTTAACTGTAAATGTGGTAATATGCTGCTCTCCTTTGTAATAAAACAACAAAATTATCCTTAGTCTTCATTTTCTTTAGAACCCTCAGGAAATAAGATTGAAGAGGTAATTTGAACTGTCTGAGATCAATCTGCTTATAAATGTAAAATATATGCATGCTATTGAAATAAATTTTAGGGATAAAATAGGCAGGTTTAGGGAGTTTTAGGAATTAAGAAAGTCCATGGGGGAGGAATGCATGGTGAGGGCTTGGAGACACCAGAAGGCATACATTCATAGAGAATGAAAAAGGTGTCACAGGATAAGGGGAGAGGAAGGCATACATTCACAAAAATTAAGGAAAAGTCATAGAATATAGAGAAAAAGAAAACAAACTTCCACAGAGGATAGAGAAATGTCAGCAAATGGCAGAAGGAGGAAAACAGATCCTCACAGGAGATAGAGAAATATTACAAGATAAGGGGGAGAAAGGGAGGGGGACATCATGTGGGGTTTGGGCTTTGAAGCTGATATTCTGCAAAAGGAGTGACCAATTAGAAGAGCATAGGGTGATAAAGTGGGAAAGGGGTTCAATTAGAAGGGAGCGTGAAAAGACAAAGAACTGCACCCTTTATAAACCTTAGAAAAAGGGACTTAGTGGATTACTCTCTTGGGGACCCCTTTCTATATGGGAGTTTGTATTTGGTTCCAATAAATTTCCACCATTTTCATCTACCACCTTTTTGTCCCTGACTTCATTCTTCAAATCCATGTGTGCAAGTATCCAGGAAAGAAATCACCTTTGCATCCTGCTCAGGAAAACAACCCAAATCACTAATAAAGTCAATGAGACTTTTAGGAAATAGAAAAATACACAAATTAATGAAAAATGAGGTTGTTTTTTTTTTTTGTTTTGTGTTTTTTTTTTAAACAGAGATTTTCCATATTATCCTCATGCTAAATAGAAGTTTTGGAATTTAGATGGTATTTATTAAATATATGTTGGACTAATAAACAACTTGTAACACTGTTTAAGCATAAAGACAATACTGAAAATGTGTATGGGAGAAGATTGTGGATCTTCTCAGCCTCAATAATCACATGAGCCAAGCCAACGTAATAAATCTTTTTTTTTATTGATTTTTTTTACAGAGAAGAAGGGAGAAAGAAGTCAGAAACATTGATGAGAGAGAAAAATCAATCAGCTGCTTCCTGCACACTCCCTACTGGGGATGTTCCTGCAACCAAGGTGCATGCCCTTGACCAGAATCGAACCCGGAATCTTTCAGTCTGCATGCTGACACTCTATCTACTGAGCCAAACCGGTTTTGGCATAAATCTCTTTCTATATAACTCTATAAGTATCATTTTGGTTCCATTTCTCTGGAGTGACCCAATTAATACATATACATACACACATGAATAACCTATCAGAACTAAAGAATATTTTGATATAAAAAGATGAACATCAGCAATAAAAATGATTCATGACTATAACAAATTATCTATGAAGTATATAACTTTTAGAATAGATAGATGTAAAGAATTTTAAAAAATCAGAGATACCCGGGACTGTAAAACATCTGAGATTGTGATTTCTTCATGTGTTATCATCCCATGCACAATGTGTGAAGACTGCAGTCTCTGGGCCCATTACCATCCAGTTTAAGCAACACCTGGAGTTTGTCAGTATCTGTCTACAGTTAACCTGTCCAAGTGAGGTAACAGACTGTAATTATTCTATGAATTAGGTTGACAACACCTGAAGCCACATATCAATCTTAAAAATACCATGAGTGAGACAAACAGGTATACAAATCAGATGTGGCACAATAAAAGTAAGTACACACCATTACCTTTTAATTAGTTTTGCCAAAAACTCAACTGTGAACTGATCAAGTGTTCTGTTCAAAAAATTTAAAAGAAACAAAGGAGACAAGGAACCATGGTAATCCATACCATGCAGAAGCAATTAGCAAAATACAGTAAGTGGAAAATACTATCAACAGATGTCATGCCTTCTTTAAAAAAAAAAAAAAAATATATATATATATATATATATATATATATATATATATATATATATTTTTTTTTTTTTTTTATTGATTTTTTTACAGAGAGAAAAGGAGAGGGATAGTTAGAAACATCAATGAGAGAGAAATATCCATCAGCTTTCTCCTGTACTCCTCCTATTGGGTATGTGCCTGCAACCAAGGTACATGCCCTTGACCAGAATCAAACCTGAGACCCTTCAGTCCGCAGGCCGACGCTCTATCCACTGAGCCAAACCAGTTAGGGCTGTCCTGCTTTCTTTATCACATAAATTTCTAGAACAAAAAAGAGTTAGGGACACCTACACATTAGAAGAAAGTTAAGAGACTAAGAGCCTCATTGGATAACATTTCCAACAAACCAACAGTCAAAATAAATTTATGAAGTAGATACATTTGAATTCTTACTTGATATTTATTGATATTAAGAAACTATCATTCTATTTCTAAAGACTGAGACATTATCTTTTCTTTTTATATTTTAAAATAGGAAAGCTTTCTTGATGATACAAACTCAAATATTTAGAAATATTCTGTATGCTTGTTTCAAAAGTTATATATTTAATATTTTATTTATTTGAGGAATTGGTGTTTTTGAAAATTATTAACATCTTAATTTCATCAAGAAGTTAGCCCAAGTATCAACAATGGGCATCTTAAGATGAGTTTGACTAGAACCTCTGATTCTAAGATTTTAAGATGTTTTGTGGGTTATTGCAGTACTAGTGATAAATTATCTGAAAATAACCAAAAATTTACTGAAACTTTTAATCTAATCTATATTTTTCTGTCAATTGAATAAGTAAGTAGACAGCATTTTTTTTTTTTTTAATTAGAGGAGGGTGAAAAGACAACACTGTGAAGGCTTTTAGCTCTGAACTCTCAATAAAACCTTTAGCAGTATTTAGTACCAGATTGGTACAGGTAAAAAATGTGACACCCATTATTTATCGGATAATGAAATTCAGGCAATGACATAGTGCAACTACAGTTATTAAGGATTAATTAACTGTTATCAATTTAATATTATGTGTAGGTGGTTGGTTTTTACAAAAGAAGAAGAAGAAGTACCCATGATTTGGATGTGTATCCAAAATCAGAGATCAAATTTTTAATACAGTAATCTTAATAATAAAAGCCCAGGATTGTAAAGACTGCTCACAACCAAATGCTGACCATCTGGGAGTCAGCACTGGGTTGCCCAGCTGTAGCCTGGCGACCCAGCACTGACTGCCCAGGTGGCTGAGACTCAGAAAGTGAGTCAGGGTCTGATCTGCGCCTTAGTGGAAGCTGTTGAGCAATGTACTCACCTATCTCTTTCTCTCCCTCTTTCTTTCTGATCTTCACCAGCAGTCAGGCTTTTCTTTCTCTCTCAGCATCCCCTGGGGCTGCTGTTAAGCCCCACCTCTTTGATCAGTCCCAGAGATAGGCCTGGAAATGATGACTGACATAGGAAGTTACCAATCAGAACCAAAGGTGGGTGCTATGGGGAACCAATGGCTGCCTAGTAGGTGGATATTTTGATGCTGACTGGCATAGGAACCGACCAATGAGAACCAAATCTGGGTGCTGTGGGGAGTCAATGGCTACCTAGGAGGCAGAGCTTTTGACACTGACTGGCATTGAAACTGACCAATCAGAACCAAATCTGGGTGCTGTAGGGAGTCAATGGCTGCCTAAGAGGCAGAGCTGTTGATGCTGGCATAGAAACAAACCAATCAGGACCAAATTGGCCAACAGAGGAGGGTAGTTGGGGGGTGACATCAGGCCTTCAGGGGAGGGCCCTTGGGGGCCCAGATCATGTTGGCAAAGGAGGTCAATTGGGGGCAATCAGGCCAGCTGGGGAGGGCAGTTAGGGGTGATCAGGCTGGCAGGCAGAGACAGATAGGGGAAATCAGGCAGGCAGGCAGGTGAGTAGTTAACCAGTGGTCCCAGATTGGGAGAGGGACATCTAGGGCCTGAAATGGCAGTCGGACATCCTGCAAGGGCTCCCCAATTGGAAAGGGTGCAGTTCTGAATTGAGGGAACCCTCCTTCTGTGCACGAATTTCATGCACCAGGCCTCTAGTAAGAGATATAAACGCCCTTAGAACTGGGGATTTATATAATGATTTCTAACTCTATATATTTAACAGAATAAAATTCATATTGATTTCAAACATGGCATAGTTCATGCAATGGTAAATTCTTATCTTCTAGTAATTATAACTTTCAAATTATTCAAACTATTAGTTTTCCTGCTTGTTTTTTTTAATGACTATATGCCCCTAATAATCACTGATGGTAAAGAAAAAAACTGAAAAGTGACAAAGAACTAAGGCACAATGGTTAACTTGATTACTGTTGTACTATAATATAATATTAAAAGCTTTGTGAGTTCAATAATAAAACAAGTAGATAAAATTAGGATTCAATGGCTTCAGCATCCTTTCTATTTATTATTTTTATATATAATAATTACAATAGTTCTTGGAGTGAGCAGCTTTCTTCAGGAGAGTTGAGCATTGGGTAGTATAGGCCATTAGAGTCAAGCTAGATTGGGTCTTGCTCTGCAATCAACTCTTTGTGTTCATCCTACCATGTTATTAAATCATTCCAAGTCTCAGTTGCTTCGTTTGTCAGACAGAATAACTAGCTATTTTATGCTATTATTGTAAGAACTAAATAACTTTGTGTGTAACATACCTAACATGTGTTTCTTTCATGTATTATAAGAGTAAATTTATAATAAACAAGGGCCTAGATTTGAGTCCTTATTCTGACTGTTAGAAACCTAGTTTTTGGAACAGTTATATAATATCCCCATCTTATACAAAGTGAAAATAGTAATAACATATACTTCTTGGAGCTTCTATGACATGAAACGAGCTAATATACATACAATGCTTAAAATAGAGTCCAAAACACTCAACATTATTATTATAGGTGGTGATAGTCAATAAATGTGTCTTTTCATTTCCTTTCTGTTTGTATTCTAAAATCAAAGTGTTAAAAACAAGGATGGTCATAAATAAGAGCATCATCTACCCATTCTAATGTAGTGGCACCGGATGCCACTAATAAGTGTTAAAAATGAATAAAACCGTATTTCTGAATGATTTAATTGAAAGTATAGGGTTTTTCTTTAAAAAGTATTTTCACTTAAAATAAAGTACCTGTATTTTTGTGCTTCCCAGCATTTAGATTTAGAAATATGCTTTTGAAATTCCCTGGTAAGTATTAGAATAATCTCTAATAGCAAATAATGTAAGAGGATGATTGTCTGAAATGACCTACCAATTATTTTTTATGCTTTGTGTCAAAGACAACTTGGATCCAGATGAAAGGATTGTACCATCAGGTACATTTATAATAATGAGGGTTGGTGGCAGCATAAACAGCTTTAAATGGCCCTATGCTGTGGAAACCCTCCAGACTCCCACACAAGGCAGCTGGTTCAGCTTGTGGAGAGGCTGGCTATAACACCAACTGGGCCATAATTCTAACACACAGACCTTCCCGTTTGCATGTGGTTTCTAAATCATCTGTGAAAATTGCAGTTTCAATAGCTTCTGGGATATTAGTGAGATACTAATGAGAACAATGGATATTTCTTGAAATTACTATTCTAGATATGGTCACATATAGTTACTAAAGTAAATACAATCATTGCTATTGTATGCGTCAAATATATAGTTTACCTTGCAAATGAATTTCTTATCAAAGGTAATGAATTAATTAAGAAATAAGTATAATTATTACAGGATGGTCTTATCCATTTACTTTAAAAAATATGTTGAACTAATATAGGAAAAGAGTAGAAATGATAGAGAAAAAGGTGGACAGTTCTGATTACAAGAAAGAAAATGTATATTTGCTCAAAACATTATAGAAGAGCAAACACACTGAGAAAATATTTTAAATAATTACAACATTTAAAATAGAAATAGAATGAAAATGGGTTAGATAAGCACAGGTATGAGCTATCTCAGGTAGAATAGTCAGCCTTTCATGAGGATCTGCTTTTATCCAGATCCTCATCATCACAGTCTATGCCTACACTTACACTATGCTTCCACCATACACAGCTATTTGGAATCACTGTACTCCTGCTCATCTGAGATTTTAAACATGCTATTACCTAAACTAAGTACAAAAAACCAACAACTTCAACTTATAACTGAATTCCAGTCTTTCTCCAAGCAGTATAAGAATCACATTTTTTTCTCTGGAGGTCTTTAAGAGGTAGGATAGATGTGTCTCTCTTTGCTCTCATCAATCCCAGCACTCATCTTTCATTCATGTTGAATTCTCCTTCACAGGTAGGATCAATGTTATTATATACAAAGTGCCTAGAACACAATATACTCGCAGTAAATGTGAAACATAAAACAAGATCTCAATTTCAAAATGGGCAAAAATACTAACAGTTGACAGAAAAAGGAATATGGATTAGTAAAATTGGAAATAGAAAGGCAGACACATGTTCCAATGCCAAATATAATAAATAAAAATCAACAATAAATATGTAATATTTTGTTATTTAAATCAAATACTTAAAGGTAATTATGATGGTTAAAAATATAATATTCAAATAAATGGGCCTTCCTTGCCATTTACTATAAAAGAAAATGTAAATTTTATAAACATTTCTTAAAATTGTTGGGCAAATATGACACAGAAATTTTTATTTTAAACTAATCATAGAAAATAACCTAAACCTGAGGAATAATGTTTTAAAAGGTGAATGATATAAAGTCTGAAATATTATGAAATGGAAATTTGGAAACACTTTTATTGTCACACTAGTGCCCTGTGCATAGATTCCTGCACATTAAAAGGAAATTAATTAGAAGGTGGCTGGCAGGGCAGGACTGGGGGGGCTGGGTTAGACAGGACAGACAGGCCCGAGAGCCAAGCCCTGTAGTCCCTCCCTGACTGGCTGCACCTGGGGCGGTGCAGTGGCTCAAAGGGCATCTAGGGAGTGAGCAGGTTCCCTCTGTCAGGTGGAGTTCCTTGTCAGGCTGAAACTGGCTCTCTGACATTGGTCCACGGGTCCTGGATTGTGAGAGGATGGTGCTTGGCTGACTCACCCTGGAATCAGGCTCCCTCCTCTCTGGTTCTGGGGTGCATCACCCAAGAACCACCACTGCCAAGTCACCACAGCTAGGCAGCTCCTGTGTTGAGTGTCTGCCCCCTGGTGGTGATTGTGCATCATAGCTATTGATCAGATGGTTGGATGGTTGCCTAGCCTTTTATATATATAGGTTATAGAAAAATGGCTATTAAATATAAAGTATATTTATGGAATAAATTCTTTGTAATTTTTTAAATATATTTTATTGGTTTTTACAGAGAGGAAGAGAGAGAGATAGAGAGCTAGAAACACTGATGAGAGAATCATCCATCAGCTGCCTCTTGCACACCCCCTAGTGGGGATGTGTGCCCGCAACCAAGGTACATGCCCTTGACCGGAATCGAACCCGGGACCTTTCAGTCCGCAGGCTGACGCTCTATCCACTGAGCCAAACCGGTTTTGGCTTCTTTGTAATTCTTAAGTTGTTTTATAAAGATAGTAATTTTTAAAAGTTATACTATTTAGAAGTTATATATTTTTAAATTACATTTATATAATGTGATGGCTATAGATATATATGTATATATGTATGTGTACACATATATATGGAAATGAATCTCAGATTTACCCTAAAAAAAATGTGATATGTGGCAAGTGACATATTTCTCTCCTATTCCTATAGATTTGTACTTCACATCCCTTTATTGGGAAAATTTCTATGGATTAGAACAGTGGTCGGCAAACTCATTAGTCAACAGAGCCAAATATCAACAGTATAATGATTGAAATTTCTTTTGAGAGCTGAAAACCGACTTCTGCACATGGGCCATGAACTTTCAATCACATTGTATGTGTGTGCACATACGTAGTATTTTGTGGAAGAGCTACACTCACGGGCCAAAGAGCCATATGTGGCTCGAGAGTCTGTTTGCCAACCACTGGATTAGGATGTTTAGAGCATAGGCTCTGGGGAGATATAGTTTGAACTTGAGACCTGGCTGTGTCACCTACTTGATAGGCGATCTTAAATGGACTTTATATGTATGTTCCCCGGCTCCCTTATGGGTAAAAGCATGATGTTCATTACTAATGCTCACCTTACATAGTATGAGGCTTAAATGGGTAATACCTGTGACAGACTCTTCCTTTGACCAAACTCTAGTCAAGCTCCTCTGAGACCTCATTTGACTCAAGTGGTGCCCTTAGGCTCTGTCCTAAACCATTTTAGTCCAATTATAGCAAGAATCCTACTCTGTCAATGTAGTGAAAATCCCTCACTCCTGAGATGTGATGAAGTTCCTTATGCTCCACCTTCAATATTTTATCCCCGTTGCCTTCCTGCATTCCACACAAATCCTATCAAGTCAGTTGAGACAGAAACTCTTTACCCTTAATGTCTCCTCCTCTTAATTTTCTGTGCATTGACTCCCCTACTACCGGTACTTACTATCTCTTGGCTATAAATCTCCATTTGTCCTTATTGTATTCAGGTTTGAGTTCAGCCTCTCTCCTGTACTACCTAACTCCATTATAATAGTCTCCCTGAATAAAGTCTGCCTTACTTACTATTTTTAACAGAGTCAGAATATTTTTTTTTCTTTTATACCTACAAAGTACATGCATAATCACTTCATAAAGAGTATGTGCTTAAGCAATTTCAGCTGTTGCAATCTTTATTACTGTTTAAAAACAAATTTAACTGAGTAAATTTGAATATCTAATTGGTTTATTCAATGATTCATGAATTGGGAAGCATTCCATGTGGCAAACAGAAGAGACCTCCGAAGAGCTGTAGAAAAGAAAAGGCTTTTAAAGGCGAAGGAGGTTACTTAGCCAAGAGTGGGTTGTTTCAGGCAAGGACACCTTCCCCCGGGGGAAGTCAAGGGTCTGTCAAGTACATTACCTCACTGGTGCCAATGCGGAAATCTCAGACTGTCTGGTTAAGGTTCCATTTCTGGGAGAGACTGAAACTGCAGTTAGGAATTACATACATCTTTTGATGATGTGGGCATAGCACAAGTGATTCTATTTGGGGCCTGTTGTATTGTTTTCTAACATCATCATCATCATCATCATTTATTATTATTATTATTATTATTATTATTATTATTATATTTGTATATTATAATTATTATTTCTTAAAAGTTTCCATCACTTTATGGCTTGGAAAAAGTTTTCCCTGCCTAGGTGATCTCATGGCAACTTGTACTTCTATGTCCTTCTATTAAATTTTACAAACATTTCTTAAAGAGGGACTGTTCTAAGCCATGTTAACATAATGACTATGAAACAATATATCAATATAAAATATGTGAAGCTGGAGAGACTGTGTACATTTTTAACATTGAACAGGTGGCCACCTTAACAAAACAACTTACACCTTTATGATATTTCATCATGCTGAGACAGATCCTGGTGTTTTACAACGACATTCAAATTAAAATTTAATTTTTCCTGCAGAGTTAATTATTAGCCAATGTCAGTGAACAAAAATAGTGAGAACCCATCAATTTTTTATTGTCATTTTGAAAGAGAAAGGGGAGATATTCTGCCTGTCACGGGCCAATGAATATTGCCTTGTGATGGTGCTAAAATAGCTGTGAATATAGAGGTAAGTAGCTCTCAATGCTATTTCTGGTCTCATTTTAAGAATTTAAGGAAGGAAGTGAAATCTTTCCTTATAAAGTGAAAAGTTAGGGTATCCGTCTACATCCAAACATTGATTGAATGTACAGCTTCTCTTTATTCTGATGGCAAATGTCAACATTATGTTAAACAAATACCATAGTAAACTATACAATTTCTTATCTTATATTGTACATTATTTTATAAAGTTAAAGTTTTTAGCATATAGATCTGGCATAATTTGAATAAATGTATCCTTAGTAACCTATCTGGCTTGTTGGTTGAATGACATCCAATGAGGGTACACATTTTTAATGATGCAGAATAAAAAAAATACATAAAAGGGGAGTAGGGTAGAGCCCTCCTCATTCACTGTTTGTGCCAGCACCTGTACGTACAAAGGAAAACTTTAGGGCAGCCACACATTGAAATAACTTTTAGAAATTCTCAGAAGCCATTCAGGGATAATATGTCTTGTTCCCAACTTCTTCCTAGCTTGTTTACCTAGCTTATTCCTGTGACCGGTTGTTTCCTGGAACTTTTATTTCCCAGCAAACTTTACCCATTTCTCCTTCTTCTGCTTCCAATATCTTCCTTTGGATCTTGATTGATATTTTCCTTTGTGTTCTGTGCAAGCTCCCTTCCTCAGTGCACCCAGGTTTTCTGTTAATGGGCATGTCTGTCCATGCTCCATTTGGATTTTGGAATCTCTGAAGCTTCCAGCTCTCCCAACTTAAATCCATCAGAATATTTACCATGTTTTCTTTCATTCTAGTATCAAGTTTTTAAAAATAGCATACAGAATGATATTATGAATAAATTAATTTTGTACAAAGCTTTCTATTATAATTATCTTATACATTGCCAGAACTATACTTATGGTATTTATTTATAATGCAGCTATATTATGTCTCCCAATGCCCTTCAAATTCTCTCAAGGACAGATTTGCCCCACAGAGATTTCTCTCTTTCAGGGGATATGATAGACTGAGTCATGGACCACTGAAAGAACCCAAATCCTACTCTGGGAACCTATTAACATGTTAATTTGCATGGTAAGTGTGATTGAATTAAGGATCTCGAGATATGTAAATTATCCCAATTATCTAGGTAAATCTAATGTGATTACATGGGTTCTTAAAAGTAGGAGACCATTCGCCAAGACTGGTTTGGCTCAGTGCGTAGAGCATCGGCCTGCAGACTGAAGGGTCCCGGGTTCGATTCCGGTCAAGGGCATGTGCCTTGGTTGTGGGCACATCCCCGGTGGGGGGTGTGCAGGAGGCAGCTGATTGATGTCCCTCTCTCATTGATATTTCTAGCTTTCTATCCCTCTCCCTTCCTCTCTGTAAAAAATCAATAAAACATATATTTTTTTTAAAAAGTAGGAGACCATTCCTCGCTGTGGTCAGAGGATGATATGACTAAAAAAAAATGGTCAGAAATATGCAATATTGCTGACTCTGGAGAGGAAGGAAGGGGGCAATGAGTCGAAGAATGTGTGTGGTGTATAGAAGCTGGAAAAGACAAGGAAATAGATTCTCCCTGAAGCTTTCAGAAAGAAACACAACCCTGCCCAACAGGGTTTAAACCCAGCGAGACCTGTATTGAACCACTGCCCTACAGAATTATAAAATAATATTTTTATGTTATAGTAAGCCACTAAATATGTGGTAATTTGCAATGGCAGCAATGGGAAATTAATACAGATGATAAATCATATTCAATCTAAGTAGAATGTCATTTCTATAGTCAAAACTCTCAGATTGATTTATAGTGAAAGCCTCTCCGCAATCCTTTCTCCAGACTTTACCAGGTAAAATGGTGTGTGTTTGGCTCCTACTTAGTGGCCTGTCATCTTTCCTATTTCTGTTTCTCCATTTCCAGTGAATTACCTTCACTTCTGAAGTTTCAAAAGTTGGAATAGTTGGAGTCAAAAGAAGAAATTTGGGAACAAATCTATGCTAGAATGATAACATTGTTATGATCTCTGATCTCTCCTCTTTGAACTTTGGGATGTTTAATTATTTTTCATTTGGACATTTCTGGGCATTGTTGAAGACACCAATATCCCACCTTCACTCATGCAGTGTCCATTCCCTTAAGTCTCTGAAATGCTCACTAGAATGACTAAATTTCTATGAGCCTTCTTAGCCCCAGCATGCGAAAGTCTGTTTCCAGGTCTCCCCCTCCTAGGGGCTCTGTTAGATATAGAACTTGCACATCCTTATTCCACTCTCTGAGCACATATAACTCTCAAAGTACAGTTAATTTTTCCCTTTACGTTTCTCACACATTAATGTAAACACTGATTTCTGCTGTTTCTTACCGTGTTTGTTCTAAAGACCTTACTAACACTTTAAAATGTGGGTTTCAGTCCTTTTCTTAGTCTTATGGTAGGGGTAAGTATTCCCTTCCAGTTTCTACCTGAGTTTAGGATTTACAGCAGACTGCCAATGGTTCTCTCAAGAGAAGTCCTTCTCAAGAATGGTCTTCGAAGGTAGTCTAATGGCCTATACTTTTATAACTTTTGTGTGAAAGACTGGCCTATAACCATTCAATCCATCTTTCAATGTCTACTTTGATCTTTCTGCAAGTTGTTCTTACTTAGTCAAAACTTGGAGAGAAAGGGTCCATTTTAAAGCCTTGTCTCACTTAACCAGACATAACTGCTGAAGACAGATGGATTTGGAAATGAAATAATACTTTTTTTCCCCCTCAGCTTTAGCCATTTTGTGATTCAGCTGTATGTTGAATCACCTACATTTTCTTTCCTCTCTTTATTTTACTGTTTTTCTCCCACATTTTTTGGTCCTATTTCATAGAAAAACAAATAGTCTGACTGAGGTTTCTAATATTTAGTTACTTACTCAATGAATGTTTGACTAAATATTATTTAGAAGCCCTAACAGGTTTGGCTCAGTGGATAGAACATTGGCCTGCGGACTGGCCTCCCTCTACAGGAGGCAACCGGGCAGATTAGAGGAAGGTGCCACCCCCATCACCTCACTGGTGCTGCCACTGCCAGCTGCCACAGCCGCCAAAGTGTTTTCATCAACATAGACTCCAGTCCCTTCACCATGAAAAAAATGGCTGTGTTCGCTCTGGGCCTTCTCAAGCCATGCCTAAGTGGCTTGGGCACACCCCTCTATCTGTGTCCCCACCCACCAGCTCCTGTCTACACTTGCCTCCATTGGGAGCGACCTCTGCCTCCGCGACAGTGTGACATTAGCGCTGGGCAGGCCTGAGCACCTACACTAAGGGCAGAAGTCCCAGCCTACCAGCCTGTTGAAAAGTCAAGACTGGGAGACCTTTAGGATCAATTATCATATTATTTCTTTATATATTTATATTATTATAGATAGTATAGCACATACAATTATGTGCATTACATAATACTTGTTTTATTAATGATAATAAAATATTTTACTGGTTTATGCATTAACTATACTATATTTTTTATCATTATTTTATAGTGTACTCTTTCCAATAATAATAATAATAAAAAGTTTTCTGTAAAACAGTATGCCATGCTACTCTCATAGCAACCTCATACATCTCCTGTTTACCAGTCTCTTGATTACATCACTTTCTCTTTTGCTTAATTTAATCTCATGTTGTTTTGCTCATTATGGCTCCTAAGCATGCAAAATCTACTGTTAATGTTGCCACTGAGAGACCATGTCAAGTTATTGACCAAAACAAAATTAAAAATGATTAAGAACTACAAAGTTGGAAAATCAGTTATGATTATTGCTCACCAGTCAAGCATGTCCCATTCCACCATAACTGTGACCTTCAAGAACAAGAACAAAGAGATGGAAAGCCAAACTTTAGTGAAGACAACATGACTAAGAGAAATTCAAGAAAGATCCTTATCAGACACGAAACTTCTAGTGACCTGGATTGAAGACCACACGCAGAAGTGTATCTTTCTCAGCACCATGCCAATCAAGGCCAAAGCAAATGTTTGTTTGCAATATCAAAAGAAATGGTTGGAACTTACTGTGTTGTTGAATTTAATGTTAGCTCTGGGTGGTTTAAATGATTCAATAATTGTTATTCATTACATAATATGAAAGTGAGTGGTGACTTTGCGAGTGCTGATGCAGGGGCAGGTGATAGATTTTTGGAAACTAAAGAAGCTGATAGTGGAGGAAAAGTACTCACCAGAGCAAATATTCAGTTGGGATGAAACTTCCCTATTCTAGAAATGGATAGCTGAAAGGACTTTCAATATAAGGAAGCCAAGCTAAGCCAAAGTTTCAAAGCTTTTAAGGACAGAATAACAGACTTTCTTGGGGTCAATGTTTGTTGCAGGCTACAAAATGAAGCCCTTTGTGATCTGGCAGAGTGAACCCCAGGGCCTTCAAGCATATCAGTAAGCACACACGGCCAGTGTCCTGAGCAGCAACAAGACATGAATTACCTGGCTCCCTTTCCAAGATGCCTTCCTGAATTGCTATGCCAGCGAAATGGAGAATTGCAGTGTGATGAATAACATACCTTTTAAGATCCTTTTATTGTTGATAATGCTCCCAGTCTTCCTTCTTTTACTGGTGATCTTCATTCCTATATCCAAATGGAGTTTCTTCTTCCAGGCTACCCATCATTAAAACTAAACACGACTGTATTTAGAATAAGGTTCTTTGCAGAGATCATCATTGAAATAGAAAGATTATCTTGGGTTGTCTGGATGAGCCCTAAATTGAATACAGTGTTCTTATGAGAGTGGGGCAAAGGGATATTTGATAGACATAAAAGGAGGCAGCAATGTGAGCACAGAGGCAAAGATTGGAGTGGTCCAGCTACAATGCAAATAACGCTGACATTCACCAGTAGCTGAAGAGGAGAATAAATTATTCTTCCTAGAACCTCTAGAGGAATTGTGACCATGCCAAGACTTTGATTTCAGACTTCTGCCATCCAGATCTGTCAGAGAATACAGTGCTATTGTTTAAAGCTACACAGTTTATGGTAATATATTATAGTAGTTACAGGAAAATAATATAGTTATTCTACTACCAATATCCCAAAAGGGCCAAATGATCCTTAACTTGGATTTTTAAATGATGGACCATCTAACCTTTGCCAAAATAGTGGCTTGTTTTTTTCAACATTAATGGGGCTTAATACACAAAATTTGCATATATTTCATGTATACATTTTGATGAACTTGGACTTATGCATATATCTGTGATAGAAATTAAAAAAAAAAGTCCAATGTGGAAAAAACAAATCTTTAGCACAGGTGAAGAAAAAAAAATTTTTTCAAAGTAATTTCTTAACATCAAATTAGTTATCCTAATAATAAAAGGCCAAGAGTCATCACGACCAAAACGACCAAATGACTGGTCACCATGAGGGGACCCCCGCCTGAATTGGGGTGGCTCAATTCAAACCGCTGGTGGCCCCTAACCCAGGGAGGCCTCCTAGCCAAGGAGGCCTGAGTCTGTTCTGGACCTAGGACTGTACTCTCCCCACAAGTGACTCTGAAGCCGCCAGTGTCTAACTGCCAGTCTGGGAGGTGGGAGTGTGTCCACCAGAAAGTAGGACCATCAAACCGTCCAGTCTCAGTATAGGCACAGGTCCATGGCTGACAGGATGGAGGCAGGATCAAAACAAAACAGCATAAACACCTGCCCACTGGGGCGGGTAGAGCTGCAGTCCACATGGCCTGTGCAGTGTGGAAAGAGCTACCTTTTTCTGGGTCCTGTGCTGGCACCACTGCCTCGCTCACCCTCAAGCCCCCCTGACAGCGAATTGTGCCATTCTGGGTGCTTTGACATTCTTTGGGATGAATTCAGAGTCACATCTCACTTCCCATGAAACTGGAAGAACCAAGTTAAAGGAATTTGACAAAAGCTTTCCACATCTCCGTTTATTCTTTTGAATCGATAAAATGACCTTACAAAAAGCATTTGGGCCATCTAAGAGAGAATGCACTTTCTGGCCAGAGCTCACAGGACTATTTTGCCCAACAGGTTAAAGGAAGCAGAGAGCTGGCACAGTGGAAATGGCCCTGGTGCCCTATGAGGAGACCACGGGAATGGGGTTGCAGAAACTCCACAAGCCTTTTGCCACCTTCTCCTTCGCAAACCACACCATCCAGATCCACCAGGACTGGAGGCAACTGGGAGTCGCAGCTGTGGTTTGGGATGCAGTAAGCAAATCCTGGGGGCCTCTGAAAACATCTGCAGTTGATTGCAAGACTGATCTTTATTTAAAAAATAAATAAAAGAACAGTTTTGTTGAGATATAATTTATATACTGTACATGTCACCTAAAGAGTACAATGAACTATTTTTTTAAAGTAAATTCAGAGTGGTACAACCATCACCATGCTCAATTTTTAAATATTTTCACCACCCATCCCCTCCAAAAAAAAAAACAAAAAACAAACAAACAAACAAAAAAAACGTCTACCCACTAGAATCACATTCCTGATCATCTTAGCCAAAATAGATTGCATTTTAAGGGTGGGTAAAGGAAAGTTGAGGGAAGTTAAAATACTGCACAAAGGATATTGTAAAAGGACAAAACCCAAAGTGAAGAACATGTATTTTCTTTAAAAAAATATTTTTTGAATTGATTTCAGAGAGAAAGGGAGAAACATCAATAATAAGAATCACTGATCAGCTGCCTCCCAAAGGCCCCCTACTAGGGATTGAGCTCACAACCCAGGCATGTGCCCTTGACCAGAATCAAACCTGGGACACTTCAGTCCACAGGCCGATGCTCTCTCCATTAAGCCAAAAACAGTCAGGGACATGTGTTTTCTTTAAGTTCTGCGTGGTTATAACAGTCCCTAAATCTATAACTAATAAAAAGGTAATATGCTAATTAATTAGAGTGGATGTCTTTTGGACGTCCTTCCAGACAAAGCCACAGCTGCTGCAAGGGCCGAGGCTCAGGCAGCTGTAAGTGGCTGCAAAGGGCTGAGGCTCAGGCTGGCAGTGGCAGCAGCAGTAGGGTAATTGGGGGTGGTGTCTTCCCCTGATCTGCCAGGGTGCCTCCCACAGAAGGAGGCCAAACTGAAGCAGAGACAATTAGGGGCAATCAGGCTAGTAGGGGAGCAAGTTAAGGTTGATCAGGCCAGCAAGGGGGCAAATTAGGATTGATCAGGCTACCAGGGGGGCAAGGCAGGGGTAATCAGGCTGGCAGGGGAGTAAATTAGAGTGGATCATGCTAGCAGGGGCCCAGGTAGGGGCGATCAGGTTGGTAGGCAGAGGCAGTTTTGGGCGAACAGGCATGCAGGCAGGCAAGCAGTTAGGAGCCAGTGGTACTAGATTGCAAGAGAGCTGTCCAACTGCCAGTTTAGGCCTGATCCCACAGGCAGTCAGACATCTCCTGAGGGACTCCAGAATGGAGAGGGTAGAGGCAAGGCCGAGAAAACCCCCCTTTTACAAATTTCATGCACTGGTATACAATTATGCCTCTAGTATAATTGTATAATTTTATAATTTATTGCATTAAAATTTTATCTCAATAATATTTTCTTTAAAGTAATATGTTTAAGATTATTTCCTTATTGGTAGGCAGTCTTAGAAAACTTTATATAAGAATATACTAAAATATTTTCTAAGTCACAAAAATTATCTGTAGTAAAAACATATAATAAAAATAACTTGTTAGCTTCTCTTGCATTAATGAATAATTTAAATGAATCATTACAAATAAACATAACACTGATTCCTAGCAATGAAATAGAGTCCTGCTGCTTTATTAAGATCACACATAGCAGGATCATATTCTGTGAACTGTCATCCTAAAGGGAAATTTTATGCCACTGAAAGAAGCATCCAGACCTGTTGGTGGATGACCCTGCAGAGACTGAGCTGCTAAGAATCATAAGTAGCCATAACAACCACTGGAATCAAGGCTGCTAATGCAAATGATGTGGAGAAGCTACAAATAAGAACAAAGTGCACATCCTATGTCAGACAAAGAAACTGTCAGTTCAAAATTATTAGTCAAGTTGCCTTCAAGGTGTTCCTCTCTGGCATATTCTAATCTACAAACTTAGGTTCTAGAAACTAGTTTTGCATAAGGCAATTCTCATTGTTTCACAAATTTCCAAATATATTATTTGAAGGTGATATATGTTTTGGGGCATATAAGTTAGAAAATATAAACAAGAAAGTTGAAGCAAGCCAATAAGTTTGTCATACATATATTTGTATATACATTTTAGTAAATATTAAAAAGTACTTTAAGCTTATGTGAAAGTGATCCTATTTGGTTTCAGGAAGGATAAATTTGAAAGAAGGGGATTTTAAATTGCATCATATTTAAATTGTATCATATCTTGATGAGGGAGTGAGAATATTTAACATTTATAGAATTAAAAGATTAAAAGATAATATTTGAGTTTTTCCTTAAAGATATAGAAAACTACCACGAGTTTCTGACGTCCTTCCCTGAATCCAACAGAATCCTGAAGATGGCACATACTAATAACTCTCACCCCTTTTCCCTATCTTGCATGCAAACACACACACACACACACACACACACACACACACACACACACATACACACACACAGTGATCAATTTGCAGATATTTTAGAATAGCTGTATTCTATTGCTCTGTAGATATGTGGGTAACCAGAGCATATGTGTGAGTGTGTGTGTATGTGTGTGTGTGTGTGTGTGTGTGTGTTTGTGTTTCATGTATTGCCAGAGAGAACTGTTTGCCAAAAATTGGGCAGAAAATGGGGGAGAATGTTAGTAAGATATGGAACAAGTGGGCCATTCATACACTGTTGTGAGACTGTAAATAGATGATACTGCTTTAGAAAACAGGTATTATTTACTAAGTTGAAGACATTACATATATTTGTTGTCTCTAGCTGCCACAAGAGGAAAAAACGTTTTGAATAGCTAATAATTTTATAAGTTGTATAAAATATGTATACACTTGATAAAACTTTATGCAGCAGTTAGAAGCAATTAACTAGATGTTCATATTTAGGGAGATCTAACAACATTACTAAATGAAAAAAGTATGAAAAAAATACAATGAGACAGTTGTGATACTGTTAATATAAATTTAAATATGCACAATCAGAAACCAGAATTGAAGTATGGTAAAAACCATACTTAGGTAAAAACTGCTGTTTGAATTTTAACCCTGCTATTCTGGCTTCGGCACTCTTACTTGCTTAAGCAATAGGGTAGTTGCGGCAGCTTCTAGATTGAGACCTGGAAGCTAAGGCAATTTTTCTGTGCCTTTGGACCAGGACCACAGGAGATTGATTCCCGCTGACTCAGTAGCTTCAGGAGTAGAAACTGCAGATAACCTTTAGAGAGGAGTGAGGGAGTGAGGGAGCTGAGCTTTGCTTCTGAACTATCTGCTTTTGCAAGATAGGGCCACATTGCAACGTCCAGCAGGATGTGGCTTGGAGCTGCCCTGTGGGTTGTTCCCAGCCTTTAGAATTTAGAATTTAGAATTCAGAACAAAGGAAAATTTTTGTGGTTTAGACCTTTAAAAGGACTGCCTATACCTGCAACAGCGCGGTTGTGTGGACTCCACCTGCGTGTGGTGCTCTTGTGACCATCTGGCCAGTTCAATAAATCCTTGCCTGCTTTTAAAATCAATTATTAGCCTCTGGTGGTCTTACTTTTGACTCCCGAGTTCAACCCCACAACAAGAATCATATTTTTAAGGATAGATGAGTAGATGGAATGTTTATTCATAGAGGTTAGTTTTGAAGGTCATTTTTTATATACATGTAGGTTTTCATTATATAAGTCAATTGTGGAAAATATACTAAAAGGACATATATTAAATCCAGTACTGTGGGTATAATCATTAATGTGGGTTAGGGAGAAGCATAAGCATTAAAACAAAACAAAACAAACAAAAAAGGGATAAAATAAGGTAGACTACAACATAAACTTTGAATGAATGTTTCCTCCATAATTAGTTCATGACAAGTCCATCTTGCTGTCAATCTCCTTTTGGCTTTGCTGAAACAAATGATCACATTGGGGAGATAAGATTTCTAGTCAGCAATTCCAATGTGTGTGTGGCAGGGGTGGGGGTGGGGTTTGTTTTTCACATCACAATGCAATTCTCAAGTACCAGCTGGTATCCCACAATTTAATTCCATTCTGACATTATCTACCTGGAGACAGCATTAGGTTCCACTGATTAAGGTCTCAGTCCCACAAGACTGCCCTTCATCTCAGATGCCAATCTCAAATCCAGGCTATTACCTATACTTCTGACCCACTGGCTATCAATCAGATATTCCTCTTTGGATTTGCTTAGTTTGCTAGAATGGCTCATAGGACTCAGGAAATCAGTTTACTCACTAGATTATTATAAAAGATGTTAAATGATTCAAATCAGCCAACAGATGAAGAGAGACATAGAGTGAAGTCATGAGCAAAGGAGCTTCTATCTCTGTGGGGCTTTGGGTTCAATTCCAGTAGCATATGGAAATGTTCTGATTCCCCTACATAGAAGCTCTCTGAAAGTCCTCCCTTTGGGTTTTTATGGAGGTTTTATTACATGGGCATTAAATCATGGATTAAACCATTGGCCGTTGGTGATTGATTCAATCTTTAGCTCTTCCCTGCTCCTCAGAAATCAGGGGAAGGGACTGGCATTTCCAACCCTCTATTCAACATGGTTCCTATGGCAACAGGGGCAAGCTCACCTTTTCTTTAGAGATATCCAGAAGTCACCTCATTAACACTGACTCAGGATGAAAGGAACTTGTTATCAATAAAAAGACATGCACTCACTTTTATGACTTCAAAGCTTGTTAGGGGCTGAGGACAAGAGATAAAATATTATAAGAAAAGATTCTTCCATTGATCGTATCTTAAAAAATTCCAAGAACTGGGGGACTTGTGAGCTAGGAAGTATGAATGAAGTGCAAATGCATGTGAATGATATTTGTCTTGGTAATGATCATTCACGAGGTATATAAATTTTTATAAATCACAATATCACAGAAGGCAAATAGAGCAAATAATTGAGAGAAGCCTCTGGCCAATAGCTATCTAGGAAGTGATGCCTTCAGGCCTAGTTTCAAAAGATATTTCATTCTGCAACAACCATATAACCAATCTTGGAAGCAGATCTTCAGTACAAAGAGGAAAAAAATGTAATGAATGAAATAATTCATCATTTTCCCATAACTTTCAGGATTCTTCTCATTGTGTACTCTCTGCATAATTTTACCTAAAGGACATATATTCTATTATATAATAAAATAGTGCTTGATTACTTGTTAGAAGGACTTTTGCAAAACCAGCAACTTCTCTCTACTATGTTCCCGATAAAATAAAAAGAAATCCACAATGTTTTTTATATGATTGTATTAAGTATGAAAAGGGATACATTTCTCAAAAGAATGATATACATTATAACATATCCTTTCATAATTTCCTCAGATGTTAAGGGGTTTTACAATTATGTGTATAGGTGAAGGACAGAAATACTTTAAATTACATAAAATACTCCATGTTATACACAACAGATATATAATAATCTTGATTTAATGTTCTCTCAGATTTAATGACATAATATTAACAGAAAATGTATTTGAAATATATATTTTAATCATTAAGATTTTACTTTCTGTTTTTAAGTTCTGTTTTAGAAGAACTGATATGTTATTTTACTGTCTTAATATCTTTAAGAAGAACTGAGGCCTGGCTGGTGTGGCTCAGTGATTGATTGTTGACTCATGAACCAGGAGGTCACAGTTTTATTCCCAGTCAGAGAACATGTCCTGATTGTGGGCTGGATCCCAATAGGGGGCATGTAGGAGGCAGCAATCAATGATTCTCTCTCATCATTGATGTTGTTTCTATCTCTCTCCCCTTCTCCCTTCCTTTCTCTGAAATCAATAAAAACATATTTAAAAGAGAAGAAGAAATGAGTTTATTTGCTAAGAAAAAATTTTGGATAAGGTTATCAAAGGGACATATTTATATTCCCCTGACTGGCAACCCAAGTTACGGTTTCTCAGAGAATTTTTGCCTCAATTCCACAATTGCCATCAGTGAGGAAATTAAAATAAATAGTTGGATTAATTAATCAATGTTGTATTCAATAAAAGCTGAATATAATTTATTGGATACCCATTGTATTATGAAACTGGTGTGTTATGATTCATTGCATTTGTGACTTATGAAAAAACAACTTAAAAAGAAATAAGAAAATAAAATTGAATTTCATTTTGGATAATTGGCTACAAACAACTTTTAAGCAAAAAGGTAATATTGAAAAATTCAGAAAGAAAAACACAAATATCTAATATAACTAAAAATATTATTCTTACCCATTTATAAAATGGGACAATCTTTAATTAAGCTGTGATCTCAGTACTAATAAATGTAACTAGTTTTATATAATTTATATTAAAAATAAGCAAGATAAGTTGATTTGTATGAAACTATATTAAAAGGGTTTTTTTTGGCTTGAACTGGATCTAGAAGTGTTTTTGCAACAGAGTTAAATGCTTGGTCTCTCTGACTCCATATTTTTATTTATTTTTTAAATTTATCTTTACTGTTGAAAGTACTATAGATGGGCCCCCCTTTTTTCCCATTGACCACCTCCATCCCTCACCCACCCTTCCAGAGGTCTTCACCTTACTATTGTCTGTGTCCATTGGAGATTTTATATATATATATATATATATATATATATATATATATATATATGTAATCAGTTCCCCAGTTGATCCACCTTCCCTCTAAGATCTATCTGTCTGTTCCATGCTTCTATGTTTTTCGATCTATTTTGTTCATCATTTTATTTTATTTATTAGGTTCCATATATAAATGAGAACATGTGATACAGATCTTTCTCTGACTATTTCACTTAGCATGATAGTCTCCAGGTCCCTACAGGCTGTCTCAAAGTGTAAGAGATCCTTCTTTTTTACAGTTGCATAGTATTCCATGGTGTAAATGTACCACAGTTGTTGTTGTTTTTTTTTTTTTTTTTTTTTTTAATCCATTCATCTACTGATGGGGACCTGTGCTCTTTCCAGATTTTAGCTATTTTAAATTGCACTGCTATAAACATAGGAGTGCATATGTTCTTTCTGATGGATGTTTCTGCTTTCTTAGGATAAATTCCTAGGAATGGGATCACTGGATCAAATGGGCATTTCATTTTTAATTTTTTAAGGAAACTCCATACTGTTTTCCATAGTGGCTGCACCATTCTGCATTCCCACCAGCAGTATACAAGGGCTCCCTTTTCTCCACATCCTCACCAGCACTATCATTTGTTGATGATAGTCATTCTGACAGGTGTGAGATAATACCTCATCGTTGTTTTAATATGCTTTTTATTTTGATGTAACACCATTTGCTTATTTTTTCCTTAGTATTCCCTGCTATAAAATATGTACTGGCAAACATATTGCTTGAGAGAAATCTGAGATTTTGCTTTCTATGGTTTCTTCAAAGATTTTTACGGTTTAATGACTTACATTTAAGTCTTTTATCCAATTTTAGTTTATTCTTGCATATGGTGTAAATTGATGATCAAGTTTCATTATTTTTGCATGTACCTGTCCAGTTTTCCCAGCACCATTTATTGAAGAGACGGTCTTATCTCCAGTGTATACTCTTGCCTCCATTGTTAAATGTTAATTTAGCATAATGTCTTGGATTAATTTCTGGGGGCCCTATTCTGTTCTATTGATCTATATGTTGATTCTTTTGACAGTACCAGGCTATTCTGCTACAGTGGTTTTGTAAAATAACTTGATATCTGTATTGTGATTCCTCCAATTTAGTTCTTCTTTCTCAAGATTGCTGTGGCTATTTGGTTCCATATAAAATTTTGGAGTCTTTATTCTAGATCTGTGAAATATGGGGATTGCATTGAATCTATATATTGCTTTGTGTAGTATGGATATTTTGATTATGTTTATTCTACTAATCCACGAACCTATTTTATACCTTCCTCTATCTCATTTTTTTCAGTGACCTGTGGTTTTCCAAGTACAGGTCTTTTACCTCCTTGATTAAGTTATTCCTAAGTACCTTATTATTATTATTATTATTTTAAGTTTCTCTCTGAGAGTTCATTATTGGTGTATAAAAATACCATCAATTAATTTTTTTATCTTGCTATATTGCAAAATCCATTTATTAAATCTAGTAGTTTTTTAATGTAGTCTTAAGGGTTTTCATGTTTTCTGAAAATAATGACAGTTTTACTTCCTCCTTTCCAATCCGGATGCCTTTTATTTTCCTTTTTGTATGATTGCTGTGGCTAGGATTTCCAGTACTATATGAAATAAGAGTGGTGAAATCAGACATCCTTGTCTTATTCCTGTTCACAAGGGAAATGGTTTTCTTCCAAAACTCAATCAGGAAGAACCAGGAAACCTGACTAGTCTTATAACTACTGATAAAATTGAAGCAGTAATAAAAAACAAAAAACAAAAAAACAAAAATCTCCCAGCAAACAAATCTTTGGTCTGAATGGTTTCACAGGGGAGTTTTGCAAACATTCAAAGAAGAACTAACACCTATCTTTCTCATACTATTCAAAAAAATCCAAGAGAAGAAACACTTTCAAGCTCTTTTTATGAGGCCTGCATTAGCCTAATTTCAAAACCAGACTACAAAGAAAGAGAATTACAGGCCAATATCCCTAATGAACATAGATGCTAAAATCCTCAATAAAATATTAGAAAATCAGATATAGCAATATATTTAAAATTACATACTCCATGTCTAAGTGGGATTTATTTGGGGGATGCAAAGCTGTAACAATATTCACAAATCAATAATTATGATACACCACATAAAGAAATTGGAAGACAAAAATCACATGATCATATTAATAGAAGAAAAATAAGCATTGGAAAAATTCAACATTTAAAAAAAAATAAAATTTCTCAGTGGGAATAGAGGGATCATATCTTAACATAATAAAGGCCATATATAACAAACCTACAACCAACATCATGCTCTGAGGAAAAACCATTATCTCTAAGAACAGGATTCTGACTTCATCTTGTTCAAGCCCGCTTTATTCCCATTGCCCCAGGCTAATAGCCTCTGCTTTAAATATACTAATCCGAGTATTTCTGCTGGTGCTTGAGTTTATACAAAAACAGCTTCTCCCTTTTTCCCTTCCTTGATATAAAAGAAGGCTGAATTCTGTACTTTTGTAAGATGGACTTGAGAATTAGATCTCCCATCTTCTTGGTTGGTGATTTCTTGATCATTAAAAGTTTTTACTCTCAACTATGACCATTTGAGTTTTGGCCTTTCAAAGTTGGGCTGGTAACCATGTAACTTTAAATAAGTTTATCTTTACACTAAACAGAGTTAAGTGATATAACTGCTTCAAACTAGAATTTTAAAAAATTAACTCATTATTTTGAACTTTCATTCTCATAAGGGAAATACATTATTTTTCTTGTGAAATACTTTTTTCGTATTATATATGATTTAAAGAAAAAAATGTAATATTCACAAATTTTAGAATCTCTGATTTTATATATTCAGCATTAAGTAGTCTGTCTAAATATCACATACTATTTTAACACCTTCAACATCACCAACAAATAATTATTCATATGTTTTAAGACTTAGGGACAGATATATAATTTACATTCTGAGGTGGTTAACTCACAGTTGGATAATTTTGTTGGCAAATATCTTTTTTTTATAGTTCTTTATATGTTTCCTCCATTAATTATTCTTGTTCTGTCATGTGAATTTTTACATAGAAATGAAATAAAGTGTCTTTCATATGCTAATTTTAGTATAAAAGCAGACTACTCTAAAAAATCCTATTTAACTGTCCCCACTTTTTTTGAGCCATGCTTTATAGCTATAAGATTTTATTTTATCTTATATTTATTTGTATTTGTATTTTTATAGTCTTTTATAAATATACACACTACAGCTTGCTGCAGATTTATAAGTCAAGGGAACTTATAATAATGTGACTATGTCATCTTTAAATCTTATGAACTATGTAAAATTATGTGCAAAATATTATTTTCATGAACATTTATTCTTGTTATGAATTCCAATAATTTTCATCAGACTCCCAAAATATCAGAAGCCTCTCAAAACTTGACTAATTTATAGGACAGTAATCACTACCTTTTTGATACTCTACCAACAATAAAGAAAAATTAACAATTGTGAAACGGCTTGCTTTCTTGATTATCACATCCTCGTGAGTATTTCTGAAGAAAATTAGACAGCCTAAAATTATATACAACACATCATCATGATTGGCAGGTTCTGTATTTGATCATTCCCCTGCTGGCTAAAACGTATTTGTAACTCCAAATCATTACTCAGGTGCTTTTTGCATGTCATGTGTGCACAGGCGCACACAGTGAAGGTGGACATCACCGTGTATGCACGTTGCAGCTGAGGTGAATAAGGTAGCTCTCTGCCTTCTTATTTCAGCTTTCACTCTGTAATCAATTATCCTTCTCTTGTTCTATGTAAGGCTACACTTTCCACAGATTTGTTCTTTTCATTTTGGTGATAGTTTTTTCATTTTTTAAAAATGATCATCAAGAGAAGTGCTGAGGTACTGTCCAGTGTTTTAACATTAATTTTAAAAAGGCTGTTTTGGGCCTTATGGAGAAACTACTTATTAGATTAGCTTTATTCAGGCATAGGTTATAGTGCTAGTGGTTGTGACTTTAATGTTAAAGTCAATAATATATTACTATGTGTGAAACAATGAAGAAGAATATAAGCTGTTTTTAAACAGAATTGGGTAAAACAAGGTTGCATATTGATCAGTTGGTATAAATATGACCAGAAACTCACAGGGACCTACCACACCAGTATTCTATCTAGGAGCAATGGTTCAGTGTTTACTAATTTAGTGTTCCTGGCAACTTTGTAGAATATCACCACCAACAACCATGAGCAACTGGAATTGAGTTTGCATTTGAATAGTTTAAAAAAAAAACTCTTAAAAATTATCATATATTATTTTATCTCTTTTTCCCCCCAGTTATTGCTATTTTGGAACCATGGTTTCAGTAACATTTTAGAATAGAGTCATACTTTTTGTGTATATTTATCCAAATGATCAAAAATGTATCTAAGTGTTATGGTTATATTTTCGGGTAATATTTAAAATAATATTTTAAATAATATTACCAGTTTGAAGGACAAATACATCATTTAATTGAAAATGTTTATTTAGCCTGGCTGGTGTTGCTAGAGGTTGAGTGTTGACCCATGAACCAAGAGGTCACTTGTTCAATTCCCAGTCAGGGCATATGCCCAGATTGCAGGCTTGATCCCTCGTAGGGGGTGTGCAGGTGGTAGCCAATTAACATTTCTATCTCCTCATCTCTTCCTCTCTCTCTAAAATATCAATAAAACATTTTATTAAAAAACTAAAATATAATAGCTATTAAAGCATATTTATTGAAATTTTATTTTTAGATATTTTTTGTCATTTACTTTTAAAATCAGAAAATTATTAATCAAAGAGTTTGCAGATAATTTGAATGGAATAGGTCAGATAAAATGCATTATTGTTCATTGGATAAAGAGTACATGTTTATAGTAGAAAACTGAAGTTCAAGTGCTAATTCTGTAACTACCAGGTAAATGATTTTTTAAAATAATATAATCTGAGCTTTAGGTTCTTCTGCTATAAAATGAACATAATATCTGTTTAACACAGTTACAATCAGGATTAAATGAGCTCATAAAGGGGAAAACAGTTTGTAAAGTACTAGAAAAAATTACTATTGTTTTTAAAAGGGCAAGTTCACAAGTATCCTTCATACATAAAAAGTAGCATAAATATTTTTAAATTAATAGAAAATTTTGATTCAATATTAGGTAACTTATAACAGCTTAGATAATTATAAGTTGCTAATTACGTAATGTATTTATCATTGAAGCTCACAGGGGATATAACTTGGATTGGTAAAATAAAATCGTGAATTATATTTTGTGCACAGAGAATTCAGTTTACCTATAAAAGATAGCTAAAAACAGAAGAGTAACTTAAAAAGAGCCTCATTTGCCCTAGCCGGTTTGGTTCACTGGATAGAGTGGTTCAATTTCTGTCAAGGGCATATGCCCAGGGTTGCTCACTTGATTCCCAGTAGGGAGGCAACTGATCAGTAATCATCTATTATTATTGATGTTTCTATCTCTCTCGCCCTCTCCCTTCCTCTCTGAAATATATATATTTTTAAAAAGGGCCTCATTTAAAAAAATATATATTTTATTGATTTTTTACAGAGAGGAACGGAGAGAGATAGAGAGTTAGAAACATCGATGAGAGAGAGTCATCGATCAGCTGCCTCTTGCACACCCCCTACTGGGGATATGCCCACAACCAAGGTACATGCCCTTGACCGGAATCGAACCCAGGACCCTTCAGTCCCCAAGCCGACGCTCTATCCATGGAGCCAAACCAGTTTTGGCAAAAAGGGCCTCATTTTGAACATTGTGGATGTCATAAAGGCCTTTGTTAATAATTATGTAGTCCCTAGAGAGACCTAAGAGGTTTTTAAGTTGAGTTATATAAAGATATATCTAAGAAAGTGTATAGGATGGACTATAATTAGAAGATGCCTAGTGCTGGGAGAACAACTATATATAAGTTAAAAGATGAGAAAACTGTAATCTGAATTAGGATGGTGATAGTCTGAAAAAAAATGAAATTTTAAAAGAACAAAGACTTTTTATTCAAAAGTTTTTCTTATTTGATTTTCAAATTATAGAACTAATGTGTGCTCATTTTTATGATTGAAACACAATACAATACAAAGTATAGAAATGAAAAGTTAATCATCTCTCTTGCTCCTTCCTTGGCATGCACACACACACATATACACACAAAACTCTTCCACCCTTGAACTAATCAATTTTATCCATTTAAATAGAATTATATAAGTATGCATGTCCATATATTGAAGATTATTATTTTATTATTTTTTATTTTTTAAATAGTTTTATTGATTTTTAACAGAGAGAAAGGAAGAGAGATAGAGAGCTTGAAACGTCGATGAGAGAGAAACATCAACCAGCTGCCTCTTGCACACCCCCTACTGAAGATGTGCCCGCAACCAAGGTACATGCCTTTGACTGGAATCAAACCTGGGACCTTTCAGTCTGCAGAGCGACGCTCTACCACTGAGCCAAACCGGCTTTGGCTTGAGGATTATTTTTATCCAAAAGATAATTTTACTTATAGGAATTAAAGTAAATGAGTTTTTTTAGAACTTGGCAATTGATTTGCTGATTGATGATGATTTAAGAGAGGCAAAAAAAAAATTAAGGATAATAGAAATTTCCAGCATAGATAACTAAACATCAGATTATTACAAAAAATATGAAAGTTGGAGAAATACATACTTTTTGGTAACAAGTAGTAAATAAATAAAGTATTTCATTACTTTATACTAAAATAGATTATTCAATTAATCTAATGTATAAATTAAGGGTAGTGTCTTTATATTTATGTCTTCAGGTGTTACTTGACTTATAACCACATCATTTCAATATCTTCACATTACCTTCTACTCTTACCTATCAACTATGCCTCTTGTTTATAAGGATTTTAGGCATTGGATTTAATGCACATGGGATAATCCAAAATAAAAAGTTCTTTTAAAACAACCTTGATGGATCACATATTCTATCATATAAGGTAATACTAACTTTTAACAATAAAATATAATATTCACTCTTTATGTAAATACTAGTGGCCTGGTGCATGAAATTTGTGCACAGGAGGGGGTATCCCTCAGCTCGGACTGCCCCTCTCCAATCTGGAACCCCTTGGGGGATGTCAGACTGCTGGGCCTAAACTGGCATTCAGACATCCCTCTCACAAACCACTGACTTCTAACCATTCACCTGTCTGCCTCCCTGATCGTGCCTAACCACTCTACCTGCTGGCCTGCTTGCTCCCAAATGCCCCCCTGCTGGCCTTCTTGGCCCCAACTGCTCACTCTTGCCAGCCTGTTTGCCCCCAACTGCTACCCCTGCTGGCCTGTTTGCTTCCAACTGCCCCTCCTGCCAGCCTACTTGCTCCCAACTGGATCCCCTGCTAGCCTGCTCTCACCCAATTGCCCTCCCCTCCTGGCCTGATAGCACTTAACTGCCTCTGCCTCAGCCCTGCCACCATGGTTTGTCCAGAAGAATGTCCATAAGGTCTCCCGGAAGGTCTCCCAGTCTAATTAGCATATTACCCTTTTATTAGTATAGAATAGAGGTTTGGAGCACAGGTGGGGGCTGGCTAGTCTGCCTTGAAGGGGGTCCTGGATCAAGGTCCTAGTCCTCTTGGGGGATGGGCCGACCTGGGCAAGGGGGCTTGGTGTGTTTTACAGGCCAGCCACTCCCCCATTTGGGTCAGGGGCCCACTGGGGATGGTGCTGGCCTGGGCAAGGGGCTGGGGCAGTTTCCAGGTTGGCCACACCTCCATTGGGTTGGGAGTTCCCTGCTAGGAGCAGGGAGGGTCTGAGCAAGGGGCTCATGGCTGTTTTCAGGCTGGCTATGCCCCCATTGGGGTGAAGTAGGGGGTGTGGCCAACCTGGGTGAGGGGCTGATGGCCATTTGGGAGCAGTTTGCAGGCTGGCCAAGCCCCTGGCTTTGTCCAAAAGGACATCCAGAAGGTTTCTGGAAGGTCTCCTGGTCTAATTAGCATATTACTCTTTTATTAGTATAGATAAATGAGATAATATTTATTGGTTCTATGAATTCAAATATGGACGTATATTTTTGAATGCCACCATAAAGCCCACTGCAATTTATATACTATGTTACTGTAGTATCTTATATAATAAAGAGTAATATGCAGATTGACTGTCATGCTTTCACACAAGATGACTGCCACAAGATGGCCAGCAGGGGAGGGCAGTTGTGGGCAATGAGGCCAGCAGGGGAGGGCAGTTAAAAGCGAGCAGTCTGGCAAGGAAAGGCAGTTAGGGGTGACTAGGTCAGCAGGAGAGGGCAGTTAGGGGGACCGGGCAGGCAGGGGAGAGCAGTTGGGGGCAACCAGGCCAGCAGGGGTGGGCAGTTGATAGTAATCGGGCTGGCAGGGGATCAGTTAGGCGTTGATAAGGTGGGAAGGGGAGTGGTTAGGGGGTGATCAGGCTGGCAGGTGAGCAGTTGGGAGCCAGCAGTCCTGGATTGTGAGAGGAATGTCAGACTGCAGGTTTAGGTGTGGGATCAGGCATAAATCAACAGTTGGACATCCACCAAAGGGTGCAGGCTAGGCTGAGGTATGCCTCCCTCCCCCAGTGCACGAATTTTATGTATATACCTCCCTGTCTTTCAGTCATTTTGAGAAATTTTCTCATTTTTCTAGTTCATTTTTTTTTTTGTGTGTGTGTGTGTGTGTGACTATTACAAAACTGGTGTTTATTAAATAGACATTTTATTAATCAATATTCTGTTAAAAAAATCAAAGGTATGGTTCAGGAAGTTGAGTGAGAATAATGAAAGAGAAAAAAGTATGGAAATAGGAAGAGAAGAGCCAGTGTTACATCTGAACTAAACTTTGCCTTAAAAAATCTATCATTCAGGTGAGAGCGTGATAGCAAGCTAATATTACTATTTTTATTTGTGAAAATATATATTGATTTATTACTCTGAATATTTTGCATGATAAGTAATTATATCTCCTGGATAATTCATAAAATCTTTTATGCTATAATTTGAGATCTGGTGCACAAAATTTGTGCATGGGTGGGGTCCCTAGGCCTTGCTGGTGATCAGGGCTGAACAGAGTCAGGCCAATGAGGCCTGAGCTGGGGAGGAGGTGATGGTTGCTGGGCCAGGTGTGGAAAGAATGGATGCCAGACGCCAAAGCCACCATAGTTAGTACTCTGCCACTGTGTGGTTTCCTGCCTTCCCCCTCTTCCTTCCCTCACTGCCATGCCACCACTGTGGCTGGTGGGCAGCAGGATAATTGGGGCCTGCTGGCCAGGGGAGGGATGAGGAATGGGAGGTTGGCTGCCAGCCCTGAAGAGGTAGCTGACCCTTGCCCTCCCTGGGAAAGAGGCTCCGTCTGCCACCACCCACACCTGGTTCCCATCCCAGACTGGCGGGGGGGGGGGGGGGGGGGGCAAGTCGTGGGAGGTTGGCCAGCCAGGGGAAATTGGCTGTGGGAAGCTCCTTTTTTTTTTTTTTTTTTTTTTTTTTTTTAATATATTTTATTGATTTTTTACAGAGAGAAAGGGAAAAGGAATAGAGAGCTAGAAACATGGATGAGAGAGAAACATCGACCAGCTGCCTCTTGCACACCCCGTACTGGGGATGTGCCAGCAACAAATGTACATGCCCTTGACTGGAATTGAACCTGGGACCTTTCAGTCCGCAGACCGACGCTTTATCCACTGAGCCAAACCGGTTTCAGCTGGCGGGGGGGGGGGGGGGGGGGGGGGGGGGAAGGGCAGCTCCTTAATTGAGTGTCTGCCCCCTGGTGGACAGTGTGCATCATAGCAATCAGTCATTCCTGTTGCTCGGGTCATTCTGATTGTTTAGGCTTATATATATATATATATATATATATATATATATATATATATGTATAGACTAGGGGCCTGGTGCACAAATTCATGTATGGGTGGAGTCCCTCGACCTAGCTAGTAATTGGAGCTGATGGGGAGGTCGGCTGGTTGCAGGGAGGGACCATGGGAGTTTGCTTGACTCCAGGAGGGTTGGCTATGGGAGCCCACTGACCACCAGGGGACAGCTCCAGCATTGAATGTCTGCCTCCTGGTGGTCAGTTTGCATCCTAGCTACTGGGCAGTCGTTCGGTCATAATGGTCGCTTAGGTATATAGATTGTCTCCTTTAATTTAAGTTGAAATGGTAAAATAAAGTAAACCATTAATGGTTAACAGGATCAGCTCCTAGGCAGCATCAAAGGAATCAATCTGAATTATGAGCCTTCATTTTTCATGATTTAAAAAATTGTTTAACTAATAAAACTCAATGTCTGCTACATAACAGATGTTTCCTATGTACTATGAATAAATAAATGGATGAATGAGTGAATTAAAGTAGCTAGCTGATAAATCATGACCAGTGTAATAACAGTGAAAGAAGAGCTCAAAATCGAAGAGGATAAGGCATCTAGCAGAATAGCATTGCTTTTCTTTCCAAACCAATTTAATGAGAATTATATTCAGTAATAGAGTAATAGAGAATATTCTTATCTCACATGCATGTTGCCTGTTAATAAACAATTGACTATACAAGGTGAGCAAAAAATAAAATAGGTATAGAGTTTTTCATAAGTTTTTCAAATAATACAATTAATAAATAATAATATAAGAATACATTCTTGCTGAAACCGGTTTGGCTCAGTGGATGGAGCATCGGCCTGCGGACTAAAGGGTCCCAGGTTCAATTCCGGTCAAGGGCATGTGCCTTGGTTGGGGGCACATCCCCAGTGGGGGGCGTGCAGAAGGCAGCTGATGGATGTTTCTCTCTCATCCATGTTTCTAACTCTCTATCCCTCTCCCTTCCTCTCTGTAAAAAATCAATAAAATATTTTTAAAAAAGAATACATTCTTTGTTTCATCTACTCACAACTGTAATCCTACTTTTGCCTTCCTCTGTATAACTATTGCTGCTATAACATAAAACAAATAACTCATTTGAAATCAAGCTTTCTTTAATATAATTTATATTATAGCTATCTTCAATTAAAATTTATATTGGTTATTGACATGAATGTTTATTCAATAGCTGCCTATTTTACTTAAAATGAAAAAGAAAGACTGACTTTTAATTTGTTGTTTTGTTTGTAATTAAACAGTCATTCAGCTCCATTGATTGAGGGAGTATGTGGAGTTAATAATAAAGCACTTACATCTGGGAATCTAAACTTATAGAAGCCTAGGTGGCCCTAGCACCCTCACGTCGTCAGAAGATGGTGGGGGGTGTGCCCCCACATTGTCACAAGATAGCCGCCCCCACATAGTCACAAGATGGCCAACAGGGAAGGGTAGTTTGGGGATACAAGGCCTGCAGGGGAGGGCAATTGGGGGTGACAAGGCTTGCAGGAGAGGGCAGTTGGGGACAACTCAGTTGGCAGGAGAGGACAGTTGGGGGTAGCAGGGGAGGGTAGTTGGGAGTGACCATAAGCCAGCAGGGGAGCAGTTAGGGGGCGATCAGGCTGGCAGGCAGAGTGGTTAGGGGCAATTAGGCAGGCAGGCAGGCAAGTGGTTAGGTGCCAGCAGTCATGGATTGTGAGAAGGATATCCAACTGCCCATTAAACTGTCAGTGGGACATCCCTTAAGGGGTCTTATATTGGAGAGGGTGCAGGCTAGCCTGAGGAACATCCCCCCATTGCACAAATTTTGTGCACCAGGTCTCTAGTATCTATAATTACAAAAGCATAATATGCTAATTAGACCAGACAGACATCCTTCTGGATGTCCTTCTATTCTTCTGGACAAAGCCAGGGATGTGAGGGAAGCCTGGGTCCTGGGTTCCTGCAGCTGGCTGCAGGGAAGCTGGGTCCCGGCCAGAGGGAAGTCAGTACAGCCAGCCGGGGTTAGGAAGGCATATGCTTACATGAATTTGGGCCTCTAGGATGAATATAATGGGAAGTGACTGGTTAAGGTAAAGAAACTTAAAAAATTGTGACTTTCAGTTTATTTTCAAGACTTTGTAGTTTATAGGATGGCAAACTGTCCACTTTTTAAAGATATTTAGATACTATTTTATGTTATATTGGGAGGAGTATTTTTATAATGATTAAATTTATTTATTTTTATTAAATTTATTGAGGTGACATTGGTTAATAGGATCACATAGGTTTCAAGTGTACATTTCAATGACACGTGATCTATATATTGTATTTCTGTCCATCACTCAAATTCAAATCATCTACCATCACCAATTATTTGTCCACTTTATCCCTCTTACTTCTCCCACTCCTTTCCTCCTGGTCCTTACCATACTATTGTCTGTATCTATAACTTTAAGTTTTATATCCCACATATGAGTGAAATCATAATTATTAGCTTTTCCTTTCTTATTTTACTTAGCATAATGTTCTCATTGTCCATACATGTTGTCGCAAATGGTAATATTTCATCTTTTCTTATAGCTGAATAGTATTTCAATGTATATAGGTACCATATCTTCTTTATCCTATCCTCTATTGAATGACCTGTTAGGTGTTTTCATGACTTGCCCACAGTGAATAATACTGCAATGAACATAGGAGTGAATATATCTTTATGAATAAATAGATAAAAATTTTAGCTTGAGTTTAGGCATCAGAGTTAACTGAAATATTTGTTAAAGCTGTAATGAATGTTGTTGCTTATAAGACTGAGGACTGATATGGGCTTATATGGAATTCTTTTCGCTACTAATCATTATTAGGTTTCAGTGTTGTTATTTAAAAGAAAAAAAGGAGGGCGATAGCAATTTATACAATTTTAATATTTTCATTATAAATGTTCTAAACTCTATGTTGCATATGTCACAGAATTATGAAGAAGGAAACTAACATTTCTTGTAGGAATATGAATCATATCTCACAATATCTTCATTTCAAATACTTATAATTAGGATAACTGTAGAAGAAAGTAGATATGACAGATACTTCTCAAAGCTCTGCTCTAAAGTGTATTAATCTCATTTGGATACAGAGATCTAGTCAATTATGCATCTCTGGGGTTTCTCTTGCTAACATAATTATGTCATATTTTATATATTTATTTCAATACAAAGTTACATATGCCACAATACAAGTTAATATTTTCAAATATTACTCAAGGTAATTACCGAAGGCATAAAAATGTTTAAGATTCAGATATAGTATTCTATGAATCTATAGCTCATTCTATATAATAAATGACTAATATGCTAACTATATGGTCATCCAGTCATTCGTTCAACCAATCAAAGCATAATATGATAATGATATGCTAAGACCGCTCAATTGTACCCTGTGACATGCACTGACCACCAGGGAGCAGATGATCCATCTGGTAGGTTAGCCTGCTGCTGGGGTCTGGCCGATTGGGACTGAATGAGAGGATCTGGATATGCTCTAGAGCCCTCTCACAGTCCTTCTCCAGCTGGTCAACCTCCCCTGTTCCTCCCCAGCCCTGATCATGCACCAGTGGGGTCCCTTGGCCTGGCCTGCACCCTCTCACAATCTGGGACCCCTAAGGGGATGTTGGAGACCCAGTTTGGGCCCAACAGCAGAATGACCAGTCTCTGTGAAGTGCATTGACCATAACGGGCCTGGTGCTCAATGCAGGAGCTGTCCCCTGGTGGTCAGTGCACTCCCACAGAGGGAGTGCCACTCATCCAGAAGCCGGGCTCACAGCTGGCGAGTGCAGTAGCAGTGGAAGGAGCCTCTCCCATCTCTGCAGCAGCATTAAGGATGTCTGACTGCCAGTTTAGGTCTGCTCCCCAGCAGTTGGACATCCCCTAAGAGGGTGCAGGATAGGCTGAGGGACATCCCCATCCCCCCTGCAACCTGGAGTGAACAAATTTCATGCACTGGGCCTCTAGTTTATGTAATAAAAACATATACTGCCTATTTGATAATTTGTTATCAAAGAGGAACACAAGGAGACTGAGAGGAAGAAAAGAAAATTTTTGAAAGTTATGTCCACACAAAAAAACTAGAAAAATTATTGAAAATTATGTCCATACAAAACCTAGCAGGCAAATGCTTATAGCAACACCATTCATAATAGCCAAAAGTAAAACAACCTAAATTTCCATCAACTGATGAATAGATAAAAATGTAGTGCATCCATTGAATAGTATTTTTTTTCAATGACCAAATAGAAGAGAGAAATGACACATGCCACACCATGGATGAAGTTTGAAAACATTTTAAACAAAATAAGCCAGTCACAAAATACCAAAATTTCAAATGAAATATCCAGAATAGGATATCTAAGAGACAGACAATGGACTGGTTGCTAATGGCTTGGGGAATTGGGTTGGGGAATAGTGGGTTATAGCTTCAGGGAGCAGGATTTCTTTGTGAGGTAATGAGAATGTTCTAAAATTGCCTGGAATTATGGTTGCACATGTCTGTGAAATACTAATTATTGTTAATTGTATACTTTGTTGCTTACTTGTATGGGATATGAACTGTGTCTCAATAAAACTGTTAAGAAAAAAAAATTGTATGGGCCCTGGCTGGGTGGTTCAGTTGGTTGGAACTTTGTCCCATATACAAAAGTTTTCAGGTTAGATTGCATGTAGGACACATACCTAGAGTATCAGTTCCAACCCCAGTCAGGGAATGTATGGGAGGCAACCCATGGGTGTTTCTCCCTCACATCAATGTTTCTCTCTCTCTCTTTCTTTCTTTATTTCTCTCTCATCTCCCTCTCTCCCAAACCAATAAAAGCAATTCTTCGATGAGGATTAAAATAAATATAGTATGAAGAGTACCTATATAATTCCCACTGAGTTTTTCATGATTCCACATTACATTTAGTAGTCATGTCTCCTTAGACTGTTCTTGGTTGTGACCATTTTTCAGACTTTTCTTATTTTCATGGCCTTGAATTCTGGTAAAATATTTTATAGACTGTCACCATTTGAAACTTGTGTGATGCTTTTCTCACAACTACACTCAGTTAATGTGTTTTTTGGAGAAGGATCACAAAAAATGTGATCACATCAGTCAAGAGTACTGTACATACTGTCAGTATGACTTATGGTTTATTTTAACAATAGTCATCTGGTTGGAGGTAATTTGTCAGGTTTATCCACTATAAAGTTACTGGTTTTTGTTTTGTTTTGTTTTACCCTTTTCTCTTTTATACTTAAAAGGAAATTACAGTGTCTATCCACAATTAAGGAATAGGAGATATGAGCCAACTTGTTAAATATCTATAAACATTATTTAGAATTCTTTTGCATAAGATATTTATTTAATAATTTATTTATATCAGTATGGGCTCAAGGTTGTTTATGTTGTATTTTGTACTGAGAATCTATACTATAATATTTATTTTGCTGCTAAATTATTGAAATTTTGTTAATTGAGAAGTCTTTCAGTTTATGCCTATGTCCCAATGATTGGTGGTTTTCTTTCTTTTTCTACCTGCCCCCTGCACTTTCATACTTTCATCCTATCTGGCAATACAAGATGCTTTGTGCTCAACTTGTGTATTTCTTGCCCAAACTCTAGAATCAGTCATTTCTTCAATGAACTCAGGTTTAATTGATTGTAAAATAATATTAGAAATCACATTAGAAAGCAAGACCTAAGTACTTGGTATGCTGGTTTCTTGGATGGCTTTGTGCCTAGACTCTTTTAGCTGACAAAGCAAAGAGATGCATGTGTAAAACATTTACAAATGTTTCTATGTATAGCCATCTGTATCTATATTAAATGAAAGCCGAGTTTATACTGAAACTAGAGGCCCAGTGCAAGAATGCATGCACAGGTGTGGTCCCTCGGTCTCTGGCCAGCTATTGGAGCTAATCAGGGTGGGCCAGCTGGGGGCTAGGCCAGGGACTGCAGGAGGTTGTCTAGCTATGGGAGTTTGGCAGTGGGAGTGCACTGACCACGAGGGGACAGCTCCTGCACTGAACATCTGCCCCCTGGTGGTCAGTGTGCATCATAGCACCAGTCAACTGGTTATTCCGTCTACTGGTTGTTCGGTTGAACTATCAGGTCGCTTAGGCTTTTATATATATAGTTTTTTTGTTTTTTTTTTGTTTTTTTACTTTAATCCATTACTACATATGTCATTCTATTTTCTTCCCCTTATTTACCTGTAAATTCTCATTTCAATAATGGGGAACCACAATTCAACACTCTATCTTCCCTTTATGTAATTATTTGGTTACAGTATACCTGTAAAATTCTGTTCTTTCACCAATATCCCACTCTTGGTTAATAAAGTTTTGTAGAAATTTTGAAATCAAGTATTGTGAGTTCTTAATTTTTATATGGAAATTGCCTTTCATATAATCTTTAAATTAGTTTGTTGATATATATACTAGCAGTTTTCTAGGATTTTGATTAGGATGATAAAGAATCTTTAGATTAAAAACAAATTAAAAAAATAAATTTGTGACTTGCCCAAATTCAACTAGTTAATGCCATGGTCAATAACTACATACAAATCTATCATCTCCCTGGACCACTGGTATGCAGCATTTGAAAACTAGACAATTCTAAGACTATTGCTTAGTTTTGAGATTTTTCCATTCACATACATAGACAACTTAAATAAAGCCAACATTTATAATTTTTGGATACATTTTGTATAGCATTTGGTAATATTTTCTTGGAAGATGTTTGTCTCTATGTTAATGAAAGATATTGATGTGCAGTTTCTTTTCTTATATACTTTTTAAAAATATATTTTATTGATTTTTTACAGAGAGGAATAAAGAGTTAGAAACATCAATGAGAGAAAAACATCGATCACCTGCATCCTGTACAACCCCTACCAGGGATGTGCCCACAACCAAGGTACATGCCCTTGACCAGAATTGAACCAGGGACCCTTCAGTCCGCAGGCCGATGCTCTATCCACTGAGCCAAATAGATTAGGGTTCTTATAAGCTTTTTATATTGTTCTGTTATTGATATACTGTATAGGCTAGGTTAAGAAGTGTTCTCTCTGCTTTTATGTACTAGAAAAATTGTAGAAAATTGAAATTATTTCTTTCTTTAAATGATTGGTAGAATTCACTAGTGCAATCATAACACATGGTGCTTTCCTTTTTGGGAGATTATTAATTATTGATTCAATTTACTTAATAGATATCACACTGTTCAGTTTATACTTTTCTCCCATTATGAGTTTGGTAGTTTTGCCTTTCAAATTATTGTCTTTTTAAAATCTAACTTACCAAATTTGTAGATATAGGGTTGTGTTTGTGGCATTATTTATTATCCTTGTAATACTTGTAAAATAAATTGTCTTTTTCATATTTTTCTTTTAAAATTTAATTAAATTTATTGGTATGACATCATTTAATCAGATCATGTAGGTCTCAAGTATACATTTCTATGATACATGATCTGTATATTGCTTTGTGTGTCTACCATCCAAAATCAAATCATCTTCTAGCACCATATGTTTTCAAAATTTGTTCTTCCCTTTTTTCTTTATTTTTACCAGTATCCTGCCTATAAATATATCCACTTAGAAATAAACTTTTTTGATTTGTTTTGTTGATATTCTCTATTGTTTTTCTCCTTTCAATTTGTTGATTTCTGACCTAATATTTATTATTTATCTTCTGTGTACCCAAGCTTTAATTTGTTCTTCTTTCTCTAGTTTCCGAAAGTGGAAACTGGCATTTTTATTTTAGATCTTTCTTTTCTAATGTCTGCATTATGTCCTATAAATTTTCCTCTACACACTGCTATTTCCACATCCCACACATTTTGGCAGGTTGTATTTTTGTTTTCATTTACTTTGTAATACTTTCAAATTTCTCTTGAGATTTTAAATATAATTGAGAAATACATTGTTTCATTTCCAGCTATTTTTTCTTGATTTCTAATTTAGTTCCATATTGGTCTGAGAAAAAAAATGTTACATGACTTCTTTTTATTAAATTTGTTAAGGTTTATTTTATGACCAAAATGTGGTTGCTTTTGGTGAATGTTTTATGCGAGATAGAGAAGAATGTATATTCTTCTAAGATTGAATGAAGTTTTCTATGAATATCAATATGATCAAGCTGACTGATAGTCTTGTTCAGGTCAACTATATCCTTATTGATTTTCTGCCTACTTGATCTATCAATTCCTAACATGGTCTGTTCAGTTCTATTAATTTTTACCTCATATATTTTAACATTATAATTTAAGTTCCATAGACATTTAAGATTGTTATATATTATTGCAGAATTGATTCCTTAATCATAATGTGTTACCTCTTCTTATCTGTAATAATTTTTATTGATCTGAGGTCTGCTTTATTTGAAAATAATGCAGTTCCTCTTGTTTTGTTTTCATTAGTGTGAACATGGTATATATTTATTTCTTTGCTTTCACACATGAGAGTCTTTATATACAAAATGAGTTTTTTTTAGACTACACATAACTTGGTATTTTTGTTTGTTAATCCTCCGTGTCTATCTTTGTCCTTTAATTAGTGCATATATACCATTCATACTTAAAGTGATTATTTACACATTTGGATTACTATCTACTATATCTGTTTTCTATTTGTTGCCAGAATCTACTTTAACTTCCTTCTCTGATAATGTAATATTTTATATAAATCATCTTTTAGTGTATCAGTTGTACTTCAATTTTTTGTTTGTCCTAGGTTTATAATAATCATTTATGACTAGTCTTAGATAAAATAAAATAAAATAATAAATAAAGTATTTTTCTTTAAGTTTAGTGCAGATACCGTTTAACACAGTGTTTCCAGTTCTTCCATCTTTTGTGACACTGCTGTTATTCACTACATTTATTCATGTGCAATAATCACTCAATACACGATTACTTTTATTTCTTTGAACAGCTATCTCTTACATCAATAATGACAAAAATAAAATATTTTATTTTACCTTTTTATTTCTTCACTGAATCTCTTTCTTTTTATGTAGAAACACATTTCTAACGTATATAATTTTTCTTTTGCCAGAAGAAAATCATTTCACATTTCTTGCAGGGAATACCTGATGGTAATGCATTTCCTCACAATTCATTGTGCTGAAATTTTATTTACTTTTCATATTTGAAGGGAAAAATTGCTGGATATAGCATCAGGTGTATTGTTTTACTTGGAGCATTTTGATTTTAGATTGCAAAAACAATTCCTTGTTTTGTGGTCATTGACAATCTGGTCTCCCCATACTTTGTGGGTTAAAACTCTTCAGTTAACTGGAAAACTCCATTGTTTTACCAAATGATGGAAATATTTGCCAAAGTAGTACACTGTACTGCATTTGACATAAAAGAAACAATAACAAAAAACAAAAACACACAAAAAAGCATAGTTTTGTGGCAGATAAAAATTAGGATATGGATTTTATTATTCTACATTTTTATTTTTATATAATAAAAACCAATCAAGGAATTCTTTTGCTCAAAGAGCAAAGGATAATCATATTTAGTAGATGCTAAGTCACATATGCAATATAGAAACTTTGGAGGGCTCACTAAAAGAAGAGCTGAACATTTTCAATAGTAAATAAATAGTTTTTCACTACAAATATTTGTTCAAATCTATTATGGAATTATAAATATAAAAGTAGGTAATATAGAAAAGTAAAGATTGCTAATTGCAATTATACTTAAACATGAATATAAAAAGTGTTTTATTTTTTCTATAATAATCATATGACTAACAAAATCTGTATTTGATTTTTGCTTTGTTTTTCTATTAATATAATTTAAGCCCTCCATTTTATTTTTATATTTGTATTTAGACTTTATAACAAATTCCCAGTGCTGCCTTTTTATAGCCAAACATATTATGCTCCTCTCCAATCCTTGACTCATGATAACATCTAATCTCTTCTCCATCTATCATTTTGTCATGTGAAAAATATTATAGAATTTGAATCATATAATATGTAATCTTTTGAAATTGGCCTTTTTTCAAAAACATAGTTCCCTTGGGAATTATCAAAGTTGTATGTAACAATAGTTGGTTCTTTTTTTTTTTTTTTTATTACTGTGTATTATTACATATTATGGATCTATTGCAATTAGTTTAACCATTTGTCCACTGGAGGACATCTGAGACATTTTCAGTTTGGGGCTATCAATATATATAAAAGCCTAAATGACCATTATAACTGAACAGCCAGTACGACTGGTCACTACAATGTGCACTGACCTCCAGGGGGCAGACACTCAATGTAGGAGCTTCCCCCTGGTGGTTAGTGCGCTCCCACAGCCCCTCCCCCAGGACAGCCAGCCCCCATCATCCCCTGGTGCTAAACCATTCATAGAGACCTGCTTTGGGTAAGGGTTGCATATGTAGTAGAGCAGCTCCCTCGCTGTGGTTTATTGAAAGTCAGCCCTGGACCGAGGGTTTGTCTCCCTCCTGTTCTCTCCCTTCCTTGGGGGGCTGCCTGCCCACTATGGTGGCAGTGAGGCAGTGAGGGAAGGGGGGGGGCAGAGACACTTGTGGTGGTGGAGCACTGATGTCTGCAGCAGCAGCCTGCATCCATTCCTTCCACTCCTGGCCCCGTGACTTTGCCTCCTCTCCCAACCCCTCCAGGGCATTTGAGCCTGAGCTGGGAAGGGAAACCAGGGGTGGGGGGTGGTGGATGTAGTCTCTTTCACAGGAAGACCAAGGGTAGGCTCCCTTCTCTGAACCTGCGGCCAACCTCCCATGGTCCATCCCCCACCTCCATGCATGGATTTATGCTCCAGGTCTCTAATTATAAATAAAGCTGCTAAAACATTCATGCTGTGTTCTGGACCAAAGATCAGCCACTTTTTTGGTAAGCAAACTTCTATTTAAAGATATTCACAGCCATTAATTTACCTATTGTCTATGACAGTTTGCATGATTCAAATCTGTGGCAGAGTTAAATAATTGCAGTAGATATCATATAATTTGCAAGTTTAAAATATTTACTATCTTAATAAATATTTGCCAACCTCTGATCAAGAGAGCAGAAATAAGAAATGATGAATTTTTTAATTTAATTTAACCTATATCCTTCACTTTAAATGAGTGATTTTTTTTTTATATGTCAGGGATTTTTTTTTTTTTTTTTTGCACGTGAAGTTTTATCAAGTACAGTTGTGGGACAATAATGGCTTGTGAAGTTTTTTCGTTTATTTTCATGAATCTTTTACATTTTTAGTATAATGTTAAAATGAAAATAAACTGAAAGAAAGTAAGGGGGAAGGAAGAAAAGAGGAAGGAAGGAAGGAAGAAAGGGAGCAATAAAGGAATGTGACTGAGTTTCTATGGCTATTAAAGCTTACATTTTTTACTATCTGACCCTTTACAGTTAAAGTTTACTGACTTCAAAAACCTCAGATATCTCTAATGGAAAGAGAGAAATTGAATGACATTTAAGGCAAATTTATAAATCTGAGCGATAAAAGAAAAAGACCTAGAGAGATCAATGGAGGTGAGAGAGACAACCTCATTGAAATACAATGAGCAATCTCCATTTTTTTTTTTTTTTTGGAAGAAGCAGTTTTGAAGAGTTACATGATGTTAGATATTATACCGTGTATGAAAAACTAAGTTAGGATGACAACTTGGTCATGTGATCAATAGTTCTATCTCTACCCACTAAAATAGAATTCCTCTCTACTGAACTACCTCTTGGAATTTTTAATTTATTCTTTTTTTCTTCTTTTATATTTATAGACTTTATTTTTTCAGAGTAATTTTAGATTCACTGCAAAATTGAGGGTAGTTTACAGAGATTTCCCAAATACCCCCTTGTTTTCATTTGTGCACAACAACCCCACTTTGACATCCCCCACCAGAGTTGTACATTTGTCACAATTACTAAAACTATATCAAAACAGTTTAATGGTATTCCCTCATACCAATATACATACAATTCAAGGGTCTTAAGCGTTTTAAGCACATAACACTTGAAAAATATGCATCCTCTATTCATTAAACCAGGACTATTCACTGATGGAGTAAAGGCCACATTTAGTTCTTGTGAGAATGTGCCATGGATAGAGAGGGAATCCTTAGAGTAATGGCAGAATTTTGAATGCAGAGCTTTGTAAATGGATCAACTACTTGGAAAGAGAAAAATGGTGAATAAAAATATATATTTAATTGGCAGTTCCTTTGGAATTCATAAGGATCTCAAAATCAAATGATTATCACAGTGTCTTGTTTATGTCATCTTGTAGCTAAATGCTTTTATTGGAAAAAAAAGTAATGATGGATATTTTTCTTATACTGTTTTTAGTTTTATTTCCCTACTATAGGCCTGGTGCATAAATTTGTGCACCAGTGGGGTCCCTCAGCCTGGTCTGTGGGATCAGGCCAAAACTGGCTCTCTGATATCCCCTGTGGAGTCCTGGATTGCAAGAGGGTGCAGACCAGGCTTAGGGACCCCATAGGTGCATGATTGGGGCTAGGGAGAGATGTGGGAGGTTGGCCAGCTTAAGAGAGACCGCAGGAGGGCTCCAGGGTATTTTCAGCCCAACTCATTCAGTCCCTATCAGCTAGACACCAACAGCAAGCTAACCCACCAGTCAGAGCATCTGTCTCTGTTGGTTGGTGCACATCATAGCAAGCTGTTGAGTGGCCTGGTACATGAAATTTGTGCACGGATGTGTGTGTGTGTTTGTGTGTCCTTCAGCCCAGCCTGAACCCTCTCTAATTGGAAGGATTGGGCCTAAATGGGCAGTCAGACATCTCTCTCACAATGGAGGACTGCTGGCTCCTAACTGCTCACCCAACTGCCTTCCTGATTGCCTGATCACCCCCGTAACTGCTTTTGCCTGCCAGCCTGATCCCCCCCTAAGCACTCCCCTGACAACCTGATTGATATTTAACTGCTCCCCTGCCAGCCTGATTGCCCCAACCTGCCCTCTCCTGCAGGCCTGGTCACCCCTAACCCCACTATCCTACAGGCCTGGTCACCCCAAACTGCCCTCCCCTGCAGGCCTAGTCACCCCTAACTTCCCTCCTCTGCAGGCCAGGGTTCCCCACTACTGCCCTTCCCTGCAGGCCTGGTCCCTCCCAACTGCCCTTCCCTGCTGGCCTGATCACCCCCAACTGCCCTCCCTAGCTGGCCATCTTGTGGTGGACATCTTGTGTCCACATGAGGGCAGTCATCTTTGACCACATGGAGACAGCCATATTGTGTGTTGGAGTGAAAGTCAATTTGCATATTACTCTTTTATTAGATAGGATTAGATAGGATAGAGGCCTGATGCATGGGGAGGGACTGGCTAGTTTGCTCTGAAGGGTGTTCCGGATCAGAGTGGGGATTCCCTTGGGGCATGGGGTGGCCTGGGCAAGGGTCTTGTGGTGATTTACAGGCTGGCCATGCCCCCCAGGCAACTCAAGCAGAGACCCTGGCATCTGGGATTTATTTATCTTCTATAATTGAAACTTTGTAGCCTTGAGTGCAGGCCAGGGCAGGCCAGGAAGTTTGGCTTCCTCCATTGCTCTCTCCAGCACCATGGTTGCTGCCATTTATGTTGGGATTTATTTATCTTCAATAATTGAAACTTTGTAGCCTTGAGCTTCCTCCATTTTCAGGGATACACAAGCCTCCTCCTTGCTAAGTGGCTGCAGCCATCTTGGTTGGGTTAATTTGCATACTCATTCCTGATTGTCTGGTGAGTGTGGCTTATGGCTATTGTGGAGGTACAGTCAATTTGCATAGTACTCTTTTATTAAATAGGATTACACTTTGATTGGTTGAAAGTGTAATCCAGACACTTAGTATATTAGACTTTTATTACACAGGCCAGTGTTAATTTATAAATTTCAAATGCATTAGAAAATATTTTAATTTTGTTTTTGGATTTTTTGTTTTTGCTGCATAAATTCCTCACTTAGTGTTTTTTATCTTGCATCTTAATGTGTTTCTAGCTTGTTACATTAGAAGTTTTAAAATATTTTTATAATTTTGTTATAAAAACTAATTTATGATTGATTATCTAGCATAGTGATATTTAATGTAACCAAAAGTATTTGGATAATACATTGCTTTATTGCTCAGACATATCAAGAGCAATATAACATTTTTGGTGGTCCAGGAAATGCATATTTAAAGAAAAATGACAATTATTTTAATTTTAAAGTTTTATTTTTGATTATTGTCACTTAGGAGAAATTTTTATCAGCAATTTTGGCAACATTTCATTTAAATATAAATATCATTTTACCTGATTTTATAGTATAAAATATTGTTGAGTTTGAGAGCAAATATAATTCTCTAAAGCATAATTAAATTATCTTACCATGGTGCCTAGACTATCTTGACCTAATTTCAGATCCATGCAAGAGTTAAAAATTAAGCATGCCTTCCTGATAAATAGGGGCAAAGTATGAAACTTGACAAAAATCTGAATTAGGGTTACATGAGTAAAATATTCTTGAAAGTTAGGGTCCTTGTGAAGAAGACATTTAAGAACCCAGTGAATTACTATGCTGCTCATTTCTGTCATCATGACTGTCTATACTTCTCACTCTTTTCAACCATTTATGAGGATAAGACGAGTCATTACTGTATTAATCATTACATGGCTGAACTGAATATCTCTGCGAGGGCCAGTTAAAGTTTGTATTTATGTTTTTTTAGGAAATAAAATCTATCTTTCATTTTTTAATGCAATGACTGTGGTAGATAATATTCCACAATTTTAAAGGAGACAAGACTAAGGTTTGATGTTTGGCCAGCTCTGAAAAGGATAATTGTTTCATTCATCCCTATGGTTTCTGAAGAAAATTGATCATTCTGTCTTGTTTTCTTTTTCAGGGCAGAAATTTAGCCATTAGTCTCTATTGCCCCAGATCTTACCTACATCACAGAACTTTTTGCAAGTATATCTAAATTAAAAAAACGTGAAAGAAGGGACTAAGTTTAAATGTGCAGATTGTGCAGTCATACATATTGGTTTCATTAGGAATCTAGCTCTTCTACAACATGCTCTATGGTAGAAAAGTCATCAATGTTCCTAAGACCCTGGCAAACTGGAATAAACTTGAAAGGGTTGCTGAGAGAAAGAAAATTAATGCATATAAAGTCCATAGTGCAACCTCTTTAATAAAATAAGAAGTTAATTATTTCTTACAATATAGCTGCCTTTCATAAAATTGCCTCAAATGATACTGAAAATATAGAGAGTCTGCAGATAGGATTACTATATACATGTCTTAAATACAATCAAAATTAAAAATAAATAAAATCTATAGTATAAAACCTCAGAGAACTTCTAGTGATATCAGTTTGAATCCCTATAAAACTTTAGCTTAGAGCCCATTCCAGTAAATGGCACTCTCAACTAAAGATGTCACTATCACATTTTTTTTATCCTCTAAGAACTGCAAGTTTCTCTTCAAACTAGACACCCACACTATTGCTTGATTACATTTTTAAAATTAAATGGTGTGTACAGCTTGCATTTTCAATAACACAGCAAAAAAAGCCTTCATTCTCATAAGTCATTTTTATGAGTTGAGCCCCTATTATTTTAATGTGGCAATTAATTAAGTGCTTAATAAAACAGTGCTTCATTGTAGCAAAGACTGGTTGCAGGAGTTTAGTTATGGATGGATATGTCAGCATTTTTGTTACTTACTCCTTTATATCTTTGCAATAATTATACTATAAAAATGTGCTTTTGGTATAAATTTTGAAATAATTTTAATTTCAATAATCTATTCTTCAGCTGTTAAAGTAATTTTAGTATGACTTAAGTATAAAAAGTTGGTTAGTTGAATTACTTCCTTCCCTGTCTACAGAATTATTGTTTACCTAATATTAAAGTTTGTCTATACATTAATGATTTTACTTATTTTTACAGATTCTATTATTTTTTCTGACCAGATGGCTATATCTGTAATGAGAATAGAATCCTACAGAAGATTGGACTTTTAAATACAGCATAAATGTAGGATTATAATTTAATTATATCTTGATAAGAAAAATGCTTATATACCCATGGGTCTTCTCAAAATATATTATTCAGATTAATATCCTTATGACAATGTTCCGAAATAGACATTTAAACTGAAATAATTATTTGTTCCATTTTAATAATCACATACTGACTAAGAGTTCAGAAATTGAGAATTTAGAAATCCTCAGTGGAATATTTACCAACAGTTATTGGGTATTTCAAATTGTTAAATACATAAAATATTTTTCTAGTATTTTGACTGTTATATAATGATATAAAATCATTCAAAATACACAGAAATAAATATTTATTAAGATATATTTTCTCTAGTTAGTAAATATGAAAATTTTAGTAAAATAATGGGATTTTAGGAGAATTTTTAACTAGATAGGTTAGAAAGCAAATGATACATTTAAATGAAAAGCTTATTTAACATAAAATACTTGACACTCTTCTAAAATAACTAAACCAAAGAGCTGCATTTTTCTTTAGAAAGTGGCTTGTTTTGGAAAAAGTTGATACACAAAAGAGAAGTAGAATTATGTGGCATATGTTAGACTATGGGTGTGTCTCCCTTTCCTGTGTTAGCACCCAATTATAATCAGACAAACATAAAACATAAAACATGTTGACTGTGCACATATATAATGAAACACAGAACAATATATAAACTATTCATAATATCCAAAAGAATGATACTTATAAACACACAAGAGTTTAAGGGGCACTTCTACCATTTGAACTCAGGAAATATTGAGTCTAACCCTTAATAAAAAGAAATGGATAAAATACATGGATGTAGAAAATACTAGTATACCTAGTATGGGGTTTCAAAAAATTATCTATTAATATATTTCAATCCTTGAGTTTTGTTTCCAAACCATGTTTTTAAATATAATTCAATGTAATAGATTCAGATATAAAAATTTTGCATAAATGCAATTAGTTAAATCTGTCTATTTTGTATTTTTTTTTTATTTTTTTATTTTTTTGCCAAGTGATTCTAATTAGGTCCTAGGAGATGTTTGTGACTAGGCCAGTGGGACATAATGTGCAATTTAAGGACCTAGCCCATTGTTACTGTACTCACTAGGAATTTTGACTTTTTAATAGTGTGTCTCAATATAATATATAATGAAATGCTACTGTTACCAAAAAATTAGTGGGCCAGATTTCCCTGACACAGTGGGCAAGGGATGATGGCTCTTAGAAAAATAAAATAATTTTTCTAAGATTCACAGAAGACAACAAATGATTTTTATTGGTGTGATGTTACCTTCCTCAGGTTTTAAAGTCCATATCCCTTAAGCCAGTCCTGAAAAAGGTTCAGCTGCGGCTCCAGTAGAGCCAAAAACAACGCCAGTATCCAGAGCTTCTGCCTCATGTTGCACGGAATTCAGTGCAGCATACAAGCTAATTAAAGTCCATCAGTCCATTGTGTGGGTTCCACGTGGGCAAATACAGGGGAGCGTGGCCTCGGCCACAGGAGTCACAGGAGTGCAGACAAGCAGGAGAGGCAAGAGAGCGTGTTCTTTTGCCCAGGAGTTTAAATATCCAGGTTCCACTCTTGCAGTGGCCATGCCTTTCAGGCCACTGGCTTGTTTCCAGATGTGACTGACAGGAAAGCATCTTCCCAAGTCAGTCACTCAGACCTTACTGGGCATGCATCTAATTTCCTTTGTCTAGTCCCTTCCCCCATCAATCAACAGGGAACGTACTTGGAGGTGTTTAATTAGCAAAGCTGTATAAATGGCACGCCTATATCATCCAGTCTTTCACTCCTTTTATGTTAAATCATAACCAGGTTATTATAACAGTATCACTATCAGGTAGAAAAAAGTATAAAAATTTAGAAAATTTAACATATCAATATTAAAAGTTTATGTAAAAAGCCTAAGAGAATAATACACTTATTTTGTAATACCTTTTTGAATCCCTAATGGTTCTCTAACAGCCATCAAAAATCTACATAATATTGGTAATATAAATTAAAAGGCTAATTTTGTAAAATACTCTTCTAAATATCAGAAATTATAAAGCATTAAAGTATGGTAGCAACCATACTTAGGTAAAAACTGCCGTTTGAATTTTAGCCCTGCTATTCTGCGTCAGCACTCACTTACTTGCTTAAACAACAGGGTAGTTGCCTCACCTTCCAGACTGAGACCTGGAGGCTAAGGCAATTTTCCTGTGCCTGTGGACCAGGACCACAGGAGATTGATTCCCGCTGACTCAGTAGCTTCAGGAGTAGAAACTGCAGATAAACTTTAGAGATTAATTTTGCTCAGCTCTGCTTCTGTACTATCTGCTTTCGCAAGATAGGGCCACATTCTAATGTCCAGCAGGATGTGGCTGGGAGCCGCCCTGCGGGCTGTTCCCAGCCTTTGGAATTTAGAATTAAGAGCAAAGGAAAATTTTTGTGATTTGGACCTTTAAAAGGGACTGCCTACACCTGGAAAGGCGCAGTTGTGAGTGTAGCCACCTGCAGGTGGTGCTCTTGCAGCCGTCCTGGCCAGTTCAATAAATCCTTGCCTGCTTTTATTTAATCAATTAGCAGCCTCCGGTGGTCTCATTTTGAACCCAGGGTTCGACCTCATAACAAACATCAAAATTATTTTATAAAGAACACTTTGACCAATTTTAAGAGGTCAATGTAAATAATGTGTGTTCTTTCTTTCCATTTGCAAATCATTGAAAACAAGAATAAAAAATATAGAAAACATTTTTTAAAATATATTTTATTGATTTATTATTATTATTATTATTATTATTATTATTATTATTTTTTACAGAGAGGAAGGGAGAGTGATAGAGAGTTAGAAACATCTATAGGAGAGAAACAGATCAGCTGCCTCCTGCACATTTCCTACTGGGAATGTGCCAACAACCAAGGTACATGCCCTTGACCAGAAATGAACCTGGGTCCTCAGGCTGACATTCTATCCATTGAGCCAAATCAGTTAGGGCTAGAAACATTTTTTATAAAATTAGGAAATAATCATAACTTAGCACATGGTAGTTGGAGCTGGATAGAGTGCTAAATACCATGAGTACAGTGAAATGCTTGCTGTCTGCAGAGGAAAATCCCAATTAGAAATAAGACAACAGTCCCTGAAGAATTCCTGAAATGTATAATGTAGTTGCATGAGGTACTACAGACAATAGAGGTGAGAATAGGCAGTAAAAAGCAGGAGGTTGATCAAAGAGTGAGGTAAGGACAAATTAGATCCCCAGAAAGCTGCAATTCTGAGAACCAGGTGTCTTCTCTACCCAGTTCATCCTAAAATCAGGGATTATATAAACTGGAGGAATTGAGGCAAAAATATGTGGACTGGGAGGCACAGAATTAAACTGTGAGAAAGCAGAATATTAAATAAAAATTAGCTCAATGAATGGTGAGAACTCTACAGGACTGGAATCAATTAGAGAACATTTCCTGAAAAAAAATTAAGTCTTAGAAAGACTGTGTAATCTGCCTTAGGATGACTCCACAAAATATTCTCACTCTGTCACTTTTGTTTAATGCCACCAGATAAGTAAACCTGATCTTACAAAAATTTTAGTCATTTTATTAGTCCTTAGCCTTTATGTATGAAATGTCAACAAAAGAATTGGTTTGATCTATTGAAAGTTTGCATCAAGAAAGGCAGAAGCCAACTAAAACAAAACAAGAATAACAGTAGAGCTGAAACCAGTTTGGCTCAGTGGATAGATGCCTGCAGACTGAAGGGTCCCGGGTTAGATTCCTGTCAAGGGCATGTACCTTGGTTGTGAGCACATCCCCAGTGGGGGGTGTGCAGGAGGCAGCTGATAGATATTTCTCTCTCACCGATGTTTCTGTCTATCCCTCTCCCTTCCTTTCTGTGAAAAATCAATAAAATACTTTTTTTTTTAAAGAATAACAATAGAGAGAGTAAAAGAATACAGCAGCCTGGCCAGTGTTGCTCAGTGGTTGAGTGTCCACCTATGAATCAGGAGGTCACAGTTTGATTTCTAATCAGGGCACATCACTAAATTGTGGGCTCAATCCCCAATATGGGGCATACAGGGGCAGCCGACTGATGATTCTCTCTCATCACTGATGTTTCTATCTATCTCTCTCTCTTCCTTTCTCTTAGAAATCAGTAAAAATATATGTTGAAAAAAAGAATACAGTACATACAGTAAAATAAATTGTTAAAATATGTAAGCTCTATTAATGTGTTCAGAGAAAAGAGTTATTGCATCTATAACAAAAATAGAGATTGTAAAATAAAACATTTAATACAAGAAAATAAAACAACAGTCAAAATAATTTAATAGAAGAGTTCAAAAATTAAATTGATGAAATCATTGAAAGTAGGAGTAAATGTGAAACATAAAAAAATAAAAAAAAATAGATTAATTTAGGGGGCTTGATATCCAACTCACCATATTTTCTGAAAGAGAGAATAGATAAAATGAGGGTGAAAATATTTCAATAATCATATAAAACATTCTTTGGACTGTAGGTAATTCTCTCAAGAATAAAAAAGGGTCCATAAATGACCCAAGAATGAAATAAAAGAAAGATCTAGCCCAAGGTATATGTCACTGTGAATTTGCAGAATGCCAGGAGAAAAATAACGATTCTAAATCCTTCAGGGTGAAAAAAGAAAAAAGAAAGTATACATGAAGTATTAGAACACACACACAAAATAAGGAAACCACTGTTTCAGAATTCTTAGTGTAAACAACTTATAGTGGAGATTTCTAATGAAATGAGGGAGTAAGATAAATCATTTTCTGATGAGCAACAACTTTAGAAAGATATTACTTATGGATTTGTTTTTACCAACCACTTGGTGAATATTTCCCATCAAAACATGTGTACACCAAGAAAAAGGGGAACATGCTCATTCATTTGTGAGAAAGTATTGGGAAAGAGCAGAAGGTTATTGAAAGAGAAAAAGTGAGAGCAGAAATACTACTGACAGTATCATGTGGGATGTATAGACTTAATGCTTTAAATAATTGACTGTAACACGAATAAATCCCACAATTATACTCTTTAATAGGAAAGGCTGGCACAAAAGTAAAAACTATATTATTTGAATTTCTATAAAATTAAAAAGCAGGCCAACTAATGTGGAAATCTTTATTCTAGTAGAAATCTAAATTAAAATGATGCAAACCAGACTTTAAAGGCAATATTGAATCACATTTTTTTATTATGACTAGAGGACTTGACTTTTCAAATATAGAAAGAAAACTTTCGAGCAAAGGTTTTATAGGTCATAATTAAGATTTTGGGTGAACAGAATTGCACATGCAAAGAAATAGGATAATTTTCAGAAGTGTGGATAAATTGCCTGCTGTGACTGAAAATCGTTCCAAGTCTTTGTGAGCCACTCTATGAGCAGAAATGATTACCTCCCATTTCATGAACCATCTTTTCTAAAGATTAAGAAAGAAAAATACTTTGTGAGCTTACAATTCTTCTTGGACTACTTCTTGCTTTTTCATTAGCATACTGGTTCCTTCAAATTTCTACCCTAATTTCTACCTTTGTAAACATTTTTTAAAGAATTCCCCTTTCTTTTTAATTCAAATGTTGGCCTTTGTATTTCAAAAGAAATTTAATATTGAGAAAAGCTCTCCCACCACCCCTCACACCAAAAGCAAGGGCAAATTATTTAACTTAGACTTTATATGACTTACTTGCTGAGTTCACATTAACTCTACTCATATCTAACATATGCTTTTCACCCTATACCTGAAAAAGAGATGGTCCTTCAATTTAAGATAATCCTTTAACTGTGTAAGCTAATTGTAGAGATAATTTATTTTGAAGTATTTTAAATACAAGTTGTCCTTTAAAATTTAATATACATATTTTGTGGTTCTTTTGTAGTAGAGTGGGCTTAGGGATAAAAATATATCTATGTAGAATAAGTGAATTATTATCATGTTTAACTGAGTTGGATATAATAGTACTCTTGCCATTCCGTGGTTTTTTGTTTTTTTTTTAATATTGCAAATTTTTATTAAGAATCGTTTGCTATTCTATTTTGACACAGATTTTAGTTAAAACATAATTAATGTAAATGAAATTTATTTTAAATCACTACATATATATATATATATATATATATATATATATACATATCTTAAAAGAGTCATGTAATGGAGTTTTTATTTCTGCAATGTTCAGTTACCTTTTAATGCATTTCTTCATGCTTGTAGTTACCTATGTTAATCAGAAAACACTATAATGATAACACCATCTTCATAATAATAGTAACAATTATAAAATGTTTCAAAAATACAATTATAGGAATGAAAAGCAATACATTAAGTTATGTGCTTTTCAATAGTTGATAATTTCCTAAACATTCACATCCATCACCTCGATTTAAAGAACAATCTGTCCTGGTAACTAGGTTAGATATCTGCTTATTTGTCTAGACAGATGGGCATGCCCTGAGGTTCATTCTTTAACTTAAATGCACAATTAGCTTTATGATTTTAAGAAGCAGCTGATGAAAAATGAGTTGCAAGAGCTTGTTTGGAATGTACAGCAAAGGAGAAAAATATGAGAGATGATTCAATAGTTATGACTTCTAGACTTGTCTCTTTTTTTATTTATTAATAATACATTAAAATAATTCTATTGTGTTAATTGGAATACATTTTTAAAACCTGACACAACCTAGATTTTTAACACTTGAAAATCTGTCCCTCAAAATAAGAAGAAAACATTCACATCATCATCCAAACTAAGAAGTAATAATCACTACTTATGACTACTCTAATATTTAGCAGGGAAAGGTCTCATGCTACAACAGTTAAATTGTCATTATGTCACACATTTTTTGAATAAAAATGATGGTTTTTACATTAATTCTTTTGAGAATAAATTTTGTCTTATTATGTGTACAAAATTTCAATAAACTAATATATACTATAGAACAGTCCCTAATAGATAACCCTTTAAAGAAAAGAGGCTTGTGTTTAGAATTTCATCTATCCTTAACTGATTGTAAGGGCAAACCCCTTAACTGTTTCAAGTTATTGGTTCTTCATTAGTAGTTTACAGACAACAATTCTAACATATGTCATAAGGATGTTTTGAAAAATGTTACACCAAATTCTGAAAATAAGAAACTCAAATTAAAAACAAAAAGGAAAGAGAGAGAGAGAGAGAGAGAGAGAGAGAGAGAGAGAGTAGAAGGTGATTGGTAAGCAACCCAGAACAGTTTTCTCATCTCTGAAAATTACTCAACATATTCTCAGGAATGTTGAATCAATACTATCGGTGAGATATCCAAACAGCATATTTAATTAAAGATATATATTTTCCAATATATTTATGGATGTTTCTTGCACACATTTTACTAGAGTTTATTATAAATCTAAGGGCCAGTTAATTAAAGCTTGTTCTATTCCAGAGTGCATGTTTTTATATCTGAAGCTATTGGCTAAATACTTGATGCCTACTTTCATTGATCTAATAGCAATTTTGAAACAGATGTTCTGTGCTCTTTACCATTATAAATTCTAATTCGGTATTATTAGATTCTTGATTTTTTTTTTTTACATACTTCAATGAAAAAAGTAAGTGCATTGATTTATAGATTGACTTGTACTTCACAGTAGTCTAAATATGTGTTAGAAGTAGCAGGAGATATGGAATTAGAATAATTTGGCATTCAAATTAGTACATGTTATAGAAAATTCAGGCTATTATTTAATAATTTTCATTTTCATTATCATATCTTTATTTTATTTAAACTCCATCATTGAAATAAGGTAACATAATGCAACAAGGTTTGGATTTGCTTCATAAGCTGCTATAGCCACATTTCTTATTGAAGATTTTAATGACTCTAAATAAAGTTCATTTATTGAGCCGAGTTCAGCATGGCCAGGGGTGAACCTGGGGGTGAGGATCAGTGAAGGATTACTAGTAAAGAAGACAGACAAGAGAATAAAGCTGGAGCTAGGTGGGACACTGCTCTCAGATGGAGAGAGTGCTATAGTCTGCAAGCCGAGTCTCTTTAAAAAATATATTTTATTGATTTTTTACAGAGAGGAAGAGAGAGGATAGAGAGTTAGAAACATCAATGAGAGAGAAACATCAATTAGCTGCCTCCTACACACCCTCTACTGGGGATGTGCCCGCAACCAAGGTACATGCTCTTGATTAGAATCGAACCTGGGACCGTTCAGTCCTCAGGCCATTGCTCCATCCACTGAGCCAAACCAGTTAGGTCTGAGTCTGTATTTTATAACCAGACTCCAGGAGGCAAAGTAAGGGCTTGATCAAAATGTTTTCTGTATTCTTGCGGGTTTTGAATCTACTCAATTACATGAATCTACTCAATTAAACTACATCTAGTCTTGTTTTGGCAGCACTTGTTGCACTTCCCACAGCCTACATCACTTAGCCACCTGGGACCACAGGTTTGGACCATAAGGGCAAGCTTACAATTATAGCCTTCGGGTAAAATTGTGCTGGGAAGGCTTTGCCCTCCAAGCCGGGACTTGTACGTGGCTTTGCCATGAGAGGACCGTGCCCACTCATTAGTCCGAGGTTTGAACCTGTCCAAATGCTGCAGCCCCTCTCCACAATTTATTTTCATCAGAATTTAGGGCAAAATTCTTAATTTTGTCCTTTTGACTTTATAAAAGTTTTAATTCTCTTGGTTCCATCTTATACTTTTTTTTTTTTTTTCAAATTCAGTTATAGCACAGAATGCCAAGACATCATCTCTGACAATGAGTAAGTCTTAGGTCAATTAAGCTTTAGAAACTTACAGAGGAAGCATCAATTTAAGCTGCCATTTTCAACCACGATTATTCCCCATTAATTGGTCACATCTTAAGGATGGCAAACAACTCAAACAAATGGAAAACTAAGACACTGTGTAGTGAATTCTTAAGGCAAGAGAGAAAAAAAAAAGAAAAAAAGGTGAACAAAATGAACTGAAAAACAAAATAGATCCAGAGACATAGAAGCATGAAACAGACTGTCAAATCTCAGAAGGAAGGTGAGGTGGGTGGGAAGACATCAACCAAAGAACTTGTATGCATATGTGCATACCCCATGGACACAGACAGTAGTGTGGTAAAGACCTGGCGGGAGATGGGGAGGGTTAGGAGGGGTCAATAGAGGGAAAGTGGGATATATGTAATTCTTTCAACAATAAAGACTTAAAAATGGTACGTTTTATTAGCTAAAGATGTCAGTCCATGCATAAAATCAGGGGTGCTAATCACAGTGAGTATGTTGAGACTGACTCTAATTATACTCACATAGATTTGATAGTTTACAGTTCCCATAAGAAGTGTGTATACTATTCCAAGGCCATGCACTGCATTCTACTTTATCAACAAAAGTCATCTTTATTAGCAAAGAGTTCTTTCCTCCTTTGCTGGGTCCATATGATTGATGTCCAGCTATCACTTACTGCAATGACATTTATGAAGTATGCAATATTAAAGAACACTGTAGGATAGGAGATGGCCAACTAAGGCCCAGGAGCACAGTTCAGCTCATGACTTATTTTTTTTTTTGGTCCTTGAACTAAATTGGCTTTTAGATTTTAAAGGAGTGGCAACACATAAACAAACAGAAAACAAAATACAGAGAGCAATGTGCATGAAAGACCTTAGGTGGCCTGAAAAACTTAAGTATTTACTCTCTTATCCTTTAAAAAAATGTGTTTGCTTTTCTTATATGCTTATATATCTTCTTCTTCTTTTTTTTTTTTTTTTTTGCTTTGAATTATTCTTAAATATTCTTATGCTTATTAACTGGTTTAGAAATAAAAAATATACTCAAACTCCTTTCTATTTCTTTCCCTAAAAATAGAGTCTGTAGAAAGCTTGCAGGACCCAGTTATTTTTATTATTTTGTCACTATATATTTTCCAATTCTATCCTCTCTAAGCTCCCATAAATAAGAAGTATAAGTTATAATTCAACATGAAGAAAAATGGGATCATAATTTATAATATATCAATTGATCCTAAATAAAGCAGCTAAAGAGAGAAAGACGAATAAGAAGAGATGGAATACATAGAAAAACAGCTAGTATAATGTTTTAACATGAACATAGCATAAATCATATAAAATATAAGTGTTATGAACCTACCAATTAAGAGATTGTCAGGTTGGGTAAAAATATAAGGCCTAACTCTGTGCTTTCTATAAGAAACCCACTTCCAATATAATAACATAGGTTACACATTAAAGGGGTGGATCACTTATCTAAAAGACAATATGTCAGACAAAGTGGACATCAAAATAAGGAGTATTACCATGGGTAAAAAGTGTCATTACATAACAATAGAAGTGTCAATTATTTCACAAGATATAATAGTTCTAATGTTTGTAAACTTAAGAAGAGAATTTCAATATAAAATTAAATAAATAAAATTTAAAGAAATTGGTAAGTCCACAATTATAACTCTAAACATTAACTTTCCTTTTAATAAAATATAGAATATTTTTTTAGAAAATTCAGTAAAAGAATATAGAAGGCCTAAAATAAAACATCAATCAACCTGAAGTCATGACACACTTCATCCAACAACAGGAGAATACATTTTAGTCAATTGCACAAGAAACGTTCACCAACATAGACCATATTCTGAGTGTAAAACAAACATCAGTAAATTGAACTGGATACATATGAATGCTTTTTGCTATTCGGCTTTGAGAATCTTGCAATTCATTTCACAGAGTGTCATTAAATTTACATTCTATTACTTTCCCTACTCTTATGTATTATGGCAGTGCTAAGTATAGAGATGTAAAACAAAACAATCAAAACAAAAAATGGGAAAAATATGGAAGATTATTACTTACTCTGAGATACTGTTTTGTCATAATCATGGAAAGTAAACTTAGTTGTCAATTTTGAACATTTACTCTGAGTTTTTATCAAAAAGTCATACCATACCTAGAGGAGTTATCATGGTTCAGATATGATAATATAGTACAGCAATCAAAGTCTGTCTACTTCATGTCAAAATGTCTATTACATTGTGTGTTTCACAGCATTTAAGAACTAGATAAATGTACTGTCTATTTAGCTAAAGGAAACAACATATGCTGTAGGTTATAAATAGGTATTCAATTAATCCCTAACAGGGCAAATGAGTCATGTACAATAAAAGAAATATGATTAAGAGCAAAAAATATTTATAAATTAAGCTATTGTTAGTATTAAGAAGGATAACAGTTGTTTTGATTTTAGGAAATTATTTTAAAATGTATTATATAACTTTTGTACAAGATGAATTCATGAATATAAATTCATATACAATAGAAAGCCATATCTGTATTATAGTCAGGGATTGTCAAATATAAGAGCATAAGAAAATGTTAAACAACAACATGAGCATTGACTTTCTAATGCATAGATATTTTTGTTATTAATGATTTGAAAGAATGAAGGTTCTTAATAAGATTTCAATAAAATTAATCAAATAGGAAAGTTAATGGAAGTTTATATTACATATTAAAGAGTAAAAAAATAAAAGAACTACATTGTAGGATGATAAAGAGATAATTAGATAAAATAAAACATATGGAAATACAAACCAAAGCTTATGAAGAAAAAAATTGAGAGGCATGCTATTAATGCAATGGGTTGTTTGGAAAAATATAATTTATTAGTGTCTTTAAAGGGTAGTACTGAACTGCAAATTAAATGAGTGAGCATTGTGCTGTGGCACTAGGAAATATCAGTGTGTGCATGACTCAATATTCAGAGTTTGTCTGTCATTATAGAAGGCATTTGTATTCATTCAAGTGCTCCTGGTGAGAACTAAATTACATATTTTAAAAATCTGAGGCTGTTATGATCATGAAATATAAACAGCATTAAATAGTTTTAAGAGAAAAGCATGGCTCAGAACCTTGGAAAAATGATAAATATAATTTTAGAAAATAATTTTTCCTGAGTAAAATCCTCACAGTGAAATTACTGAGCATATTAAAAAAATATGCATTTTTCCCTGGCCAGGTAGTGCAGTTGATTAGAGGATTGGCTTGATATGCAATTTGGCAGATTCAGTCAGGCACATACAAAAATTAATCAATAAATGCATAAGTAAGCGTAATAACAAATTGGTCTCTATCTCTATCTCTATCTCTATCTCTATCTCTATCTCTCCCTTCCAATCTCTCTAATAATCAACCATTTTATATTTTTAGCCATATTAGGAGTAAAGTTGGAAGGAAAGAAACAAAGTTGTCATCAATTATAAAAATAAATATGCATTTCAATATGTAATTTCAATATTTTTACCAAAATATTATAAAATAAGTGGAGATTGGTTTTTCATTTATAACTCATTTGAATACTAAACATAATATTTTGTAGTTATTAATCCTTACCCAGTGATATTTCCCATTGATTTTTAGAGGGAGTAGAAGGAAGGAGGGAGACACAGAGAGAGAAATAATGAAGTGAGAGACACATCAATTGGTTGCCTCCCACAAGCACCCCGACTAGGAGCAAGCCTGCAGCCCTCCTACATGTCCTTGATCGGAATCAAACCAAGGACCCGTAAATCCAAGGGCCTACCCTCTATCTACTTTGCCAAACTGACTAGAGCTTAAGCATCATTTTTTAAAAATATATTTTATTGATCTTTTACAGAGAGGAAGGGAGAGGGATAGAGAGTCAGAAACATCGATGAGAGAAAAACATCCATCAGCTGCCTCCTGCACACCCCCTACTGGGCATGTGCCCGCACCCAAGGCACATGTCCTTGACCGGAATCCAACCTTAGACCTTTCAGTCTGCAGGCCGACGCTCTGTCCACTGAGCCAAACTGGTCAGGGCCTAAGCATAATTTTTAAGTGCCTAAAACATTCATTTAAAAAACAATTACTTTTATTGTGGTGAAACATACATAACCAAATTTACCATTTTAACTGTGGTTTCAGATCACAAAAATCCTTTGCCTTTTAACCATGTTTTTCTTTCTTTTTTGTTTTTACATTCATTATTAAGTAAGGTGACCAGACGTCCCACTTTGGGCAGGATAGTCCTGATATTTAACAATTTGTCCCGCATCCTGTGGCGTTTTAAAAAGTCCCGATTGGGACTGTCCCGATATTAAGGATTGATTTGGAAAAAAACAGGGTGGGCTGAATGAATCCTGCAAGTTGACACAGATTGAGCAAATATAAATCAGGTGTCAGAGGGAAATACTGGCAAACGTGGCTTTCCTAAACTCTTCTATTTTATCAATGTGTTTTCTTCTAACCCGAAAGAATAAATATACAATTTTCCCAGTGCAAGACATTCCTCAACACTTACTGCTTCAGAGATATTAGCTGATCTCTCAGTTTGGCATTCAAGATATCTTGACTGCAATTAGCTCATTATTTGAGTCATTGACTCAGCAGAACAGAGTCAATGACTCAAACAGACAGCTAATCCTGATAAGGTTGTGATTCTTGTTAGGATGCTAAGGAATAACTCTTTTTTGTTTGTGTTTTCCTACTCAGGTACAAAAATTTACTGTGAGTTCATTATTCTTTTATATCACTCTTTACTTTTTCTTAAATCCAAAAATATTATCTAATAAATAGAAAATGTCTTACCACACATCTAATTACTCTGTTTCCAGAATCATGGCCTTTTCTTTATGTTTTACCTTTGCTAGGAATACCATTTCAATTCACATTCCAATAATAAGTTTACATTAACATTCTAGTCAAGGAGTATAAAATTAAATTTTTTTTTTTTTTTTTACATAGGACATATCAAAATAACTTCATTTCCATGAAAATTTAGTACAAACTGGAGTATTTTAGGTTATAAAAATAAAGGTTGGAAATAAATTATTATTAAAAAACCAGAGGACCTGTGCACAAAATTCATGCATGGAGTGGTGTATCCTTCAGTCCAGCTTGCATCCTCTCCAATCTGGGACCCATGCCTGCCTGTCTGCCTGATTGCCCTAACTGCTTCTGCCTGCCAGCCTGATCACCCCATAACCATTTCTCTACCAGCCTGATCAATGCTTAACTGCTCCTCTGCCAGCCCGATTGCTCCCAACTGCCCTCCCCTACAGTCTTGGTGCCCCCAACAACCCTTCCCTGCTGGCCTGGTAACCCCTAACTGTCCTCCCTTGCCAGCCTGGTCACCTCCCTTGAAGGCCTGGCCCATCCCAACTGCCCTCCCCTGTTGGCCTGATTACCCACAACTGCCCTCCACTGCCAGCCATCTTATGGCAGCCATTTGCATCCACATGGGGCAGCCATCTTTGATCACATGGGGCAACCATCTTGTGTGTTGGAGTGATGGTCAATTTGCATATTACTCTTTTATTAGTTAGGATAATGAAATTACCATATCTATACCTCAAAAAAAATTTTTTTTACCTCACTTTTTGCTATGGATATTATAAAAGCTATTTTTTTTTCTAATCCTCTAAATATGAAGACTTTTTTCCAAGATCTGTTTATGAGATTCTATCAATATAAAAGAAAGATGACTTCTGTTTGGTCATAAATGCAAGAATATTTCATTTTCAGAGCTAAACAGGAGTGAACTATCCTAAGTGTAAAAAGCTATTTCAAAAACAAAGATAGGAAAAGACCACCTGTGACCATCATCTATATCTAGAACAAAATCAGCGCATTTTCTTTGTGAGGAAAGGGTGTATTTGCCAGAGCTTTGCTGTTTCTCTGCTTCTCACTGACATAGACGTATAATAACCCTGAGCCCCTAAGTCATTCCCTCCTAATCAAGTTAGATACCAAAGAGAGAATATTACCTGCTTCTAACTCATAAATATGCTTTCAATGCATGGTTACTAAAAGAGAATTTTTACAATAAATGGAAGAACTATGACATGCTTATTTTTCAATTGTAAGTTTGTATGTTTATATATGTTTGTATGTACATGTGTAGATATGTCTACTTGTTCTTTTATATATGTTGTATTAAATAGCTTATGAATATTATTTACAAAGACATGATTTCACTATTTATTCTTTTACAGTTATGCTTGACTGAATAGATATCCTGAGTATATAAAATAATAAAATAGAGATACTTTTAAGTGCATCAAGTATTTGGAATCTTTAATTTTGTATGATAGCAAATCAAATCATGGTTTTAAAAATTCAGGTTTTGAAAATATATTTCTTCATTTTTTTGATCATGCAACTTTAGAAAGGAACTTCTCAATTTTTTTGTGTAATATTATGAAAGTAATTTCACCTTTCTGATTGTATTCTTTAAGTCACTGTTCTAATATATATAGTTCTTTAATTCTGTGAGTTGATAAATTAAGTACAACACACGTATCAACTTTAACACTCTAATGTTCTTTGTCTTTCAAGTTCAAGCTCTCCTTTATTCAATTAAGATGCATCATGTGTCAAGGTCTATGGTAGACAAAGAAGACAAAATTACACTAAACCAAATTTATCAACATGGAATACTGCGGGAAGCCACCACTTGCCAATACTGTCATGAGCATGCACCAAGGAATGCGGGAGGTCAATGGACCTTGAGCATTAGCAGGGCTGATGCTAGGCACCAATTATTCGTGTTGAGATAACTGTGGCTTGAAGCAATTTCCTGACCTGATAGTCTCCTAGTAAATGCTTACTGGATCTTACCCGTCTTTACTAACCTTTGAGACTGTCTGCTACGTGTTTGCCATGCTTTACTGAGGGCAAGATGTGTATCTAAAATGAAATAAAAAGTGACTAGGCCAGATCTCGGTGTGTCTCTTCAAGTAAGAGACTCCACCTGGCCAGCAATGCCTTCTAAATTCATATTTCTTGTATAATATTTTCACTTGTCCCATGGCCCTTCCTTCAGATTCTGAACCTTGCCGTGAAGATTGCAGCAGAATGCAAAATTTAATAATTGGAATATTATATATTTAGATGAGAACTTAAATATCACTAATTCATTTATTAGAGTAAGAAATATTACCCTTCTGACTGATATACAGAATGCTTTGGTAACCAAGTTTACTTTTCCTAATGTATCTTTATGATTTTCCCAATAAGAAAATCATATTACATCTAGAGAAGTCAAAGAATCACATGACATTTAAAAGCTGCATATCTATACTCTTGATACTCCATGCTAATTTAACTCCCACCTTTCTGTCCAAATTTGGGAGTCCATCACTAACTATCCATCAGGGAATGTTTCTGTTCTTTATCAGAATTTTTATATCATTCACTGATAGAACTATACATTTAATGGGTGTTTACATTAAAATTTCCCTTAAATTATTAGTAAAAATTTAAATTTTTATATCCTAGCCCATATTATGTTCATTGGAAATGAGGGTTTTATGAAGCCTTTCTTTCTTAGTCACCATGGCATGTAGATCTGCATAACATATAGTAGATGCTCAATAAAATAAGTATTCATCAAAATATTAATTACTGACATAAGAGAATGGTAGTGTTTAATAATAGAATGGAGCAGAATATAAAGGGCACCAGACAACAATATGAAGAAATATAACTTTATTTTGCTATGTTGCACATTACACATATCCAACCTCTTTCACCAAATTAATGGATCCATATGAAATAAATTGAAGGTCCACTTTGATGCTTTACTTCTGAAGACACTGATGGATATGGAGAAAAAACCTGACATTGCTATAAAAGAGCCCTTTTTTCTAAACCAATCCCTGACTTACAAGCCAGCAATTCAATTCACCTTATAGAGACTGTTTTTGTCATCTTTGGAAAAGAAATGCCATATATATATATATATATATATATATATATATATATATATATATATATCCTGCCAATTTTTTTGATTTTACTGAAAAATTAATGAAATGAGTTTCAGTATACTTGGAAAATTTTAAAATATCTATTAAAAATAAGGTGGCATTTTCCCTTGTACTCTTCGTATAATGTTCAAGATTATTCTGAAATGTCATAATAATACACATAAGAATTGGGTATACTTATGTTTATTAAGATAGACAAATTCTCAGAGAAGGTGACAGAAATAATGCACCATATTTTTGTACTTTATCTCTTTAAATTGGCTATCCTATTGATTTCAGCTTTGTAAAAAGTAGCATCATCAATTTCAGCTCAAATTGTGGTTATCAAACCACAATCTCAAAAGTTAAGGAAATAAAATGAATCACTTTCAGGATTTCTATCTATGTTTCAAATGCTAAAGGAGCCCTGGCCAAGTGGCTTAGGAGGTGGGAGTGTTACCTCGTACACCAAAAAGCTCGCAGGTTAGATCCTAGGTTTAAGCCTCTAAGATCTATGTTTCTTTCTCATACATACATCCATGTTCCTCTCTCTCTCTCTCTCTCTCTCTCTCTCTCTCTCTCTCTTGCTTCCTCTCTAAAAATCAGTAAACATATCTTCTGGTGGGGATTTAAAAAATAAATTAGCCAAAACCGGTTTGGCTCAATGGATAGAGCGTCGGCTTGGGGACTGAAAGGTCCCGGAATCAATTCCGGTCAAGGGCACGAACCTTGGTTGCGGGCATGTCCCCAGTAGGGGGTGTGCAAGAGGCAGCTGATCAATGACTAATCGATGTTTCTAACTCTCTATCTCTCACCCTTCCTCTCTGTACAAAATCAATAAAATATATTTTAAAAAATAAATTAAATGATAAAATGAATAAAAACTACTCTTATTTCTGTTTAATTGTGATTAACAAATGAATCAAATTAAAAATGAAATTATAAGAAGGATGATTGGTCATTCATAATAAAAATATAAACAGCTACTAGTATTTCCTGAATATAATTGTAAATTGATTTGGGGAGTATAATATTAAGTGAAATAAGAAAATGTGGAGGATATGAACTAATGAAGCTTCTTATGAAACTAAAAAAAAAAAATCCAGTTTTTCATCTCCAACATTATGAAAATTAAGGGACCAAATTATAAAACAATCTATGAAATGTGTATTGATTGTATAAAGTTCTGGTGAATTTATATACAAAGAGAAAATCAAAATCTCTTTTAAAACAAGTTTTCCAAGTGCATGATCAGTATTTGCTGTCACTGCTGTGGAAATCATCAATTTGATATCCTGATCTTGAAATATAAAGTAACTCTTCTAGTCTTTTTCTCCTATTTAAACTTTAACAGTTAAGAGTGACACTGAAGAGTATATAGAACATTTTAGGAATTCATAAATATTAGGGAAGAATAAATAGACATAATTAATTATGATTGGATTTATACCATAACAATGATATTTGTTGCCCAATATCCAAAAACCTAAAGTGATTTAAATAACTAATCACTGAAAGATGATATTAAGTACTTGATATTCTCATAAAATAAAATTTTAAGATATGTTACTAGTAAAATAGCAGGTCTCTCACTAATTACCTACTAATAACTTGAAAATTGTATTTGCTAACAAAGTAATTGCCTTTTAGATTTGAATAAAAGACAATCTGCGATCATATTTGCTATAAAGTCAAGAATTTCAGGATGTGGAAAATAGTCTAATTTTTAAGTTATTAATATTAGAAAAAATGAGGAATTGTGGAGAGTCACACTTGTGATTTTTCAAACAGCTGTGGTTTCCTCAAAACTGACTATCAAAAATTAGGTTATTTTATTGACCCAATTTTACTGAAAAAAGTTATGTTGCTCATATTTGGATTAGTATTTACATATCCTCTAATCTATGGTAGGATGACTATTGGACAGATATCTGTTTGAATATCTTGGATAAGTTCACATACAACCAACTATCTGTTCATGGAAGAGAAGCTTCTTCAAAATCGGTCAGAACTTGATGAGACATTGAAGGCAGAGTTTTTATGTATTACTTGGCTCCCTTACTATGTTACACTGAAAAACATGAGAATCTCCTCATTCTAAGGTGTATCGATCAGTGGCATGCTAATTGAAACATTCTAAATTCTTCCATAGAAAATTTAACTCCAATTTAAATGAACGGCAAACTATATGGGCATGCTAAATCTGACATTAGATTTTGAACAAATATATCTGAAAATCTATAACAAAAATAATCCTACCTAATAAATGAGTAATATTCAAATTAACCACCACTCTGCTCACAAGCCACGTCCACCAGCTAATCAGAGAACATATGCAAACTAACCCCAGCCAAGATGGCTGCAGCCACAGAGGGTTGGGTTTCTCTGGCCACGGAAGAAGCCATGCTTTCCGCCTGTCCTAGCAGGCCTAGGCCTCCACTCCAGGCTACAAAGTTTCAATTATAGAAGGTAAACAAGAAATGGCTGCCACTCTCGCTCTAGGCTACAAAGTTTCACTTGTAGAAGATAAATATATCTCAGATACCAGGGCCTCCGCTTGGGTCTCTGGGGGGCATGGCCATCCTGAAAACCACCACAGGCCCCTTGCTCAGGCCACCCCACACCCCAAGGGAACCCCCACCCTGATCCGGAACACCCTTCAGGGCAAACCACCTAGCCCCCACCCATGCACCAGGCCTCTATCCTATCTAATAAAAGAGTAATATGCAGATTGACCATCACTCCAACACACAAGATGACTGTCCCCATGTGGTCAAAGATCCTGCCCCCATGTGGACACAAGATGGCCACCACAAGATGGCTAGTAGGAGAGGATAGTTGGGAGGCACCAGGCCTGCAAGGGAGGGCAGTTGGAGGTGATCAACCCTGCAGGGGAGGGCAGTTGGGAGGGACCAGGCCGGCAGAGGAGGGAAGTTGCAGGCAAACAGGCTGGCAAAGGAGCAGTTAGATATCAATCAGGCTGGCATGGGTGTGGTTAGGGGGTGATCAGGCTGGCAGGCAAAAGTACTTAGAGGCAATCAGGAAGGAAGGCAAGCAGTAGGGAGCCAGCAGTCCTGGAATGTGAGAGGGATGTCCGACTGCCCTCGAGGGGTCCTAGATTAGAGAGGGTGCAGGCTGGGCTAAGGGACAACCCCCCCTTGCCCCCATGCACAAATTTCATGCATCGGGCCTCTAGTAAGTAATGAAATTTTAAAAGTAACAAACACACTTCTGATTATAAAATGACAATGTGTGATTTGTTTTATGTAAAAGAGAATGGGGAAAGCAACTGCAAAAGCAATTAACCTAAAATGGTTAAACAAGTTGAATTAAAGCAAAATAAGACCTACCATTTTGTCAACACATAATTAATTTGAAAGAATAAAAATGACCAAATAACTTGCCTGGTGACCAGAATCATAAATATTTTAATTTCCCACAAATAATACAACCATGATAATCATGTTTATAAAAACAAGAACAAATATTATATCAGAATATGTAGCATTCTTTAGCTACTTAAAAATAACCTACTGTTAAGCTATGTCTCAACTGTATTAGAATTGGGGCTCTCAATATACTTAATGATGGGAATAATTATGGTGATTATATCAGTCAGCATGGGCTGTTTGTTTTGTGTAAATACAAACTCTTAGTAGCTAACACAGTACACATCTGTTTTTTTAATTGGGGGGGGTTGTTTTTTTTTTAACATTTATTTGTTTGAAGAAACAAATAGAATTTGGTAATACAAAATTAGCTGTAGGTCTGTGTATTTGCTCAGGGAGTTGACTTCCATGTTGTGGATCTATCTCCTTACGTTCTTCCATGAATGCCATTGAGAGAATGGTCTTGTACTAGCAATTACATGTGTTGGCCAGGAAGAGACACTTGCCATTTTTGTTCCAAATTCATTCACCAAAATTAGTTCAATGGCACTAACTAGCTAAAGAATAAAGGTAGGAAATACAATCCTGTTCCTGAAGAGAAACAGTTGATCAGAAATATGTGAACAAACATAGATATGTATATGTATGTATGTAGGTTATACAAACACACATATATGCACATATCTATATAATATATATGCATAAATATACATATATTATACTTCATTAGGAAGGAGGTTAGACATGTGCCAGCTGCAGGATGAATTTGAGAAACATTTTTAATTTTACCTTCTTACATCTTTTGTTACCATGTTTCCTAAGTCACATTTCAAAAAATCAAAGATCAAGTCCTAATTTCACTTTTATCAGAACATTTTCCTTATACTATACATTATTTGTACCCTAATGAAAATATATAGTTTAGGCTATCTGCTCTTTAAAATAATAAGAATATTATAGCCCCTATATCTTTCCTTTACATGTTTTGGTGGTTTAATTTTGGTGTTTGGAAGAAACAAATAGAATAACTATAAATTTTGGTAATGAGTATATCAGATTTGTTACTTCCCAACCCAAATGCGTTTCTTGCTTGTGAGGCACACCGCTGAGTAGAAAGCATTTATTTACTTAATTGTATGACTTTCTGAAAGTTTTCCTCAAAGAAAAACCATGATTTGTTTAAATTTTATTTTTAGGAAAATGAGCTCCTAAAATATTGTTGTTGTTTAGGATCAAATGTTTTGAATAAAATGGATCCATAGGAAATATATATAAGCAATCATAAGATTCAGATAGTACATATTGAATATATTCTTAACTGTATAACTTCTATTATAGTTCTGCTTCAGATAAAGAAATCAGTAAACAAATGTTAACTCTGTCACCATTTTATTTACAATAATGAGTGAAGCTATATTTTTCTCCTGACAAGCATAATTTCAAAATATTCTTAGTGTAGGATTGAAACTAAAGATAATGCATTTGAAATCCTATAGCTAAATAACTCGTGAGATTGCTAGTCAAAAATAAAACATTTTATATCCCATTATGGTGCTTTCCTATAAAAATAATAACCTAATTTTAACAAAGTTTAAATGTGTCCAAGTATTTGGTTGTAATTTGGGTGATCTCAGCTAGAATCATTTACCCGCCTAGGTCTGCAGTGAGAGATATATAAATAACAATAATCTTATCATTTCATTTGATAAACTAAAGACCTGGTGTATGAAATTCATGCATGGGGGCAGGAAGGGTCCCTTAGCCCAGCCTTCACCCTCTCCAATCCGGGACCCCTCGGGGGATGTCCGACTTCTGATGTAGGCCTGATCCCTATACTGGCAGTCCCTCTCTCAATCCAGGACTGCTGGCTCCTAACTGCTCACCTGCCTGCTTGCCTGATAGTCCCTAACCACCTATCTGCCCTCCCCTGCTGGCCTGATAGCCCCAATCTACCCTCCCCTGCCACCTGATCACCCTTAACTGCCTCTACCTCAGCCCCACCACTGTGGCTTTGTCCAGAAGGAGGATGGATGACCGGAAGATGTCCAGTCGGCCCAGTCTAATTAGCATATTATGCTTTTATAAGTATAGATGATGGAACTGATGCTCAAAATGGGTTAGGAGTCTCAATTCAGAGAGTTGACTAGTAAAAGTATTATGATTAAAATTCATCCCTCCTGATTTATGTAGTCACTCTTCTGTTTTAAAGCAATTTTTCCAAGCGTAATTACCTGAAATCATACTTTTGATTAGATTTCAAAACACATCTTAACCTTCTTTAAATTCATCTGTTCCAAACTCTGCCATTTTTAATCATGGCTCATTTTACGCTGTACACTGGGAGCAGCAAGTCAGTATGAACAGTACTGCCTAGATCATTTTAACAAAACACAAGAATTGATCTATGTACTGAATAAATGAATGAATTTCTTACTTTCTTTTTTGAGTGATTCACTTATCAGTCTTCTCCAAGCCTCCTATGGGGCAGTTGAAGGCAGTTGGAGAAAAATCACACACTGAGAAGATTGTTAGCAATATAAATTCATAGTCACTGACCTCAGCTGGACCTCAATACTGCTGAAAAAAATATTATTACTTTTTTTTTTGTCTAGTTTCTATAGTCAAACTTTTCTATTCTCCACACTCCTCTACCTATGTCATTCTCAGCAGATGGCCTTGCTGCCTACTTTATAGAACAGATAAACTATAAAAAGCACCCACCTCAAATCCTGCCACAAAGTCTTTAATTCTACTTGTGTCTGTACCTATTTATTTTTAATTTATGTAAATAGTGTTTATCAAAAGAATTTAACTTTTTCTCTGAATAATGTTTTTAGGGAATATCCATCTTGGAGTGCAAACTTTTTGAACATGTGTGTTGATGTCGGTTGCTTCTAATTGCTGCATTGCATATAGTGGTGTATATTCACCAGGGGTTTCCTGTTTCCCTAATGATGGATTTCTGAGTGCCTTCCAACTTTCATGACTGTAAGCAATTCTGTGACAAACATCTTAAATCATGTACATTTGTGATACTTGTTTTTTTAAGTTGACATATTTAAGAAACATAATCCTTAATCAAGGATATGTTTTAGAATTTTAAAAATTGATTTTTTTGAGATAGAAAGATAGAGAGCAAGAGAGAGAGAGAGAGAGAGAGAGAGAGAGAGAGAGAGAGAGAGAGAGAGAGAGAGAGAGAGAGATTTCTATGAGAGAGAAACATTTATTGGTGGACTCTAGTACATGCCCTGACCAGGAATAAATTTGGTTTAATTCCTTTACATTCTCAACTGTAATGCTTCATCATTTTTCCCTTCACATAGCTGATACAAAAACTTGGCATATTGCATGTTTCCTTAATTGATGCTGGTAATGTGTTGTTTGTAAATTGTAGTTCTGTAACTATAAATTTGAATGTTTTTTTCCTCATTTATTTAATCAAATTTTGGGTTTTCTCTTCTCTGAATTGGCTATTCACATCTGTTTACTAGTTGTTCTATTAGTTTACATGTATGCATTATTTTGATTTCCAGACATTTCTATTTATTCTAGTGTCATGACTTTATTTATTTTAGATACTCCTTATCTCTTTCAAATTGTCATTTTTCTGTATTTCTGTCCATGCTTTTGTCCATTGAAAATGAACTAAATTTGTCTTAATAAAGATAATCAGTTTCTAATATTGTCATTTGTACCCGAGGGTTTTAAGTAGACATTTTCAAAATTGAGGCAAAAAAATACCTGTTTAACAATTATATTTTTTACTTTTTATTTTCATTTTCTTATGTCTATAATTCACATTTCACACTGTATTTTTGATAACCTGACTCTTTTGTCAACTTGAAATTACTTTATATGTGGTACTATATTTTTGAAGTCTACATTTTCTGATATTAATAGAACCACTTTAGCTTGTTTATGCTTTGCTAGAGGCTTGATGCATGAATATTTGTGCACTCAGGGGTTTCCTCAGCCAGGACTGGAAGCCCAGGACTCCTCGGGGGATGTCCACCTGCCAGCCTAGGCCTATTACCCCTTAGTGCTACCAAGGAGGCAGGACAGGCTCCTGCCACCGCTGCTGTGCTCGTGGCTCAGCGGAGCTCCATCTGTGGTAGTGCACTGACAAACTGCCCAGGGGGCAGTTTCTTCATAGCAACTGGTCATTCTTGGTCGTCCCACCTTTAGGGTCAATTTGCATATTACTTTTTTATTATATAGGATGTATGCATAACGTAACTTCCTTTTAGGTGTTCCATATCTGTGGTTATATGTTGAAGGTGTTTCATTGTATGTTTGTGCATTTTTTTGCTGTTGATAATTACTCTGTTTCCCCCAAAATAAGACAGTGTCTTATATTAATTTTTTCTCCCAAAGTTGCGCTAGGTCTTATTTTCAGGGGATGTCTTATCTTTCCATGCGCTAGGTCTTATTTTCGGAGGATGTCTTATTTTCTGGGAAACACAGTAGCAAATAGTAGGATATTTACTTCAAAAGAAAAAAATAATCATATATTTTCCTACAAAGAAATCTCCCAGTGAATTATTTCCAGCTAGGCAAAGTTTTTGTATTTTTATCTCTTAAATACATTTTTATGTTATTGAGGTATCTATTTGGACTAGATTGAGTCAAGCAATAATTTCTTGGGTTTAGTTTCTTAACTTCTCTGAAGCACAGGCTCTATCTCTCTGTGCTACATGACTTCCTAAGACATTTCTTTTAGGGGTTTATAATTATTTATTTTATTAAAAATTGCACCTGAACTCTATCATATTACATATTCAATTTTAGGTGTACACTATTTTCTTATTAGATTTTTAAAACTGCAATGATGCTAATCCCCATTACTCTCTAAACATCTAGGCTTCTTTTTCCCATTTTTTCCTCCTTCAAGACAAGTTTAAAATATTAGTTCAGTATCTGGAGTACTAAAAGCTCATTAATTTTATTTCCTTCTTAATTTACAGCAAGCTATTATCCTTCCTATCTCATTCCCTTCTGCTACATTTGTTGCCTGTAGCTTTATTTTATGTTCTCACTTATTTTTACTTGCTATCAAGTTTTAACCAACCTATGTGTGTGAATGTGTATGAGTGTAATTGTGGCATCTTATTATCTTTATTTTATGTCAAGCAATTAATGTTTTTAAAAGACCTTAATATTTTATTTATTTTTTTTATTAAATTTATTGGGTGACACTGGTTAACAAAATTATACAGGTTTCAGGTGCACAATTCTACAACATATCATGTGTACACTGAATTGTGTGTTCACTACCCCAAGTCAAGTCTCTGTCTTGTACCATTCACCCCCTGTGGCCTCCTCCACTTCCCTTGATCGCCCAAGCTCTTAACAACTTTACAATGTTTTTGTACTACCTCTCTAGCTTAAAGATTATTGTATTTATGGCACAAAACACAATAAAATTTTTCATTAATAAAATTGTCTCCTTAATAATCTTATAAAGATACCTCCTCATGAGGATAATTCTTTCTCCCTACCCCATTATTATCTCCCCCCAACACTGCCACTTAATTATAAAGTCATCTATTTATTTATTTTAACCACAGGTAAAGCTTTGAAGGTAAAGTTAGATGTATGGTTATGGTAGTGATAATATAATGAGTTGAAAATTATTATACCCTCATATAGATTCTTATTTTTAATTATTTTATTACTATTCCTATGGACAAAAATATTCCTGAAAACTTTTGCAAACTGAAAAGATTATATTTCTATTAAAATGAGCCAAAGGGTATGAAGTAAAGGGAAATTACAGATAAGTAAAGATGCTGTGGAATACATCATGACTCGGAAGTACCATCTTAAACAGGAGCATTAATAACTTAAAAATCTATCATAGGGGAGATAAGGACACATATGTAATAACCTTAATCAATTAAGAAAAAAAAATCTATCATCTTATATCTGAGATTTTTAAAAAAGATATTTTATTTTATTGGGAAAAAATAATGCTGCCATTTACATGAGATTTTGGCAATTTTTGCTCATCTATTTTCTTTGTGTGGTATTTTCATTACTTTCTGTAGTGAAAGTCTCTTCCACAGAATTTTCCAATTGAAAACATGAAACTAAATAGTCACATAAAGCGAATATAAACTCTGTGGAATTGGGTGATGGATATTCAGGAAGAAATGTCCCTTTTAGCCAAGACTAAGTTTTGGAAACAAACTGACAACAGTCACTGCACTTTAATAAAAACCATTTCACTGCCTCAATATGCATGGCAAACTCTGCAAGTGTCAGGTTCTGATAAGCTGAGAGCAAGATGGCTGAAAGGTACATTTTCTAATCAACTTCTGAATTATCTTTGACTCCTGGTATGGCCTCATATGTGATCTAATTATGAAGCATAACATGCCAATATTTTTATAACAAAAAAATGAAAATTGCTCTTTTAATTCTTTGGAAATGGTTCATGATGTTATCCTTGTCCTGCTACTTCAAGGAATTTTAGACATATTCTTCCTCTTAAACTTTGTCTTATGACTAAAAGTGGCAGATACCAGTTTTTGGTGACATCACTTTTATTCTCAGTTCCATTATGCACATTTTGCACATTTTCAAAATTATATATTTTAGTAGATAATTTTTTCTAAGGAAATAGTTGGGTAGTTTTTTGTTTTGTTTTGTTTAATTAATTTTATCTAGGGCATGGCCAAAGTAGTTTACTTCTTTCAAAATAGAGAAAAAAAGAAAACATGCTTAAGTAGTGAAAGGTATGGTCAGAACAGAAAGGGATGGAGGATTGGATTATATTAGAAAATCTACACTAATAAAAGAAAAACATGCAAATTAACCATCACTCTGCTACATCCACCAGCCAATTAGAGCAAATATGCAAATTTACCCAACAAAGATGATGATTAATTTGCATATGCAGATGCAGAGTGAAGACTAAAGAAAACTATAGAAGGAAAAGAGAGGGAAAGCTAAAAGCGAGGTAGTGATGGTGGCAGGAGGGAAAGTGAGGGGGGCAGTGGCAGGAGGGGAAGCGTGGGGTCGGAGGGGGGTAAGGGGGTGGAAGGGGTGGTGATGGCTGGAGGAAAGCCTTCTGGAAGGCCTGTTCTTGCAGGAATCTCCCTGCAACGGGCCTCCAGTATATACAGAAATTATATTTTAGGTTCAATTAATCTGTGATCAGCAGTTCTCTGAGGTAAGATGAACTAATTTTAACAACTTGGATAAGAAAGGTAAATAGATATAGTGGTTTGTTCCCAAATGCAAATTCTAAGCTATAGTGTATACTAGGTACTCTTGGAAGCATGCTATTTACTCTTTTCAGGTCTCTCTGAAGCTTTGTACTACACATGGTACTGATACACAAAAGATAACTTTTTATGATTCCTGCTTCTGAACAAATTATTCCAGTAAAGTTGAACCAATGATGAGTATATTTGTAATAATAAATTAACCTTAGAAACCAAAGGCCAAGCAGTGGATTACTTACGATGTGTTCACATATTAAAATAGGCAGCATATAATATGCTGGGGCTACCATAACAAAATGCCACAGACTAGTTGGTTTAAACAACAGAGATTTATTTCCCCATGCTCCTTAAGGGTAGGTGTCTGAGATTAAGGTAAGATTAAGATTGGCTTCTTCTGAGGTCTCTGTCCTTGGCTTACAGATGACCACCTTCTCATTGTGTCTTCTGTCTTCACATGGTTTTCCCTCTGCATGCACATGTGACTGATGTTTCTATGTGTCTATTTTTTTTTTTTTTTTTTTTTATCTTCGAGGATACCAGTCGTACAGGAATATCTCCCACCCCAAATATTTCATTTTAACTTAATCACTGCTTCAAATGCTCTGATATCCACATCTGGCCATACTCTGAGACACTGGGGTATGAGATTTAAGAATGAACATATCGCCAGAATCGTTTTGGCTCAGTGGTAGAGTGTTGGTCTGAGGACTGGGAGGTCCTGGGTTTCATTCCGGTCAAGGGCATGTACCTTGGCTGCGGGCACATCCTCGGTGGGGGGTGTGCAGGAGGCAGCTGGTTGATGTTTCTCTCTCATCGACATTTCTGGCTCTCTGTCTCTCTTCCTTCCTCTCTGTAGAAAATCAATAAAATATTTTTTAAAAAAAGAATGAACATATGGATTTGGAGGGACTACAGTGCTGCCTATAACAAGCAGGTAAGATTAGAAACTAGATTACATAATGCATTATAATCTTCGATGGTTTTAAAGAAAAATGACAATTAAATTTCAGATCTGCTACTAATCATTTATTTGACATTAGATGTCTTACCCAGACATTACAAACCTCCTTTTACTCTCTTCAAAATGAGAGGTATAAACAGTTGATGCTATTAAGATTTTTTTTTAAATTTCACAGTTTCTATTTGCTATTTTTCAAATATGAAATAAGACTAGCATAAAGCCCAGCTAGTGTGTCTCAGTCATTGAGTATCAACCCATAAACCAGGAAATCACAGTTTGATTCTTGGTCAAGGCACATGCTTGATATCCAGCTATAGGCTTGATCCTGTAGGAAGCATATAGGAGGCAGCCAATCAATGATTTCCTCTCATCATTGATGTTTCTATCTCTCTCTCCCTCTCCCTTCCTCTGTAAAATCAATAAAAATATATTTTAAAGAAAAGACTAGTATAAATGTGAAGATTTGAGGAAATTTAACAGTATAACACAGGTTGTATTATTATCCTCTATACTCTTTAATATTGTTTATTTATTCGTAATTCAATGTAGTTACATTTTTTGAAGAAGAAGGACTACATTAAGAATAACTTTAACTCTTTGTAAAGCATATACCATATTATATCATATGTTAAATCCTTTTTAATAACATTATTCTGATTTATTCAGAGGAGCATTAGATATTTCAATTTTTTCTTGTGTTTATAAAATGAAAAAAGGGTTTTAAATATTTACTTGCAAATAGGAGTCCTTCCCAGGAGATCTTCTTATGAAAGTAAACCACCCACAGGTCCTCCTCTGCTAAACTTCTAAAATGATACTTTAAAAATAATATACACACTTTCAAGTAAAGAACAAAATAAAGATAAAACAAACAAACTTTATAACTATACAAAAACCTAATTAGATCTCATCATCTATGCAAAATATTTCCCATTTCAAAAGTTATTTTTTCTAAACTTAAAAAAGATTTCACTATGATCTCAGTTGCCTATTTATTATTTATCCAAAGCTCACATATAAATTCACTTATTTTTAATATAATGGTCAAAGTAAATCATAGAACCTTTGTAACTCAGCATGGATAATCAAGGTTAAAATATTTCAATACTCTGAAACTGGATTGGCTCAGTGGATAGAGTTTCGGCCTGCAGACTGAAAGGTCCCAGGTTTGACTCCGGTCAAGAGCATGTACCTTGGTTGCGGGCACATCCCCAGTATGGGGTGTGCAAGAGGCAGCTGATCGATGATTCTCTCTCATCGATGTTTCTAACTCTCTATCCCTCTCTCTTCTTCTCTGTAAAAAATCAATAAAATATATTTTAAAAATATTTAATACTAAAATGAAAAAAAATCTTAAGAATTATATATATATATAAAATTTTTATTTACTAATTCATTTGTTCAAATCACGTTCTTCTTTTTCTTGGTACTCCCTAGAAGACTCCTTACCTGCATCCTGCATATTCTATGTATTTGACTTTTTTCAACTTGGAATTTCTTATCTTGGAAATTACAATGTAAATAATTTTAAAAAATATTTCTATTTTACTGATCAATTAAAACATATCATTCCATTTTAGGCACATAGGTTGTTACAAAAGTCCATAGTCTGGAGAAACTAAGGTGGCAGCAGAGTAGGTGAAAGTTACAATCACCTCCTTCCCAGACTAAACTGGCATTGTAACTAAATTATAGAAAAAAATAATCCTAAATAAGCAAATGAAGACTTTGATTTACAGAAGAAACCACATTGAGACTGTTCCACGGAGGTTGCTGAGAGCCCATCACAGGGAGCATTGGACATTGACCTGCACCAGAGTACTTCCTAAGAGGCCCAGAATCAACACATCCAGTGTCCAGCTTCAGCTAATATCAGAACAAAAGGCAGTAAGCTTCACCAGCAGCATATCAAAAGAGAAATCTTGGCCCTAGCTAGTTTGGTTCAGTGGAGAGAGCATCAGCCTGTTTATCAACAGGTTCCAGGTTTGATTCTGGCCAAGGGCACATAACTCGGTTGTAGGCTTTTCCCCACCAAGGGTCTTGGATGGGGTCATACAGGAGGCAACCAATCAATGTGTTTTCTCACATCAATATTTCTCTCTCTTTTCCTCTTTCTTCCACTCTTTCTAAAAATCAATGGAAAATATTCTTAGGTGAATATTAAAACACATTTAAAAAGGGAAATCTTGTTAGGCACTGGAACTTGCTGAGGTAAATTCTGCTTCATGTGATCAGTACCTGCACAACAGCTCAAAAGCAATTTTCTGAGTTGAGCCTCACAGTCAGCCAGCCTGAGGGTTGAATCACTGTACAAAAAGACCGGTAGCAATCAAGATTCAATTACAATAGAAGGGTCTGCATAACACACACAAGGGACATTCCTGGAGCACCCAGCTCAGGTGGTCAAGCAGTCTGTACCAATGGACCACACAGGAAACCTGTTGTATAAGGCCATCTAACCAAGACTGTGAGTCAGGGCAGATCTGTCTAATACTTACAAAAACAAATACAAAGAGGCAGCTATAATGGGGAGACAAAGAAACATGGCCCAAATGAAAGAACAGGAGAAATCTCCAGAAAAAGCTAAATGAAATGGAGACAACCAATTTGTCAGATGTTAAGTTCAAAGTAATGGTCATAAGAATACTCAACAGAATGAAAATAAAACCAAAACCATAAAGAAAAGTCAGAAATGAATATTACAATATCTAAAAGGAAGAGTATACTGGAAGGAATAAACAATGGATGAGATGAAGCAGATTACTGAATCAGCAATTTGGAAGACCAGGTAGAAAAATCACCCAGTCATATACAAAAATCACCCATCATATAAAAAAAGGATTTTAAGAAATAAGAATGGTTTAAAGGACCTTTTGGACAACATGAAGCATGACAATACTCACATCATAAGGATACCAGAAGGAAAAGAGAGAGAGCAAGGGATTGAGAATCTATTTGAAGAAATAATGACAGAAAACTTTGCTAACAGAATGAAAACATACACACACATACACACAAGTTCAGGAGGCTCAGAAAGTGGGGGTGGGAGGGTAGATGAGCCCAAAAAGGCACACACCAAAAAAATATGATAACTAAAATATCAAGGGTTAAAGACAAAGAGAGAAATTTGAAAGCAGCAAGAGAAAGATAGTTAGTCACCTACAAGGGAGTTCCCATAAGACTGTTAGATGGTTTCTCAACAGAAACTTACAGGCCAGAAAGACTGGCAAGAATTATTACAGGCCAGAAAAGCAGGGACCTACAACTAAGACTACTTTACCCATCCAGGCTATCATTTAAAATTAAATGAGAAAGAAAGAGCTTTTCAGACAAGAAAAGCTAAAGTAGTTTGTTAATAACAAACTGATATCACAAGAAATGTTAATGGGCCTGCTGGTGGTGGAGGAAGGAGAAGAAAAAAGAAGGAGGAGAAGGTGGAGGAGGAGGATGAAGGAAGGAGGAGGAGGAGGAGGAAGGGAGGAGGAAGGAAGGATGAGGAGGAAAGGAGGAGGAGGAGGAAGAAGAGGAGGAAGAGGAGGAAAAAGAAAATTAAACTAATGAAATGGCATTGAATAAATACCCATCAATAATCAATTTAAAGGCAAATAACTTCTGTACTCCAATTAAAAGACACAGGGTTGCTGAGTGAATAAGAAAACAAGACCCATATATATGTTGTCTATAAGACAGCAACCTCAGAATGAAAGATACAAACAGAAAATCAAGATGGCAGCATAGGTAAATGCCTGTATTTGCTGCCTCCCACAACCACATCAAAATTACAACTAAAATACAGAACAAGCATCATCCAGAACCATGGGAAAGCTGGTTGAGTGGAAGTACTACAACTAGAGAGGTAAAGAATAAAGCACACTGAGACTGGTAAGAGGTGCAGAGGCATAGGACAGGCTGGCCCGGCTTCCAATTGTGCTACATTTTTAATTGGAGGGAGATCACCTCTATGGAGGCCATCTGGAGGAGCAAGGAGTTCCAGCCCCACACCAGACCCCCAGCCCATGGTCCCAGAGCTGGGGAAAGAAGTCCCTACGGGCCATAAGAACTGTTGGCAGTAAAAACCAGTGCAGATTGGGGCTGACTGACACACAGGCTGCTGGAGACCCACTGCCCCTCTTAAAAGACTGGCATCACAGTGTGAATTTACAAGCTCTTGCTTGTTCTGAGCCCCAATGCTAGGCGAGGCTCTGGGGGACCCAGACACATACAGGGAGAAACTGGACTGGGATCAGGGCAGGAACTCAGGGGTGGATATAGAGTTCAAAACCACAGTTATAAGATTACTCAAGAATCTTCTAGAAACCTCTGATAAATTTAATAAGACCTTCAAGGATTTTAGTGAGAGAAAAAAAAAAAGAAAAAGAAAAAGAAAAGGATCAGTCAGAAATTAGGCATACACTGACTGAAATAAAGAATAACATACAGGGATTCAACAGTAGACTAGAGGATTCTGAGAATCAAGTCAATGATTTAAAATATGTGAAAGCAACAGAATATCAAAAAGCAAAAAAGAATCCAAAAATATGAAGATACTGTAAGGACCCTGTGGGACAACTTCAAGCATACCAACATCCAAATTATGGGGGTGCCAGAAGAAGAGAGAGAGCAAAATATTGAAAATCTATTTGAAGAAATAATGACAGAAAACTTCCCCTACCTGGTGAAAAAAATAAACTTACAAGTCCAGGAAGCACAGAGATCCCCAAATAAGAGGAATCCAAATAGGATTGCACTAAGACACATCATAATTAAAATGCCAGGGTCAAAAGACAAAGAGAGAATCTTAAAAGTAGCAAGAGTAAAACAGTTAGTTACCTAGAAGGGAGTGCCCATACTACTGTAAGCTTATTTCTCAACAGAAACTATGCAGCCAGAAGGGAGCAGCAAGAAATATTTGAAGTGATGAATAGCAAGAAGCTACAACCAAAATTACTCTACCTAGAAAAGCTGTCATTCAGAATTGAAGATCAGATAGAGTGTCACAGACAAGAAAAAGCTAAAGGAGTTCATCATCACCAAACCAGTATTCTACAAAATGCTGAAAGGTATTCTTTAAGAAGAGGAGGAAGATGAAAGAGGTAAAGATAAAAAATTATGAACAACAAAGTGAAAACAAATACATATTTATCAACAAGTAAATCTAAAAATCATATTAGAAAAAATGAGGAACAGATTAAACTGGTGAATGGAATACAATCAGGGGCATGGAAATGGAACAGACTGACAATAACTCAGAGGGAAGAGAGTGTGTGGGAGTGCAGGAAGAGATTAGACAAAGATCTTATATGCATGTATGCATTACCTATGGACAGAGACAATAGGGGGGTGAGATCTTGGGGTAGGGAGGGAACTATGGGAGTGAGAGAGAGGGAAATCTGTAATAATCTCAACAGTAAAGATTTAAAAAAAAATAATAAAAGAAAGATACAAACAGACTAAAAGTAAAAGGATGGAAAAGGTATTTCATGCAAATGGAAAGGGAAATATACTGGAATAGGAATACTTATATCTGACAAAATGGAATTTAAAACAAAGGTTATAGTAAAAGACAAAGAAGGATCCACATAATGATAAAGGAAGCAATCCAACAAGACCTTGTAAACATTTATGCACCCAACATAGGATAACCTAAATATGTAAAGCAAATTTTGATAGAATAAAGAGAAACATTGATAGTAATACAGTCATACTGGGGAGTGTTAACACCCCACTGACATCAATGGATAGTTCTTCCAAACAGAAAATCAATAAACAGCAGCCTTATATGACACACTAGATCAGATGGATTCAATTGATATCTTCAGAGGATTTACCTCCAAAGCAGCAGAATAGACATTCTTTTCAAGTGCACATGGGGCATTTTCTAGGATAGACCACATGTTAGGACACAAAACAAAGTCTCAACAAATTTAAGAAGATTAAAATAATGTCAAGCAACATCTGACCATAATGGCATAAAACTGGAAATCAATCACAAGAAAAAAACTGAAATACACACACAGATATGGAAGCTAAATAAAATGTTACTAAACGATGAATGAGTTAACAATTAGATCAAGTAGAAAAACAAAAGATACATTGAAACAAATGAAAATGAAGACACAAATGCCCCAAATTTATGAGACACAGTGAAAGAAGTCCTAAGGAAATTCATAGCATTATAAGACTTCTTAATAAAACAAGAAAAATATCAAATAAATAATCTAAATTTGCAGTTAGAAGAACTGCATAAATAACTAAAAAGCAAAGCCCAAAGTGAGTTGAAGAAAGAAAATAATAAAATACCAAGCAGAAATAAACAAAACATAGTTTAAAAAAAAAAAAAAAACCGCTATAAAAGTAGTGGTGAATTTGAGAATTCATGGTTTCTCAGCAACAAGAAGTTCAGCGCAAAATACAGCGTTGGCTGATCTTGGAGGCTGAAGATGATTTTAGAGGGTTTAAAGGTGGTGCCTGGGAAAGAGGTTGGAGGCTGTAAGAAGTGGCATGCCTGGGTTTGTTCAACAAACACCATTAACGCAAGACAGTTCCAGAGGATTGCTTATGGCACTGCTGTCTTTGACAGTTCTTAATTCAGATTATTCTATGTACCAATTAATTTTTTTTAACATTTTTCTTTTCTTTTTAAATATTTTCCCAGTTCTTCATATGTACTAGTTTACTTTCTTTAATCTAGACTTTTTAAATCTCTTTTTTTTGTTTGCACATGTTTACCTTAAAAGTTAAATATACCACAATCCTGATTGTCAACTTAAGAAAAGCTTAACATATATTAATGATGCACTGATTATGACATTTAATTCATAGGTATTTTGAAATTATTGTAGGTATAAACCAATGTCATCAATTTCTAAAGATATTGATGAGTTTTTATAATTTCTTAGAAATTAACCTCTCTTCATCATATCTAGTTTGCATAATTATATTTCTTATATTGTATCATCAATCTTTAAAATTAATAAATGCCTGTTTATAATTCAGTACATTTTTTTAAATTTTCACTCAAGAATATGTTTTTATTGATTTTAGAAGGAGAGAAGAGGAAAGGGAGAGAGAGAGAAACATCCATATGAGAGAGGAGCATCGATAGGTTTGAACCTGCAACCTGTGTATGTGCCCTGACTGGGAATCAAACCCAAAACCTCATGATGAATGAGTCAGTGCTCCAACCAATTGAGCCATACTGGCCAGGGCAATTGATAAAAGCTATGTTTAATTAGCATTTTTAGGATAGTACTTGCTATACTTTTCATTATGAGTTAACAGTATGGTATTCATATATATAAATCATTAATAAATAACTGTGGAGGATATTTTGTTTATTTAAACAGAGTCTATTAAAATTTCATGCAAAGTTCCAATAAACTCATCTAAAATAGAGGATGACTGAATTAGGATATCTACCCCAGGTTTAAGTTATAATTATATTTTTGTGAATATATATTCTAGATTGTGTTATTGATAAAAAATATTTTTTCCTTTTTTCCTGGGCCCTCTCTTATAGCAGGATTAAAATTCCTGCTCCACTGATAAAAGGCTTTAACAATGAACTAGCTTTGTTAATTGAAATGTGTGCACCATTGGCCTTTGGGAATGAGTGCATTTCCAAGTACATTATGCTATGTGACAGAGTGGGCTTTTATGTTAGTGTGGTTGATTGGTTGGCTGGTTTTGTTCTTGGACATGCTGATTGACAAATGAGCTACTCTACATTACCTGGTTAAATTTTCAATTGTTGATTAATATAAAAAGTCATAGAAAACAGAAACACTGAGGAAGGCAAATGTGATAATATAATTTGACTGTTTATTTCCCCCCAGTTTTCTTAAAACTGTGAGGTTAGTAATGTTGATACTTATATGAATTAAATTAATTATGAAACATGAATTATTAAAGTTTAAAAATTACAAGGTAAAAATCAAGTATTTTATTTATGTTGCTTAAATTATCTCACTGGCATTCTCACTGGATTTTATCTTAACATGGAGTTAAAATCTGAATTCTTTAATAACTAAATTATTATTAGAATGATATAGTGCTTGCTACATTGTTTTTCATAGTATTTGTTGTTAAATTACTGCCAGACAATTTTTTATGGGAAAACATAGATGGATAATGTCCTTGTGCTTTTTTGACTCAGGAGAATAAAGCTGCATTAAGAGTGTTGCCTCCTTATCATTGACATCCCTCAGGAGTCTCCACTGAACAAATAGCTCTTTTGTGAGGCTCCAAAATACTTTTCCCTTCCTGAACACAAATCCCCCCACATCTGTTCAACCAACTTTGCTGCAGATGTTTTAAAAATGTATTGATGTATTGCAAGTCTTGTTTCACATTTTGTTATTCCTGGCAGCAAATTCCTTTCTTTTTGTAGGTGAAAACACAAAAGCCATTTTTAGTTCTATGTCTTTTGTTTCATGAAATCTTCCCTATAATCACAAGCTATAAAACATTATTAAGATTTTCTTTTAAATTATATACTTCTTATATTTAAATATAAATTGAGATACATCATTTAGTAACAAATGGTATTTTTAAATTTGTCTAAGAACCTGGTGGAAGTTGGAGACAAAGGAAAGGAAACTTATAAGAAAGTCACCTTCACTGATATTGGCAAGTCCCGGGCTTCTTGTCTGAAAGATGATTCATGGAATGCACTGAGGTCGCTTTCCTCTAGAAGAAGACTGCATTCTTAAAAGGTTAGCAATGCGTAATACAAAGCAGCTTCATTATTTTTAGTGCATTTCATACATAAATATAAATACCTGGCCTGTTTTTAAAAGAATTTTTTCCTGAATTGTTTTTTTCCCCTCTATTGAAATAAATAGTACTACCCCCTGCCAAATAACTTAGTTTAGAAGAGTTATAGCTTCTGATATTATGTAGAATTTTTAACCTAGATATGATAATGAATTCTCTTTTTCAAAAGGTATGTATAAAAATATGAATTGAAAAATTTGGAATGAGTTTCTGACACAATAGTGTAGTTGGTGAATATTAAATACAATTTGATACAACAATGATCACTAACCTAAAAAATATTTCCCATATTGACCATCTACCATTAGTACTTGAGTACTTTTAATGAGACATCTCTAAAGTCAGATATTTATCTTTATACTACTTTCAACAATTACAAGTTATTTCTTCCATGACTGAAAGCATAGATTGAAAGCAATTATTTATTCACATTGATCTTAATTATTTCTATCCTTCAATGCCATATACAAAAATAGGTAATTTTTCCATTTAAAAATTCTTAATGTGGTTTTGTACACCTAGAATATATTTCATAGGCTTTCTTCCTCAAGGTTAAATAGCTCTTAATCTTTAAAACTAATACATTTGAATGGTATTAAGAATTATCACATTAAGTGATATTCTTTTGAATATTTGCTATTGCAGTCCTCTGTAAGATTGCCCTTCAGGTGTGCAACAATAATCTAAATGAAGTACAACGAGGGTGGTGCAGATATAGAGTATAACATTTGGTATTATAAGTCCTTTTGTTACTCAGGAAGCCTAGAATAGCCTAAAACTGGGACACAAATCAAGCTAATTTTTACCTTTGCGATTATTTTCATTAATATAATTTTAGGGTATTATGACACAACTTTGATAAATCCCATTGGATGAGCATGCCCTCAGGACCAGAGGTTATTTCCACAATTTCTGTTCAGTCTTGGCTTCGAGGATTTCCTTTTACTCCACCCCAGAGAAATTCTGTCACTTTCATTTGATGTACATTTATGTGGAGGATATGGCACAGAGATAAAACGTTCTCCTATTTACCAATGAACACTCAATCTTGGGCAGGTACTATGTCCTCAAGTTTTCTTGCCTCTCATAAAACTATAGTTCTGAACCCAGCATATATTATAGTCCCTCTTTCAATGTTAATACCTATATATTTTTTAAAATATTTAATGTATTGGGGTAACAATCTATCTAATAAAATAGTAATATGCAAATTGACCAACACTCTAAGACTCAAGATGGCCACCCACATGTGATCAAAGATGGCTGCCCCCATGTGGACACAAGATGGCCTCCACAAGATGGCCTGCCGGGGAGGGCAGTTGTGGGAAGTTAGGGGTGACCAGGCCAGCAGAAGAGGGCAATTGGGGTGACCAGGCCAGCAGAGGAGGGCAGTAGGAAAAGTCCAAGCCAGCAAGGGAGGAGAGTTTGGGGGGACCCAGGCCTGCAGTGGAGGGCAGTTGGGGGTGATTAGGCTGGTAGGGAAGACAGTTAGGGGTAACAGGGACAGCCGAGGAGGGCAGTTGGGGGAGACCAGGCAAGCAGGGAGGGCAGTTGATAGGGACCAGGCCTGCATGGGAGGGCAGTTGGGGGGGATTAGGCCTGCAGGGGAGGGCAGTTGGGGGGGACCAGGCCTGTAGGGGAGGGCAGTTGGGTGGGATAGGCCTGCCTGGGAGGTCAGTTAGGGGTGACCGGGCCAGCAGGGAGGGCAGTTGCCGGCAACCAAGCCTGTAGGGAAGGACTGTTAGGGGCAATCAGATTGGCAGGGGAGGATAATTAGGGTAAGGTGACCAGACATCCCACTTTTGGCAGGACAGTCCTGGTTTTTAACAATTTGTCCCGTGTCCTGCGGAGTTTTAAAAAAGTCCCGATTTTTGGAAAGAATGCACGAAAAGCTAGGGAACAGCGGGAGAATGGGAAGGGAATATACGGTTTTCGGCGGCCATGTGGCTATTTAGCCAGGATATGAGTTTTATATTATTTTTGTTAATTTTATAATGTTGAACTTTAATAATAACAAATAATTGTTAAGAACTGATTATTGAGAACCGCTTATCCAAGTTCGCATTGTTGATCAGTTGTTAGAATTGTGGAATACGCGCTGTCCTTACCAGGAACTAATGCTACGACTGAACGCATTTTATGTGTGAAATATAATTTAACAAATTCTTGTGAAAAATTTCATGACCTTTTAAACAATGGCAGCAAAAAAAATTCACTCAAATGAGAAATATGACAAAGAATAAAATACTATACATAATTTTTTATTTATTATATTTATAAACTATACTTATGTTGAAATTAAAATAAATATATTACAATATTATTTTTGTGTTCTATGAAAGTTTTTGTTGCTCCATATAGACCAAATTTTTAATCAGGAACCCTCCCCCCCCTCTCTCCCCTCGCCCTCCTGCTGTCAATGGTGTCCTGCTTTACCAATGTTAAAATCTGGTCACCTTAAGTTAGGGGCAATCATGCCAGCCAGGGAGCAGTTAGGTATTGATCAGGATGGCAGGGGAGTGGTTAAGGGGTGATCAGGCTGGCAGGCAGAAGAAATTAGGGGTAATCAGGCAGAGGCAGGTGAGCAGTTGGGAACCAGCAGTCCTGGATTGTGAAAGGGGTCCCAGATTGGAGAGGGTGCAGGCTGGGCTGAGGGACACCCCCCATACACACATTTTGTGCATTGGGCCTCTAGTAGGTTAATAAAATTATAAAGGTTTCAGGTGGACAATTCTATAATACATCATGTGTACTTTTATTTAATGTTTTTTTAAAAAAATATATTTTATTGATTTTTTACAGAGAGGAAGGGAGAGAGATACAGAGTAGAGAGTTAGAAACATTGATGAGAGAGAGACATCAATAAGCTGCCTCTTGCACACCCCCTACTGAGGATGTGCCCGCAACCAAGGTACATGCCCTTGACCGGAATCAACCTGGGACCTTTCACTCTGCAGGCCTACGCTCTATCCACTGAGCCAAACAGGTTTCGGCCATCATGTGTATTTTTATTGTGAGTTCACCACCAAAAGGCAAGACTCCTTCTATCACTATTTACCCACTCTTTACACTCTTCTACTATCCCCAGACCCCTTTCCCTCTGGTAATCACCCTACTGTTTTCTATATCTATGAACTTTTCTTTCTTTCTTTCTTTCTTTCTTTCTTTCTTTCTTTCTTTCTTTCTTTCTTTCTTTCTTTCTTTCTTTCTTCCTTCCTTCCTTCCTTCCTTCCTTCCTTCCTTCCTTCCTTCCTTCCTTCTTTCTTTCTTTCTTTCTTTCTTTCTTTCTTTCTTTTTCTTTTTCTTAAAATCTTAACTTTTCAACCAACTTCCCAACCTCCCACCTCTTCAGCAACTGTCAATCTGATTTTTTTTTTCTGTATCTATGAGTCTGTTTTTATTTTGTTTGTTAGTCTATTTTGTTCATTAGATTCCACATATAAGTGAGATCATAGGGTATCTGTCTTTCTCTGACTGGCTTACTTCACTTAGTGTAATGCTATCCATGTCCATCCATCTGTTGCAAAGAGTAAGATTTCTTTCTTTTTTATAGCCAAGTAGTATCCCATTATGTAAATATACTACTTTTTTTTATATCTACTGATGAGTACTTGGGCTGCTTCTAAATTTTGACTACTGTAAATAAAGCTACCATGAATATGGGAGTGCATATTTTTTTTGAATCAGAGTTCCAGATTTATTTGGATATATTTCCAGAAGTGGAGTCCCTGGGTGATATGGCAGTTCAAGGTTTAATTTTTTGAGGAAACTCCATACTGTGTTCCACAGTGGCTGCATCAATCCACCAGCAGGGAACTAATATTCCCTTTTCTCCACATCCTTGCCAGCACTTGTTGTTTGCTGAATTACTGATGATGGCTATTCTGACAGGTGTGAGATGATATCTCATTATGGTTTTAATTTCCATTAATTTGATGATTAATGACATTGAACATCTTTTCATATATTTTCTTTAAATAAATGTCTATTTATATTTATCCATTTTAATTAGATTATTTTTGGGGTATTCAGTTGTATACATTCATTATGAATTTTGGATATTTACCCCTTATCAGATGTATTATTGCAGAATATGTTCGCCCATTCAGTGGGTTTTCTTTTCATTTTGTGGATGCTATGTTTTTCTTTGCTATGAAAAAAACCCTTTTTCTTAACAATTGACCACATATTGTAAGATAATATTAGGGATACATATATACAAAAAAAATTGAACAAACTAGATGGAATGGATAAATTCATAGAAACATATAATCTTTTAAAACTGATTCAGGAGAATAAGAAAATCTGGATAGACAGATTACAAATGAAATTGTAGCAAGTAATAATAATAATTAAAAACAAAAACAAACAAAAAAAAACCTCCCAACAAAGAAAAGTCTTGAACCAGATGCTGATTTAGCTAAACTTTTTCCGGCCCAATGAACAGTGAGGCACCCCAACTTCTCTTTTAGGTAATTGTCAGAAACACAGAAGTAAATATGAACATGAAGCAGATTATTATTGAAGATCATGCAGGGAGAACAAAGGATAAAATATTTAACTACAGCAGTGTTTGACTATATTCTGTGCAGTGAGAAAAGCTGAAGTCATTTCAAGGTCCATTATCTCTCACTTCTTTTTGGTCAGGCCAACTTTCCAAATCTCTGTTTTCTGGCTAATGAAAAGAAAATAGGATTCTACCCAGTCTCCTATCTAGCTACTCCAGGACTTCTGTGAGGATCAAATGAGATGAGGCACGGGGAAACACTGCACAAACATTTGATTAAAGTGTAAAGTGTTTGCACCTGGCTATAAAACGAGTTGTGTTCCTGGGCTGAAGAAACTCCAAGAAGGCTAGTTGCTAGGAAGAGGAAGCTGGGCATTGCTACATGATGTCATTACCAGGTGCCCATAGCTACCATTTCCAGGCGGGGCTGGGCTGTGGGTCACATTTTGCACCATAGGATCTTGGCAGCATTGGCTTCAATTTGGTGGGGTGTTGCTCAAGGGTGGTAGCAGGGCCTTTGTCCCAGTTGGGGGAAGTCAAGTGTTGCTTTATCAATGCGAGGTCAGCAGTGCCATTTCTTTGTAAATGGCCAGTGTGCCTCACTGCAGCTCCTGTGTTGAGTGTCTGATCCCTGCTGTTCAATGTGCATCATAGGGGCCAGTTGGATGGTCAGAGGGACACTTAGCATATTAGCCTTTTATATATATAGATTGTTTTATAATAACCAATTCAACTTTGAGAATTAAATGCCATGCTCTTATGCTTGTAGGCTGTGAATAGTGTACTGAGGAACCCTGACTGTGAGGAAATTGAGATCTAACTTGAAATTTTAAGTTAGTAATTGTGCAGGAGAGAGAGAGAGAGCTATGGAAAATCATTATACAGAAATAGCATATTGGCCATCTTGAAGGAAGGGTGCTAATTCCAATTATAGATCTGCTTGATACTGCTTTCTGAAGAGAAATATGACTTTAGAAAGTATTTTAAGAAGGCATGTTTTTTAAGTTATTCAATTCAATCAAATGTCATTATGTTTGCAAAAGCTTTTCTTTTCAAAATTGGAATATATGTCTATCTAAAAGTTGATGATAAAGCAAATAGTGAAAATGTCACAGCTAAAGAAGTTTTTACTAGTAATTTACTGTGTAGGTGTAAGAGGATGTTATTAAGATTTACCAAATATGTGTTGCAGCTGATAGCTATAAAAAATTATTTGCTTATTGAAATACTAGCCTAATTTTAAAGCAATGCAGTTCTGTTAATATTCTAAGTAAATAAAAAATGAAAGGAGGTAAATAAATGCCATTTATTGGATGTGGATTATATAATTTGTTAAAAATTTCAGGCCTTCCAGATCTAACATATAATGGCATTATGAAGTAGTTGCTCTCTCAGAGCTATTTGTTTATTTACTAGTGGTCCTGTGAATGAAATTTGTGCATGAGGGTGGGGGCGGTGTCTCTCAACCTGGCCTGCATCCTCTCCAATTTGGGACCCCTTGAGAGCTGTCCGACTGGATCGGGCCTAAATGGCTGACAGACATTGCTTTCACAATCTGGGACTGCTGGCTCCTAACCACTCACCTGCCTTCCTGCCTGATTGCCCCTAACCACTTCTGCCTGCCAGCCTGGTCCCTCCCTAACTGCTCCCCTGCTGACCTAATTGACACATAATTGCTCCCCTGCTGGCCTGGTAGACCCCAATGCTCTCCTCTGCCATGACCTGCTTCCTCCGCACAAGGCAGTAAAGACACTGGGACAGGCCTTCTTCATGCCAAGCAGAGCCATGGGACTCCCAAGGCCTCATCGTGCAGAGTGGCCACCAGACCCCACCCAACTGTGCATGTGGCCATCTTGTGGTGGCCATATTGTGGTGGCCATCTTGTGGTGCCATCTTGTGATGATGTCATGTCTATACCTAGGCTTTTATTATTATAGATTTATTTGTTTGTTTATTTATTTATTTATATTTTTAGGGCAAATTAGGAGTTTTGTTTATGTTTTCTTAGATGGGGAACCTCACCAAGTAAACCAGATATGTCTCAGGGACTTACAGAGATGATCTCTAAGTTGCATGACACCATCATTATCCTGCTCTGATCTCAAAGGCATAATCAGTAGTGAGCAGTCTTCTCTGGTAGTAACTTGGACCTTAGGTTTCTTGTGATATGATCATTTTGAAACAAACAAACAAAACTAAAGCTAGCTTATCATCAGTTAAAAAAACACAAAACAAGGATTTCCCACATTTTTTTTCTTCAAGGACAATTTTTTACTTTTGTCAAAACTCTTCTTTTAAAACCACCTTTTCTATATCATAACAAGTTATTTATCTATGCATTTTTAAATTTAATTAATTACCAATTATATTTAAAATACCATAGTCAGTATCTATGAGAATGCAAAGATCAATGAAACATAGTTTGTGTTCTCAATAGAAGAATAGATTTGTGTACTGACAGCCATTTATATATATATATATATAAAAGCTTAAGTGACTGTCTTACCGTTTGACCATCCAACTGGTAGCTATGACGTGCAATGACCATCAGGGAGCAGATGCTCCAACCAGTAGCTATGATGCGTACTGATCACCAGAGGGTAGACACTCAAAACAGGAACTGCCGAGCTGCAGTGACTTGAGAGCTGTGGATCTCAAGTGATGCACCCGGAACCAGAGAGGAAGGAGTCCAATTCCAGGTTGTCACCCAAGAACCGCTTTCTTGCAATTTGGGCCTTTCAGGGGATGTTGGAGAGCTGGATTTGGCCCACTCTCTGCAGGCCAGATGAGGGACCCCACCGGTGCATGAATCTGTGCACTGGGCCTTTAGTAATGTATAAGCAGGATGCAGTTATTTACTTGTTATTAAAAAGTGAAAACAGAGGCACACTAACAACACATCTGGTTGGGATTCAGGAGGCAGAAGTTTACCTTGGAGATGGGTCGTGCATAAGACTTAATCAGAAAGACATAAAGAAATTACCCCTTCAGCAGAATTATAAGCACAGATAAAGGTGTTCTGGTGTCCAAACAATGGCAAATTTCAGTAAGAATTGTTGTGAAAGGTTTGGTTGAAAATGAAAGCTTCTAAGAATATCCTGAGGGACTGACTATGAAAGCTCCTAAACAGTCTGTAAAATCTATTAATATTTTAGGGGTTTTAATTGCTATGGATCTAGTCTTCACACTTTTTTTTTTAAAAAAAAAACACACACACTTTGTAATACCCATTACTTTTTATATTAGTGTCCTAGGACTGCCATAACAAAGCACCACAAACTGGGTGGCTCAAGATAAGAAAACTTTCTTATCTTACAGCGTTGGAGGTTAAAAGTCTATAATCAAGGTATCAGCAGAGTTATGCTCTCTCTTAAGTGTCCAGAAAACAATTCATTCTTGGCTTTTTCTGTCTTTGGGAAGTTGATGAGAATCCTTAGTGTTCCTTGGTCTGTGGCAGCATAATTACAGTTTCTACCTGTGTTTACATGTCTTTCTCTCTATGTATTTGTCCATCCCTTTGGATGCAAATCCCTCCATTTTTTATTAAAACATCAGTCATTTGTTTTAAGCACATCTTAATCCAATATGACCACTTCTTAACTTGATTACATCTGCAAAGCTATTTACAGCTACCTGAGAGTAGAACTCCAACCACCTATCATGGGAACACATTTCCAACTCACAACACTCTCCTACAGTTAATTGAAGAATAATATAACATATTTATATACATAATTATTCAAATAAATATAGTACCCTAACAGTAAAAGGAACTAATCATAAACACTTCAAAATAAACATGCATTTTAACATGCTTCAGTACTACTAAACTAAAAGATACAATGAACTAGTGAAATACTTACACTTGCACATGGCATCACCATGTGAGAGTATTGGTGATCCAGCACCATAGCAACATTATAATTAGTGGGTTGGTTTTTATAAATAATGAATCACCCTGATAACGTTCTGAATAAAATAAAATAAAAAAAACAAAAACCTCCCCACAATTCACAAGATAGTTGATTTTTGAATTGAGTTTATAATAAAAATGCAAAATATTTTGTTTTTATATTGAATAAAGTTGATTTCTATACATAGAGTCTAATAAAAAGGGTTTCTATTTTTCTCAATAGACATTGGGACATATAAAGGATATGGAAAATGCAAACAACTTTTTATAATACAAAGCAATTTCATGGATATCAGTACACCAGTACCTCCATCCTCATCCACTAAAATTTTAGAATTCCCCCTTAAAACTTGAAATAGCCTTCCTCTATCTATAGATATAAAAGCCAAGTGACCAGAACAACAGAACAACCAGAATGACTGGAGTGACCGCTCGCTATGATGTGCACTGCGGCAGCCAACTGGCCTGATCAGAGACTTGATTGGGCCCCCAAAACCTCCCACAGCCTCTCCCCACAGCTGACCAGGCCCTCAATGGCCCCTCCCACCAGGGACAGGCCTGGCTGACCTCCCACAGTCCCACACTCGCCCGCCCAGCAGCCCCAAATGGACTTCAACTGGGGCAGGCTGGCCGGGCCCCACCTGTGCATGAATTTATGCACTGGGCCTCTAGTCAATTTATGAAATGCATAGTTTAGGGGCAGTGTAGCTTCTGTAGAAACTCAGAGTCATAATTTTAAAGCTATCTGTAACCAAAGGGTGGTACCCACAGAATTTTCTCTCTCTGATGTGGTAAAAAGTAAAGTATTTAAAGCAAACAATTCAAAAAATATATACTATATATGCAAATAATTTGTATAGTTTATTCAATGAATATTTATTATTTTATGTGCTAGGCACTAAATTATACCCAGATGTCAAAATGGAAAACCAGCAAGGTAAAAACTGCTTTCTTATAAAAATAACAAATCCATCATGTTATTATGTTTTAATATATTTAAAGCATATATTAAAACATCATGTTATGTTATTTTATGCAAAATAAAAATGTTTTGAATCAAACATATATGACATATATGTATATATATTCACATATGCATTTAAGTATATATGCACAAATAATTAAGTCTAGAATTGAGTATATATTCTGGAATCAAGAATGCCAAAGCACTGAGTTCTTCCAGTCAAAATGGCAGGGTAGATAAATGTACTACTAGAATCTTTCTACAACCGCATCGAAAATACTACTACACTATTTAACTACCATCATTCTGAATCTCCAGAAATTTAGATGAACAGAAATCCTACCACTAACGATATAAAGCAGCCACCGGAGACTGATGAGAGGGCCAGAGAAGTGGAATGGGATGGTTCCACACCCATTCGTAGCAGAACAATAACAGGAGGGATATCTCCGCTAACTACAGAGGTCCCGCGGAGGAAGGAGTGAGCAGTCCCAGCCCCACACCAGGCTCTCCAGCCCAGGGTTCCAGTGACACGAAGAGAAGTTCCCATAATTTCTGGCTGTAAAAACCAGCAGGGATGTGGCTGAGTGACACGGAGGGCTGCTGGAGTTCCAGTCATCCCTTTCAAAGGGTCCACAAAAGGACTTTCTCAGACTCACTTGCTCAGAGAGCCACTCCTGGCACAGTAGCTCAAAAGGCACCAGGGGTACAAAGGGAGGAACTGAATTGTCTGGCTATCAGTAGAATTTATTGTTGTGAAAGTTAAACTTTAATTGTTTCACATGAATAAGTGTGACAGTGTTAGGCATGCAAGGTTCCTGATACAAATATAGAAACAATGCAATGAGAAAGATTAAAAAAAAATTGTTACTTTTTTCATTTTAATTTCAATTGGAGACTTCTTTTTGCTTGTTTTATGTTACTCTCAGGTGGATTTTGCCCTTGAGACAAAGTCGAAGTGGAAAGGAAGAAAAATATCCAACATATACTTTGAATGTCTCTTGGTGTAAAAAAAATTTTTCTTCTAGACTTTTGATCCTCAGTCATCAGAAGCATTTCCTATAGCGTCAATTACTATGCATTCTTTCCTTTTCTTTTCTTCTTTCCTTTTTTTTAAAGAAAGCCCTAATTTCTTGGTTAAATGATTATGAATTGATAGCTTAGCAATTTGTTTGCAAAGTAAGTGTGGTAAAGCTCATTACATGAAAGCCTATTAATTTTTAAATAGAAACAAAAATTCAGCAACTTTTCAAAGTTTTTTTTTTTTAAAATATATATATACAGCCATAAATATTTTAAACATCATATTCATTAGCGTAGGGGTCTGTTTAAACAAAATATTTTTTAACTAGACATAGGAATGTTTTATCAAATAAGGGCAATTGTAAGGCAGATCACCAATGCTAACAAAGAAGTAATTAAGGACTACTTAATAGAGTAGCTGTTAATGGAGCTCTCTGAATGGCAGGAAGAATAGGAATGATAGGAGACCATAAGCTACTGAGTATGTGGAGAGACCAAGTAGAAGCCATGTAGGCTGCATCGAACTTGCAAAGGGCCTTATAAATCAGAAACGCTGGTCCTGTTACATTCACTCAATAAATTTGTGACCTTGTGAAAGAAGTTTTATGGATAAAATAGGCAGGTTTAGGGAGTCTTAGGGAATACAGAGGGTTCATGGGGGGTGAATGCATATGTGAAGGACAGAGGTATCACTGGCCTGAGCAATTAAAGCAATTATAAGGTAGATCAAAAGCAGCCCTGACCTGAGCAGCTTGGAGACACCAAAATGCTTATCTTACTTGTACAAAGGACAGAAAAATGCCACAAGATAAGGGGGGAGGAAGACAAACTTTCAGAGAGGTTAGAGAAATGCCAACAAATGGCAGAAAGAGGAGCACAGATTTTCACAGGAGGTAGAGAAATGTTACAAGATAAAGGGAAGAGAATGGAGGAAGGGACAACACGTGGGCTGTGGGCTTTGGCCTTTGAAACTGATACCATGTAATAAAATAACCAATGAGGAGAGCATGGGGGCCCTAAATTAATGAAAGGCCCAATTAGAAAGGGTCAGGTTCAAAGAAAGAACAGCAGCATATGTAAACTGGAGACAAAGGGACATGAGAGAAGGATTTATTTATTTTTTCCCAGAGAGAGAGAGAGAGAGAGAGAGAGAGAGAGAGAGAGAGAGAGAGAAGGCTTTTCCAACTCAGCCACTCCCTAGATGGAGTTTGATCTATTTCTGATAAACCTCTCCACTTGTATTGATTAAGAAATTTTGAGACATTTTCCTTTTATCTGGAAAAAAGGGGGGGGGGGAAGTACAAGGTAATATAGTTGAAAACATTTAGGAAATGAAAAAAACAACAACAACAAAAAAACACCACAATGCAGGTAGATATTTTAAAACATTAACATTACAAAAATGTATTTTAGACAGTCCAGAAACACAAGAGTAAAATTATTGTTATAAAATATTCTTACCTTATTTTTTTCCCTTTTGGCAAGATGTTTTATAAGGAATATTCCAAACTGCATGAGAATACCTCTTCACAACTTCCCCTGCCAAATGGAAAAATGTGTCTTTAAGAAAATGTTGATGTAACATTGAATTCTTTTATGTGCATTTTTCATTAATCAAATGAAACAAAACTATCAACCTAGTACTATTTACAGTATAGTTATGTGCACTCTGATTTCCAGATTCCTGTAATCAAAAAGTTGCATATAAAATGCTATCCACTCAGAAATGGAATGAAAGCTATAAAGCATGAACTTAAATAAATGCACTTAAAATGTGGAGTTATTCATATTTTCTCTAGCCAAGATCAAACTTTATCTCATAAAACAAGTTCTGACAAAGAACAAGGAATATGGGGAACTTAAGATTAATCATTGCTATCATCAGTGTGCAAGGGTATGACTTTAATGTTGGGAGAAGGAGTCCTATAAAAGAAGTGAGGCTTTTTTATTTATCTTTTTAATGTGGTAGAGATGACAGTTCCTGATTCCACGTGTAAGTACCTTGGAAGATGCAACTCTCCTCTAACAATAAGGAAAAAGCAGAACAAACCAAAAAAAAAAAAAACAACACACACACACACAAAAAAACACAACACCTCTGCGAGGATTAAGCAGAGCAGGGAACACAGGAAAACTACTGCCATTGGAGAGACAGGCAAGTACAGGGAGTTGTTATTTACCAGAGCAAAAACTTATGAGTTGCTGGGAGCTCAAAGTGGACAACTTCGAGAGTTTAAAACTCTAGGATAATCTAGTTATAAGGGTGGTCCCCACTATACTGTGAGATTTCCCTCTGGGAGCTTGACCAAGTCCCTGTAGGGAATTTTTGAGCAAAAATCCTGTGCTTCCAGTAAAAAAGGAAGGAAAGCAACCATTCTGAGCCACACTAAAGCACTCTTTTAACAATGCCTGCTCTGCGGGAAATTAGTGAACGAGAGCCTAATCTATTGAGACGTTTTCAGAGACTGACTGGCCTGGAGAATGGAAGTAACCAATTCCAGCCCACTGCAGCCATTCTGTCCCATTTCCTCAGAGATCCTCTAGGTCCTCAACCTAATGTGCATCCCTCCATAACACTCTCTCACAATAATGTGTAATTTTCTAACATAGTGCAGATCTTGTTTTGTAAGATATATGTATTTGTTTGAATATATTTGGCTATGTCTGTTTATTTCAATGTAAGGCCCATAAGGGCAGACAAGATGATGATTTTGTTCATCTTCTCTCCATTGTCCTACAGAGCATGGAGGGGGTATCCAGTGGACATACAGAGAATGGTAGATGGTGAGTTTTTGTTCGACTCTCCTGGTTTGGTGTTGTTAGAGGTATGTTTTTCTTTTATGTTCTGTCTTAGCAAAATAAACTTTGTCAAGATTATGAAAACCTCTACTTGTTTTCATTGTTTCTGATCATAAAGCTAAAAATTTGGAAAACACTGCAGCACAACATGCATTTTGATTTTGACAGGATAAATGCGATGAAGTTGGGTGTCTGCTTTCTATTTGCATCTTCATTTCACTAGCAAAATATTGTTTTGAACTAGATATATTTCTTAATTTCAAGATTGTAATATAATAAGTGTATGCATCACTCAATAGTTTATGGTATTTTTACCCTAATATTATGGACAAATTGCTTCAAGGTGACTTTTTGGTTGTCTCTGTGTCTGGGATTAAAAGTGTTCAGTGAACATTGAAGCTTTAATTTGCTTGCATTCTATTAGCAAACTGTAAAATTTTACCTCATTTATGAAAAACAATATTTCACTGAAGATCTGCATGCAAGGTGAGTAATGTTTCTTTGTAACACATTTGCAAGTACTATGTACTCCTTGGATAATAATAAGTATATCTTTTCTGAGGCCACCTTCAAAAACAGTACAAAAAAAACCTCACAAAACAGTTATTACTGGCAGTTGACAAATGAATAATTTATTTATAATTATTTGGAAATCTTAGTAATATATGAGATTTTTTAAAGAGCAGTAGCTGTGATACATTTGTATCTTTAGGTATAAGGTTTATAAAATGATGTTTCTGCAAGAATAAAAATATGATTTAACAATAGAAATAAAAAAATAAATGATAATCTATTATTAATACTTAATGTATAAACCCTATTAAGTAAAGAGGAGGAATACTTTAATAAGATACTATCCTATGGATCAGTAACTCTCAAGTGATCAGTCTATTCATCCATTCTTCATGAAAAATGAATAACTACTTAATTTCTAACAAACTCAAACATGAACACTATGTTCTACAAAAAGAGGCAAGACTTTTAATAATGTTTGCTTATTTATTTTTAATGTAACTTTTCAGTGATATTTTTGTAGCAAAATATTTGTCAGTACAATTGGAAATTGGGCTTGGAATTTATTAAAAATTTATTGCTATTGTCCTCAGAGGAGTTTTTGCATGAGATGCATTTTAAAGTACTAAAGAGAAACAGAGAAATTAAAGTAGAGATATGTCCCTTAAAGTGTTATTGTACAATTAGTCTCAATTTTTACTTTTGAACCCCAGCAGTTTTTATTTGGAAATTAAAAATTTTTATTATCTAATTTTAAAGTATTTCACTCTTAAAAATTGAATTAATATTGTAATTACTCACTGAAGCACAAAAGAATTTGCTAATGACTATTTAGTCTCTCAGAAATGAATGGAAATGAATAAATGTGTTCTTAGTGATCTAACTTAACATCAAATTTGACATACAATAACAGCAACAACAAAATAAGAAGAAAATATTAAGTAAAATAACAAATAAATACTGGAAAATGGATAAGACTAAAGAAGAAAGTAATAATGATATGCTTTTATTTCTATTGTGAAACCACACTATATATATGTCAAATTTTCTTTCCCTTAAAGATAATTTGGGCTCAGTACTTGAAAGTTTGTGTTAATAATAAAAAGTTATTAGATGGAATATTTGGCTAAATATGTTATATTTGACTATTTAAAAATAATTATTTAATAATAAAGGCATTTAATCCTCTGAAGCCTGTAATATATCATAAAATACTCAGCTATTTCCCTATTTTGGGAATTTTCTGGGGCTACTGGGACTCATTCCAACTGAGTTCCAGTGCTGGGGCAGCAGCTCAAGAGGCACCAGGGACATACAGGCAGGAACTGAACTGTCTGGTATCAGGGCAGCTTCCTCCCAGTCAGAAGTGCTGGCAGAGGCCATTATTCCTTTTCTGAGCTTGTCCAACACATAGCCAGAAGACAGGAGCTATATCTAAGTCTCCATCAACCTGGCTAACACTGTTCACTCATCCCTACCCAACTTGCTGGCCCACCGAACCTGTTCCCAATAGCTTTTCCATGACAATGGTCTCAGGCTTCAAACTTTCTAAAATCTCTCAAACAAGCAGCATATGGCCTTAGAGTGCCCCATACTTCTTGCTAAGTAGCTGCAGACCAGGCACTTCATGGGGATATCACTTAGTATCCTATCTAATAAAAGAGCAACATGCAAATTGACCATCACTCCAACACACAAGATGGCTGCCCCCATGTGGACACAAGATGGCCACCACAAGATGGCCAGCAGGGGAGGGCAGCTGGGAAGGGCCAGGTCAGCAGGGAGGGCAGTTGAGGGGGGCCCAGGCCTGCAGGGGAGGACAGTTAGGGGCAAACAGGCTGGCAGGGGAGCAATTAGGCATCAATCAGGCTGGCATGTGAGTGGTTAGGGGGTGATCAGGCTGGCAAGCAGAAGCAGTTAGGGGCAATCAGGAAGGAAGGCAGATGAGCAATTGGGAACCTGGATGGTGAGAGGGATGTCCAACTGCCCGTTTAAGCCCAATCCTATTGGGATCAGGCCTACACGGGCAGTCAGACATCTCTCGAAGGGTCCCAGATTAGAGAGGGTGCAAGCTAGGCTGAGGGACACACATCTCTGTGCATGAATTTTATACACCGGGCCTCTAGTATTATATAATGTCTAATTAGTAGGGTGTATACCTCAAACTAATATAATATTGTATGTCAATTGTAATTAAGAAATAAAAATTATCTTAAAGAAAGACTTTATCAAACACACACACACACACACACAACACACACACATAGAAGAAATAAATTAACCAAAGGAAAACATAAAGAACTTGCCATCTAGCTTTTTCTATATCATTTGTAATAATCTATCACAATTGTTTTACTTCTATGTTTTCCTAAGTTGCAATGGATCTCCTGAGATTGATGAATGCATTATACTTTTTTTTTTTTTGTATTTCTCTCTGTATGTCAATGATCAGTACATAAAAGGCATTTGACAAACATTCACCAATTAATAAGTTACTTATTTAATAAGATAAAAATAATATGGGTAATAATACTAAAGAAAATATAATGGGCTAGACTTCAATATAGCAATATGAATAGTTGTGTTATTACTTTTAAAAGTTCAAAACACTTTTTAAAATTTTTCTATGAACATCATAATTGAAAATATTCAAAACTTGCAAAAATTTAGACATCCAAAGTTTAGAATTAAAAATCAACTTTACATTGTTTAACAGTTTAAAAATACAAGTTAGCAGACACTATTAATCACTAATAGAAGGCATAAACTTTCTCAGAGCACAGTGCAACCATGCTGAAAAGGGCTGTACATATAACTTGTAGAAAACCTTTCAAAGCACTCTATTAATCTTAATTTTTACTGTGGTATTTATCAGAATTAATGCAGGAAATATTATATATGTGAGCTATTTATATGATAATGAAATTATTTAAAATCTGTGGTATGCACAAATCAAACATTTATATTTGATTTCTTTTTTGCTGTGCTTATTTTGCTATATTTGTGATTTGTAATTTATTTTTATATTCCATATTTATGAAGGAAATTGTAATCTTTATAAACTATATTCACAAAAGATAGCATATTATGAAGATGTTGTCAGTCTTTTGCTAATATATTTGTTTCCTCTAACATATTTATCCTCTAAATAATGGTATATATATGATTGCATTCTCAACAGACAAACTCTACACATGCAATTCTCAATGAACTTGGAATTTGGTTTAACACATTCAGTCATTCTATGAATTAACCTTTTGAATTAAGGAAGAACATCATAGAAATATTTTTTTTCAAGTTTAAATGTATCATTTATATCACCCCACTTCTATCCCCCAGAACTTGAAGCTAATAAAAACCTGGCATTAATAAAGTTATTTTATCTACATTCTGAAATTATAAAATTTATTTCTATTAATATTTTTACTTTTATATAACTTTACTTTTTGCATAGCTTCTTCAGAAGTTACTGTCCTTCCTCTCTTAATGGAAATCAAATCCCAAAAGCATCAGTTTATCTTGTGCTATTTTTTTTTTGTCTGTATTTTTACTTTTAAGTTTTTAACTAGTGGTATCATCCACATACTTTAGTCAATATATTATTTAGCCATTTTCCTATCCTTAAACTTCTTATAATTTTAAAAATGATACTAAATTAGAAATTTAATTATTTTGAAATTAGTACTTAAGATTTTTTTTATGTTTTCTATAGCCTTAATTTTTCCTGCAAATCTTTAAGTGAACTTACTTAAGAAATTTATGAACTCTTATACTATTCTACATTTTTGTATTCTTTTCCACTTTTCTATTCATTTAAACTTAAACCTCAAAAGCCACTTTTCCTTCTTTGGACTGCATATATCATCCTAATATATAAAAGCCAGAGGCCATCATGACTGAAACAATTGGACAGATAACCTGACAGCAGGCTGCATGGTAGGACAAGGCCAGCAGGGGGTTTAGTGAGGGATGACCAAATGCCTGAACAGCAGGATGCATGGGGCAATCAGGTCAGCAGCGGCGGGGGGAGGGGGGGGCAGTTGTGGGGCCACCAGGCTGGCAAGGGGGAGCGGTTAGGGGTGACCAGGCTGCTGGGGGAGAGCAGTTGTGGGCAACCAGGATGGAAGAGGGGAAAATTGGGGGCAATCAGGCCAGCAAAGGGGGCAGTTAGGGGCAATTAGACTGGCAGACAGAAGGAGTTAGGGGTGATCAGGCTGGCAGAGGGGGCAGTTAGAGGTGATCAGGCAGGCAGGCAGGTGAGTAGTTAGGAGCCAGTGGTCCCAGATTGTGAGAGGGATGTCCAACTACTGGTTTAGGCCCCATCTATTGAGGTGTCCCAGACTGGAGAGGCTGCAGGCTGTGCTGAGGGACACAACTCCCCTCCCTGTGCACGAATTTCCATTTTATTCTTCATATTTTAAATCTCATCTTCCTTCTTTTTAAAGAAGTTCTTTAACATTTGTGTAATACTGGTGATGATGATCTTCTTTAGCTTATGCTTGTGTGTAAAACTCTTTATATTCCTTCAAATCCAAATGATAGGTCTGCTAGGTAGATTAATCTTAGTTCTACTTAATGGCCTTTAAAATACTGACTAAAAATACATAGATATTCTGTGTTTTTAAGAATGTTTCAATGTAAACAGAATTGAATTTTGGGTGTTTGTATTATAATAATATTGTATTACTAGGTTTGTTTCATTAATATATAATCAAACTCTCCGTATAATACAAAACAAACTTTATTTTCAAATTACATAGTCATTGAAGATAAGCTGTGGAACTTGTTCTATATTTATTCGTTTTCTAGTACTGAAACTGGAGATTAAGCCCTTCTGGAATATTTGGGCTTGAGGACATGTGAAATGAACAATAATTGAAATGAATATGGGTTCCTTTTAAGGTATCAGCTAAGAACTGGCACACTGTCAGCCCTGCTCACATTGTTTCAAGTTAAGTCACATGACTGTGCCTGAACATAAGTTAGGTAAGTATAACCCACCCTCATGTGACAATGGGAAGACATGCCTGATTCTCTAACAAGGAAGAAATAAATTGTTGAGAATAATAACATAATCAATCAGACATATTTTTAATTTTTATCTTCCCATGAACTATTTGTGAAATTTGTGAATAGTAATTACCGTATTTTCCGGCGTATAACTTAGCTTTACTAGAATCTGTAGCTTCGGGTACAGAACATGTACACTGTGTTCTAGTAAAAAGCCTGCTCAGATTGGCCAGAGTCAGAGAGCCGGTCTATTAAAAAAAGAACTGGTTTTGCCTCGGAAGTGGGGGGTAGTCTTATACAGCGAGTATAGGCCAAAACCTATGTTTTAACTGTAAAATTAGGGGGTCGTCTTATACTCCGGAAAATACAGTACCATTAATCACCCTAATACCCTCTGTAATCTTTCATCCTATGGGAATCGGGACTAAACAGGCAGTTAGACATTCCTAAGGAGTCCCAGATTGGAGAGGGTGCAGGCTGGGCTGAGGGACACACATCCTCATGTACGAATTTTGTGCATCTGCATTGGACTCTAGTATAATTATATATAAGTTAAATTAAAAGGGAAAATAATTATATAGCCAGCTATAGGATAAATATCTGCCTATTTCTGTTATTGCTATTACTATTTCTACCTACCTTCTAATACAGAATACAAGAAAAATAAAGAAAGAAGAGAAAGAGAAAGATGAAGAGAAAGGGAAAGAGAAAGAAGGAGAAGAGGGAGATGAAGAGGAAGAGGAAGGGGAGAGGAAAAGAAAGAGAAAATAACCAGAATTTGATGCTCTGGGAAATTCAATCATTTTTCAAAACAATATCTATGTATATAAAATTCTAATATGTAAACAGATTGAACAGCAGAACAACCAAATGAGCAAACAACCGAATAACTGAACAAGTGGTTGCTATGACATGTGTTTACCACCAGGGGGCACACAGAACAAGGCGGGTGTCAGTAGCAGGCAGCAGAGCTCAGAACATAGTGAGTGTTGGCCACAGCTGGATGGTGAAGCAGATGAGCAGGGACGCCAGACCAAGGCAGGGCGCGGATTGCTGTTATCGGGGAGAGCCTCTGGTGGTTACTGAAAATTCTTAGCTACCATGTGCCATAGTCCCCTGATTTTTGCACCTGCTGCAATCCTGGAGCTGCCACTCACACCCGCTGCCAGTGCCCGGCCCCGACCCCAATTGCTCAGTGCCATCAGCAGGTGAGAGCAATGGCTGCCAGCCCCAATTATGCCTGAGGACTTCTCCACCTCTCCCTGCTCCTGAGGAGCAATCAGGACAGCAGCCACCATTTACACCTGTTGACAGTGATAGCCCTGCTCGCAGCCACTGCTGGTGCTGGCCCCAATTGCTGTACACCATTAGTGGATGCGAGCAGGGCCTACACCATCAGTATGTGGAAGCAGAGGCATTGGGAGCAGGGCTGCCAGCAGTCAGGGGACTGGGGACTATGGCAGAGGGGCCAGGCAGAGGCATGGAGGAGGGGCAGAGAACTGTCCCAGTACCCACTGCAACTTTGCTGCTCACAGTTCCTTTCAAGGTGCATGGATTAGTGCACTGGGTCCTTAGTCTATACTAATAAAAGGGTAATATGCTAGTTAGTCTGGGACACCTTCCAGGAGAACTTCTGGACACCCTTCTGGACAAAGCCAGGGTGGCAGGGCTGCGGCAGAGGCAGTTAGAGGTGAACAGTCCAGAAGGGGAAGGCAGTTGGGGGTGATTAGGCTGGAATGGGGGTCAGTGGTGGGAGAGCAGGCCAGTAGGGGGGCAGTAGGGGATGAGCAGGATGGCAGGGGGGCAGTTAGTGGTGAGCTAGCTGGCAGGTGGGGGCAGTTGGGGTGATCAGGCCAGCAGAGGGGAAATTGGGGACAATCAGGCAGGTTGACGGGGGGTGAGAGGGGACAGCTTTGGATAAGCTGACCAGCAGGGGTGAGGGCAGTTGGGGGTGAGTAGGCCAGGCCAGCAGGAGGGGACAGTTGCAGGCAAGCTGGCCGGCAGGGAGAGAGTTGGGGGTACCAGCCCAGCTGGGGGCCAGTTAGGGGTGAACTGGCAAGCAGGGGGACCAGTTGGGGCAAGCAGGCCAGTGGGGAGGCAGTTGGAGGCAAGCAGGTTGGCAGTTGTGGGAGCAGTTGTGGGTGAGCAGGCCAGCAGCAGGGGCAGTTGGGGGTGTGCAGGCCAGCAGAGGGGGACAGTTGGGGGTAAGAAGGCCAGAAGGGGGAATTAGTTGGGTCCAAGATGGCTGGCAGGGGAGCAATTGAGGGAGGGGGGTCAGGCTGCCAGGAGGGGGGCGAAGTTGGGGTCAAGAAGGCCAGCAGGGGGCTAGTTGGGGGTGAGCAGGACAGCAATGGGGGCATTTGGGGGAACGCCTACTGTTGGAGGAGTCAGTTGGGGGTGAGCAGGCCAGTAGGGGGGACTGTTGGGGAGATCAGGTCAGCAGGGAGGGCAGTTGGGGAGATTAGGAAAGAAGGGGGGCAGTTGGAGAAGATCAAGCTGGCAGGGTGGGCAGTATCTGGCCACGAGGGGGATAGTTGGGGGAGACCAGGGCAGTGGGGGAGGGGCAGTTGAGGGCGAACAGTCCAGCAGGCAGGTGAGCAGTTAGGAGCCATTGGTCCCAGATTGTGAGAGGGTTGTCCCACAGGGATCAGGCCTAAGCAGGCAGGAGGACATTCCCCGAAGGGTCCCAGATTGTAGAGGGTGCAGTCTGGGCTGAGGGAAACCCCCCACCCCATGCATGAATTTCATGCACTGGGCCACAAATATATATTTAAAAGCCTAAGTGATCATTGCAACCAGACTGGCCAGTAGCTATGATGTACACTGACCACCAGGGGGCAAACACTCAATGAAGGAGTTGACCCCTGGTGGTCAGTGTGATCCCACAGCCAACCTCCCACGATCCCTCCCCCTGGCCAGATGGCCCAGATCAGCCCTGGTTGCCAGCCAGGTCGAGGGACCTCACCTGTGCACAAATTTGTTCACCGGGCCTCTAAGACCATATATTCTCAATTGATGGACACAGAATGTTCTCTCCATGTAAGCAGAAAGGTGGCCACTTCTGGAGGTGCAACTTCTAAAAGGTCTGCATCCTGTTGCCAGAATTTATAGGTACATTCAAAGATTGAAAATGGGGGCTCTTAGTGGTCCCAGGGGGCAAAATTCCTATAATTGTGATTCACACTGAAAATATAAAGAACATTAAAATGCCATTAACTTTAAATACTCACACTTTGATAATACATTAAATCTAATTATCATGACATTATAGAAATATGTAGTATCCAAATGTTCTTTGAGCTATTTAAAAAAATGAATATGAGAGTCCATTTGGCATCATAGAACACGTTAACTTAATTGTAGAAAAACGCCACTGAATATGCAGAGAAAACTCCGCACAAAGACTATTTGGTGTTGTGTTCACTACTCTCATGAATAGCAGAGCCAATTCAATTCATTGCAAGTGAATGACTTTCAAATGGACTGGCTTCCACAGGACTAAAAACTGGAATGGAAGTCACAAAGGACAAAACATCAGTTACTTAGTGGTTGCTTTATTTTCTTCAATTATTTTTGTCACTTTTTTTTTTCCTTCTTCCTCTTTATAAATTGTCTTTTGACTGGTATTGCTTTGCTATCCCAAACAGACAAGGGCTGCCAAATTTGTCAAAGGCAAAATTTTGCTAACTGCCACTTGAGTTTTAATGTTTTGTGTTAGCAATGTTAAAATCACTAAATGGCTTTCTAACCAATCACACAGTAAATTCGCCAAACAAATTGCTTAATTTGACAATAACTTAAAACCAGTAGGCATTATAAAAGTAAATGTGTTATGTCATGCTAATAATTAAATGCAAACCTGCAAAATGAATCTTCATTCGCATAAAATCCAACCAACTGCAAGGGACTATGGCTTTGCTATCTCTTCCCTCCCCCGCTCCCTCTTTCCCAGTCCTGATACTTCATCTTTCTGTGAAGACTCCAACTACCATTGAATGAAAGGAATATCTTCCAAGAAATATGCAAGCTTTTCTTTATTTATTGTTGTGTATATATGAAGAGGAGACTAATTTAGAAACAAACAAAAAGTGGCCCAAACCATTTACTAATCTCATTATAAAGGAACCAATAAGATTGTTCCAAATTATAATCACACTTATAAAAAATTGTTCATTTATATTCCATATACAGAAATTTCTAAAACTGCATTGTTTCTCTAAAGTGTATATGTGAAAACATATCATAAAAATTGTTTTCCACTCATTTAAAAGCCTTATTTTTCACATTTGGACAGATCACTGGAATGAATGTTGAATTACAAGTCAACATAAATATGACTGTATTTTTGCTTTTATATGAATATGAAGGATGGTTCTGAATATCATATTTTACATTAAAGTTTAAGCAATAGATAAAGCACAGTATTATGAAACCTTAAATTGTCATGCCTCTTACCTATATAAATATAAATTCCAGTGAGCCATGTCAGCTGGGCATAATTCCTAATTCCTAAATTATGTTACAATTCTATATTCTATATTAAAGTCTCTCTCCTCTCTCTCCCATATATATATATATATATATATATATATATATATATATATATATATATATATATTAAGGTCGAAATGTAGTTTTTTATATATGCCTAGATATTTACCATTTTGTTGCTCTTTCTTCATTTCTGAAGTTCCAGTTTCCCTCCAGTATTATTTTCCTTCAGCCTGTAGCATTTCATACTGAGCAGGCCTATTGGCAACATTCTCTCATAGTTTTCTGTTATTTGAGAATTTTTTTATTTCACTCTGAATCCTGAAAAATTTTAAAAGATATTAAACTTAGGCTTGACAGTACTTTTCTTTCAGAATTGTATCTATATTGTCACAATGTCTTCAGTTTCTGTGATTTCTGTTGAGAAATCCAATATAATTTCAATTATTCTCTCCTCATATATATTATTTTGCTTTAGTGCTATAAAATTATTTTCTTTATATTTTGTATTTGTCTATTTCATTATGATTTATCTTGTCATGATTTTCTTTTAGATTATTCTGTTGGAGATTCACTGAACTTATTTTTAGAAACATGCACATTTATGTCTTGCACCAAAATCAGGCATAATTTATTCAATTTTTTTTCTGGCCAAATCTCATCCCCTCCCCATATTTAATATTTAATTTATAGTATTTGTCTGATAATTCTAATAGTTGTGTAATGTCAAGGATTACTTATGTTATTTGGGGGGAGGTTGTCACATTTTCTTATTTTCATATTATATCAAGTGATTTGTATAATTTTCTGAACATTGTAAATGTTATGTTGTGTAAACTCCAGGCTCTGCTATAATCGTCTTTAGTATAATTTCTTAAGAACATGACAAACCTGATTACACTCACTTTGAAAGCTTATCTCATCTTCTATGAAGAATGATCCAAATAAGTTCATTTTCTAAAAATGTATCTATTTTACCGTGGTTGTCTCCTGCATTGATCCATTAGAATTTAGCCCAAAACTTTGACTATGTTTAAATATCAGTTCAATTTTAAAATATACTATGCTATCTGGGTCAATGCCAACCATTCTCTCATTTCAGGGGTAAATCTGAGCCTTGTAAACAGTGAGCAACTGCTAATGTCTTTGCATTTTTAATATAATATGAAAGAGATCAATAAATTATGAAGGAAATGTGAAAGTCAAAAAGGGAGGAAAAAATAAGGGAAGACATGCAAGTATAGGTATGGCAATTCTTCAAAGTGAAAAACTAAGTGCAAACAGTAAAGGTAAAAATACATAGTTCTTAGATATGGACATGTGAAAAAACCATGAATTACAATAAAAAATTTGAAGTCAAAGTCAAATATGGGTAACTGTGTTCTACTTATAGAAGTATAAATTGTACAAGCATTCTTGAGAGAAATCTGGTGGTAATAAACTCAGATTTTCATGCCCTATGATTCAGCATTCTATTTATGAATGTATTTTTTTAGGAAAGTTCATTTATGTCTTCATAGTAGGACTTAGTTAAAATGGCCTATTACCATTGATGATTTGGTTGACTAATTAGAAAACATCTTATTGTCCAGAATATAGAAATTAATATATAAGATGTTATGGATATCTATATACATATCTATCTTTCCTAATAAAAGAGTAATATGCAAATTAAACATCACTCCACTCAAGCCACACCTACAAGCCACACCTACCAGCCAATTAGAGCAAGTATGCAAATTAACCTCAACCAAGATGGCTGCAGCCACATAGAGCAGTTGAGAGGCTTGGGTTTCCCAGGAAATAGAGGAAGCCAAGCTTTCGACACATCCTGGCCAGCCGAGGTCTTCACTTAAGGGTACAAAGTTTCAATTATAGAAGATAAATCCCAAGAAAAATGGCGGCAGCCACAGAGTGGGAGAGAACAGGATAGGGTTGTCCCCGACAATGGAGGAAGCAAAGCTTTCCACCTGCTCTGGCCGTCCTAGGCCTCCACTCCAGGCTACAAAGTTTCAATTATAGAAGGTTAACAAATCCAAACAAAAATGGCAGCAGCCACTGAGAGAGTAAAAGGCTTGGCTCTGCTCCAGGCTACAAAGAGTCAATTGTAGAAGGTAAATAAATTCCAGATACCAAATACTCCACTTGGGTCGCTGGGGATTGTGGCTGGCCGGCAAACCACCACAGGTCCCTCGCTTAATCCACTCCACACCCCAAGGGAATCCCCACCCTGATCCAGAACACCCTTCAGGGCAAACCAGCTGGCCCCACCCATGCACCAGGTCTTCTCCTATTTAATAAAAGAGCAATATGCAGATTGACCATCACTCCAACACACAAGATGGCTGTCCCCATGTGGACACAAGATGGCCACCACAAGATGGCTGGCAAGGGAGGGCAGTTGGGAGGCACCAGGCCTGCAAGGGAGGGCAGTTGGAGGCAATCAACCCTGTAGGGGAGGGCAGTTAGAGGTGGCTAGGCTGGCAGAGGAGGGAAGTTGGGGGAAAAACAGGCTGGCAGGGGAGCAGTTAGACATCAATCAGGCTGGCATGGGAGTGGTTCGGGGGTGATCAGGCTGGTGGTCAGAAGTGTTTAGGGTCAATCAGAAAGGCAGGCAGGTGAGCAGTTGGGAGCCAGAAGTCCTGGATTGTAAAAGGGAAGTACGACTGCCCATTTAGACCTGATTTAGATCAGATTTAGATCAGGTCTAAATGGGCAGTCAGACATTTCTCAAGTGGTCCCAGATTGGGGAGGGTGCAGGCTGGGCTGAGGGACAACCCCCCAAACCGTGCACGAATTTTGTGCACCGGGCATTTAGTATATCTATATCTATATCTATATCTATATCTATATCTATATCTATATCTATATCTATATCATCCATATAATCTATATCATCTATATCTATCTATATCTATCTATCTATCTACCTACCTATAAAAAGCCAGCAACTGGAACACTGTAATGACCGCCGGAACATCTGGTTGCTATGATGTCCATTGCAGTCAGCAAAATAGCCCAATTAGGGGATGGGGCCAGCCAGCTAACCTCCTGTAGCCCCTCTCTGCAGCCGGCCCTACCCCTGATCGGCCATTTCCACCCTGATTGAGGGCAGGGCAGTTGGCCAACCTCCCTGCAGCCCTTGCCCTCAGCTGTCCCTGTCCCTAATCCACTTGCCCCACCCCAATTGGCCTCCAGCCCTTTCCCCTATCCATTCCAAACCATGATCATCCCCTTCACTCCAATAGGGTGCTGGGCTTGCTGGTCAACTGCCTGTGGCCCCTTCCCCCAGTCAGCTTGCCCCTGGTTGGCTGCCCACTCTAATCAGAGGCAGGGCCAGCCGGTCAACCACCCATGGCCCCACTCCCATGCCACTAGTTCCCAGTTGGCCTTCCCATCCCATCAGGGTGGGGCCAGTCAGCTCACTGTCCACAGCCTCTCCCTATGGCCAGTCCCACCCCTAATGGGCCCCTACCACCCCATTAGCCTGCAGCCCCTCCCCTTGGTTGGCCCTACTCCTGATCACCCCCCAATAGGGGATGGGGTCAATTTTCCAACCTACTGCAGCCCCTCTCCCTGCCCAGGCCCACCCCAGGTCAGCCCTCCCACCCTGATAGAGGTTGGGGCTGGCCCACCTACTGTCCACAGCCCCTCCTCACAGCCAGCCCCACCCCTGATCAGCTCCCACCACCCCTATCAGCTCAAGGCCCCTATCCCAGCCTGCTCTGCTCCAATTGCACCTGGCCACCAATCAGGGGTCGGGCTGGCTGGCCCACTTCCCACAGCCCATCATCTCAGCTGACCCCATGTCAAATTGGCTCCCCATCCCAATCAGGGACAGGGCCTTCCAGCCAATCTCCTCCCCTTGACAGGCCTAGCCCAGATCAGCGGATTGGGGCCAGGCTGGCCAAACCTTACCAATGCACGATTCATGCACTGGGCTTCTAGTTTACTATAAAATACTAGGAATCATTTAGTAGTGATTAATTTGATACCTTTTGGCATAGATATATATTTTAAAAACATATCTCGCAAGCACAGAGGATAGTCATATAAGGGAAGATACTGGTAAAAATTTTCAAGATTTTAGCTATCCCTGTTGGGGATCCCTATCTTACTTAGTGAAGCTAATACTTGTTGGGATCTTAAATGTATTACCTCATCATTTTTATTGATATTTCTACACATGACAGTGGCTAACAAAAGTTCATGAATTTCTGTCCAAGGATATTATCTGGTTTCAGAAGTGTGCATAGTTTATGCTCAGAGCAAGGCCACAATGAGAGTTTATTAATTCCTAAAAGCCACTTGAGACCAATAGTGACTAAGCATTGGTGCATATGTACTCCAGCTTTTTCATTCCTCAAGAAAGACAACTCAGCCAACTATATTTCAGGAGGGTCCAAAGGAAACTACCTTAAATAAGTACAAAGGAATATAATATGGATGGGAAATCAGTAGTATATTTGAGAAATTCAGTGTTAGCTGTGCTTGGTAGGCTAGATGGTAGAAAATAAATGCTACTAGGACTTATTTACCTATGTGTAAATTTGGATGATAGGGATATGGAATAATAGAGCTAATAATATTGTAACTTAACTGTTGGCAACAAGCTGAGTGTAATTAACTTAAAGGGCAGCCAGCTAGAATTGGTAAATTAGAGACATTGACTTATAGAGATGTATTGACAATGGCTAACTGAAGATGCTGCTCTTAAAGGACATAGATGCATATTCAATGAACAAATTGTTTTATTTATAGAACTAAAATAGCTCAATAAGTAATAACCAAAATCAGCTCTTACAGTAGAGTCTCCCAGTTTTTCTGTTCAATATTTAGATGTGAGCCGGTTATTTAGACCCAGAGAATGAAAGGTTGTACTCTCTGGGAGAATATACATAGCATTTGTTGTCTCAAACCTTTCCTAAAAGGACATATGGCAATTTATCATTTAATTGTACACTGAAGAAAGAGGGATAGGAATACAAAGATATTTTGAGAAAGTTGGTCTCAGCTGATGCTGAGTGCATAAATGTAAACACAGTTATGCACTTACTATTGGAGGAGTGTATAGAAAAAACTAATAAGTAGAATCCTAGCCAAATTCCTTCTCATAATCAGTCTATGAGTGTATATTTGGAGTAGATGTACATATAAGGTAACATTTTTACATAGATTCTTGATTGTGGAGTATGAGCTATTCTGAAAGAAAAGACTGAAACAATGCTGGGTGAAATGGCTAAGATTAGTTTCACTTTCAACGACTAAAAGAATGCAGGGGTGATGGTTTCTGTAAAATCATGATTTAATTTCACTAAGTTTCTACAAAAAAAATTAGGTGAGTCACATAATAACTAGAATCATCAGTACAGGCATTTTACTAAAGTGCTAACAATGAACTAACAACTTGGTATGTGAATCTTACTTTGTTGAATCATTTCCTTTGAATCTTTATCAGGAGGGGGTGTCATAATTATGATCTCTTGGTTAGCCAGATACATGGTTAACGCTCCTATGTATTTACTTAATAATTCAAAGAGAGCTTAATCATGACCTGTTACAGAACATGACACTGTAAATTATGTGTTCACACTTCCTCATAATATTCTACTTAGTTCAGGTTGTCTAGAAACAGACACCAATCTGAAAATTAGTTGTGCACGATATTTACTGGGGAAATACCTACAGGGAACAAAGGAGAGGCTGCCAGAGAGGGCTGGGAGCTCTGGGGAAGCAATGCAGCCTGTGAAGGAGATGGAGGTAGGGAGAGCAGGATAAAGAGTCTCACACTGCCACACAGTTCCCGGAAAGAGTTGGCCCAAACGACTGGGCTTCTTTGAACAAAAATCTTATGATAGAGGATTTCTCTATCTGGTAGGTTTGGCCCTGCTGTGCTTAGTCATTGAGGCAGAACTGCCTGTGAGAAGCGGAGCCTCAGCAAAAAGGCATTGATGGAGTCAGAGTGTAGCAGCTGAGGCTGTCCATCAAACACATTTCCCTCAGCCGTAGATCTGAGTACCACTAGCATATTATTGTGGCACTGCAACAATATGTGCTAATGTGCTTCCTTGACTTTACATGCGCATACTTCTCTATTATAACATCCTACCTACTCCTATTTGCTTGAAATTGTGTTCACTTTTGAGAACCAAGATTAAACATCACTTTTCTTTTAGGGAGAAAGTATTTTGGAAAAAAGATATGCACAAGAATCAGCCTTGATGAAAGTTGTATTATTTTATAGTATTTCTAACCTCTTTCTGTCCTCTATATAACATACAGACATGTTGTATTTGCAGTAATCTATAAATCTATCAAAGTTCCTTCACATTATTGGATGCCAAAATTCAAATACTTAGATTCATGTGTTCAAGATTTCTGACATATATTGATCACTTTTTTGAAAATATTTTTTTGAAATAGTGTTATTGAAGATGAAATAATTCCCAGCTGGTTTGGGTCAGTGTTTGAGCATCAATCAACCTATGAATCAGGAGGTCACAGTTTGATTCTGGGTCAGAGCAGAGTGTGGGATTGGGAGCTTAATCCCCAGTAGGAGATGTGCAAGAGGTAGCTGATTTGTGATTTTCTCTCATCATCAATGTTTCTCTCTCTCTCCCTCTCCTTTCCTCTCTGATATCAATAAAATATATATTTTAAAAATGAAGTGATAAGTGAATCAGTATAATTAGCTCATCTTTTGTTTATTTCACATATACAATATTGATAATAGTTATTAGGTATTATAAGGTAGCACCCCCTATAGATTCTAAACAATTGATAATTTTTTCCTTACTTTTTTCCCCCCCTGACTACTCCAGGAAAGAAAACATGGCATTGCTTTCATTATATATCATAAGACTTTTGTTTCATTTATCTTCCTTGTAAAATAGGGTGTGCTAAAATAACAAAAACTATTGCACTTCATTTGCATCTTTACATTATCAAAATTATAAAGCATACTATGCTTATGGCAGACAAAAACAGTTGTTACCAAATTCTTATTCTATTTGATTATAATATAAATTTTAAGTGTTTTATAAAACTTCATCTAATTTATTCCTTTAAATGTAACATCAAGTTATTATCTTTCTTTGTTTAATAATAAAATTAAAAATGATTATCAATAGTAGATGTTTTGCCAGCATCACAAAGTGTCATTTGGAAACTACTTTTTTTTTTTTTTACCTTTTACAACTAAAATTTGTTGTTAATCTCCTTTGATTTACTAATCCCAAATAACTCCTATTTCAAATAGAAAATTTATTACCTTTCAGGGTACCTCACATTAAAGAAATAAAATATACTTTGATAACTTTTATTGCTACATTAAAAAAAACAGAGTTACCATATATTCATCATTCAGATAAAACAACAACATCAGAATGAATCTTTGATGTTAATCAAAACTGAATCCACTTAGATTTTTAGAACACCTTTAATTTTTTTCTTGTCAATTATTATCCTTGGATAAAATTATAACAAAATATATTTGTAATTCAATAATATAACACCTAAAGTTTTATTGGATACAGATGTCTGAATTTTTTAAATTTAAAATAATAACTAAAAATAGAAAAAATAACAAATTATTGGAATTTTATTAGCTTGCGTGAAGGTGAAAACTAATTAACCTTACAAGTAAATAGAAAATAATAAATAAATGGCATAGAGTAATGTAGGTAAAATAGCTGCCTATAACAGAGATTCTAATTCTCAATTTAATTTAATCTACCCTAGTTTACCTCAAGAAAAAAAAAATCAGCAATTAATACAAAGACTTATGCAACAGACTGGATATTGTAAAGACATTCCAAGCGACTACAAATAATGGGAGCCATATTTTTAGTATTTTCTTTACTAAAGCTTTTTTTTTTTGTAATGGAGATTAAATTATACCTCTTATTAACTTGATAATAAAATAGAACAACTAAATTCTGATACTTTTGATACAATTACTTCTCCACTTGTATTTTTATAACTATTACATTTAAATTTGAATTACTATATTAATCAAATAGCTAAAGAAGATGGACCTCTTGTCTAAATTCCAATGTATTTCTTTCTGAAAATGTCTGAGGATATCCCTGTCTTTCATGAATAACACAGGATCTGTTAGGAGATATGATAATTCTGGTAATGTTATCTTCTTCAGTACTATGGTGTCTATCTGATGATACCTTCTATTTTTCTGTTCATTTTCCACTCATCATCTTTGAAAAAATATATAATTTTCAAAAAACTAAAACTGTGGTAATCAGAAGAAATATCAAACACTGTTTATGGCATTATTCTATTTGTAAAAGCTGAAAAAAATACTCTCTAATTAATAATTTAAGATTAAGTTGGTGTAGGTAAAAACATGAGTGACATGAGAATAATTAAACTTCTGCCTCTGTGTTGGCTACTTATTATTTTGATGTGCTGTGAATATTAAATTTAGAAACAACAGTAAATGGAACAGAGGGAGGTGTTACTTAAAAAAACTGTATATCAGTGTAGCAACTCAGTGAACTGGCTCAAAATAGTATTCCTGTGGTAACAATGCAGGCATTTGTGTTTTCTCATCAAGTGACTTGATCATGCCAGGGACTATCAATTTATCTACTTAAGATTAGGTTCTTTGCTTTGATTTAAATCTGAAGGCCATAAGCAGGTAAACTTCTAATTACTACTGGAATTTCTGATCCTGTTTTACAGTATTTTAAAACCAGTTTAATGTTATTAACTTCAGTCATATTGCCTCCTATTTAACTTTAGTGAATCAATTGTCTCTTTATTTGTATTTGCCACAGATTATTAAATTTAATGGGTCATAACATAATTATTCAAAATATGAGCCAGAGTTTATTATGACTACACATAATAAAGAGATGGCAGGATCCTTTTTTTGAATTGTTTTCTACATTATCAGTGGGGTTCAATTAGTATATGTAATTACATTCGACAAAGGAAGTTAAAAAAAAATCCCCACAGATTTCTCTCAAAGTCTGGCTCTTTGCCTCCAATGTAGGGTTGAGTGAGAAATGTATATGATAGTAAGCCAATTGGCCTTTCTTCCAAAATCAACCACAATAGAATCTACAGGGCTGAAATAGGAAATTAGGAGTTTAGCTTGGCACTCCATCCTGTTGATCAGTAGTATATTTGTGACATGAATTACTGGGCCAACCATGCAGAGAAGCTCTGTGTCTGGCTGCCCAGTTTTGAAATATGGAGAAAAGATCATGACTAGCATGCTCTGTAAACCCACATTTTAAAATATTACACTTCTCCATTTTTAAACGGCTGTGAGATAGCCAGATTTTTGTATTGGGAAAAATCAACTATTTTGTCAGAAGGCTTTTATGTACAATTTCTAAAAACCATTGGTATCACTTAAATTGGTTACACATTGCTTTCTGGTAAAGTAATTTCTGTATTTCTATAGTTGACTAAAAGTGATCAGCATTGACATTTTTTTCAAAAATTCTACAAATATATCATCAGTGATATTATGCTTTATTAAATATGCTATTAGGAAAACTATGTGGCCCTGAAGAAAGAATAAGAATATGAACATTTTGCCAAAAAAATCTAGGTATGAATCCAAATTTGTTCACGTATTTACTGGAAAAAAAAAACAAGGTCAAATTTATTAACTAAAAATTTCAAAAGTTTACTTTTATAACCATCTCTAAAATTGCTTTATAGATGGTGGTAAGGATATCATGGGATGATCTATGCAAACCCTGACAAATATATCAAAAGAGATATATCAAAAGACTGTCATTTTATCCATTTTTCAAATAAGGAAATTAAGGCATAAATAATTTATTCATGTAAGAAAGGAGAAAAGTTGTCAAATGCCAAATATGTCTAAACAAGCACTATTTCCTTTAGTCTCACCTTACTTATCTGTTCATCAGTATCCTCTTAATAATTTTGCTTTTACTGTCATTGACATCATTGTCTCAGTTGTTGCAGTCATTAAATTGATTTTCATGCTATCATCCTCTTCACCATCATTATAAACACAAGTTCTTTAAAAAAAAAAATATATATATATATATATATATATATATATATATATATATATAAATAATTGATTTTTTTTACAGAGAGGAAGAGAGAGGGATAGAGAGTTAGAAACATTGATGAGAGAGAAACATCGATCAGCTGCCTCCTGCACAATCCCCCTGGGAATGTGCCTGCAACCAATGTACATGCCCTTGACTGGAATCAAACCTGGAACCTTTCACTCTGCAGGCCGACTGAGCCAAACCAGTTTTGGCTAAACACAAGTTCTCAAATCTAGATTACTATTCATGTTGCAATCATAGAACCTTCAACCACATAAACTTGGGTAAGCCATACATTTTTTAAACCTCCAAATTAAAAGTGAACTACAACTTCTTTATCCAAATCTTTTTTTTAAACATATTTTTATTGATCTTAGAGAGGAAGGGAGAGGGATAGAAACATAGAAATATCAATGATAAGAGAGAATTATTGATCAGCTGCCTCCTGTATGGCTCCCACTGAGGGATCAAGCCCACAACCTAGGCATCCCCAGCCAGAATTGAACCTGGGACCCCTCAGTCCGCAGGCCAAAGCTCTTATGCACTATGCCAAACCAGCCAGGACATATCTTCTTATGGTTGAGTAGTATTCCAATAATTGATATATACCAGTTTATTGTGGAAGAATACTAAGCCATAAGAAAAGATGAAATGCTGCCATTTGCAACATCATGGATAGACTCTGAAAATATGCTAAGCAAAATATTGAATAAATCAATCAGGAAAAGTTAAGAACCATATGATTTTCACTCCTGTGTGGAATATAACACTGAAATTCAGAGACACACAACAGTATGGTGGTTATCAGTGGAAAGGAGGAGTAGGTGCGTAGTGAAGGGTAAAGGGGCCAAATATATGAAAATGGAAAATGATTTGATTTGGGTGGTGGCCACACAATGCCATATACAGATACTGTATCAAAAATGTACATTTGAGATGATTCCAAAATGGTGGCAGAGTAAGTAGAAGCTACAGTGACACTCTCATACAACTGAAATACAAAAAACAAAACAACAACAACAAAAAAAACACCACACACAAATCACCCTGAAAAATCAACTGAAGACTAGCTGGAAAAAACCCTGATACTGATAACCAAGGATTGAAAGTGGAGACCACATAGAGACTGGTAGGAAGGGTAGAGCTGTGAAAGGGTTGGCCAGGCTCCCATAGAGAACAGCTAAAGTTCCAGAGGGACATCTCAGCTGTTGGAGTTCCCACTGAGAACTCTGGGGTCTAAATTTCAAGCTGGGTTGCCTAGCCCAGAAAACCAGAACTGAGAAAGGTGCCAATGAACATCTGGCAGTGAAAAGCAGCAGGCTTACTGTCTGCCAGGGAGAGATGGCATGAAATGCAGGCACCCACTTAAAGGGTCAACACACAAAATTTTGTGCACAGCCACTTACCTTGGTCTCTGGCAGAGGAAGGACAGAGTAGGCTGGAGCTGTGTGAACAGAATAGGCGGTTCTGGGGTTGGAGCTTAGAAAGTAGCACCCCGGTTTCATGTGCTGAGTCATTTGCTCTCACAAAAGAGAAAATATTTCTCTCAGCGAAACCTTGCTGTCCAGGTAGTTTTAGCACAGGGTAGGTGGTGGGGTTGGGGGTTAGCAGGAGGCATTTGCCTCACCCTTTTAGAAGACCTCTGGCTGCATCTGAGGTCAATACCCTGAGGCTAATCAAGTCTGAGTGTCAATAGGACTGCAGGCAGAGTTGGGTTTCTGGAGGCTTTGAGTCTTAGCCTGATGCAATCCTAGCCCTGTGCCTAGGAAAAGCAGACCATGGTGCACAACCTTTCAAAGGGACTCAGACCCAGCAGAGGGAGCAAAAGCTGTGCACTGCTGAGAGCTCCATACAGGTTACTCAGGACCAATCACAAACAGCTTCTGACATTGCCCTGCACTAGAGATTGGAAGGCTAACAGATCTACCCAATACACAGACACAAAAATAAACAAGCAGGCAAAATAGGAAAACAAAAAGCAAGCCCCAAATGAAAGAAAATGAGAATTCTCCAGAAGAAGAGCATCTCTCATAGCAATATGTTTGTGGATACATCTACTAGGGTAAAGGTAAACGAAGAGAAAATAAACAAATGGGACTACATCAAAATAAAAGGCTTCACAGCAAAAGAAACCATCAAGAACATGACCAGAGAGCTCATTATGTGGGAAAACATATTTGCTAATGATACAACTGATAAGGGACTCGTTTTCAAAATATATAATGAACAACTTCACAAAAGAAAGACAAACAATTCAATTAAAAATTGGCAAAGGGCCTAAATAGACATTTCTCAAAAGCAGACATACAGATGTTCAAGAGACATATGAAAAATGCTCAAAATCACTAATAATCAGAGAGACGGAAATTAAAACAATCAGAGAGACGGAAATTAAAACAACAAGGAGGTATCACCTCACACTGTCAGAATGGCTACCATCAACAAATCAACAGCTGAAACCGGTTTGGCTCAGTGGATAGAGTGTCGGCCTGTGGACTGAAAGATCCCAGATTTGATTCTGGTCAAGGGCATGTACCTTGGTTGCCGGCACATTTCCAGTAAGGGCTGTGCAAGAGGCAGCTGATCGATGTTTTTCCGCTCATCGATGTTTCTAACTCTCCATCCCTCTCCCTTCCTCTCTGTACAAAAATCAATAAAATATATTTTAAAAAAATCAACAAAGGACAGGTGCTGGCGAGGATGTGAAAAGGAAGGAACCCCAGTACGCTGCTGGTGGGAATGCAGACTGATGCAGCCCCTACGGAAAATAGTATGGGATTTTCTGAAAAAATTAAAAATGGAACTACCATTTGACTCAGTGATCCCCCTTCTAAGCATAAATTCTGAGACCTGAAACACCAATCAGAAAGAATGTATGTGCCGCTATGCTCATACAGAGGAGGCCACATTGGGACTGGTAGAAGCCTTGGATGAGTGAGAGGGCTGGCCGGGCACTCACACACAGCAGCTGAAACATCCTAGGGATATGCCAGCTGTGGATAGTTATCCCTGAGAAGTGTAGAGTCTAAACCGCAAGGCAAGTTCAACAACCCAGAGCACCTTTACTGAGTATGGCGCCCACATAACATCTAGCTGTGAAAAGCAGTTACATTTCTGTCCACCAGGGAGAGAAGGCTAGCAATCCAAGCACACTTATAAAGGGTCAATACACAACATTTTGTTTGCAGTCATTCACCCTGGGCTGCAGTGGAGAGAGGGCAGAGCAGACGAGAACTGCATGAGGAGAGTCTGGGGTTGGTGCCTCTAGGGAGAGATTTGAGATGTCATCCACCACGAGGACCCCTCTGCTAAGTCATTTCTCCGTGTTGTAGAGACCATCCTTTTCAGGCAGAGCAGTCCCCTCCATGCAGCATCAGCCTAGGAGGAAGCAATAACCCCAATCATCATTCTCTCTCACTCCACCCTCTAAACCTTATGTCCTGCTGAGGAGTACAGCCTTAGGTTCCTTGAATGACTGACCTTAACAGCCAGCATGTAGGCAGAGGAGAGACTCTTAATGCTTTGAGAATTTTGCTGATTTGCCCCTGAGCTTGCTGGTAGTAAAAGCAGAGCTCCGTGGGTGCGCAGCTTGGTCTTTTCAACATGCACCCAAGCCCAGCAGAGGGAGCCACAAGCTGTGGATCACTGATAGCTCCAAACAGGTTGCCCAGGGCCAGTCACAAGGAGCATCTGACATTGGGGGGCTCCAGATTCCCTCTGAAAAGGCTGAGAACCAGCACACCCAGTGGCCAGCTTCAGAAAACAACAGAGCAGGATCAAAAAAATTTCACAAGCAGCATATCAACAGGAATAACTCAGCAGGTACCAAATCCTGCTAAGGCAAATTTCTCTTTATGTGATTAGCATCTGCACAGCAGCTTGCATGCTTTTTTTTTAGGGTGGATCACACACATTAATGGGCCAAAAACAATCATGATTCAATTACAATAGGAGGACACACATAAGCTGCACAAAGGACATTCTTACAGATGTAGTTCAGGTAATCAGGGAAACTGTACCAAGGGTTACCATAGTCACCTATCATATAAAGCCTGTACACAGTCACCTACTACATAAAGCCTCCCTACTAAGACTGGGAATTGAATAAGATCTACCTAATGCATAGGAATGAACACAGAGAGGCAGCCAAAATGGGGAGACAAATGGCCCAAAATGAAAGAGAAAGAGAATTCTCCAGAAGAGCAAAAACGAAATGGACATAAGCAATGTATTATAAAAGCATAATATGCTAATTAGACTGGACGTCCTTCCGGATATCCTTCCAGATGAAGCTGGGGCTGGGAGGTAAGTCCAGGTCCTGGGTGCCTGCTGGCAGCTGGAGGGAAGTCAGTGACGTCAGCACGGGGAGGAAGTCCTACTCTTGCATAAATTTCATGCATCGTGCTTCTAGTTTATCAATGTTGAGTTTAGAGTAATCATTATAAGGATCACATCTATAAGATAAAGTCACATGATTTTTTTTTTTTTTTGCCAAATTGTTAATATCTATTTTTATTTGTGGCTGAATTTTTTTTAAAAATATGTTTTATTGATTTTGTACAGAGAGGAAGGGAGAGAGATAGAGAGTTAGAAACATCGATGAGAGAGAGTCATCGATCAGCTGCCTCTAGCACACCCCCTACTGGGGATATGCCCGCAACCAAGGTACATGCCCTTGACCGGAATCGAACCCGGGACCCTTCAGTCCCCAAGCTGACGCTCTATCCATTGAGCCAAACTGGTTTTGGCTTTGGGGCTGAATTTAATATTAGATTTGCTTTTATTATAATAAGCAAAGCCACCTGCTATTTCAGTTGTGAGGAAAAAGAATTGTGCTCTCCCCCCCCTTTAATTATGTGAGACTATTGACATTGATGAAAGGAATTCTATGGACAAAATAGGAAGGTTTAGGGAGTCTTAGGAATAAAAAGGGTTAATGGGGTAGGAATGAATAGATGAGGGCTTAGAACCACCAGAAGGCAAACATTTAAAGAGAATAAAGAAAAGTCACAGAGAATGGGTAAGAAGGAAATATACTTTCACTGAGGACAGAGAAATGTCAACCAATGCTGGAAAGAAGAAAACATACTATGTTCAAGAGATAGAGGAATGTTGCAAGATAAGGAGGTTTTGGATTTTGAAGCTGATATTCTGCAAAAGAGTAACCAATTAGGAAAACACAGGTTCATAAGATGAAGAAGAGGCCCAATTAGAAAGGAGCATGAAGGGACAAATTATAGCCTTTATAAAAACAACAACAACAACAACAACAACAAAAACACGAGCTTAGTAGATGACCCTCCTGGGACCCACTCCCTACATGGGAGTTTGAATTTGCATCCAATAAATTTCCACTCTTTTACTAATAAGTCCTTGTAGCTGTGAATTTTATTATTCAAATTTTGTGAGGCAACAACTCGCAAAGAAGGGATCCACTCTCCAAACCTCACATTTCCTTGATATCTGAAAGATAATGAATGACCAAACAAGATCCATTACTCTAGCAACAGGAAGCACCAAAACATTAGTAATGTAGACATAAGGCTGAATGGGATGGATAGACTTCAACTGTTTAAATTTAAAAGATTATAATAAATTTTGAAAGAATCAGATAGTCTCCATATTGAGTAGACTAATGAATGATTAAAAAATTTATATAATCCTCTCATCTGAAAAATAATGTATCACATTAAAGTTAAAAAGATAATTTTGGGAAAGGTATTCAGACATTCACAGTTACAATTTATTTAAAACAATAATGGGGAATTAAAAGAAAATATATTCTTTTATGGACTATTTCAATTTAGGTGCAAACCCAGAAATTATGTCACTAATATTTTCAGATCTTTTATCCTGGATTCTGAGATTTCACTGATAAAAATGTATTGTAATATAAGTTACTAAGGATACCTTATTAAATATGTCATAAGTTTTATTTATTGTCAGAAGGAAAACATTAAAGATTTACATTGCATTCCTGTAAGGACTTTGTTACCAGATTTGAGGATGTCAATACAAAATAATAAAATTAATTTTAAAATGATAAAAAATAAAACATTTTAATAGCTCAAAAAGTCATAGTAGAGAAATATTGGAGATAAATAATGTATACAATAATTTGATAAATGTTGCATTTAATGTTATTAATGGTAGGTTCCAGTCATTCCCTGTTTTATTTAAAGCTTATAAGACAAGATAGCCAAAAGATAGCCAAGGAATGCTCAAATGCTAACACTTCTTGTATATATATACAACAATATATTGAAGGGAAAAGGTGTTATATATTCCCCCTTACATCTGTTACTAATGTCTGGGACCCTACTGAAACATCTATGATTATAATTCAATATTGGAAACAGAAGCATATGACCATCAATTTTCTTCAATGGGGAAACAAAATGGACAATTGCTTCAGCTACCACATGTTACCAATTCTAAGATCCATTTAATCATAAATGCACCATGATATAAGAGAAGAATGATACATATTAAACTATAATCCAAATCTCTCTCTTCCCTCATGAATGTTGATGACAAGCTTGTCATATCTTTTCTGCTACCATACCAAGGCGTAGAGGCCAGGCATAGGATCATATGCGGGAAGAGCTGATAGTCACCAAACTATGAGTATTGAGAGTCTGATGTAGAACTGCACATGCATTCCTGATGTATCATGTTATTGAATCCCATAAATTGCTTCTTCTAGGGGGGAGATGTGTGCTTCCTTCATTATTTCTCTAAAAGTCCTTCTCTGAGTTTCTCTCCTATACCTTCACATCCGGCTTGGCTAAGTCACTGTGTTCTGCCCTTAAGCGCAGTCAGTAAAGGTTTCTGTTACTGCCCTGTTTTTGCAAATTTTCACAAATAAGCATTTTTCTAACAGGCTCAATGCATATATTTTCTAAAGTTCTAATTTATTTTGGATAGAAATACTACAATTATTAAATGAACTGATTTAAATATATTAGATGTCTTTCATATATCATTTTGGAGAAAATATATGTATACTAGAGGCCTGGTGCATGAAATTCATGCATGGGGGCTGTGTGTCCCTCAGCCCAGCCTGCACCCTCTCCAATCTGAGAAGTCCCTCTCACAGTCCAAGACTGCTGGTTCCCAACTGCTTGCCTGCCTGACTTTCTGATTGCCCCTGTCTGCTTCTGCCTGACAGCCTGATCACCCTCTAACCTCTTCCTTGCCAGCCTGATTGATGCCTAACTGCTCCCCTGCTGGCCCGATTGTCCCTAACTGCCCTCCCCTACAGGCCTGGTCACCCCCAACTGCTCTTCTCTGCAGGCCTGGGTTCCCCCTAACTGCCCTCCCCTGCAGGCTTGATTGCCCACAACTGCCCTCCCCTGCTGGCCTGATCCCTACCAACTGACCTTCCTTGATGGCCATCTTGTGGTGGTCATCTTGTATCCACATGGGGGCAGCCATCTTTGACCACATGGGGGCAGCCATCTTGTGTTTTAGAGTGATGGTCAATTTGCATATTACTTTCATTAGATTGGATGTAAAAATTATTAGAGATTTCAAAAGTTTCCTCACATTTACTAGTATAGCATAAATCTTCTATATTATCTTTTCCAATTATAGTCAACAATTTCATGTGCTTCCACATAATGCTGTATTTATGCTTTCAAAAATGTTGGTTACCCAGCATTTTCTAGATTAGTACTTTAATCTTCCAGAATTTTTTGCCAAGCCACTAAAACCATTTTTTTCTTCAAATTTTGATGCTGGTATCACATCAATGTGTTTGATTTTCACTATTATATATATTCAATGTTTTTCCTTTTTCCTGCAATTAAGAAGCTTTGGGAAATTCTAACAAACTGATTACTTAAACAGTATATAATTTTTTTACAGAAGTGTCCCTCTTTTTTTTTTTCTCTCTCTCTCATTCAAATGTCCAAATATGAGAAATTTTATAATTTTTCTTTTTTCATTTTTTCCCATGGACAGTGATTAAAAATTCTTCTGCATGTTTCAGAATAATAAGATAAATAGCTTTCTTACTTGGAAATATCTTCCTTTCTCAAGATCCATAAAGTATTTGCTTGTTACTTCCTATAAAATTTGAAATTGCAGCCCTTCCTTTAACAATAAATATTTACTTCATTAACATTTTATTTATGCCTACAGTTCTGCTTTTGTGCCATTGCATACACAGTGATGTTTTGTGTTTCTTTGCCAAGACAGAGTTGAACATTTTAAAAGACATTTAAATGGTAATCAGATGTGACATGTTGTTTCAATAATGCACATGATTCAATTGAAATAATTACAATATGAATAGCTGAGACCAAGGTCATACATGGCAGGCAATGACAGTTGTGTCATAAGACTGTCACAATTGTGACAATTGTCAGACTTATGCCATTATTAGAAATACTAAATTCTGTAGAATACAGTTCCTAGTGTCAATGAAATGTTCACTTAGAATTAATGAAATGCTCTTGCATATTTAAGGTAAAGCTTTAGTGCTAAAATATAGGAATAATTGCTTCCCTTAATTTTTTTCTATATGTCAAGTTGTGTTTTGTTATTGGGAATATATTCACTACTATTTTGTATGCATTGGTATATATATGATGTTTCACTTAAATTTTCCTTTTAAAACTAATATATATATATATATGACATATATCAAAGCCTACAAACATGTCTTTGAATGTATTTGATTAGTGATATGAAAGCTAGGGGATTTGAAATTTTAGAGAAATATCAGTTCTTTATTAAATATAGTGTACTCACAGCTGAAGGAATTAGCACGTGGATAAAGAGCTTAAAAATAGATAGTTTAAAAATATAAGGGGAAATATGTCTACATCCTACTCATCTAGATTTAAGAAGTTTAGGTATAATTTTATTAGAAATTTGTAAGAAATAAACCCTAACAAAAATAAAAATTTAACTTAAAATATAGGCTGAGAGATTTTCCTTGAAAGCGAGACATCTAAAGAATTCCTATCAAAGGACTATGATGTAGTAGAAGAGACTTACTTAATATTATTTACTTAAAAACAACAATCACTATAGTGTATAGTTGTGTATATATATATATATGTATCAAAATTATAAATAGTATTTAATGTTAGTAAAAAGACCAAATAGAAAGTTTTCTGGTTATCCTTTCTCATTTGTGTTTTTTTTAATGCTTTCCTCCATTTATTTTCCTACTCTAAATTCATACCTATTTTCTGTTTCACATTTTCTTGATTATTATCTCTCTCTTCCTTTCATCCCTCTTTTTCCTTTATCCTCCCTTTTTTCTTCTTTTCATTCATCATGCTTTACATCTTATTTAGAAGAATATAATAACAGACAATTCTGAAAGAATTTTTAAATTGAATTTATTGGGGTGACATTGGTTAATAAAATTATATAGCTTTTATGTGTACCATTCTATATTACCTCATCTATATATTGAATTTTGTATTCACCACCCCAAGTCAAGTCTCTATCCATCACCATTTATCCCCTATTTACTGTTTTCTACTTTCTCCCTGGAGTTACCTCAAAAAATTAAATATGAAACTGCCCTACCATCCAGCGATCCTTCTTCTGGGAATATTTCCTAAGAAACTCAAAACACAAATCCTCTGTAATAAAGAGGTAATATGCAAATTGACCCTCGTGTCATCACAAGATGGCTGCCTATGACCAGGCCGGCAGGGCTGTTAGAGAGGGATGACCAAATGACTAAACTAGCAGGCTGCATTGGGCGACCAGGCTGGTAGCAGGGATTAGTGAGGAATGACCAAATGATTAAACAGCCGGCTGTGTGGGGTGACCAGGCAGCCAGGGGCGTTAGTGAAGGATAACCAAATGACTGAACAAGCCGGTTGCATGGGGTGGGCAGGCTGGCAGCGGGGGACAGGTAGGGGTGATTAGGCTGGCAGGGTGGGGCAGTGAGAGGAAAATAGGCTGACAGGGGGACAGTTGGGAACAACCAGGCTGGCAAGGGGGCAGTTAGGGAAAAACAGGCTAGCAGAGGGGGGCAGTTTGGAGTGACCAGGCCTGCAGTGGGGCAATAGGAATGACCAGATTAGTTGGGGGGGGGACAGTTAGGAGCAACCAGGCCATCTTTGGGGGCAATTAAGGATGATCAGGTTGGTACTCAGAATCAGTGAGGGGCAATCAGGCTGGGGGGCGGGGGCGCGGAGTTTGGGGCAACCAGACAGGCAGGCAGGTGAGCAATTAGGAGCCAATGGTCCAGGCATCCCCCAAGTGGTCCCAGATTGGAGAGGGTGCAGGCTGGGCTGAAGGGACCCCCACCCCCATGCACAAATTTCATGAATCAGGCCTCTAGTTTGAAATAATAAATGGATGCCTATGTTCATTGCAGAGTTATTAACAACTAGAGGCTCAGTACATGAAATTCATGCATTATGGGGAGGGGGGAAGGGCGTGGTGGTGTCCCTCAGCCCAGCCTGCACCCTCTCCAATCTGGGATTCCTCAAGGGATGTACAACTGCCCATTGAGGTCTGATCCTACCGAATACAATAACAGACAATTCTGAAAGAATTTTTAAAATGAACTTATTGGAGTGACATTGATTAATAAAATTAAATACTGGGATTGGGCCTAAATGGGCAGTTGGACATCCCTCTCACAATCCAGGACTGTTGGATCCCAACTGCTCACCTGCCTGCCTTCCTGATTATCCCTAGCTGCTTCTGCCTGACAGTCTATCACCCCTTAACCACTCCTTTGCCAGTGTGATCGATGCCTAACTGCTACCCTGCCAGCCTGATTGCCCCTAACTGCCCTTCCATGCAGGCTTGATCACCCCCAATTTCCCTCCCTTGCAGGCCTGGTCCCTCCCAACTGCATTCCTCTGCTGGACATATTTTTTTAATTTTTAATTTTTTATTGCTATTTTTACAGAGAGGAAGGGAGTGGGATAGAAAGCTAGAAACATCGATGAGAGAGAGACATCTATTAGCTGCCTCCTGCACACCCCCTACTGGGGATGTGCCCACAACCAATATACAATACATGCCCTTGACTGGAATCGAACCTGGGACTTTTCAGTCCACAGACCGACGCTCTATCCACTGAGCCAAAACAGTTTCGGCTGAGCCAAACCAGTTTTGGCGCTGCTGGCCATCTTGTTGCGACCATCTTGTGTCCACATGGGGGCAGCCATCTTGTGTGTTGGAGTGATAGTCAATTTGCATATTATTCTTTTATTAGATAGGATAGCCAAGATATGGGAACAGCCCAAGTGCTCCACAGTGAATGAGTAGCTAAAAAAAAATATCTGTGGTATATTTACACAATGGAATAGGTCTATGCCATAAAAAAGAATGAAATATATTTTTTAAATTTATTTTATTATTTATCTGTTTGTTTTTCAATATCATTTTTTTTAATCCTCACCCGAGGGTATGTTTTCATTGATTTTTAGAGAGAGTGGAAGAGAAAGGGAAAGATAGAGAGAAATATTGATGTGAGAGAAATATCAGTTGGTTGATTCCTATACTCCCCCTGGAGCTTGCAACCAAGGTACATGCCCTTGACCAGAATCAAACCCAGGATCCTTCAGTCCACAGGCTGATGCTCTATCTACTGAGCCAAACCAACCAGGGCAAAGGATGAAATCTTACCTTTTATGACAGCATAGGTGGATCTGGAGAGTATAATTGTAAGTGAAATAATCCAGTCTGAGAAAAGTAACATACAATTTCACTTTATATATAGAATCTAATGAACAAAATAGAAACAGACTTAAAGATATAGAGAACAGACTGACAGCTATCAGAGGGGAAGGCAGTTGGGGGGATGAATGAAAAAGGTTAAGGCACATGTGTCAAACACAAGGCCCGCGGGCCAAATCCAGCCCGCCAGGCCTTGCAATGTGGCCCACACCGCGCTGTCATCACTGCACTCCACTGTCAGTTTATGACATTGTCAGTTTATGACTGTTCAGTAAAGCATTCGGCCCGCGATTTAGGCTGGATTTTAGATTTTGGCCCCTTCTCTGATTGAGTTCAACACCCCTAGGTTAAGGGATCAAGCAAAACAGCAAGAAAAACGAAAGCACTTAAATAATTTTTTATAGAGACTTTGTCCCTTTTCCATGGAAATATTTTCACCTGACTATTCTGTATATGTAAAGTGGTTTTTGTTTGTTTTTATGACATTATAGTATAATTAGAGGCTGAGTGCATGAAATGTATGCATGGATATGTTCCCTAGGCCTGGCTGGTGATCAGGGCTAATCAGGGCCTTCTGGCTGCCAGCCAGCGCCTTCCTTCCCCGGCTGCCAGCTGCCAGCTGGGGCCTCCCTTCATTCCATGCCACCCACTGGTGGTCAGCTCATGTCACAGCAAGTAAGCAAACTCATGGTTTCTGTTCGAACTCCCGAAGGGACACTTTGCATATTAGCCTTTTATATGTATGGACTAGAGGCCCAGTACACAAAATTCATACATGGGGGAGGGAGAATCCCTCAGCCTGGCCTGCACCTTCTCCAATCCGGGACACCCAAGGGGATGTCTGACTACCAATTTAGGCCTGATTCCCTAATCTGGCAGTTGGACATCTGTCTTGAAATCGTGGACCATTTGCTCCTAACCACTCATCTGACTGCTGGCCTGATAACCCTAACTGCTCTCCCCTGCCAGGCTGATCCTCCTACACTGCTCTCTCCTGCCATTCTGATCCTTCTAAACTGCTCTCCCCTGCAAGACTATTCCCCCTAACTGCTCTCTCCTGCTGTCCTGATCTCCCTTAACTGCCTCTGCCTTGGCCCTGCTACCATGACTTTGTCTGGAAGGATGTCCAGAAGGTCATCCAGAAAACCTCCGGTTTAATTAGCATATTACCCTTTTATGAGTATAGATACTCTTCACTGAAGATTAAGGTGAGAGTAACGAAAGGGCAGTCCAATGCATATATCAATGGCCAAGGAGACACATGAATGATAAAATGTAATAATATCTGTTTTAAATAATTTTATGCAAATATAACACATTTATATAAAATGAAAAATTGTATGATTGTTTCAAAGGTAACATCTGTGTAAACACCATGCAGATTCAGAAATATCACCAGCTCTAAAAATCCCCCCATACCTTATCCTAGTCTTTCCTCTTTTTACTTCCTAAAGTTAGCTCTTAGGCTCATTCATGTTACTATTCATTAGTTTTGCCTATTTTTAAACTTAAAAAGTGAAATTATAGAGTATGTATCACTTTGTGTCTGGCTTCTTTTGTTTGATATATAGAAGTACATCTATCTTATTGCTTGCATCATTCATCTGCTTATTGTCATTGCTTTATAATATTCAGTTTTCAACTATACCACAAATTAGTACTCATAATATAGTTGTAAGATTTTCATCCACTGTAAATGAAATTTCTCAAATGTGTGTTTTTATGTGTTTTTTTTTGTAACACACACACACACATACACACACACACATACACACACATACCTTTTGTCTATAGCCATGAGTGGAATTGTTGGTTTAAAGAGTAAGCATATGTTGCCAAGGCCGGTTTGGCTCAGCGGTAGAGCATCGGTCTGCGGACTGAAGGGTCCCAGGTTCGATTCTGGTCAAGGGCATGTACATTGGTTGCGGGCACATCCCCGGTAGGGGGTGTGCAAGAGGCAGCTGGTTGATGTTTCTCTCTCATGGACGTTTCTAGCTCTCTATCTCTCTCCCTTCCTCTCTGTAAAAAATCAATAAAATATATTTTTTTAAAAAGGGGTAAGCATATGTTGAATTTTATTACAAACTAGAGGCCTGGTGCATGAAATTAGTGCACTAGGAGGAGGGAGGTCCTACAGCCCCGTCTGTGCCCTCTCACAGTTCAGGACCCCTTGCTCCTTACTGCCCACCTGTTTGCTGTTTTTTACCAGTAGGCTTGCTCTTCCTTAGTGCTATTGTGGAGGCAGGAGAGGCTCCTGCCAGCAAGGCTGCGGTTGCCAGCCATGAGCCAGGTTCTGGCTGAGTGGAGCTCCCCCTGTGGGAGCACACTGACCATCAGGGGCAGTTTCTGCACTGAGCATCTACCCCCTGGTGGTCAGTGTGCATCACAGCGATCAGTCGATAAGCATATTAGGCTTTTCTTATATAGGACAGCAAAGGATTTTCCAAAGTAGTTGTGCCAATTTAAATTCCCAGCAACAATGTGCATATATTCAGTTGCCCCACATCCTGAATCTGCCTGATGACAAAGGAAGTGCTCCTTTCATGAATTGATTTGTCATTTTTATATTTTTATATCATTTTTCTGATGTTCCTATTAATATATTTTGCCTATTTTCATTTTGTATTGTTTTTATATTTATTTCATGGAAACAACACTAAGTTATTGTGTTGCTCAGTATGTTCAGAGCTTCTTAAACATTTTTTTATCTGTTACCAAAAAAACAACAACAACTTAAAAAGGAACTAGTAAAAAAAAAAAAAAGAAAAAGAAAAAGAATTGCCAGTGGTAAATATCTTTAAAATATTTTGGAAATTTTCTAACTATTATCTAAACACCATTGCTGTCCCATTTTTCTAATGTTATTCTTCCAGGTACAAAGAAGAATAACATTAGAAAATTATAACACCTTAAATACACATAAATTATACCTCTCACACAGGTCTCTTCCACTTTTCTTTATTTCAGTTTCTTAATTCTTTTAGTCTGTTCAGTTTCTATTTACCTATCTTTCTATTAGTTCATTTTTTTCATGCTATTTCCAGTCTCCACTATTGAAATTTCATATAGAGAACTTCTATTGTTTCCTTGTTATAGATTTCATCTCTCTAATAAGGTCATCTATCTTTTTTAATGTACTGATTATTGTTATTTTAATTTCTATATCTGGAAATATCAATATAAGGATCATACGATTGGTCTTATTTTCCTTTTTTTTTTCTTGTGATTTTCTGTCTTAGAATTGCTGTCAACATTTTTATTAGATGTTACTTATTATATCTAAAAAAATAATGGAACTTTTAGATACTATCCTTTGCCCATATTCTGAATTTACCTAATCTCCATCAGGGAGCAAAATTAGGATCAGATCACATAAATACAATCAGAAATTTAATTGATTAGAGGTTGAGTATCAGTCTTCCCCCTTTTCTGAGTATGGGATTGCAGAATTTATAAGTGAAAAACAGGTGTTAGCAGAGGCATCTCTTTGGTATTTTTAAAAATATATATTTTTATTGATTTCAGAGAGGAAGAAAAAGGGGTAGAGATATGGAAACATCAATGATGAGAGAGAATCATTGATGAGCTAACTCCTGCATGCTCCTACTCCCAGTGAGAATTGAACCATGGCCTCTGGTTCATAGGTCTATGCTCAAACATTGAGTCATACCAATTGGGCTTTGGTGAATTTTTGAGGCCAACTGTTGTTTTTTTAGGATTTTGAGACTGGTGAATAACTGCTGGTGAATAAATGTTCAGCTTTACAATCAACTTTTGCTCAGGTTTTTTTTTTTTTTTTTTTTTTTTATCATTTTGGCTTTAAGAAAGCACTAAAAGAATTGCAGAGTTGTTCTTATATCTCTGAAATAGCCTCCTACTCGGGATCTTAATCTCTGAAGTTGTGACTATCTCAAAACGTCTTCAGTACCCATGAAATGTGTTTATTATAGTTTAGGCAAAGTTCCCACTGGCTCTTATTGAATAATTTATGTACGGTAAACCTCTATTATTTGGGGGAATGGTATTTGAGATTATTTTTGGAATGTTGAGCACATTACCCTAAAGATTAATGTTTAATTCTTTGCAATTCTAAAAATATTTTGACATCATTAGTAAAAAAAAAAACAAACAAACAAAAAAAACTGGTAAAAAAAAAAGAAAAAAAAAAAGAATTGCCAGTGGTAAATATCTATAAAGAGTTTCTCCAATTGAAACTAAGTTGTTTAAGATTTTTAGTTAAGATTACTCTGTTCTTTACAACAAACATTTTAATTCAATTTGTTTATTTAAAACTTGGCCTAAAATAGAAGGCATGACATCCATTTATAGCTGGGATTGAGTAAGAAGAACCAGCTCTATACTTCTGCCTCAAACAACTAATTTTTTTTCATATATATGAAATGATGTTTTTTCAAAAATATAGATAGCTTACAAAGAAGAAGAATAAATAATAAATTGGAAGAACCTGAGGTAAGCCCTACACTTTCTCCAGGTTATTGTCTGGACTGAGTTGCAGGCTTAAGAACAGAGAAGGGGGAAGCAAGAGAGAGCTGAGAAGCCTTCCTTCAGGAAGGAGGATCAGTCCATCAAAACTCACCAGAACTGGCACAGTTGCTACACTTACAGACAATAAAACAATTATAACTATGATGAATATGTTACTGGGAAGGTTGAATATGTTAAATTGAGAAATAGGAGATGTAAAAAATATTCAAACTAAATATGCTGAGATGAAAACTATGAAATTGCAATTGAAAAATGTACTGGATGTTTTAATAAAGGATGACATTCAAGAATAAAAGATTATTAAAGTTGATGATCTAGACATATAAAAACTATTTAGTATGAAGCAGAGAAAGAAAACAGTTCTTAATAGCACATAATCAGTGTGGTATAGGACATTTTAAGTGGCCTCACACAAGTATCTTGGAATCTCTGTAGGATAACGAGTTGTGGGAATAGAAATCATATTTGAAAAATAATGCTTAAAATGCTGTTCATTTTTTGATAACTACCTACCCACAGATTCAAGGATGTAAAAGTCATCCAAACTTAATCTACACACAAATAAACATTACCAAAACTTTACCAAGGCACATCATAATCAAATTGCTCAAATCAGTGATAGAAAAAAAAAATCAAAACAACAACAATAGTAAATGACATTTGTACAGAGCAGCAAAGTTAAATATAATAACCTATTTTTTTCATTGGATTCAATGAAATGAGAAGAGAGTGGAGCAGTATACACCATATTTAACATACTGGAAAGAAAACTTATTAATATAGAATTCCAAACTCAGTGAAAAGTATTGTTTTAAAAAAGGCCAAAGACATATTAAGAAATGCCAAAGCTCAAAAAATTTATTAGCAGCATTTCTGCACAATGAAAAATATTAAGGAAGCCCATGAAACAGAAAGAAAGTTATACCAGATAGAAATCTTCGAGTGGAATTCCTGCGATATCCTGGGAAAAAAGAATTGCCTGTAAAATAAATTATCATAGATCACAAGAAGTAATAACAATGTATATGATTTTAAAAAAAGTAATTAAATCTCTTTAAAAGATAATTAACTGTTTAAAAATAAATGGAATATTTTGTAGAAAATACAAAATATACAGAATTAAGGTTATAAATACAATAGCACAAAATCTAGGTGGGGAGAAGCAGAAATATAATAATGTAGAAATTTTGTACATGGAAGAATTCAGATAGTTTTAAGATAGATGGTGACTGGTTTGATATGTGTTTTATAAGACTTAACAATCACTGAAATAAGAAATAAAATAGTAATAGGTAATAAAATAATAAATAAAAAAATTAGAATCTTAAAACATGGTCAATTAATCAATTAATCCAAAACAAGTCAAAAAGTAGGAAAAGGGGAACCAGGAACAGATGAGGAAATAAATAAGTTATAGCAAGTTGGTACATTTAAACTCTCTATCAATAAACATGCTAGCCCTAGCTGGTTTGGCTCAGTAAATAGAAGCATCAGCCTGAAGACTGAAGGGTCCGGGGTTTGATTTCAGCCAAGTGCACATGCCCAAATTGTGGGTTTATCTCCAGTAGGGGGCCTGCAGGAGACAGCCAATCAATGATTCTTTGTCATCATTGATGTTTCTATCTTCTTCTCTCTCACGTTCCTCTCTGAAATAAATAAAAACATATTAAAAAAAACAACACACATGCTAAATAGAAATGGTCTACATACCCATTTATCAAAAGGAGATTGTCAGATTGGATTAAAAAACAAAGCATATTTCAACTATATATTGCTTACCAAGAAACTGACATTGGGCCCCTCCCCAATGTATGAATTTTGTGCACCTGGCCCCTAGTTCTAACTAATAAAAGATTAATATGCAAATTAACCATCACTCTGCTACACCCACCAGCCATGCCCACCAGCCACAACCACCAGCCAATCAGAGCACTGTATGCAAATTAACCCAACCAAGATGGCTGTGGCCACAGAAAAAGCAGGAGGGAAACTTGGGTTGCCCAGGCAATGGAGGAAGCCAAGCTTTCCCCACACCATGGCTGGCCCAGGCTTCTGCTTAAAGCTAAAAAGTTTCAATTATAAAAGGTAAATAAATCCCCTGCTGCCATGGGAGTAAGCAGAAGGCTTGGCTCCACTTCAGATTACAAAGTTTCAATTGTAGAAGATAAATAAATCCCTGATACCAGGGCCTCTGCTTGGGTCGCTGGGAAGTGTGACTGGCCTGCAAACCACCCCAGGCCCCAGGCCCCGGCTGCCCCATGCCCCAAGGGAACCCCCACCCTGATCTGGGACACCCTTCAGGGCAAACCAGCTGGCCCCCACCCATGCACCAGGCTCTATCCTATCTAATAAAAGAGCAATATGCAGATTGACCATTACTCTAACACAAGATGGCTGCCCTCATGTGGTCACAGATCCTGCCCCCATGTGGACATAAGATGGCCACCACAAGATGGCCGGCAGGAAAGGGCAGTTGGGAGGGATCAGGCCTGCAAGAGAGGGCAGTTGTGGGTGATCAGGCCAGCATGGGCGGGTAGTTAGGGGTGACCAGACCAGCGGAGGAGGGAAGTTGGGGGCAAACAGGTTGGCAGGGGAGCAGTTAGACATCAATCAGGCTGGCAGGGGAGTGGTAAGGGAGTGATCAAGTTGGCAGGCAGAAGCGGTTAGGGGCAATCAGGAAGGCAGGCAGGCAAGCAGGTGGGATCCAGCAGTCCTGTATTGTGAGAGGGATGTCCAACTGCCTGATTAGGCCTGATCCCGGATTAGAGAGGTGCAGGCTTGGCTGAGGGATTCACCCTCCATGAATGAATTTCATGCACAGGGCCTCTAGTTCAGTAATAAAAAGGAATAAATTGTTAACTCATCCTTCAGCATGCTTATACAGCAAAATAATTAAGTGAAATAGAAAAGAAATAAGAAAAGTAGATCACATATAATTCCATTTATCAGACTTTTTTTGGTAAGGTAAATTAATTTATAGGAACATTAAACACAGTAGATATTTTGGGGGAAATTGAGGAATTATGGGTTTGTGGGAGAGGCAGAGAAAATGGGCATAAGGAAACTTTTGGGGGTAAAGAATATGTTCTTTACCATTTTGATGATGGATTCATGATTGCAAATGTTTGTCAAAAAAATACCAGATTATAATTTATTGAATTAAAATTTATTCAGTTTTGTGTATAACAAATATACCAATAGACCTATAAAAATAAAAATTTTTGAAAAAATTTATGTTAATATGTTCATTATTTAGTTATATTCCATTTTACTTCTTCATTCCAAATATTATAACAAAATATGTATATTTATTTTTTTCTTTGTAATGTATGAGCACATTTGTGATTTTTTCTTAACATATGTCATAGTGTTAGCCAAGTAAAAATAAATAACAAAAATATATTTGTGTGAGATTTAACATTTTATGATTGCAGTATTTGAAAGTTTAGTGTGTTCACTTAGCTTTTAATTCTTAATTCAAGCATATTTGCATAACATTTACTTAAAAACAATCTCAAATACTTGAAATTGCTTATTAATCATTGTAGTTAAATAGTCTGCTTGTGTAATTTAACTTTGTTATCCTGACACTGCTACATAGTTTTGCATGGTTGCATATAATGTCAGTATCACAGTTACTCATACAGGATTGTTAATGAATTTCTATTGTGATCACAGTACTTATTAACTTGTGAAGTTTTCTTTATTTTATACATCAACATTGCTAAAGTGTAGGGCATTTTTTAGCTCACTGTGAACCAAATATGTTATAAACTGTTCTATACAGACTCCTCTTTTCCAAAAGAACATTGTTTAGGCTTACACCTGCATTTCTTTTTGCCTATATAAAAGCAATTTAGTAGTTTAAGCCCCAGTTATGAAAGAGTAATGGGACATTACCCAATGACTACACATATGCAAATGAGTGAAAAAAAAGGATATTCTGATGAGTAACAATACAGGGACTGATGTGAAACATGTTTCTATTGTAAAAGGTCACTTACTAATCAGGTATTGGATTTGCAATTGGAGAAACTATTATATAACTTTAAATCCATCAGATATGTATGGACAGGCATAATCAATCAAACATTGCTTATTTTATGAGAAAGAGGAATTTCTAATCCCATCCCTTTGGGTTCTGCCAGAGAAAGTTCTAATCCCATCAAATTGGGTTCTGCCAGAGAATATAATTTTTAAAACACAATACAGGAATTTTGGTACCTAAATGATCTAAACTCTAGCATTCTGTAAATCTGTTGGTGTTAGAAAAATTCCTGTTTATTTTCATAATTTTCAATTTGCTTGCATGAATTTTCAAGTTGACATCTATTTCAATGAAGTTGTGTTTCTACTTTATTTAAACTATGTTTTTGTTATTGTAGAGCTATGGCTTCCTCTCTAATGATTTGACAAGTCATCATTAAGAAATAAAAGGCTCTAGATAAAGCTAAAGAAATTTAGCAGTAAGACTTTCAAGTAATTTTTAGTATTATTTTAATCGTTAAGCTCGTAAGTTTCACAAGTGTCTTTTAAATGGTAATATTATAGCCATTTTGTTGTTAATTTCTCTTTTCCTTTGCTTGTCTGAGAATGTTAATATCTTCACTTTTATATGCATGATTATTTATATATACTAGTTCAACACATGCTGGTTATAAAAATGCCATGAAATACGTTTGACTTAATATATTGAGTGATTAAATGACATACAATGATAATTCAATATACTACCAGGTTTCATGAGCTAAAGAATAGGTTTAAATGCTGTCACAATGCCAACCAAGAGACATTTAACTATAATAATTTAATAAGTTCAGTAGCAGTCTTTTCATCAGATAACTCCAACCTTGAAAAATGACAATTCGATGCTATTAATAATGTGTTTTTAATTTAGTGTTTTTATGCCTCTTGAACTGTGTATATCTCTGTGTTCATAAACTTTGCTACACATTTTGTTTGTGAAAACTTGCTTATATTCATATAGGAACATTTAAAAATAAGGTGTGAGTAAGAACTAGATAGACTGAGTATACATAACAATTTACCTTTATTTTATGTTATTATTAAAATTAGAAGTAATATACTTTTTAAAAAATATATATTTTATTGATTTTTTACAGAAAGGAAGGGAGAGAGATAGAGAGTTAGAAACATGGATGAGAGAGAAACATCGATCAGCTGCCTCTTGCACACCCCCTACTGGGGGATGTGCCCACAACCAAGGTACATGGCCTTGACTGGAATCGAACCTGGGACCTTTCAGTCTGCAGGCCGACACTCTATCCACTGAGCCAAACCGGCTTTAGCAGAAGTAATATACTTTTATGAAAAAAAAAAAAACCTCCACTGAAACACAAAATAGGAGCATCACAAAATTAAATTGGATATTATATACAAGAAAAAATAAATTAAATTTATGAAGAAAATAATGAGAGACTTGACTTGTGTGATGAACACAATACAGCATGCAGATAATGTAGAATTGTGCATCTGAAACCTGTATAATTGTGCTAATCAGTGTTACTTCAATATAATTCAATAAAAATTTACTAATTTAAAATAATATTAAAAGTTTAAATATGTGAAACATAACCCTTATCCTGTATTCTTTGCTCATGTTTGTCTCTTTCCAACACTCCTATTATGCAAATATTGCTACATTTCCCATTGTTCCACGCTCCCTTAAGCTGTCCTCCTATTGTTTTTTTGTTTGTTTGTTTGTTTGTTTTAATTATTTTTTCTTTTTGGTTCTCTGATTGAGTAATTTTTTTCTACTCTGTATCTTAATTCACCGATCCCATTTTCAGCTTCCCCTAATCTGCTGTGCATTCCTTCCACTGTGTCCTTTGTTATTACTATGTCATTCTTTATATTTACTATATCTTTTGTCATGTTAATAGGATCCTTGCCAACATTATTCTGAACTCTGTGATTGATGAATTCCTTATCTTCATTTCATTTAGCTCTTCTGAAGAACTCTCTTGTTCTTTCATCTGGAGCTCTTTATTTTGGTCTCTTCTTTTTGGCTGCCTGTTTGGGTTTATGTTTACATATTAAGAAGATCTGCTATAATTCCCAATCTCTAGTGCAGGACAGTGTCAGTGCTGTTTCTGACTGGTCCTGAGTATCCTGTTTGGAGCTATCAGCAACCCACAGTTTGTGGCTCCTTCTGCTGGGGCTGGGTGTCTTTGGAAAGGACCAAGGTATGCACCATGGTCTGCTCTTCCCAGTGCTGGGTAAACATCAGAAAAAGACTCAACACCTCCCAAGATCTGCTTCTTTCTGCAGTTTTCTTGTTATTCAGTCCTGATTCTTTTCAGATTTTTTGTATAAGTAGATATAGTTAAAGATATAATAGTATGCTAATTCTACATTTTATAAAATTTCTTTTCTCCTTTGTTTAATGGTTTGGCATTTGTAATGTTCCAAAAGAAAATGTATGTGTATATTTTTATGGAAGTTGGGAGGAGAAGGAATATTAAAGAATAAGATAAGCATTGATTGACTTTTATCAAAGTGATAGATTTAACTACTTAAATATGTTAAGTATATATAGAACTAAACCACAATTAAAACATTTTAGATGTAACACCAAAGGAATATTCTATGGAAAGCATAATTGATAAACTAGACTATTTTTAACATTTAAGAATTCTGCTCTGACACTTTCAAGGGTATGAGAAGTTAAACTACCATAGACTGGAAAAGTATATTAGCAAAAAGTTATCTGATAAATGATTATTGTCTGAAATATATAAAGAACTGTTAAAAACTAAACAATAAGAAACAATACAACTCAATTAAACAATGATCCAGAGACCTGGACACCACACCAAAGAAGATAAACAGATGGCAAATTAGCACACAAAAAGGTGCTCAACATCATAGATCATTAAGGAATTGTAAAGTAAAATATGGGCTATCACAATATAATGATTAGAATGGCCAAAACCAAAACACTGACATCAAATTCTGGAGAAGTGGAGCAACAGAAATTTTCAGTCTTTGCTAGTAGAAATGCAAAATGGTATAGCCACTTTGGAAGATAGTTTGACAGTTTCTCACAAAACTAATTGTACAGTTACCATATGATCCAGCAATAATGATCCTTGGTGTTTACCCAAATCAGTTAAAAATATGTCCACAAAAATTTATTACATGAATATTTATAGCAGTTCTATCCTTAATTGCCAAAATTTGGAAGCAACCAAGACACCCTTCAGTAGATGAATGGATAATAAACTGTGGCATATCCAGAAAATTGAATATTATTGAAATTAAAAAGAAATGAGTTATCAAGCCATGAAAAGACATAAATGAGTCTTAAATGTATACTAGAAGCCCAGTGCACAAAATTCATGCACGGCACTAACTGGTTTGGCTTAGTGGATAGAGCATTGGCCTGCAGACAGAAGGGTCCTAGGTTTGATTCCAGTCAAGGGCATGTACCTTGGGCATGGGGTGTGCAGGAGGCAGCTGATTGATGTTTCTCTCTCATAGATGTTTCTTTTTTTTTTTTCTCATAGATGTTTCTAACTCTCTCTCCCTTCCTCTCTGTAAGAAATCAATAAAATCTATTTAAAAAAAAATCATGCACATAGGGGGTGGGTTCCCTCATCCCAGCCTGCACCTTCTCCAATTGGGTAACCCTTAGGGGATTGGCTCTCTCTTACAATCTGGGAATTCTGGCTCCTAACCACACACCTGCCTGCCTACCTGATAGCCCTTAACTGCCTCTGCCTGCTGGCCTGCCTGATGACTCCTAACTGCCCTTTCTTGCTGGCCTGGTTGCCCTCACCTGCCAGCCTGATCTTGCTACCTAACTGCCCTGATCACCCCTAACTGCCCTTTCTTGCTGCCTTGGTTGTCCCCAACTACTCTCACCTGCCAGCCTGATCTTGCCCCTAACAGTCCTCCCATGAAGGCCTGATATTGCCCCTAACTTCCCACCTCTGCTGGCCAATTTGGTTCTGATTGGTTGGTTTCTATGCCAGTCAGCTTCAAAATTTCCACATCCTACACAACCATTGGTTCTTCATGGCTTCCACAGCAGTTGGTTCTGATTGGTCAGTCCCCGTGGCAGTCAGTGTCTCTGGGTCTATCAATGCGGCCTGATAAGAAAGGCAGTGAAAGCCTGGAGAGAAATGGAGGCATGGCCGCTGGCCAGACTGAGAGAGAAAGAGGGAGGCAAGTGCTGATCCAAAGTTGCCACAGAGGCAACAGATCAGTCCCTGCTTCTCTCTTCTGGCCTCTCTGTGGCCCTGACTCACAGCCCCCTCAGCAGTCAGTGCTGGGGCCTCCTGCCTGCAGTGAGGCAGGACTGACTTCCAGGTGGTCGAGCCTCAGTTTTTACTGGTCATTACAATCCAGTGTTTTTATATATTAGGTTTTTTTAAGTGAAAGAAGACAATCTGAAAAGACTATTTATGTATAATTTCAACTATATGACACTTAGGGAAAGCATAATTATTGATACAGTAAAAGACCACTAGTTGCCAGGAACAGAATGAGAAAGGATGAATAGTAGGTAGAACATGGACAAGTCTTAAGGCACTAAAACTATTCTATGTGATACTACAAAGATGAATGCATGTCATTATGCATTTGTGCAAATCTATAGAATTTACAGCCCAAGATTGACCCCTATGTAAACTCAGGACTTTTGGTGATAATATTGAGTCAATGTAGATTCATGGATTGTAGCAAATGTACTTCTTCTCTGATGTGGGATTCTGATAGTGGGAGACTTACATGTGTAGGGGGCACGTGGCATATGGGAAATATCTGTCTGTGTTGCGTAATTTTGCTATGAACCTAAAACTGCTCTAAAAAAAGTCAATTTTAAAAACACGGTTAAAATAGAGAAAGATAAATAAGATAGACACACACATATCAATTATAATTATAAGCATCTTACTACTACCAGAGAAATCAAGGAGGAAAAATAAACAACCTAGTGTAATATATACAGATATTGTGTCAAAGGGGAAACACAATTTTTTTAAGTCCAGAAATGTAAAACAAAAATATGATATTAGTTGGCAAAGAGGAGGATGAGGGTGATGGGATATAAAAAATAGGTGAAGAAGATTAAACTTTCAGTTATAAAGTAAATAAGACATATGTGATGTCCTATGTAGGGAATGTAGTAAATAACATTGTAATAATTTTTTAAGATGACATATTGTTAGTAGACTTAATGGTGATAATTTTGTGAGATATATAAATGTCAAATTATCAGACATAAATATAATATTGAATGTCAACTATATTTAAATATTAATTAAATAAAAATACCAATCACATGGTAAAATGAAAACAAAAAGAATACAGGTTATCAAATTTTAAAGGTTGTATATTAACTGATTGCTAATAGAAAAAGAATTAAAATTTGTGATCTTGGTCTCCCAAATAATTTTAGCAATTCACCAGCAACATTTTACCTCTTTCCCCAGTTCCTTCCAATTTTATAATAATACTCACTATAAGCCATCAGCAGCATGTCTTCGAAGAATGATAATTTTTCTGAAATACGCAATTGTATTAAATTTGTATTATGTTTATTAAATTACACCTAATTTCTTGATGACCTTTAATAATGTCTTGTCCTTCTTCAGTCTCCATCTCATAGGAAAGTAACATTGCCACTAGAGGAAGCTGTCTGCCATTAGTCAAATGGCTATACCAGTGCTAGAGTTTCCTGAGCCAATCTGTCTAAGGCTTTCTAGAGATCTTAGATACTGTGGTCGGCTCCAAGAAGTGCCTGGTCAGACCGGCAACAGCGCCATTCACCTTGGATGTCTGTCCATTTTCTATCAGTGGCAATGGCTTGGGCATTTTGTTGCTTCTGCAATCTAGTTATGGTTCAGAATGAGTATCGAGGAGCTCTATATTGGAGTTATTCTTTTAAAAATAAATACCTCTTAATCGTATTTTGTATTCCAAAATCATGCATACTTATTTTTATGAAATTTAATATATTTGTATTAATTTCAGAAAAGAAGAGAGAAAGGGAGAGAAATAGAAACACCAATGATGATAGAGAATCATTGATCAGTGTGGGGACCCTATTCAGAGTATGCTGGATGCTCAAGGCCAATTAGAGGGCAGAAACCTTGTTTAGAGTATGCCAGATGTTCAAGGCTACTCTGAGTGTGGGAATCTTAATCAGGGTGTCCAAGGACTATACACAAGTGTAAGAGCAAGGCCATAGAAATCTGTAGGAACACTGCGCAAGTATGCCCTTCTATAACCCAGAAGACTGGGGTCATTATTTGGAAAGAAGTCTCTTTTGTCTAAGTAGTATAAAGTTGTTACTGACCAGCCAGCAGTGCATAGCTGCTCAGATAATGGCTGTGGGTACTGAGGCTTCTCTTATGTAAGGCTGGACTGCTCAGTGTGGGGCTGCTATATCATGGGGAAGATGCATTACTGACCAGCAGGCTGCTGCTGTAGGTTCAGAGGTGGTTACTTAGAGAGGCTGTGGTTCTAAGGATGGCTCCTGTCAACTATACTTAAATATAAATTAAATAAAAATATCAATCACATGGTAAAACAAAAACAAAAAAAATTACAGGGGATCAAATTTTAAAGGTTGTAAATTAACTTATTGCTAATAGAAAAAGAATTAAATTGTGATCTTTGTCTTGCAAAGAATTTTAGCAATTCACCAGCAACATCTTACCTCATTCCCTAGTACCTTCTAATTTTACAATAATTCTCACTGTACTCCTGTTTAACTAGCTCATATGTAGGAGGCTACTGCTTTATAAGAAAGGTAGATTGTTACCTAATCAGTGTGCAGCTACCTGATGTATGGTGCTTTGCATTGAAGAACTGTTTTTTGTTTGTTTGTTTATTTGTTTGTTTTTGTTTTTGTTTTTGTTTTGTTTTGTTTTGTTTTTAGTGGCCCCTTGTTAACAATGGCTGCATGGCTTGGCTACTGGCTCCTAAATAAAGATTCATTTATACACCCACAACTTCTCATGGATTCTCCATCTGCCACCCGGAGTCCAAGAAGGTCCAGCCTCTGGTAGAGGGGCTCAGACCTGAGGGTTGGCTTAACCCTCCCCAGGGTTAAGGATAAGAGACAGTCAGGTCACAGACAATCTTGGAAGACATGTAAGTTAGACCTACTCTTTGGAGTACATTCTGACAATATGCATCAAACTTTATTTGAGCTACTAGCTCTAGTTGTTAAATTTATCTCAACAAAATGAGTCAAGCATGCTAAGATACCGTGTTTCCCCGAAAATAAGACATCCTCTGAAAATAAGACCTAGCGCATGGAAAGATAAGATAAAAATGAGTCAAGCATGCTAAGATACCGCATTTCCCCAAAAATAAGACATCCTCCAAAAATAAGATCTAGAGCAACTTTGGGAGAAAAAATTAATATAAAACACTGTCTTATTTTCGGGGAAACAGGGTATGTTAGAAAGATATTTAATGTACAGTTTCTCATGCTGGACAAATCTAGAGTCAATAATTTTGGATTGATTAAATAAATAAGCAAGATCTAGAAAATGGAAGTTCATGAAGCTATTAAAATGTAAGTTATTTCGCTACATAAAGTTGATAACAGAAATATTTATAAGCTGGTAAAGCATGTGAGCCAATCGTAATAACATTTTAAATAAACATTTGGCTATCTGGTACATTCTGGGTAACTTTCATCATGATCTTTAACCTATGACATAAATATATATCTGAGAAAGATACCTTACTAAATTAGAAAATGTGTCCATGTCAATACAATTATATCTGTATGTGTAAACCTAAATGCACATTTGGGGTTATTTATGCACTCCATGGAAGAAAATAGATGAGAGAGAAAAGGGTTAGGGATGTATTTAATTGAAAAAATGATTCTTTAATGTATATGGAGCTTTTCAACATTGCTTGAATTATTAAGTAGAATTAATTTATCTTTATGAAAGAAAAATTTCGCCGAAACCGGTTTGGCTCAGTGGATAGAGCATCAGCCTGCGAACTGAAGGGTCCCAGGTTTGATTCCGGTCAAGGGCATGTACGTTGGTTGCGGGCACATCCCCAGTGGGGGGTGGGCAGGAGGCAGCTGGTCGATGTTTCTCTCTCATCGATGTTTCTAGCTCTCTATCCCTCTTCCTTCCTCTCTGTAAAAACTCAATAAAAAATATTTAAAAAAAAAAGAAAAAGAAAAAGAAAAATTTCATTTTGAAAATTTATTTTTAAAAATACTGCTTTCAAAAAAATTTAAATTTTTTAATAGTAATGTCTATTCATCGATATGGGAACTATATTGTATGCCTTATAGAAAATGGGTATCTTGGCTTTCCTTTATTTCTATTTCTCTTTATCCTTCCCTCCTTTCTTTCTTCCCTTAATGTTTCCCTACATAAACACACACTTACAAAAGCAGCCTATTTTCAAAAAAATAAAAGTAATTATTCAGTTAGGTATTTTTGGTAGATCTGTGATTCTTTTTTTTTTTAATTTAAAATCTTTATCATTTAAAGTATAACATGAGTCTCCCTTTTCCCCAATTTTCCTCTCCCCAGCTGCGCCCCTCCCCCCCCCCCCCATATATGCCCTCACCCTCCTACTGTCCGTGTCCATGGGTTATGCTCATATGCATGCATACAAGTTTTTTGGTTCATTTCTTACCTCCTCACCGCACCTCTCCCCCCTTCCCTCATAGGTTGTACAGTCTGTTCGATTCTTCTATTTTTCTGGCTCTATTTTTGTTCATCAGTTTATGTTGTTCATAATATTCCACAAATGAGTGAGGTCATATGACATTTTTCTTTCTCTGACTGCCTTATTTCACTTAACGTAATGCTCTCCAGGTCCATCCATGCTGCTGCAAATGGTAAAAGTCCCTTCTTTTTTATAACAGCATAGTGTTCTAGTATGTAGATGTACCACAGTTTTCTAATCCACTCATCTGCTGACGGGCACTTAGGCTGTTTCCAAATCTTAGCTATTGTAAATTGTGCTGCTATGAAAATAGGGATGCATATATCTTTTCTGATTAGTGTTTCTGTTTCCTTGGAATATATTACTAGAAGTAGGATTACTGGTTCAAATGAAAGTTTCATTTTTCATTTTTTTGAGCCATACCCAGACTACAACCTGAGTGGTATTTATTTAATTTTAATCAAAGTTTCTCCCCAATTTAATATTATCTAGAACAAACCTTAATGCACATTCAATTGATGAGAGTAATTTTAGGTCTACATAAATAACAAAGGATAAAAATACTCATCTATATTCTGTAAGACTTCTGCAGTGTTTTGCAACCTAATTGTAAAAATAAGTCCAAGGCAAAAACAAACAAACATACAAAATAAAAACACAAAACAAAACAAACAAACAAAAACATGCACACAAATGTATCTAGGAAGCTATTGAAGAGTAAAATATAAGGTAGGTTGAATAACCTGTTAAGAAGAAATCTTACGAATGATTTGAACTGTGAAGAAAATGTACATTTTAAGTAAAAGAGAAAGAGGCGTCATGCAAACTGAGGGGCCGGTGCAAGCAAGAGCATTAGAATGTAAGATTCATGGGATTTTCAGAGTGCATTGTATTTATTTGAATAAACATATTTTACTCCAACAAGAGTTTTAATAGTGACAATGTCAGAAATAAAATTTTTAAAAAGTAGTGGTTAACATATGAAAGTCCCCTTAATTATATAAAAAACATTCTGTGCCACTAATTTATAATCTGAAAACTTTTACTATGTAGTACTTAATAATTAAAACTATTTTGGGTTTGTGAGATATATTCAATGCACCTGGTACTTATTCTTATCCTAGAAAAAAAAAAGGCTTAATAAGGTAAAATTGAATTGTCATTTAAAATAAATTTTACTTTTCAAAAAAAGAAGAGTTGAAAGAAACAGGTCAAAATAATCATCACAGTTTTTATTTCATCTGGTTTGGTTCTGGAACAGATCAGCCTGATTACTTGGTCATTTTAAAACTTTAATGCATATTTTTTGTCTGTGATGCGAATTTTGTAGCATATGATACTACTAAAATTTGTGGTCCCTTGTCAAAACAATGTACACAGTTAAAATTATCCTTTTATTTCCCAACACCTATAACCATGCTCAGTCTCAGTGTTCTACATTCCATTTCCTCATTGATGTAGCACAAAGTATCTCTTGTTCTCTTACAATAAGAGGTGGAATAAATTTTAATTTCCTTTTAAGAGAAATTACAACCTAGAGCTCAAAGAAACAAAGGCTTGGACTTGAAATCTAACAGTCATCAGGGCTTTGTTGGCTCTTAAACATTATTAAATTGAATGAAAATTTACAGTATTGAAGGTTTGACAGGATAAATGGACAGGAAAGAATCACCTACATATTGTCAATAGTAATGCACAACCAATTTCATTAGCTTGTTTCAGGAAAAAATATATGCATGGGTGAAATACATAATAATGTTCATTTTTATATAAATCACATAGCTATTCATCAATATGAATAAATATATGAATAAATATATTAATAAAACATTTACATTAACAATTTGTTCTCTGTCCCATTCAATTACTTTTCTTTGATGATAGAATAATTTTATCTTACTAACTAAATATATATATATATATATATATATATATATATATATATATATAAGTTTCAGACATCAAGTAGTACTTTTCTATGAAAATAGAAACATGAGAACTACATTAGTAATGCATATGTTTCTTCCCCTGTTTAGCTCAGGAACTATCATCACAGTCAAGTTAGATCCTGCCTGCTGTCTAAATAACCTCAAGGTGTCTTTTGAGTGTAATCTTTTAGAGTCCCTATCAAGGGTAATACCTTGTAACTTCAGTAATAATCAGATAAAAAAACATCACTGTACTGGTTGTCATAGTATTCTTCAATCAGAATTGACAAAATCTGCTACATGATTTTCCCTAAAGAATCTAGATTAATCTGTGCATCTGTAGAACTCAGGAGGCCTGTGGAGATTCAGTGAGAGAACAGATTTGGTGGCTATATATCACTGAAATGAAAGTCTTCTAATTAAATCCCCCATAAAAGAACAACTATTAGCTTGTAGAGTGCTATAATTTATAAAATGTTGCCATTTGGATACCATAAAAAGTACATTGATAATTTATTATCTACAAAATTTGGACAGATATCTTGAATTAATTTTGTCTTACAAATTTTCAAACACAAAAGTAAATTTAACTTCTTTTAAAATGTCATTTCACTATCTCCAAATATTTTATATAAAGATAATATTTAAACATCACATCCACTAATTCATCTACTCACTAAGATTACAATTATATGTATCAAAGAAAAATATGTAAAACTAGTGTCCTGGTGCACAAAATTTGTGCCAGGGGTTGGGGGTGTCCCTCAGCCTGGCCTGCACCCTCTCCAATCTGGGATTCCTCTCACAATCCAGAACCACTGGCTCCTAAGCACTCACTTGCCTGCCTGATTCCCCTAACTGCTCTCCTGCCTGCCTGATGTCCCTAACTGCTCTCCTGCCTGCCTGATGCCCCTAACTGCTCTCCCCTGTTGGCCTGATCCCAACTGCCTATCTGCTCTCTCCTCCTGGCCTGATTCCCTTAACTGCTTATGTGCTCTCCTTTCCTCTATGCACAGGAGCACTGAGAGCTCTCCGCTGAGGCCTCACCCCCATCCTGACAACCCCCCTGAGCCAGTTGGAACTTCAGGCCTGTGCTCATCTCCACCATGGGGCTGCCCCTGTGGCAGCCTCATGTCCTAGTAGCACAATTCCCTGCCCCCATCCCCGCCCACCAGCTGCTGTGCACATGCAGCCTGGTCATGACTCTGACACCATTAGGACAATTAGCATATTAACTCTTTATTATATAGGTAGTTGGGATAATTTAGCTGAAAAGGTAAAGCATGGGCACTTTTAGTCCTTGCTCTAAATAAAAATATTGTTGCATGCATGTTCATCTAAATTAATTTATGCTATAGAAATATAACCACCTCAAAATCAGATATACCTAATTTTAATTTAGAGACTTTGATTTTTTTTTTAACTTTAGTGTAAGTTGAAAGACTGCTAGGAGCTCTCTGTTTCCCTTCTGAGCTGTGGCTTTAAGGGAAAGGACTATTTAAAATATTTGAAAGAAATCTTATTTCTTTGCTTTAAATCTGTGGCATTTTTGGCTGCTTCTGAGGCGGAAGTGCTATGCTTTTGCATGTAACATATGGAGAAGAGTGCAGCACAGCAGTGGGTTTTCTAACTTTGATAACATTCTACATCCTATGCAGAAAGTTTTGATTTTCTAGATATCATTCAGAATATGTTACAGTCTCTCTGTATATTAAGTATGAGATAATAATATCTTTCATTGTGAAGAAAAGCAAATAGGAAATACTAAATGGAATGCATTATACTATACTCTATTTTAAATGGGAACATTATCTTTCTTATCCATGCATTAAGTATCCACATCAGTGCCTGACCAAAGAAACTGAATAGAAATTCTACTTACTCTTTCAGTTGATAATGTAAAGTAAGTAATAGAAATATTAAAAAATATATAAAGCTATCCATTCAGAGCAAGTTGTGAAAAACCTGAGAGAAAATGAGTTTCATAGTTTGACAGTTCAAATCCTATACAAAACAATAAACAAGAAAATAAAAGACCATGCAAGTTTGCTTGTTATGTTTTATGGTGTGTGTGTGTGTGTGTGTGTGTGTGTGTGCGTGCTATGAAGTCTAAATTGTCCCAATGGGCTTGATATCCATACTGCTTTAATGTTTTAAGCTTTCTTTTCTCTCACAAGAAAATGCTATCATCCTCTATCACTTTGTGCTACACATTTTAAAACTTATATTTTACAAGGCATGAATTGTCTGTATCAGATTTTTAAAAAATCACTGCATCTTGTAGGCATCCTATACAATAAAAGTGTAATATCCTACGTGCTCTGTCAACCAGTCAGCCATTCAACCAATCAGAGCATAATATACTAATGATATGTGAAGGTCGCTCAACCACTTGCTATGACATACACTGACCACCAGAGGGCAAACTGTCAACTTATGGACCAGTCACTATGACGTATACTGAACACCAGGGGGCAGATGCTCCTACCAGTAGTTTAGCTTGCTGCTGAGGTCCAGCCAATCGGGACTGAGTGAGATGGGCTGAATATGCCCTGGAGCCCTCCTATGGGCCCTCCCAAGCTAGCCAACTTCCTGCATCTCTCCCCAGCCGTGATTGTGCACCAATGGGGTCTCTAGGCCTGGCCTGTGCCCTCTCACAATCTGGGACCCCTCAGAGGATGCTGGAGAGCCAATTTTGTCCTTATCTTACAGGTCAGGTCAAGGAACCCCCATGGTGCATGAATTCATGCACAGGACCTCTCGTATTAAAATAATCAGATACTTTATGCATAATTGGTTCAAAAAATTCAATTACTTGGCAAAACAACAATGTTATGTTTGCAACAAGTTACATATGTGTTTTTTAAAATCATGAACATAAGACCCTTTTTTTATTTCCCATATTTTTATACATGCCTAAAAGGTTCTTAAATTTAAATTGCAAACTCCTAAAGCTGAAATAAAGAAGTATCTCAGTGATATGGAATTTTGAACTTATTTATGGGCAAGAAGATAATTTTTCTTCTGTGCATTAAAATACTGCTATTTACATCATTTTCAAAAGTAAATATTCTAGACCAGTGGTTGGCAAATTCATTAGTTAACAAATCCAAATATCAACAGTACAAGGATTGAAATTTATATTGAGAGCCAATTTTTTTTTAAACTTAAACTTCTTCTAATTCCACTTCTTCAAAATAGACTCCCCAGGCCGTGGTATTTTGTGAAAGAGCCACATTCAAGGGGCCAAAGAGCTGCATGTGGCTCGAAAGTGGCAGTTTGCTGACCACGGTTCTAGACCTTTGAAACAGATTCATCAAAGTAATGTTACCCTTGAAATATTTTGACAAAGTCATGAACATTGAGCTGTGAGGCTGGCTTCTGGCAGAGCGGAGCTCACTCTCTGGGAGCGCACTGACCACCAGGAGGCAGCTCCTGTGTTGAGTGTCTGCCCCCTGGTGCTCAGTGCACATCATAGTGACCGGTCGTTCTGCCCTTCAGTCAATTTGCATACTACCTTTTATTATATAGGGTTAGTAAAAGTTTGTCAATCATATTAACATTTTCATGGATATTATGACTTATATTATTTCCACACAATATCCTCTTAGTTTGCAGAAACATTTTAACAGGCAATACAAGGGGCTTCCTATTAAAATAAGATATGCAAAGGCAAAGCATATGATTTCTGCTGATGAAAAGGTACACTCAGTCCTGTTATCATTTCCTCCCAATTGATGATACATCACCAGAAATGGTTCAATTGTCAAAACAGATCCACATAAGTCACAGTTTTCCCAAACACTGATATTTGGTAATGATTGGTAAGAAATAAAAACAATCAGTAAATGGCTACAAAGTTGTAATCAGTCTGAAAATGCCATACTTCAAAGCCTCTTTTGACGCTCTGGGGCAGTGTTCGGCAAACTGCGGCTCATGAGCCACATGCGGCTCTTTGACCCCATGAGAGTGGCTCTTCCACAAAATTACACATGTGGGCATGCAGGTATAGTGCGATTGAAACTTCGTGGTCCATGCACAGAAGTCAGTTTTTGGCTCTCAAAAGAAATTTCAATCCTAGTACTGTTGATATTTGGCTCTGTTGACTAATGAGTTTGCTGACCACTCCTTTGGAGTATATTTCTATTTCAAAGTAACAAATGTGACATGCATGTAGTACAGGTTAATATAAGATTTGGGTTATTTAGGTTTTTATACTTTGATTGTCATGTAGCTAGAGAAACTATGTGACTTCCCTGCACCAATCAATTTTATTTTTATTTTAACAATTTTCATTTTTATTCCAACTGCATCCCTTAAATTTAAGACTCGGCTTCATTTATAGTAACCAATCTTTTTAGAGAAGGACCAAGAAGTCCTAGCATCTGTAGAAAAAAGCTCTGGTAAGTGGTAATAGAGTAGATTTTCTAAGGATGGAGGAAGTTAGAGACCAATTTTTCACTATATTCTTCCCAGTTGCCATACAAAAAGTCGCTCAATAAAATGGAATCTCATTTTCTATAGAGAAAAATTCAGATTTTTATGTGAAATCTCTCATATATAACTAGAGGCCTCGTGCGGAAAATCCGTGCACGGGGAGGCGGGTTCCCTCAGCCCAGCCTGGACCCTCTCCAATCTTGGACCCCTCAGGGGATGATCCGACTGCCAGTTGTCAGGCCAAAACTGGCAGATAGACATCCTTTCACAATCTTGGACTGCTGGCTCCTGACTGCTCACCTGCCTGACTGCCTAATCCCCTCTAACTGCCCCCCCCCCCCCCCCCCCCCCGCCTGCCTGATCACCTCTTACTGCCTCTGACTCCTAGCCTGATTGTCTCTAACTACTCTCCCTGCCAGCCTGGTCACCCCCAACTGCCCACCCTTCGCTGGCCTGGTTGCCCCTTAGTGATCCTCCCTGTGGGCCTGGTTGCCCCTCCCCCACCACTAGCCTGGTCGCCCCTCACTGCTCCCCTGCCGGCCTGGTCACCCTATGCAGCCTGCTGGTCAGTCAGTTGGTCGTCCCTCGCTAACTCCCCTGCTGGCCTGGTTATCCCATGCAGCCTGCTGTTCAGTTGTTACTGTGAAGGCATTATAACCAATTTGTAGTATAGATATTGAGAGGGTTAACTTGAAATGCAGGCAGACAGGACAGGGGTCCAGTGAAAAACAAAGGTACGTAGAACATAGGCAGGGGCAGACCTGGCAGTTTGAGCAGCCTAATCACAGGAACAACCAAGCAGAAATAATAGACTGTTTCTGGACTCAAAGAGGGAGGCATTGGAAAACAAGGGAGGGCCTGCAGCGACAAAGTGAACAAACACAGAGAAACAGAGAAATTTTAGCACAGGAACAGAGAAAGAACATACAAACAGGGAACTTTCAGGTCTGTTGCTGGGCAAGAACAATGAGGGAATCAATCAGGTGAGGACACAGGTAGACACAGAGCAGGCTTGTAGCAAAGATATATCCCTGGACCACTATTCGTCCCCCTCCCCTTGCGGGGAGTCAGTGAACTTTCCACACTTTTGCTTAAACCTCCTGGTCCATGGAGCTTACCCTTTGGCACTGCGAGACAGGACGCCGGAGAAACACCTCCGCTCACTGTTCCAGTCATCACTATTGGCTGAAATTTTGTGTAGGGTTTAGCCGATAGGCTGTCAGTTTGTTTCTCCTAGTATGGGTATAGTGACCTCTCCTCCTCTCTTACTAGGTGTATTCTTGAATCCACCTACTATTCACGAAATAACCTGCTCACCAAAGAGCACTGTAGGGCCATTATTTAACACTTAAGCTATGCTATTTGTTTTCTGTTAAAAGACAGCACTCAAATCGGATAAAATAGGAATCCATATTATTCCACATTAGAAGAAGTCCAAAGGTGGGGCATTTCTGAGATCAATTGGTTCAGCTGCTTGGCGATATCCTGGTCCCCAGTGACCTTTTCTCCTGGGGTTTCACGATTCCTTCCTTCTGAAAAGTTTATCATTTAGTTATGTGTCCCTTTAAGAGTTAGATAAAACTTCTAGGGAGAATTCAGCAGCCTTTCTCTCATATCCACAAGGCCAGAATTGTAATATCGTATATGTTTCGACTTCATCTACGATGAGAGGATTAAGCCTACCATGACTTACTCAGAGCCACAAAGTTTTGGAGGTGAGCTGTTTAGGCTATCAGACACCTTGCCTCTACTGAAGGACATTGTACCTTGCCAGTAGCAGTGAGTCAGGTGACAAGGAAAGAGCCCCAAGCTGTGTCTATTTCATGCCCTTCTTGCATTAATGTCAATATAGCTATTGACAAATTCTTATCCAATCCCACCAAATTGCTGGCTGATCTATTAATTTTAAATTCTGTGGCTTTCTTCTCTCCAGTTGTCACCAAATAATTGTCCTGAGTAAATTAGAACAAATTTCCTCTCTTTATCTTCGTTGTCACAGTCTCATTTTTGGAATGGAATAGATGCCTTGACATTTACCAACATTAAGTTTGCCAAAGAACTTTTAAATGGTATGATGGTACAGAATGTGATGGTATCCCCTGCGGCCTTTGGCATGGTATTATAAATAGAAGAGGCATGACTATGCTAATTGATTGCTTTATATACCACCTTGTTCATAGCCTGAAAGAGGTTCACTGTTTATATGTATGTGTCCCTTCAAAACTAGTTTAATAGTAATCCATATAATAAAATCCTTTTGCTTTTGCTCCTGCTGGAAATGTAAATCTTTCCTGAATGCTTCATTTTAGAATGTGGTCTCCATTGTTGCCATTTTCCTACATTGTACTCTTTAGTAATGGACTTTCAGACATCCATAAAATATCTATGGAAAAGTTAAAAAATTATAAACAGAGATAAAACGTAGGATATAAGTTAACAATTTGGGATTGACATTTAGAAAATATTTTAATATGTCTTTGCACTATGTCATTTGCACTATAAATTTATTCTTCAATAAGACTATTTAAATATTTATGGTTTGTAACATGAATGTGTGTATATAGTGTTTTATTCGCAGTTTTGTCATTTGTTTATTTATGCAAATAATACCACAAATAAAAAGCATGTAATATTTAGTATAAACCACTAAGAATCAAAACAGCTAGCCCTCGCCAGTCTGACTCAGTGGCTAGATCACCAGCTCACAAACTGAAGGGATGCAGGTTCAATTCTAGTCAAGGGCATGTACCTCGATTGCAGGCTCCATTCCCAGCCCCAGGAAGGGTGTGTGCAAGGAGCAACCAATTGATGTGTCTTTCTAACATAGAAGTTTCTCTATTCCCCCATCCCTCTACTCTTTCTAAAAATCAATGAAAAAAAAAATCTTTGGGTGAGAATTAATAATAAACTAATTAATTTTTTTAAAAAAATTAGAATGTTTAGATTAGAGCAGATTTTCTTTTCTTAGTTTTGCAGGATAATTAAAGAATGCCTTCTCACTGTATCCTCACATGGCCTTTGTTAAGTGTGTGAACTCTCCTGGTTTATCTTTCTCTTTTTATAAGGATAATAGTCCCTCTAACCTTATGACACCACCTATTCTTAGTTGCCTTTTTAAAGGCCCTATCTCCAAATACAGTCATATTGGGGCTTTGGGCTTGAACATACACATTTGAGAGGGGAAGGCAATAATTTTGAGCAAAACAATGATGATCATCATCAATACCATCATTCGTTTAAAAAAATTCTATCATGGATTTTTGAATATTTCCTTATTATTAATATAGCACATAATTACTTACAAAATATTAAAAAAAGGAATGTAAAAAGAAAGTTCCATGTTATCTCACTCTTCAAAGCCAGCAGTATCTGGCTTTTCAACTTACTTTGTCAGGACTTTCTCATCTAATCGATGGTTTCATCATTATATTTATGTTGTAGTCACACTATGCATTTAATATTTTAACCAAAATTATCTTTCTTATACTTTATAATGATATAGATGTAGATATATAAATATACAGGCAGATGCAAATATTATACGAATATAGATGTGAATAAATATAGCAATAAAGTTGGATGCAGGTATATATTTAATTTTAAAATCAGCATAATATTCCATTGTAAAAAATGAAAAAAAATGTATTTAATCAATTTTAACTATATAAATGGACATTGTTAAAGGTTAGGTTACCTGATCACTGTGAGGCACAGATTAGCATGAGGGATGTTTATTTGTGTATACTCCTTCAATCAATATCTACAGAATAGAAGAAGGAGCAGGATTAAATAGATGGAGAAGTCGATGCAGTGTAAATGAAGTTCTCAACAGACGATCACACTTCAGAATAGTCCTGAGCTGCGGTCAGGGGCAGGTCTTATACTTCTACTCTTATCAATCATTGGATATTAGCTGCTCCTTGAAAGGGTGTGATTTTGGTTAGGAAAATTCCTTTAACCAAACACGTCTCCAGGATATTCTTATTGTTGGAGAGATTCATTCCTCGAGGAGAATCCAGGTAGCATATCATAGCTTATACCCCTTGTCACATAAACCTCATATTAGTCAGAACAGTAGCTCCTCTGAGACATAAAAGACAACTATCTAAGAACTGAGACATCCATATAGTTATAGAACCTGAAAAAGACTAAATGCACAATGCCTTGATAATGGGATACTTTTCTTTAAAAAAGGCAAACTCACAAAAATACAATAATTTACACTTAGTAAAGACATTGCTTTAAAGTCTCATATTTGAAAATTCATACTATTAATCTGAATATTTACAGTAATTTCCAGTAAGTGCCTTTATGAAAGGAGTCAAGCACCCAACATAAGAAGAGTGTAGAAAAGGATAGTGAAGCATGCTAACCTGTCCATTCAACAACAATTGAGCATGTTATGAATCAGACACTCTCCCAGATACTGAGGATGCTATAGTGTAAAAAAATAAAAAATTAAATTAAAAAAAATGCAAAATTCCATTTCTTATCTGTAACTGAAGAACAGAAAATTTCTAATCCCAAGTAGGTCATAGATATCAACAATTAGATGAAATAATTTCAGGGGAAAAAAAGGTGTTTGTCTTTTACAAGAATAGTCATGAAACAGCAGCATCCAACAAACAAAAATCAAATGGCAAAGAGGAAAATAAGGAGGATGAAGCCAGCTTAACCAAAACTTTTGACAATGTATCTTATGTTGGCTGAGGAGAATCATCTAGTTCAGTCTATAAAAAAAGGGAGGCAGAAATAAAACCTCAGTAGGACATCAGAGGCTGCACAATGCAGGAGAAAATAGATTTCATAAGATTAGTTCATCTGAGTAACTAAAACATAAAGAAACAAGCAAAAACAACAAAAACCTAGGAAAGCAAGGAAAATCATAATATCACACAGTAGGCACATGCACATATGGATAGGAGCCAACTGAGAGCTCAAAATAGCAAAAGTGGAATAATTTGAGCAATAAAATAAAGTAGCACTGGGTTATAACCTAACATGAGCAATAGATATCCCTGAGTCGATGCTGATATAAATAAGTTATAAATAAATATATTGAGGCTTATAGGCTCCTGTGCAGGAGAGTTTAAATTAATTTATGTAGATAATCAGTCCTTAAGCAGAGGGAATAAAACTCTCCCCTGTTTAAGTGTGAACTGTACATAATGACTTTGTTCCAAAAAGTACAATATTAAAAGGGGGGGGGGAAAGAGTCACTTTACAGTAGAGGAATTTTACAAACACTATCTCAGCCAGTTTGTTAAGGTCAATATCAACAGTATCGTCCTGTTGATAGTATTACCTATAAGACATAATGAAAGGATAATGACACATTCATCACTATGATCGTGATGAATCACATTAGCCTCCCTAAAGCACATGATTCCAGTAAATCATAAGAAATATATCAGACAAATCCCAATTAGGGGACATTCAAAAAAATTGAGAGACCAATTCACACACTCATTGATGAATAAAAAAAATGAAATAAAGAAAAAAATATGATCATTACACCTTAAAACTATAACAGTCATTAAAAAATAAGGAAAGTCTGACAGTATTAGGCTAGGCAAAATAAATTAATCCAGAGAAAGACAAGTATTACATGATCTCACTCATATATGGAATCTAATGAACAAAATAAACTCAAACAAAATAGATCAAGGGACATAGACATAGATCAAGATCAACAGATTGATACATCTTAGAGGGAAGGTGGGGTTTTGGGGGTGGTAGAGTGGGAGGAGGTTAGCTAAATTATTTATATGCATACAGGTATGAGCTATGGATACAGACAACAGTGTGGTGAAGGCCTGATTGGGGAGGTGTAGGTGGAAGGGGTCAGTGGGGGAAAAGAGGGCCATCTGTAATATGTTAAAAAATAAAGATGCATTAAAATAACAACAACAGCAATAAGAAAAGTCTGAGAAATTGTTGCAGCTATAGGAGCCTAAGGATATTTGTAGACTAATTGTAATGTAAGATTCTACATGGGATCATAGAACAGGAAAACATGTTACATAAAATATCAGAAAACCTGTGTAATCTATAGATTTTAGTTAATAATAATGTGTCATTACTTGTGCAATAATTGTAAAAAGTGTAACATACTAAGGAGGACAGAGGGTGGGAAGAGATTAACCAAAGATCTTACCTATGGATATGGGCATTAGAGTGGTGGAGGCCTGGGGTGGGGCAGGAACCAGGAGGAGAGAGGCAATGGAGGGAAAGGGGGACATCTGTAATACTCTCAGCAATAAAGATTTTTTTAAAAAGTAAAATATTAATAATAGTGGAAATTGGCTGTGATGTACATGAGGCAATTGGTACTATCTTCAAATAACATTCTAAAATAGGTTTACTAAAAACATATTACAAATATCAAATATCACAATCTGCTTTTACAGGGATTTGTGGTTTGTGAAGTTAAGAAATAGGTTTTCAAAATAAACTTTGGAAGCATGCATATTGACATGAACTCATGAATTCATAGAGGCCTGATGCTCAAAATTTGTGCATGGAGGGGAGCCCCTCAACTCAACCTGCACCCTCTCATAATCTGGAACCACTGGCTCCTAACCACTCACCTGCCTGCCTGATCCACACTAACCTGATCTGATCTCCCCTAGCCACTCTGTCTGCTTGCCCAGTGACCCTTAACTACTCACTTGCCTGCTTAATTGCCCCTAATCACTTGCCTGCCTGCCTAATTGCCTCTAACCGCTTGCTTGCCTGCCTGCCTGATCACCCCTAACCACCTCTGACTTAGCCCCCACCATGGGGCATCATTCAGAAGGTTGTTTGGCTGTCCAGTCTAATTAGCATATTATGCTTTGATTATTATAGATAACTCAATCGGAGGGTCTGGTTTAAATATTACTTACCAAATTGAAATTTTATTAACTCTCATTTGTAAATCATCTTCTTTTTCTTTTTCTTTTTTTTTGAGCTGTCATCTAATAATATGTTATCCATTTTAAAATATATTTATTTGTTTGTTTATTTTGTAATACTCACCTAAGGATTTTCTCTTGCTTTTCTTAGAGAAAAGGGAGGGAGAGAGGGGCAGAGAGAGAATGAGAGAAACATTGATGTGAGAGACACATCAACTAGTTGCTTCCCGAATGTACCTGAACTAGGAGTTGGTACCAAAACCACAACTGAAGTACATGTCTTTGACCTTGACCAGAAATTGAACCTGCAACCATTCGGTGTGCAGGCAGATACTCTAACTAACCACTGAATACACCGGCCAAGGCTTTAAAATGTATTTTTAACATTTATTCTCTGGTAACAAACTCTTTGTCTCATCACATATGGTCTAATAACCAAGTTCAAATCTGCTAGTACCTATTTCTTTGTATTGGGCAATCAATCAACTTCTTGTGTTAATGGATGGACCCTTAATATTATTTCAGTTTATGCTGTACTTAGTTATTAGTTTCTTTTTAAAAGAACAGCCCACAGTGGAAAATGTCAAGTTATCAAAAATGTTATGTCAATAACATATGTAAAAAAAAGTTACATTTATTAAGGCAATCTTTTAAAAGTCACCTCATACAGACCACTTCCAATTTTTTGATATATTTTTCATATATTTTTCACCAGGAATTATGTGTTAATTGTCCCTCCTTGTGCAACCACAGCATATTAAGTACTTTCTGATCATAACATTTAGTTTACCATATTACAATTATTTCTTTCCTTACCTGTATTCTCTATTAGAATGCATACTAAATTTTGAGAGTATGTGCTGAATATAAAAATATATTTTAAAGGATATTCTCAATCAGAGGAAATAAAATAAATTGAGCTCACCTGCCTATGTAGGACCATGTTCTTATCAAAATTTCAGAGAAAATCTTTTAGCTCCATATATCTTGGAGCTTATAAAATATAACTGTGGTGATTAAATGACTGATCAGAATGTGGCTTAAAAAGAGACAGCCATAAAAAAATAAAACCAATACAAAAAGGAAGAGAAAAATCAGAATAAAAAGACAAATTTGTTCTAACTGGTTTGGCTTAGTGGATAGAGTGTCAGCCTGCAGCCTGAAGGGTCCCAGATTCGATTTGGTCAAGGGCATGTACCTTGGTTGCGGGCACATCCCCAGTGAAGAGTGTGCAGGAGATAGCTGATCAATGTTTCTCTCTCACCGATGTTTCTATCTCTCTATCCCTCTCTCTTCTTCTCTGTAAAAAATTAATAAAATATATTTTTTTGAAAAGACAAAGTAATGCAATAGAACTTAAGGAAAAGAAAAGAGGAATTGGATTAGTTAAATCTAACCCACAGTATGTGTTTTTGAAAGAAAACAGTATTAAAGTGCTGCTTAGCAGAGAGCACTTGGCCCTTGTCTCCAGTATTTCAAAGTTGAAAGAGATAAATAAGTTTATGAGACATTAATGTCATCCAGCAAAGTATATGTCTTGATTATATGCCTGTATAAGTAGGAGAAGTGTAAAGGTCAATAGATTAAATATGTAGTTTAATTAACAAATTATGTAAATCAGCACAAATAAAATACACTCTACAACTTATGATCAGTAAAGCATGCAATTTCATTAGCCAAAAGTAGGTACATTTAGGAGAATTAAATATACTCTTAAATCAACAAGATTAAAAAAAGAAGAAGAAAAAGAAAAAACACCACTAAGACTATAAAACTTGAAATTTGGAGTCTGTGCTTCATCTTTAAATCCTGAAGATATTCAAACATTGGGTCCAGTCATGGAGGCAATACTTTTAGGAGACAAGCTTCTCACTTGCATTATAACCTGAAACTGAAAAAGTTTAAAAGGAAAACAAAAAATTATTTAAAGGTAAAGAAAAACATCCAAAACCATTGAAATTGGAACAAATGAAGGCACCTTGTGAGCCTACAAAATTGTTTTTTCTATGCTTTTGTCTGAGGGAGAGTGCTGACATCCTGAACGCTAAAATTTAGGAAGAAACAGTCCTACTGGCTTGAAGAACCAGAACAGCGGATTTGGGGTTCCCACAGCCTCTGCACAATGAGGAGGAAAAACCTCAAAGAACAGAGCTAGGAGAGGGAGTCCAAACCTGGGTGTAAACTGAAGATAAATTGCGTACAGACTCAATATTCTGCCTGAGTCTCAGGCCTTCTACATGGAGGTAGAATTCCAAGCAGTCCTGCTAAAGGTGTAACAATTTAACCAATTTCAGCTGCTAGCAACTAAAAACACAGCGGACCTTGAACTCAAACTGCTATGTTTATTTTCTCATTCTTATTTTACCCACATTTCTAGTTTACATAAATCATACCACGATAATTATACATGACATCTATTTTACTCTTGTATGTTTAGTACTTACATGTCTGTAGATATTTTTATCCCTATTCAGAAAAGACCTGAAATCACTATTTCTGATTGGAGATTAAAAGGCATCTGAATGGTCCTGGCCAGGATGGCCCGGCTGGTTGTGCATCATCTCGTGTATGTAAAGGTTACCCGTTTGATTCCCAATCAAGGACACACGCCCAGGTTGCTCTCTCTATCCCTGGTAGGGGGCTTGCAGGAAGCAGCTGACCAATGCTATAATTTCACATCATCGATGTTTCCCTCTTCCCACTCCCTCTAAAAATCAATAAACTTTTTTTTTTTTAAGCATCTGAATAAAACAAGAATATGTTAGTGGTAAAAAGTAAAAACTATATTTAAAATTGGTTTGTCTAGTATGCAGTGCTCTCTCCAATCTTAAATTTTATTAGATTAGTTATTTTCCTACAAACTTTAACTGAGAATTAATAAAAATAACAGCAAAATTATTAGAAATTGAAAGTTAAATTATAGCAGAAAAATTACAAGATTATATCTAATCCAATAAGCCATATATAAACAAAACATTATTTTTTGTTAAGTAGTTATGTATTCACACATAACATCTGTAGAAGTCAAAGGGATCATGGGTCACTAACCATCTGACTAATCACAAATATATATTAACACAGACAAAAAGTTATCCATGTAATATCAAAAGATGTCAAAAGTTTGGTTACTTATTAGCACTGCCTATAATAAAAAGAAGCAATAAACTGATAAATATCTTTTTATATAATAAAAGTCTAAAATGCAAATTGACCATCACTCCAACACACAAGATGGTTGCCCTCATATGTCAAAGATGTCACCTCCATGTAGACACAAGATGGCTGCTACAAAAAGGGGAGGGCATTTGGGAGGACCAGGTCTGCAAGGGAAGGCAGTTGGGAGTGATTAGGCCTACAGGAGAGGGCAGTTCGGAATGCCAGGCCTGCAGGGGAGGGCTATTGGGGGCATCAGACCTGCAAAGGGAGAGAAGTTGGGGGGCACCAGGTTGGCAGGCGAGGGCAGTTAGGGGTTACCAGGCTAGCAAGGGAGGGCAGTTAGGGGCAACCAGGCTGGCAAAGGAGGAAGTTAGAGGTGACTGGGCCAGCAGGGGAAGGCAGTTGGGGACAACCAGGCCTTCAAGGGAGGGAAGTTAGGGGCGACCAAGCTGGCATTGGAGAGCAGTTAAGGGCAATCAGGACAGCAGGGAAGCAGTTAGGTGTCGATCAGGCTGGCAGAGGAGTGGTTAGAGGGAAATCACGAAGGCAGGCAGGAGAGCATTTGGGAGCCAGCATTCCTGGATTGTGAGAGCCTAAATGGGCAGTTGGACATCCCTCAAGGGGTCCCAGATTGGAGAAGGTGAAGACTGGGATGAGGGACATCCCCCTGTGCATGAATTTCATGTACCAGACCTCTTAGTGTTTATATATTAAACATGAATAGCAATTTCTTTATAGTCCTCTATATTTTTTCATATATATATATATATATATATATATATATATATATTGAGAGAGAGAGAGAGAGAGAAAGAATATATGTGTAATATTTTATTATGTTAAATCCTTAAACAATACTATATTTTGTTAATAGAAAAAGTATATTTAAAATTAGCCACATTATAAGAGTATATGTTATTGATTTAAACTTGTACCAATGGTTCTCAACCAAGTGTAATTTAATCTGGAGACAGTTTTGGTAGTCACAACTACGAGATGGTATTACTGGCATGCAGTAGATGCCAGAGATGCTGTTAAATATCCTGCCTTGCAGATCTCCCCTCTTGAACAAAATGTTTGGTCCAAAATATCAATATGCTTTGGTTAGGAAACTTTAGAGCAAACTAAGGCAAAATCACAGTATTTTGTTTCTTATAGCTTTTTAGCAATATGAGAAATAACATGCTCTATAGATGCAGTAACTGCCAGTGCCTCTGAAGATGGACTGCCTGACTTCAATTTGCCACACTCTGGAGAAATGACCTAAACTTGATGAATTTCATTTTCCTTCCCTATAAAATGGGATCCTCGAGCAGAACCTGTATCATAGTTTGAGGTAAGGATGTGCTACTTGAAATGGGTTGTTAGTATTGATCCTGGTGAAACTGCCATGAATCCAGGATTTGTATTGAACTGCAAATCTTCAGGGACATCCAATGGTTTTGAGTGTTATCATAACATTTTTAACATCTGTCTTTAGGATATTTTATTTGAATAAATCTTCCTTACTGTGATTTATATAAATATATGTCAAACTCCTAGCCATTTAAAATATATAATTATTGACATTTCAGTTTATGCTGTACAGAAATGGAATCTACTCACTTACCTGCAGGGACATGGAAACTGTCCAAAAATAGATTGAATGTTTGCCTCAGGCTAGAAATGCCACAGAATGGTGGTTTTCAATCAACATCCTGAATAGAACTTTGAGTACTGTCTCTTTTTTATAAGATGTTCTTTTTATGAAATGCCAATGAAACAGTAACAGGAGATCTAAATGAGACTACATGTCAAGAACATTTGGTCCTTAAATAAAGGAAGACACACGTACTCTGTGTGTCTCTGGAAGTGAAGGAAATAGGTAGTGGCCACACTGGGACACATTATGTTCAAATATCAGAGTAGAGAGCAATTTCTGTAGGTAATTTATGGGTAAGGTTACGGTAATCTAGTCCAGGAATAAGATTGAAAAAAAAGCACTATTAATATCAATTTGAGAAGAAATGCAATTAGCCTTCCAACTACAGTTGAATGATGGAGTAATAAATACATTTATAATGTAGAAGGTCAAAGGCATAAACAAAAGGTTAGGAATACTGTTCTCCTAATAAGATGTTTCTAGTTGTTTTCAACAAGTTTCCTCTATACTGCACTTGGTATTATGTATAAATCAAGGTAAACACTGATTCCTTACAGTTCATATCTTAAAACACATTGTAGATGGATCATGAGAATTTTTGCTTCATATTACACAGTGTTTTACAAAGTGTCATACTTTAAAAAGATATTTGCTTGCAAGAACAAGTAATAAATAACTTCAAAATACAATGGGTATTTAATTTTAAAGTATGCCTTTAACATTTATGTAAAACGTTTTTTTCACTCGTTCAATAAAAACTTATCTGCCCACTGGGTAAAGCTAGCAATAAAACTACTGGTCCACAATATGTTAAAACCATTGGTAGTCTTCATTAACATTACTTATGTTGAATCAAAATGTTGTTTAATTCAATATTGATTAATAAAGATGTGTTTTTAACTTTTTCCAAGATTCAGCTATATATGTAATAGACTGTACACAGGTTCCCTTCTCTTCTCTTTTCTCTTCTCTTCTCTTCTCTTCTCTTCTCTTCTCTTCTCTTCTCTTCTCTTCTCTTCTCTTCTCTTCTCTTCTCTTCTCTTCTCTTCTCTTCTCTTCTCTTTTCCTCTCCCCTCCCCTCCCCTCCCCTCCCCTCCCCTCCCCTCCCCTCCCCTCCCCTCCCCTCCCCTCCCCTCCCCTCCCCTCCCCTCCCCTCCCCTCCCCTCCCCTCTTCTCCTCTCCTCTTCTCTTCTTCTTCTCTTTTCTTTCTTTTCCTTTTACTATATTTGTAGTAGGATCTGTTGGTTGGATTTTGAGTCCAGACTCTTCCATTTCTTTAACCTGAGGTACTGAAGAAATCACTGTAAGTGACTTTGAGCAAGCTAGTCAGAGATTCAATCTTCTTACATATAAAAAGAGGATAATCTGATTTGTGTTTTAATTCACATGGTAAACATTGAAATTAAATATTTTTAAAAACTTTATAAATCCTAAATAAAGAGGTAATATGCAAATTGACCCTTACTTCATCATGCTGTCACAAGATGGTTGTAACCACAACGGATGCAGGGTTCCTGTAACAAGCAGTAACAAGTAATCAGTAGGGACCTGAGGCTGTGTGGCACCAGGTCAGGGCAGGGGACCTGAGGCTGCGCACTACCAACCCACACCCAGTAGGGATTGACAAAGGACCTCAGGCCACGCCCCCCACCTGGCAGGGCCTGATGGGAGATCTCAGGCTGCATTCCCTGCCTAGTGGGGCAGGGCTTGATGTGAGACCTCAGACTGCACCCCCCGCCTGGAGGGGCTTGACAGGGAACCTCAGGCTGCGCCCCCAGCACTGGGCCAGGGGACCTGAGGCCACACCCCCTGCCTTGGCACTGGGCTGGGGAACCTGAGTCTATGCCCCCCGTCTGGCAGTGGGCCAAGGGACCTGAGGCTGCACCCTCTGCCCAGTGGAGCTTGAGGGGGGACCTGAGGCTGAGCCCGCCACCCGGCAGGGTTTGACAGAGGTCCTGATGCTGCACCCCTACCCAGCAGGGCTTGACAGCAGTGGGGCTGGCTGGGTCTGGGCCATACCCAATGGGGGTGGGGCTAGCTGTGGCTGGGTCTCGCATGATTTTGAGGTGCACACAGGTAGGCAGGATCTTGACTCTGGGTCCCACAGCATGCCCTCTCTGACAGGAGGGAGATTTTCATATACATTTCATCTCTGATACTTCTTTTATAGAGAAAGAGCAAATAGCAATATTAAAATATTTCCTATAATTAATTTCCTTTTAAGGTGCACAAATTTTGTGCACCAGGCCACTAGTATAACTTATGTGACTATTAGATGCGCATAAAAACAGTGTACATAATAGTGCCATTGTCACCACCATAATCACTATATTGGACAAGCACCATACTTAGGGCCCCAGAAAGACAAGCACTAACTATCCAAAATTTATCTTCTGAGCATGTAATAAAATTTCAGTTATTGGCCTCTTGTTGATAGAAGGGATTCATGTCCAAAAAGTTGTGAGCAAACCAAAATATGTCATTTCCAGGCCACTGTCTTTAATCGCCACTGCTAGACCTCTACCATTCTCTTTTCCTTCCGAACTAAAGAATGACAACACTGAAGATTGTAGTTTCTCCATCAGCCTGTATCACAGTGACAACTATTGAACAGAAACTGCTGTCTAACCATCATCAGATTCTTACTGTAAGTTAAAAAAAAATAGTTTATATTAGTTTAAGCTACAACATTTTTTAGGTATTTTTTTTATTTGTTTATTTGTTTTTTTTTTTGTTTTTTGTTTTGTAGCTTCTTTTGATGATTACAAACAAACTCCAGTTACATATCCAAACACTAGTAATATTTAAAAGTATAAACTGTTATTCCACTAGTTTCTCTCATGCTCAAAAAAAATAATTGAATTCACCTGAGAAAGAGAAACATTTAAACAAAGAAAAATATAGACTGCAATGTCATTTAAAAGCAGATTATTCAAAATTATTGTTCTCTAATAATAGCAACATTTAGTGACACACTTTAAAACTGATTAGGTTAAAACAAGATATTTCAGTTGAGAGAAATTAATATGAGTAGAACATGTAGAACTGGTAAATTTTATTTGATTTTTAGCAACTTTTAAGTTGTTTGTAAATATACAGGGATGTGGCAAAAGTGGGATTACAATTTTGAGTATGCAAACGATTTTATTCTGTGATTATTTACTAATCATTATATTATTTGTATTACAACTATAATTTGGTGTTATCATTATAAAAGAATTAACCAATACATAATAATTAAAAAAAAATAAAGTCTCTCCTTCATTCCCTTTCTCCTTACCTTTTTCCTTCCAGGCCTCTTACTGTGAATTTATGTAGGTACATACATTTATTATAGAGTAGAGGCCTGGTGCACGAAATTTGTGCATGTGGGAGGGTTTGTGTCCCTCAGCCCAGCCTGAACCCTCTCCAATCTAGGACCCCTTGAGGGATGTCCGACTGCCTGTTTAAGCCCGATCCTATTGGCTTAAACAGGCAGTTGGACAGCCCACTCACAATCCAGGACTGCTGGATCCCAACTACTCATCTGTCTGTCTTCCTAATTGCCCCTAACCACTTCTGCCTGCCAGCCTGATCACCCCCTAACTACTCCCTTGCCAGCCTGATTGAGGTCTAACTGCTCCCCTGCCATCCTGATTGCCTCTAACTACCCTCCCCTGCAGGCCAGGACACACCTAACTCCCCTTTCCTGAAGGTCTAGTTACCCCTAACTGCCCTCCCCTGCAGGCCTGGTCTCCTTCCAACTTCCCTCCCTTGCATGCCTGGTCCTCCCCAACTGCTCTCCCCTGCAGGCCTGGGTTTCCCCAAACTTCCCTCCTCTGCAGGCCTGGTCACCCCCAACTGCCCTCCCTTTCAGGCCTGGTCCCTCCCAACTGCCCTCCCCTGCTGGCCATCTTGTGTTGGCCATTTTGTGTCCACATGGGGGCCACCATCTTTAACCACAGTAGGATAGCCAGCTTGTGGGTTGTAGTGATGGTCAATTTGCATATTATTTTTTTATTAGATAGGACAGAGGCCTAGTGCACAGGTAGGAGTTGGCTGGTTTGCCCTGAAGAGTGTCTCAGATCAGGGTGGGGACTCTCTTGGGGTGTGGGATGGCCTGGGTGAGGGGCCTGTGGTGGTTTGCAGCCAAGCCACTCCCCCTGCAACCCAAGTGGAGGCCCTCATTTCTGGAATTTATTATCTTATGATTATAATTATCTTCTATAATTGAAAATTTGTAGCCTTGAGCGAAGGCCAGGGCCGGCCAGGGTGTGTAGGAAGCTTGGCTTCTTCCATTGCTGGGGGGAACCCAAGTCTCCTGCTTGCTCCAGCTCCAGGGCCGCCGCCATATTTGTTGGGTTAATTTACATACTCACTCCTGATTGGCTGGTGGGTGTAGTCTATGGTTGTAGTGGAGGTATGATAAATTTGCATGTTTCTCTTTTATTAGATAGGATTATTATAATTACTTTTACTTATGCAAATGTTTTTATTCTACATGTGCTACATTCAGACTTCTCAAAATATGTCTGAGAATTGATTTATATTATTATTTGTAGATCTCTATCTAAACCTGGTCATAGGTTTATATAGTTTGGATGCACCATGTTTAATTTAACCACTACCATGTTGATGAAATTTAAGGGGCTTTTATTTTTGACAATGTAAACAAAAAATGCAGGATTGCACATCCTCTAAGTAAATCTTTGTCTTGTTTTACTCTGAGTTATTTTAACCTCATGAACATAATGAGTCTTCAGATTTTCTGGTTGTTTTAATGTTTGTTTTTTGTTGTTTTTTCTCTGAATCATTTTTTATATAGCATAGAATTTATATCTCACTAGCTTGGATATCTCTCATATGCCCTTAAACTCTATGGACTTTTTGACTTTTTAAAAAAATATAAACTAGGTTAATTTTTTTCAATTTATGTATAGTCATTGAAATATTTAATTTTTTTCCCTCATTGGCAAAATCTGGGTAATTTTTTTTTCCAGGTAGACTGACAATTCATTTTGATACTTAAAATTGTTGACATAAAATTGTTATCATTTGTTTAACTTCTTCTCTATCACTAGTACATTGTCTTTATCATTCTATTTGTATATTCTATGTCTTTTCAGTTTTTTAATAGTTGAATATAGCATGTGCTAGAATTCTGGATTTTTATTCAATTGGTTTATTTGATGCTTTTAATTTATTTGACTTTTGAACTGTGATTGGATGTATTGAATACAGGATACTAAATACTTTCTGACATCTATGTCTTTGTAAATGTTTATATACATACCAGAGACCCAGTGCACATAATCCATGAATGGGTAGGGAGGGACCCTAGTGGCTGCCAGCCAGGGCCTCCCTACCCCTGGTTGCCTGCTGCTGCTCTGGCTGTGGGGGAAGGGCTTCAGGTGATTGGCCAGCCGGCCTCACCCCCTGGTTGAACTCCTGGTTGAGGGGAAATTTTGCATATATATATTACTTTTTTTGAAAACTTGACTTTTTAATCATTATCTTGTAATAACCAAAATTACACTTCAGAATTCTTTATCTACTATAGCAATTAATTATTAAAGAGTTCAAAACATTAACAAACTATGTTGACAAATTGTTATAATATGAAAACACCTTGAGAGAGCAGAGCAGATTCTTAAGATGGCTTTTTCCTTATATAACATCTGACAATTTCAGGGAGAAAAGGTGAAATTTGACTTCAGAATCAAGGGACAAAACATTTTGCATAGAGTGTAAATGATAAAACCACTTGAATTTAGAGCTGATCAAGGTAAAATTTGAAAAGCAATTCTCCAAAGAGCTAAACTTAGGTCAATCCATTTTTTATGTATGAAGTTGAATGAAAAAAATTATATATTTTCAAATGACTTTAAGCCATTATAAAATCAAAACAGTCTTCCACTCTCCTTTAGTAGTGCATGCCCTGGAGGTACATAGCAAAGGCATTGCTTAAGTTGGCATCTTGAAAAGTGGAATATAATTTTCAGAATAATTTATCTGGAAGAATTTTAAATGAGATCTTAATAGGTCAGGAAGGAATTAAAATCTATCAGTGTTTATTCTATTGCTTGCAACAGTTAGAAATCTTCAAATTTTTAATTTGAGTTATGATTTGACCACTACTCTTTGCTCTGCTGTGCTTGTTAATACATTGAAATTCTATTAATTCAATGTTTTCCAAAAAGGTCATGAAACATATTCCCTGATTAAAAATTTTTAAAAATATATATATTTTATTGATTTTTTACAGAGAGGAAAAGAGAGAGATAGCTAGAAACATCGATGAGAGAGTAACATCTACCAACTGCCTCCTGCACACCCCCCACCGGGGATGTGCCCGCAACCAAGGTACATGCCCTTGACCTGAATCGAACTCGGGACCTCTCAGTTCGCAGACCAACGCTCTACCACTGAGCCAAACTGGTTTTGGAAAAAAAAACTTTTTTTTTTTTTTAAAGTGTATTACCTAAACTCACTGGCACATATGTCAAACAGAAGGCCCGCGGGCCAAATCCAGCCAGCCAGGCCTTGCAATGTGGCCCGCACCGCGCTGTCATCACTGCACTCCGCTGTCAGTTTATGACATTGTCAGTTTATGACTGTTCAGTAAACCATTCGGCCCGCGATTTAGGCTGGATTTTAGATTTTGGCCCCTTCTCTGATTGAGTTCGACACCCCTAATACAGGCAGCACAAAATATATCCTAATTTTATTGTTTCAGGTTTCATTGTGAATGAAAAGGGAAGCCTTTGTAATATTTTGCACACAGCCTACACATTAGTGTATCTGTTATCTATGGCTGCATGATAAATCATGCCCATACTCAGTGATTTAAATCAACACTTGACTGTTTTTCATGAGGACAATATTCATGGTTCTGAGTTTGAATGGTAGTTTGCTTCACACCATATAGCGTGAGATTACTCCTCTGATAAAATCAGTTGAATTTCCAGCTAAGGGTAGAATGTCTACCTACCCTGTTTACCCGAGAATAAGACAGTGTGTTATATTAATTTTTGCTCCCAAAGATGCTCTAGGTCTTATTTTCAGGGGATGTCTTATTTTTCCATGAAGAAGAATATGGTACACATTTATTGTTAAATGAAAATAAAGGAACACAAACCAGACAAACTGTGAATCCTACAGTATCAAGAATTTACTCATTTATTCAATGACAATCATGTTATCATCTTCTGGAACATCATCATAACAATTCAATTCCTGAATTTCCTGGTGAATTTCTTGTGACTCCATTTCTTTCAGAATCAGTGGACCAAATTTCTCATGTTTAGCCTGGGGGAGGGGGGCTTATTTTCGGGGGGATGCCTTATATTTCACTCAGAAGGAAACCTGTAAGTAGGTCTTATTTTCGGGGAAACACGGTAGTTACATGAGGCCTCTAACATTTGGACCAGGTATGTACTTCCTCACTGCATGATGGCTAGCTGACAGCTCTCTTAAAGACTGAAAACATCACCTTATCTGGGTTGGTATAGGTCAGTGATTGAGAATTGACTTATGAACCAGTAGATCATGGTTCAATTCTGGTCAGGGCACATGCCAGGTTGCAGGTTCGAACTCCAGTGTGAGGCATGCATGAAGCACAGGAGGCAGCAGATCAATGATTTTGTCTTGTAATTTTTCTCTATCTCCCTTCTCCTTTCCATCTGAAGTCAATAAAAACGTATTTAAAGAAAAAACAAAAAACATTACCTTAGTTTTATTTTACTGAATATAAGGCTAGCTTAGACTTCACCTCTCAATATAAGTGGTGAGATACATGTACAGAATTTGAGGAATTATCAGTTAGCCTGCTACAAGACTTTCTATTAAGGAGAGAGTATAGAAACAGGGAGGGAAATTGCTATTTTAAAGGGTTTATTATGTTCAATGTTTGAATTATTTCTGTAGGCCTACTGTAAAAAATGAGAAAAAATGTTTACATTTATTTTTTAAATAACCTTATAAAATTATTGACTACAAAAATAATAGTCTAATAAAAAATCTAATTAAAATTTTATTTTATTTTTAAAAAATATATTTTATTGATTTTTTACAGAGAGAAGGGAGAGAGATAGAGAGCTAGAAACGTTGATGAGAGAGAAACATTAACTATCTGCATCCTGCACACCCCCTACCAGGGATGTGCCCACAATCAATGTACATGCCCCTGACCGGAATTGAACCTGGGACCTTTTAGTACGCAGACTGACACTCTATCACTGAGCCAAACTGGTTTCGGCTCTAATTAAAATTTTAAATATAAAAAATATTTGTAATTTCATCATTTAATTATAAGTAAACACTATTAATTAACATGTTATTGAATGCCATTTTAGAAATAGTAGGATACTACTTTTAACTATAGAGTTATAAAATGATTAAATTAAATATAAGAACATATAATATTATTAAATATTTCTTACTCTGCTGCTTTTAACTATAATCATATTTAAGAATTTTATCTTGTTACATAAAGCTGCCGAAGAAAACATAAAAGTACAGTATTTAACTAATCCATATGATGAGAAAATTATCATCTTTATAGTAACTTTTATGCTCTTTAAAAGTCTTCTCATTGAGTTTTATCAGCTAGATCATTATTTTATTCCATTATTAACTTTTAAAAATTTAATTATTGTTTTATTTTAAAATGTGCATGTTGAAATGCTGTACTGACAACTGGATCTATAATGTTAATTATTTAAGTTTCTTTATAGGCAGCCTCTAAAAATTGCAAATCAATAGCAGGATTTATGATATTTTTGCAGAAACAAGTCAATTGTTTGGACCAGTAGAATGAAAATGTAATCTTAGACAGCTTATACAACTATATACAGCTTATACAACTAAATAAAATGAACGATCCAATTAAAAAATGGGCAATGGACCTAAATAGAATATTTTCAAAAGACGACAGAAGGAAGGCCAAGAGGCACATGAAAACATGCTCAAAGTCACTAATTATCCGAGAGATGCAAATCAAAACAATAATGTGGTACCATCTCACACGTGTCAGAATGGCCAAATCAACAAATCAACAAACAACAAGTGTTGGCGAGGTTGCGGAGAAAAAGGAACCTTCGTGCACTGCTGGTGGGAATGCAGACTGCTGCAACCACTGTGGAGGACAGTATGGAGTTTCCTCAAAAAATTGAAAATGGAACTCCCATTTGACCCAGTAATCCCACTCCTAGGAATATATCCCAAGAAACTAGAAACGCCAATCAGAAAGGATATATGCACCCCTATGTTCATAGCAGCACAATCTACAATAGCTAGAATTTGGAAACAGCCTAGGTGCCCATCAGCAGAGGATTGGATTAAAAAAACTATGGTACATCTATACAATGGAATACTATGCTGCCATAAAAAAGAAGGAATTCTCATCATTTGCAGCAACCTGGATAGAATTAGAGAACATCATGCTGAGTGAAATAAGCCAGTCCATGAAAGAGAAATACCACATGACCTCACTCATTTATGGATATTAAAGAACATTATAAACTGATGAACCAAAAGACAGATATAAAGACAGTAAAGCAACAAGCAGACTGTCAAATTACAGCGGGGAGGGTAGGGATAACTGGGGGAGATAAGAGATCAACTGAAGGACTTATATACATGCATATAAGTATGATACAACCAATGGACACAAAACTCTGGGGAGGGAGGGTATGTATGGGAGGGGGAGCAATGTCAAAATATGTACACAGATAATAATTTAATAAAAAATATATATATTAAAATAAAATAAAAATAAAATGTAATCTTAGGCACTATTTCTATGCAGGTTAAAAGAAAATGATCAAAGCCACAGGATTAAATGGACTGTTTCTTAGTCACTCAAAAGTTTACCACATTTTAGTTGGTTTTATTACTTAACACTTTTTTCTTTAATTATTTTTATTATTTTCCTAATTTATTTATTTTTCTTTATTGATTAAGGAATTTCATATGTGTCCTTATCGCCCCATTGCCTCCTCCCAATCCCCCACTCATACCCTCACCCCCCTGGTGTCTATGTCCATTGGTTAGACTTATGTGCATGCATACAAGTCCTTTGGTTGATCTCTTCATCTTTCTCCCACCCTTTCCTACCTTCCATCTGAGGTTTCATGGTTTGGTCAATACTTTTCTGTCTCTGAATCTGCTTTTGTTCATCAGTTTATGTTATTCATTATATTCCACAAATGAGTGAGATCATGTGATATTTATCTTTCTCTGACTGGCTTATTTCGCTTAGCATAATACTCTCCAGTTCCATCCATGGTGTTACAAATGGTAAGAATTCCTTCATTTTTACCTCAGTGTAGTATTCAACTGTGTAGATGTACCAGTTTTTTAATCCACTCACCTGCTGATGGGCACTTAGGCTGTTTCCAAATCTTAGCTATGGTTAATTGTACTGCCTTTAAATATTTTTATTTTTCTCACATTTTTCTAATTGTGGGTTTTTTGTTTGTTTATTTTTTGGTAGATAGGAAAATTATATGCTTTCCTCACACCATTAATATCTTCCAGATTCACAAATGTAACATTTTTTAAATGAAATATATATTTTATTGAATAAATGTTTCATAGGATATTACTTCATTTAATATTTAATCTGAACCTTTTGTTTCACCTAATGTATAGATGTTAGCTGGAGTTTCTATTTATGATATTATATATATATATATATATATATATGTATATATAATTTATGCTAATATAATTTGATGAACTGTTCATCTTGCTGTTACTTTTATGTGTGTGTGTGCATAATTTTTTTCTCCATTTTCACAGATTATGTCCTTTAGCAACAAGATATTCTTTCCTTTTTCTCCCTCAAAATGGTGGAATAGAGTAAACGTTCTGATTTTCTGTGTTAATATATAATTACTCATACCACTCAACAAAAGGAAAACAAACAATGCAACTTATTTATAGGCAGATGACCTACATGGACACTTCTCCAAATAGGACATACAAGTGGCCAAGAGACATACGGAAATATGCTCAAAGTCGCTAATCATCAGAGAGATGCAAATTAAAATGACAATGAGTTACCATCTCACACCTGTCAGAATGGCTACCATAAACAAATCAAGAAACAAGTACTGGCGAGGATGTGGGTAAAAGGGAACTCTAGTACACTCCTGGTGGAAATGCAGACTAGAGCAACCACTATGGGAAACAGTGTGGAGTTTTCTCAAAAAAATTAATAATGGAACTGCCATTTGACCTAGTGATCCCACTTCTAGGAATATAACTTAAGAAGCTCACAATAGCAATCAGAAAGAATATATGCACCCTTATGTTCATAGCAGCATTATTTACAATAGCTAAGATCTGGAAACAGCCCAAGTGCCCATCAGTATATGAGTGGATAAAAAAAAGTGTGACATATTTACACAATTGAATACTATGCAGCTATAAATAGTAGGATCTCATATCCTTTGAGACAACATGGAGGGACCTGAAGGGTATTACGCTAAGTGAAATAAGGCAGTCAGAGAAAGACAAATATTGTATGATCTCACTTATGTGAAATCTAATAAACTGACCAAAAAAATAGATCCAGATCCACAGACTGAGTATTCTCAGAGGTAAGGTGGAGCAGGAAGAGATAAACCAAATAAATTACATGCATACATCTATAACGCATGGACACAGATAATAGTGTGGTAAAGACCGAGGGTGGGGACAAGAGTGAAGAGGAGTGGGTCAATGTGGGAAGAGGGAAAAGGGGAGAAGAAGGCATCTGTAATACTTTCATCAGTAAAGATAAATTTAAAAAAATGATTTTATTTTAGTGTTACAACTTTTTGTTAGATTGCCTACGTAAAGAAGTATAAGTTCAGCAACATTTTGTCTTAAACTTGAAAATTTTGCACCACTATAGTGAAAGATAAATTAATTATTATTTGTTAGATGGCTGATTCTAATGTAATGATTCCCCATCCAGGCTCTGTAAATCATTGGATGTCAGTATTAGAATACTCTTTATTGTGTATATGTGTGAACTAAAATAACTAGGTTCCAGGGAACTGCAGTCTAAGGAAGACTTACTGTCAATCCATTATGATTCTGGATCTAATTTGTATATTTATTTGCTGAATTGAATGTGAAGTACAAGAGAAAACATGAATGCTGACATTATGCTTTTTGGCATGAGCAGCTAGAAGAATCTATTTGGCCTTTATTCAGATAAGAAAGATTTAAAAACATATAATTATTTATTCATTCAGCAGATATTTGTTGACCATATTCTAGGAGCTAATCATTTATTTCTAGGCTTAATATGTTAATATTGAGTTTTCTACTGGGATGTTTAACATCCAAGTAGAGTTCATGTGAAAAACCTTAGTTTAAAATACAAATTTTGAACTCGTTATCATACCACATACATTAAAATCTATGACTGAATCCTGACAAAAGACTAAAGATAGCTAGAATAGAAAAGATACTTATGAATAGAGCCCTGAGCTATTCCAATATTTAGTGGTCAGAAACATCAGGGGGACCAGCAAAATATGTTGAAAAGAGTTGCCTGAGTGATGAAAGTATAATCAGGCATTGTGGGGTCCTAAAGCCATATCTTTTAAGAAAGAAGATGATCAAAGTCTCAAATGCTCTTAAGAGGTAAAAAAAATAAAATAAAATTGAGATATAATCATGGATTTAGCAACATGGGTGTTTTGAGACATTGATTAATAGTTTTGATGTAAAAATGGAAGTGAAAGCTTTTACACAGACCAAAATGTAATATAATATGAAAAAAGGAGATAAGTATAGATGACTATTTTAATAATAATATCTGAAGGAAGAAAAGTTATACTAAGAGGCATATCCTTCAACTCAGAAATTTTATCTGATCATTTTATTATAAGTCTTGTGCATCAGGTCCTTGGGTGAGGATAAAATAATAATAATAGTCTTATTAACCAATGTGACCCCAATAAATTTATTTTAAAAATGAATGCAACAGTATTCATGTCATTAAATAAATTTCAAGTAGAAAAAAAAAATAAACAAACCAAAACTATGGATGTCTTAATTATGTTTCAAATACATGATGTTATGAGTGCTGGACATTGATTTGGTAAAATCTAATTACATGTGAAAAATTACTTTCCTTTCCCTGTACCAAATGTAATACTATTCTGGTATCTAGCCCCAACGTTTGCTTTGAGCAACAACAAAAGCACTCTAGCAAATGATACCCAGGAGCTGTTGGGCAAAGATGGACGATAATTAAATGTTCTTCATTCACTTGCTCCCATTGCAAACTTCCTGAGGAAACATTGTCTCCAACAAGATTTTATTCCTTGCTGACAGTTGAATAAATTTACTTCTGGTTCTCATTTTGTCGTCCTTTTTAACCTTCTCATTATTTCTCTCTCTTGCCCTCAGGATAATAATGAGCCAAAAAGTTACTTAATCTTGTCTGATAAGTATAAGTATCTGAACAGGAGCTGCATGTTCAGGAAGAAGAAAACCCACAAATTGTCAAGTCAAATTGAACATAATAATTAACCTGTAAAATGTGTGTTAGTTAAAAGCCTTACTTAGAATATTCTCTAAAACATCTATCTACACCTTCTTTTTAAAAAACAAACAAACTCTGTTTCATTCGAACATTAAAATTCAGAATATATTTTTAAAATATGTATCTGTTTTAATTCAATATATTCTGCTTACTCTAAAAAATAACTGAAGGTAGCTAATTAATAACTCTTGATGAAACAACTATATTTTAATAGTTTTATTTATTATATTAAAAAGCACAAATACATATTTTATGCATAAAATTACATATTTACAAAACTAGCCTTCATAATAATACTTTCCCTATGGAAATTACATACACAAATTGCACAAAAATGATCCTAAAACACACTATTTTTATTTTTCTCTGTCATTATACTTTTATTCTTATTTCTATATGTTCAATATACAAAATTGTTATGTCTCATCTTTGGTCTCCTAGTGACACAATTTTCCATGGAGCAGTAGGGGCTTAACTTCACAGCAGAAGAAGGACAGAGCACCATATGTTTCAACACACTCATGCTGGGAGAAGGACAGCTTCACCCTGTGAGAAAAAGCATCGGTGGAGAGTTTAAGCCAGGGTTAGTCTAAAGTTTTCGAAGGTGAAAAAAGAAACATAGTGAATGTAAATATAGAGAAGCAATACATTAAATTTATACAGAGGAAATCCACCATTTAATCATTTGTTAATCAGATTTTTCCCCATTATTTCAACTAATTTACTGGAGTGAGTTGGCACTTTAAACATACATCTATTTTCCCCCATAGACTATCATTACATTTTAAAATATATTTTATTGATTTTACACAGAGAGGAATTGAGAGGGATAGAGAGTTAGAAACGTCGATGAGAGAGAAACATCAACCAGCTGCCCCTTGCATACCCCCAACTGGGGATGTGCCCGCAACCAAGGTACATGTCCTTGCCCGGAATTGAACCTGGGACCTTTCAGTCCACAGGCCGACGCTCTATCCACTGAGCCAAACCGGTTTTGGCTATCATTACATTTTAAACTATTTGAGAGTGATTTAAGAATTATACTGAGATTTTTGTTATTCCACTTGGGGAATAATATAGACACTGGGAAATAATGTATGTAATTGTACTTTTTATATTTAATAATATCTCACATTAGCTATTTTAAAATAGAAATAAATGATAATGTAGACCATAAAATATATACTATCCTATCTAAGAAAAGAGTAATATGCAAATTAACCATCACTCCAATATACCCAACAGCCATGCCCAACAGCCAATCAAGATCAAGTATGCAAATTAACCCCAATCAAGAAGGATGTAGCCACTAAGCAAGTAGGAGGAAGGCTTGGGTTTTCCTGGTGATGAAGGAAGCCAAGCTTTCTGCACACCCTGGCCTGCTGAGGCCTCCACTCAAGGCTACAAAGTTTCAATTATAGAAGATAAATAAATAGCAACAGAAATGGCCGCCACCATGGAGCAAGCAGGAGGCTTGGCTCTGCTCCAGGCTACAAAGTTTTAATTGCAGAAGATAAATCCCAGAAACCAGGGTCTCCGCTTGGGTGGTTGGGGTTGTGTGGCCAGCCTGCAAACTGCCACAGGTCCCTCACCCAGACTGCCCCACTCCCCAAAGGAACCCTTACCCCAATCTGGGACACCTTCAGGGGAAACCAGCCAGTCCCCACCCATGCACTTGGCCTCTATCCTATCTAATAAAAGAGTAATATGCAAATTGACCATAACTCTAAAACACAAGATGTCTGCCTGCATGTGATCAAAGATCCTGCCCCTATGTGGACAGAAGATGGCCAGCAGGGGAGGGCAGTTGGGAGGAACTAGGCTGTAGGGAGGGCAGTTGGGGGCAATCAAGCCTGCAGGAGAGGGCAGTTAGAGATGACCAGGCTGGCAGAGGAGGGAAGTTGGGGGCAATAGAACCTGTAAGGAAAGGCAGTTGTAGGGGGATCCAGGCCTGCAGGGGATAGCAGTTGGGGGTAACCATGCCTGCAAGGGAGGACAGTTAGGGACAAACAGACTGGCAGGAGAACAGTTAGGCATCAATCAGGCTGGCAGGGGAGTGGCTAGGGGGTGATAAGATTGGTAGGCAGAAGTGGTTAGGGGCAATCAGGATGGCAGGCAGGTGAGCAATTGGGAGCCAGCAGTCCTGGATTGTGAGAGGGATGTCTGACAGCACAGTAGGATTGGGCTTAAATGGGCAGTCGGACATCCCTCAAGGGGTCCCAGATTGGAGAGGGTACAGGCTCCGCTGAGGGACATCCCCCACCTCCCTTGTGCACGAATTTTGTGCACTGGGCCTCTCGTAGTTGTATAAAGTTATAAAAATAATGATTAGGCAAGACTTAAATACTTAATTAAAACAAGGGTTAATTTATACATCAAGCTCCTATAGAGTAGGCTCTGTACATAATGTACATTTCATTATTATGTTAGAGGCCTGATGCATGAATTTGTGCACAGGTGCCATTTGGATGGCCAGCCCAGTTTGGGATGGATTGGGGGTGAGGATGGCTAGGGGGAGGAGCTGTGGGAGGTTGGCTGGCCACAGTGTCCATCATAGTGACCTGTCTTTCTAGTCATTCTAGTCTCTTGGCTTTTATATATATAGACTTAATCTCATGAATAACCCTATGGGTACATATTAGTCATACCACCTTTTGGTAAGTTAGAAGGCTAAATGTCTTATGCCAAGTTATAGAGAAACTAAACATAGGTGATGGTATGCAATTTGGCTTTAGAATTATCTGAACCCAAGCTCACTGATTTCTCTCCATATGACACTGCTTATTAGATCACTGTGCTTTCTAATCAGAAGTCCCTATGAGCATGACTGGTATGTCTCAGTGGTTGAATATTGACCCATGAATCAAGAAGTACAGTTTGATTGCAGATTGGAGCACATGTGTGGGTGGTGAGCTCAATCATCAGTATGGGGTGTGAAGGAGGCAGCCATTCAATGATTCTCTCTCATTATTGATGTTTCTATCTCTCCCTCTCTCTTCCTCTTCCTCTAAAATCAATAAAAAAGCATATTTTATAAGAAATAAAAAATAATAAGAAACCCCATAACATATTTTGAAGGTGATAGCTCTAAAATAACTTTTATATATTTAGGATATATATGTATATCCTAAATATATAAAAACCCTGGGTCCATCACATCCACAAAAATGACCAGAGGCTTGACCTAAAGCCCAGGCTGTGTGTGCAGCAGGCTCTGGTGGGTGGGGACTTGTGGCAGTGGAGATGGGGACGGAGGGGCAGGGCTAGTACTCACACTCACTCACAACCACGCACACACACACAGACACACACAGCACCCACAAGCTCACAGCTTTTTCTCCCTTTCTTTCCCTTCCTCCCAGCTTGCTCTTGGAGCCTCTCTCATAATGAGGAAACAAAACAGACTGGGCCTGAGGAGCCTGGATGGAAGGGAGGGGTGGCAGAAGGTAGAACGGGTCCCACTGTCCCTGGCCCCTCCCAGCTGGGAAAGAGGAAGAGGGAGACAGGGAGGCAGGGAAGCTTGGAGGACTGCTGAGAAAAACAAAGAGAGACAGAGACTGGGTGAGATCAGGCCAGCAGGGGTGGGCAGCTAGGGGTGATCAGGCAGACAGGCAGAGGCAGTTTGGGGCAATCAGGCAGGCAGGCAGGTGAGCAGTAGGAGCCAGCAGTCCCAGATTGTGAGGGGTGCAAGGATCAGGCCTAAACCTGCAGTTGGACATCAGCAAAGGGGTCCCTGATTGGAGAGGGCTGAGGGAACTGTCCCCCGTGCATGAATTTTGTGCACTGGGCCACTAGCGCACACACACACACACACACACACACACACACACACACATATATATATAATCAGGACTATGTAAATGAGAGTTTATATAAATATATATATGTATATATATAATATATAACTTTATAAATGGTACATTTCTAAGTTCTATTAGACATTAATCTTATTGTATTATTTTTTATTTTTAGGAAGTCATGATTATTTATTATGATTGAAGTTCTTTTTGGTGAACAAAATGTTCTAATTGTACAATTTTTTTTTCCATCTGGATCATATCTGGTTGTAGTACATAATAAAATATAATGATAATGATATGTAGAATTATATACTAGAATATTCTAATTGATTATCCTTCATGTAGTTAGTGGAAATATATTTATAAATAAGTTATCATTGATAACTTGTCACAAGGAAATCTAATAACACCCCTAGTATGTGATGGAGATTCAAGAAAACTAATTTGATCTGTTTAATTCTTGGTCATTGCTTTCTAATCCTTTTTTATCTTGACACGTTGTAAAATAAATTAATTAATTGTCCCCGGAAAAACATTTGTAAGTAAAAACATTGTATCTGGATAGTTAATTTGACAGTGAAGCCCATTTTCCTTTAGTGTGAGAATAATTCATTCCTTTATATTCTCAAATGATTTGACAGACTGGCAGACAAACAATGGGATAGAGCAGAAAATTATCCCATAATCCTTTACCTCATACCCAAACACTTTAAAAGCCTAGTTAAAAATCTCCACCTAAACACAGAAACAATGTCAATTGAAATGGATAGGAACATTGAAATCTTTACTTCAAAAATATTAAGAATCTGTCAAAGGCGATTTTGATAGTTTACATTGTTAGAGAGTTACTTAAAATGCAATATATTTCCACACAGTGAGAAAAGTGAGACATACAGACTGTGTAGCAAATATAAAGGATGGACTGCCAATACCACCCCTTAGCTCTGCCTACAGCCTCTAACAAAGATCTTACTTAGGGAGCCGTGCCAGCCTTGAAGACCAGCAGGGATACAGAACTTGCAGTCCAGAAGCCAAGCCATGAGCAGGTCATCTGTTCAACAGAACTGTGCTCTGAGGGGACACCGATAAAAGATGGCACAAGAGAGTGGCAGGTAGTGTACATAAGCAGATTAGAACTGCCTGCCTTAGAACAATTACCAAAGATGTGCTAATCACTCCTTCTTTATTCTTCTTTAGAGTGCTGTGCAGTCCACAGAAATTTATATGCCAGAATTAAGAGAGAGAATCTAGTTTCAGAAATACCTCCTTTACAACTAGCCTGTGGGAAAATTTGCCTTAATACTTCACTGAATTCTCCACCTTTTTAAATGAGGTATTAATATCAATGCTGACATAGTGGAAGAAACTGCAGCAAAAGGAGGAGCTGAGCTCAGTAAAGTGAAATAAAAAAAATTGGATCTCTGTTGCCTATCATTAAATATCATATAGGTAATGCTGATTTATCTCAAAATGAAAACTTTGCCTTCTGCCTCAGGCCTCAATTTTTTCCTAATAGTATAAATACCTAGATCTAGATCTAGATGTATAGAGAGTCAGGGTTGTATAAAAAGTTATCCTTTCTCCTACAGTACCCTCAGAAGGATTGAATGCCTTTGGCTGATTACCCAGAGAGTTACCAATTGCTATAGCTTTTTAAGAAATTCCTTTTCCCTGTAGAATAATAGCTAACACTGACAGTTAGATGCTGTTTTAAGTTGCATTTTAACTCATGTAATCGCCACAGTGACCATATGATCACTCCTAAGTTACAGATGAGAAAACTGAGGGAAAGGGAAGTATGCATACATCATAGAGAGACTAAATGGGGGTATAAATATCAGGTCACTTACTATCCAAAGTCCATAATCCTAATCACTGGATCATGCAAACTGGATGTTCGTCTACACAAGTTTGCATTGTTGTTTTCAATGTTGAAAGGCTGTTCATTATTCAATTCATGCTTGCCCTACCCAAGTTAATGTACTACTATGTTAAATAGATTCTGGAGAGAAAACTGATTTTGTTGTAATCTCCCAAATTTAAATTTGTACCCAGGTTGAGTTTCAAAAATCTATTTATAATTAACCCTGTGATTTGCTTTTAGGTCTTGTCCAATATCACCTCCTCAATGTGGCCACCAACACTTGCCAACATGACAAACCATGTTCCCCTTTATTCATTGTGCTTGTTTTCTGGGGTTATAACACACTAGAGGCCTGGTGCATGAAATGTGCACTGAGGGAGTGTCCCTTAGCCCAGCCTGCACCCTCTCCAATCTAGAACCCATTGGACATCACTCTCACAATCTGGGGACTGTTGGTGTCTAACCACTCGCCTGCCTGCCTGCCTGATTGCCCCTCACAGCTTCTGCCTGCCAGCCTAATCACCCCCTAACCGCTCCCCTGCTGGCCTGATGGCCCCCAACTACTCTCTCCTACAGGCCTGCTCGGCCCAACTTCCCTTCCCTGCCAAACTGATTGCCCACAACTGCCCTCTTCTGCAGGCCTGGTCACCCTAACTGCCCTCCCCTGCAGGCCTGGTCACCCCCAACTGCTCTCCCCTGCAGGCTTAGTTGCTTCAACTTCCCTTCCCTGCCAACTTGATTGCCTACAACTGCCCTCCCCTGCTGGCCATCTTGTGCCAGCCATTGTGTGAGGATGTGGGGGCAGCCATCTTGTGATGGCCATCTTGTGATAACATGGGTATGGCCATCTTGTGACAACATGGGGACGGCCATCTTGTGATGACGTGAGGGTGCGAAGGCCACGAGAGGGCTACCTAAGCTTTTTTTTAGTATAGATTTCCACAAATGTGGAGGCTTACAAACAGCAGCAATTTACATTTTCAGAAACTGGGCCTAGATTTCTCAACAAAGTGTAGTCAGGCTGTGCTCCCAATGGAGGCTAAAAGGTAACACTCTTTGCCTCTTAGTTTATGGAAACTGGGAATTTATCAGTTTGGCTCTGCCTCCAGCTTCACATGAGTTTCTCTTTTATGTTTACCTGTGTTTACCTTTGCCTTTCTCATATAATGATAGCTATTATTATATTAAGGGCCCAACATAAGTCTGGGATGAGCCTTACATTAATTACATCTAGAAAGATCCACCCCCCCCCCTTTTTTTTCCCCCAGATAAGGTTCCTGGATTAGGACTTAGACATAACTTTTGTTGCCAGTATTTAACTTACCACCATCATCTAGTATTTTCTTTTATCAAATCACTTACCTTTTTATACTTTTATTTATTTCAGGAAGGAAGGAAGAGGAAAAGAGATAGAAACATCAATGATGAGAGAGAATCACTGATTGGCTGCCTCTTGCATTCCCTGTACTGGGGATTGAGTCTGCAACCTGGGCATATACCATTGACTGGAATTGAACCTGAGACTCTTCAGTCCTCACGCTAAAGGTCTATCCACAAAGCCAAACCAAATAGGACCACTTATTACTTTTTATTAGAATTTATGATTTATTTATGTGTTATTTTTATTGATTATCACTTATTTCCCTCTTAATAGAATGAAAATAACATACCAAGAATCTTTATTTTGTATACTGAAGAAATCCAAGTTCCTACATCAAAATATATCCTATCTAATAAAAGAGTAATATGCAAATTAACCATACCTCCACTACACCCAGAAGCCATGCCCACCAGCCAATCAGGAGCAAGTATGCATATTAAACCAACCAAGATGGCTAAGGCCACGGAGAGAGCAGAAGGCTTGGGCTTCCCCTGACGACGGAGAAGCCAAGTTTCTTTAGCCTTGGTCTGCCTTGGCCTCTGCTTAAGGCTACAAAGTTTCAATTATAGACGATAAATAAATCCCAAATAACAGGGCCTCCACTTGGGTCACAGGGGTCATTGCCAGCCTAAAACCACAACAGGCCCCTCACCCAGGCTGCCCCATGCCCCAAGGCAACCCCCACACTTCTCCAGGACACCCTTCAGGGCAAAATAGCTGGCCTCCACCCTTGCACCAGACCTCTATCCTATCTAATAAAAGAGCAATATGCAGATTGACCATCACTCCAACACACAATATGGCTGCCCCCATCTGGTCAAAGATGACTGCCTCCATGTGGATACAAGATGGTCACCACAAGATGGCTAGCAGGGGAAGATAGTTGGGAGAGACTAGGTCTTCAAGGGATGGCAGTTGTGGGGAATCAGGTCAGCAGGGGAGGGCAGTTGGGAGGGACCAGGCCTGTAAAGGAGGGTAGTTGGGGGCAATCAAACCTGCAGGGGAGGGCAGTTAGGGGTGACCAGGGTGGCAGAGGAGGGAAGTTGGAGGTGACTGGGCCTGCAGGGAATGGCAGTTAGGCGCAAACAGGCTGGCAGGGGAGCAGTTAGGTATCAATCAGGCTGGCAAGGGAGTGGTTTGGGGGTGATCAGGCTGGCAGGCAGAAGTTGTTAGGGGCAATCAAGAAAGCAGGCAGGCAAGCAGTTGGGAGTCAGCAGTCCTGGATTATGAGAGGGATGTCCAACTGCCCAGTTAGGCCTTATTCTACCCAGATCAGGCCTAAATGGGCAATCAGACATCCCTTAAGGGGTCCTAGATTGGAGAGGGATCAGGCTGGGCTGAGGGACACACCCCCATGCACACGAATTTTATGGACCAGCCTCTAGTATTAATACACAAGTAGAAACTTATTTTAGAGGTAGGATCAAAATATAGGCATAAAAATATAAGTGAAAATCCTTTCTTGGAATCTGTTTCTATCCCACAGCCTTATTACAGTTTCATCACATTTGTATTATGAAATTTCAAAGGCACTAGTATCCTTTGTGTATCCCTTCCAATCCTTTGATATTAATGAACACACAGCGATGGAACAGGAGTTGTCCTGTAACCACCATAATATTTTAGGTATTTTCTAAGACAAAAATATCATGTTTGCTAATTCTAGAAATATTATGGAACATTTGCTATAAATTGAATCTTGTGCTTAGTTCTAGGACATGTTAGAAAATACTTGTGGGCCTATCATCAGAATTTCATATTTCTTTAAAAAAATGTGCAATTACCTGGACAATTTCAAAACAATGTTTTGGCTAATGATCAACAAAAATTCATAAAGCAACTGTGGGTGAAGGCTTAGGAAGCATTAATCCTTTTCCCTGCAATGACTGCTCTTCATTTTAACACAAAGTAAATGAATGAAGAGCCTCAGATCTAAGTATTTTTACTGCTTTCATATCCATATAAAGATAGTTTTAAAGTTAAAACATAACTTGCTATTCATGTCTTTTTGGAGACCATCAGCAAAAACCTTAGTTTGCTGAAGACTCAGGTATCATTCAATAATTCAACCTACTTTGATGTTTAACCTAAATATAATAAACTGTATGTAGTTCATCCATGCATTCAAAAATATTGTGGACCACCTACTTTCTATCATGTATTATTCCAAATGCCAGGTACAGAGGAGAGAAAAAATAGATTATAATTTTTTGCCTTAAATGGTCTTATGTTAAGAAACAATAAGAAATGAGATGTTTAAAATGTAGTAAAGTGTAAGTAGTGATAAATTCTGAGTAGAAACATAGCTGGAAGAGGAGAGAAAATGTGAACACGAGCGAGGAATATTTTAAAAAGTATCTTAAAATATAGATTTTTCACTGGTTGCACTTGTTAATAAAACCTCAAAATGCTATTTAAAGACTATAGAAATGAAGTAATCTGAACATAACTATTGATCCAATTCAAAGGTGTAAATTTAGGGATGCTATGTAGGTTGAAAACATATTATTCTGCAACATTTTCCATGACAAACATATATTCTCAAGTGGCTTTCCTTGAGTAAATCACTGTATTAAGATAGCTCATGCTAGTTCCTTGAAATGATATGCTTGCAATTTCATTTGTATTAATTCAGAGATGAGAAGAAATTTTAGAGGGAAATGAACTTATTTCAGAGTGATTTGTTGTTACATCCTCATTTGACAAGAATGGAAATTACTCTTAAATGAAGAAAAAATAGATACATGCCCTAACCAAAACTCTCTAGTCCCTGATTTTATCAATTTATAATATGTTCAAGGTATTTATTAACATTTTGAACCAAATAAGTGACCAAAAAAAGATTATGGATAGTGCTGGGTGTTTTTTTTCAAGTAGAAAATGGCAGTTACATTAAGAGTAATTATTTTCTGTTTGTTTCAATAATTTACAATTATTTTATAGAAAAACAACACACATATTTGTTACTTTCAAAAGTTTCCACTCATATACAATTGTATAATGTACTAAATAAGCATTCATTGAGATCTGAGTGTAACAATTTTGCTGACAATTTGGAGATAGACATAAAATAGAAAACAATGTGTGTATATTTTAGTAGACATCCAATCTAGTTGAAGTGTCAAAAATATGTTCATGCATGCTATTTTTTAATATTTAAAATGCTTCAATGATGTAAAATACCCACTCATAAAACTGTACCCATCATATATATATATATATATATATATATATATATATATATATATATATCCTATCTAATAAAATAGTAATATGCAAATTGACCATTACTCCAACACACAATATGCCCAATCCCATGTGGATACAAGATGGCCACCACAAGATGGCCAGCAGGGGAGGGCAGTTAGTGGTGACCAGGCTTGCAGGGGAGTGCAGTTGGGGGCAACCAGGTCGGTAGGATAGGGCAATTAGGGGTTACCAGGCCAGCAGGGGAGGGCAGTTATTGGAGAGGGTGCAGGCTGGGCTGAGGGACACACACTCCTGTGCACAAATTTTGTGCACCAGACCTCTAATATGTATATATGAAATTTCACAAACTGAAGGTACCCATGTCAACAGCATGCCAAAAGAGGTTTCAATGTCCCTTCAATCCACAAGTCCCTTTCCAATCATTAATTAACCAAGGAATAAAATAATTTTCATGATCTTTAATATCCTCTATTAGTTTCACTTGAATTGCTATGTAATGAAATCATGCTGCATATATTTATTTGTATCTGGAGTTGTTACTTTAATGCCTACTTTGTGAGATTTGGGTATATCATTGCATACAGATCACTATTTGTTTTTGTTCTCCATCACTGAGGATGGTTCCACTATGCTCTGAGTTAATGAAGCAAAAAGTGCAAGAATCATGTGCGCTTTCCCCTCTTCCCAACTAGTCTAGTAATAAATTAGCAAATCCTTTCAGTGCTCATTCACAGTTTCACTCCCCACCTCTTTTCTATGACAGTTTTAGAGTTCAGTCTTTCCCTAATTTTTCCTCAGTATTACTATATATACAATTTCTAACATTATCTTCTCTGGAGTTGCCTCATTTTAATCCAGGGTCTTTACTGGTAGCTGCCAGGGTCTGAATGTTCGTGTCCCCTTAAAAGTACATGTTGAAATTCTAACCTTCAAGATGATGTTATTTGGAGATGGGGTCTTTGGGAGGTGATTGGGTCATGAGACTAGAACCTGCATGAATGAAATAAGTACTTTTAAACAAGAGCCCCAGAGTGATCTCTCACCCTTTGGCCATTTGAGGACGCAGAAAGAAGGTGCCTGTGTGAACTAGCAAGTGACCTCTCACCAGATACTAAATCTGCCAGTGCCTTGATCTTATACTTCCCAGCCTCCAGAATAGTGAGAACATAATTTCTGTTTTTTTTACATGCTACCCAGTCTATGGTATTTATTATAGCAGCCTGAATGGGCTTTCTGAATTTTACCACTGCCCTATGCAAAGTCTTATTAGGTTATAATTTTCCCTTCAGGATCAAATATTAACCCCTTTCTACTGGATTTTAAAAACCACTTTTCCTATTTTTATAGATAAGTAACTACTTGCAGAGTCATCACTTCTTTTATATTAAGACACGTCCACATTCATTTTCCTCTTCATTACCGTATTTTCCAGCGTATAAGACGACCCCCTAATTTTAGAGTTAAAATATAGGTTTAGGCCTATATTCACTGTATAAAACTACCCCTCCTCCCCCCTTCCGAGGTAACACCAGTTCTTTTTTTAATAGACCACCTCTCTGACTCTGGCCAATCTGAGCAGGCTTTTTTTTTGTTTCAAAAGTCGTCTTATATGCAGGAAAATATGGTATATACTCTCAGTTTCTCAATTTGATTGCCTTTTTTTAAGCCGTTAAGACTTAAGCATCATCTCCAGTAAGTTCCAAAATAATATTAATATTCCTGTTTCTATGTTTTTCATAACACTCTTGGAAAACCTTACTTGAGAACTGTTTGATAAAATACGTGTGTTTCTATCATTATTATTGTTGCCATAAAATAAGATAATGCATGGCATGTCACAGACATATTACAAATGCTGAATAAATGAAGAGATGCTATATGACTTTTTTGCTATAGATATCAATATCTCAAAAAATATAAATATCAATACCTCAACAAGATTTAGAATGCTATAAATCTCAGGGTAAAGCTTTTTTCTTTTAATCTAAAATATTAAAATCTATGGTTTTCAACTATAGTATAATTTAAAGAAAACCAGGATGGAAATGAGTAGATTTGACCTCTAGTTTTGGATTGTGACAATGAGATATGTGGCCTCAGGGAATTCAATTAAAGTCTTTGTATCTCACTTGTTTTCATCTCTTAGAAACCATGTTTAACTAGATAGTCTCTAAGACATATTTTTGCTCTTATTTTTTTTTTAAGAAAACAACCTTGTAAATAGACCATTTACATGTTCTCAACTGATATATATACTTTTTCTTCAGTGTGGTGGAAATTGGGCAGGCTTAAAAACATGAGACACTTACATAATGGAGAAGACTGAATAAGAAAAGAATTTTCAGAGAAGGGAAGAATGAAGGAATGTGATTTTAAGAACTGGAATGAAGTATATTGTTTCCAGTCTTTTTCTAGGTCAAATATTCTTTAATAGTTTTTTAAATTTTGTATTATGACTGTTAAAATTTCTCCACTTTAGTCTGGCTGGTGTTGCTCAGTGTTTGAGCATCAAACTATGGAACAGGAAGTCACCATTGGATTCCCGGTCAGGGTTCATGCCTGGGCTGTAGGCTTGATCTCCAGTAGGAGTTGTGCAAGAGACAGGTGATCAATGATTCTCTGTCATCATTGATGTCTCTATCTCTCTCCCCTTTTCCCCCTTCCCCTCTCTGAAAACAATAAGAACATAATTAAAAATATATTTCTCATGGACTCAAGGCAGACTCTTTAATAAATGGTGCTGGGAAAATTGTACAGATACGTGCAAAAAAATAAAACTAGAATGTGGGACTTAGCACAGTCACCTGTTTCTTCAGAGTTTAGCCACCGACTGAATTATACCATAGGCTTTCCTGGTTCTCCAGGTAAAATAGAACTGGACATTTTAAACTATCTACAAAGCACCATTAAGTACTTGCTCATTTCCACTCTGACCTTGGATCAGTTTATCTTGAGACAGAGGCTGAATGGGGAGTAGGTAGGGGAGTTGGGGAACTCTGGTTTAGCAGTGACCCAAGAATATGAAGGCAACCAAAAAACAAATCAAAAACAAAACAAAACAAAACAAAAAACTAAAAATAAACAAATGAAACAAACCTCACATAACAGGGCTCTATACTCAATTTGGAGTTAAGTCAAGTTTTGCTACTTAAATTTCTGGCTTATAGGCAGAATACATAAGGAGAAAAAACTATGATAAAAAAATTTACAACTGCCAACGTCTGATAACTCCCGGGCTTGTTTGAAGGGGTCTGCCTTCATGCTACAGTGGACTTTGGCTACGCTGACCATATTGCTTATGGCTGGGTTTAGTTAAATCCCAGGGGCCTAATTAAAACAAGAAGCACACATTTTCCCAAGTAGTGTAGAGATTGCCAAAGGCCAGTCTTTATTTACATGCTCAGCAGGCATCCTGTAAGTGCTAAAAAGTTTTGGCAATTTTAGGACTTTTTGCAGTCTGCTAGGGCTCTGCAATTGAATCCTGCTGCCCTCACCCTGCGAGCCAGAGGGACTAGCAGCCACTGCCTGGAAGAGACGCCATGATACAGTAAGCACAGGCACTCACAACTCCCACTCAGATATCGCCATTCCATTCGTACTTCATTAACCAAAGCTAAGCCGAAACTGAAGCTACGTTAGTATAAAATATGCAAGACCTAGTGAAATATAAGCAGAAATAATTAATAAAATATGAAAATAGGAATCTTTAGTTCTCTGAGGTATTTCATAGTCTTTTGTGACTCTTAAATATACATACAAATTATTTTATTGGTTCCATCTCTTGCATGATTTTTTTTTTCTGGCAATATCATAAAACTTCGTTCTTTCCATGCCTTTACCTTTGATATGATCTTATGCATTTACAGTATTTCATTATATATTACATATTAATTTTAAACTCTATATTCATGCTATCTATATGCGCATGTATATGTATAAATATTATTCCACATATGTATTATACATGTTTTCCAAAATTATAGTTTGCACTTTAAACTTTTTAGTTATATTCTTTTTAAACATATGTTCTTTTTAAATGTAATCTAATATTTTATGTTTTTTTTTCATATTATTTAAAGGATCTTTACCTATAGCAAGTTAAGAAGATGTTTGACTTCTTTTAGAAGCTTTTCTGTTTTTACTTTCACATTTGGTTCTAAACCCAGCTCTAATTGACTTCTTCATGTATGAAGTGAAACAGGAATCATGATGGACTGTTTTCCATGTAGACATTTAATTGATACAGGATCAGATATTGAAAATACCTGCCTTTCAAGATTATATATGGCAGAGATAATTGCTATGAAATAGGTGATCACAGATTTATGGTCTCTTTATGAATTCCTTATTTGATTTGATTAGTTTATTTTTTTCTTGCACCAGTAGTACATCTTCTTAATTTATATATGTAAAAATAAACCTTCATATTAGGTTTTTTTAAGTTTTCAACTTTGTTTTTATGTACAATATTGTCTTAGATATTCTTGGATTTTTAAGTTTCTAAATAAAATTTAGAACAGCTTTTCAATATTCACAAAATAAGCTGGACTATACTTAATTCATAGACTCCACAGATACATTTTTCTGAAAACAACTTTATTTCACATTGTCTAGAATATTTTTCTGCATATATAATTTTAAGTTGATAATTATATTCTTTCAATTCTTAAATGGTGTTTTGGCTAAATCCTCTATTCTGAAAATTTAATCATTAGTCTTGTTGCTTTTTTGAACTTAATGTACATTTCTCTCTGGATCATTTTACAAATTTTCTCATTACTTATGAATTATAGCAGATTGACTAAGATATGTCTAGTAGTTATTTTGTATTTATTCTGTTTCTGGTGTACACACTTTCTTAAACTTGACAATATTTGTTAGTTTTGAAAGGTTTTCATTTATCATTTTGTAAAAAAAAAAAAAAGAAGAAGGAAAGAAAAGAAAAGATGCTTCCTCTTTTTCACTTAGATATGTCATTAATGCTCTTTGCTCTATTTCTTATAATATTTTCTTTGTGTTTCAGTTGCCTAATTGTGTATGTTGCTATGCCTGTTGACATGATTGCTGCCTCCCGGTAGAAAGGGGAAAGGCCCTCCAATAGACTGATGATTGACAGGACTGATGAATCTAAAGACCAAGGGTTCTGGGTATCCAAATGAGGAGCTATCACAGAAAATGAACTACATTGGGAAGGGACAATACACATTCTAAATTGTGTTCAAAAGGACTGCCTAGCGTGACTGGATCAAATAGCAATAGACAACAAGAATTCAAGAAATTGAGGGAGAACTCAGAAGCAGTCATCCAAATAAAATACATTGCCCAAGTTCTAATATCAATTACATATTTTCATCAAGATAATCTCAGAGGGACCCACAAAAGTGTTGCAAGAGAAGGAACTATCTATAAATACCTACCAAACCAGAGAGTCAAAAGCAGGTCACGAAAGTGGAAATCCAATAGAACATCCCAATATATTATCATTACCTTCTTGGTAATGGTACCTTCTGGTCTAGGAGGAATAAAAACCCAACAAGCTTTCAGGGTAAAGCAAAATGAAGCAATACTTAAAAATACATAATAAATAAATAAATAGCAAAAAAAAATAAAAAAGTTTCCTGCTGTTTTCCAAAACAAGCAGGTGATAAATTAGGTATGAAAGGACTTTGGGCCGAAGCCGGTTTGGCTCAGTGGATAGAGCGTCGGCCTGGGGACTGAAGGGTCCCGGGTTTGATTCCGGTCAAGGGCATGTACATTGGTTGCAGGCACATCCCCAGTAGAGGGTGTGCAGGAGTCAGCTGGTCGATGTTTCTCTCTCATCGACGTTTCTAACTCTATCCCTCTCAATTCCTCTCTGTGTAAAATCAATAAAATATATTTAAAAAAAAAAAGAAAGAAAGGACTTTGGGATCAAATTAAGGTACTGCTTATTATACTGACTTACATGTTTTTATAATTAGAAATATTTTTTATTGTTCTTTGATGTGGTCAGCAGATTAATGGCCCCTCTAAGTTATTTATTTTAAGACCAGTGAAAATATTACCTTTCATGGCTCATGGGACTTTGCAGATGTGTGTAAATTAATCATCTATATATGGGAAAAGCATTCTGGATTATCTGGCTGAAGACAAAGTGATTATACAGGGATCCTTATACAGTAGGCAAGAGAATCATTGAAACTGTGAGGAAGGAGGTAAAGTCCACAATGATGCAGCCCTGAGCCAAGGAATCTGGGCAACATTTAGAAACTAGGAAAGACAAGCAATGGATTTCCCCTCAGGCCTTTAGTGGAAATGTAGCCTTGTCAAAATAATGATTTGGGGCATATAAGACCTACATCAGATATTTGACCTCTAGAACTATAAGATAATAAACTTATGTGGTTTAAGCTACTAAGCTTATAATAATTGTTTAAAGGAATATTAGGAAATTAATATACTTAAATTGACTAGGGATTTTTATACTTTATACCATGAAAGCAACCTAAAGTCATTAAATAGCATAAGAACACACACACACACACACACACACACACAGGATTAAAAAAAGAAAGTAATTTTTTTTCCCTCCCACCCATGCTATCCCATCAAAACAGTGGTATTAAGTATACTTAAGTGTCATAATTTTTGTCTGTAAATGGTAATAAATGCAGGCAATTTTACATGAGCTTAAAGGGATTAAATTAGATCTTAAATAATGTATTTTGCTTTTATAAAACTTAATTAGATCATACTTTATTTACTTAAATATCAATTTAATGTATTTATAGTTTAGTAGATAAACATTGCTTTCACCAATTATTTTTTTTAACAAGATAAAATGTCTTATATTAAGGGTTCACAGTCTTATGAAATAATCATTTTATATTTCATAATAATGCATACTTTTGTAAACATTTTAGTTGGAGTTGGAAGGAAAAGGAAAACAATGGAAAATGTTTTTGTTTTTTTAGGCAAATAATTGGTGAGATATTCTTGAGCTGAAGGAGCTGTAGTATAAGATAGGTGACTCTGACTTTAGTGAAAAATTAATATTTTAGGGTATTTTTTTTTTGGTTTTGCAGAACTGCCAATAAAATGTGAGAAAACATATTTGTTAAGATGCAATAGATTTATATTAATTTTTAAATAACCCGTAAAAAAAGATGAAAAATCTGAGGACCTACCTATAAATGATTCTAGCAATGCTGGTATAGAAACAAAAAATGTCTTTCTCATAAAGACATTTTTAAATGTCTTTAAAATTGCTGGGTAGTTGCTTTTAAATATATTAAAGCATCATATGGTTGCATTTTTATGATTATTTTAATTTCCATATAAATTGTTCCATTGAATTCATAATTTGACCAATTTGCAAATTTAACAAATAAATTCTGAAGTTTTCTAAAGAGTATGTGCCAATGGGAAATAATTACTTAAGCAAGCACTATCTTCTCAGTTTAATTAATCAAGCCTTTCACTTAGTCTTTAGAGTATAATTAAATCAGATAGCCTCTGAAAGGACTGCTTGCTTGAGCTGATTGGAAATATGTTTAACCTCAACAATTTTCCCCATCTTTCACCTAAACCTTTAGTAAAAAGTTTATTCATGAGAACCTAGGGTATTGAGCCATCTCCTCAGATCATTTTCCTTTGTCATTAATGACTTTGTACCTATTATTCAAATCTATCTAAAATTTTGTAAAATAAAATTAAGATTTTAAAGAATTTTAAAATACTCAATAATCTTTAACAATGGACATTTGACAAGCAAGCAAACCAATATCCTCAGAAGAAACTCACAGTACAAACAAACAAAAACATGTAGCATACACCTATACCTAATTTTCATTTTAAATGTACTTATACACAGAATCTTATCCTTTCCTAGGCTTGTTCAGATTTTTTTTATTGCCTCTTACTACATGTTTGTTATAAAAATAATGGCCGTGCTATATGTTTATAGAAGCTTTCAAAATTTATTCCAGAATTTTGGTTTAAATAATTTTGTTATTCTGTTATTTTTTTTCAATGTTCCTATTGCATTTCTTTTACTTTAATATACTTAATAAATCACATTGTTCTTAAAACATTCTCCTACATTTGTCATTTCTTACTTATCAGATGGCACTGTTATATTTTTCCCAAATGTATATGTGAATGTACAACTTGTATAAAAACAATTATTTCTGGAATCAGATCAGTTATTCCATTACATAAGAAAAAAAAGAATCAAAAGCAAATCATAATCTTATCAGTATCATATCCAAAATTAACAGTGGTACTCTATTTACTATGTAGAAATTTGTGGCTTTATTGTCCATAAACACTTACACTGAATATTTGTTTGAGTCTGAGAAACTACATTATAACTAGGACTCTCTATAGTACCTAAGAACATGCTATATCTAATTGCTATTAACTGAAATAAGATTTTTATTTTTTATTCACTCCCTTTGTTCCTAAGTTACAAGGTCACTTCTGGCAGCAATCTATTGGTCAATTTTTCTTTTGGTTTAGAAAGGACAGAACCAATTATGGGGGATTGAGAGGAGTTTAATTATTAATACCCATGATTATAATACATATGGCATCAAACTGGTAAAGACAAATTCTTCATTTTCAGTTCTAATAAGTTAGGAGTCATTCTTTCAAAAAATATATTTGTTTTGATTTCAGAGAGGAAGGGAGAGGGAGAGAGAGATAGAAATATCAATGATGATGACAGTATCATTGATTGGCTGCCTCTTGCAAGCCCCACAATGGAGATCGAGCCTGCAAACTGGGCACATACCCCAATGGGGAATGGAACCATGACCTCATGATTCATAGGTCAATACTCAACCACTGAGCCACGCATGCTAGGCAGGAGTCATATTTTTATACAATTAATGAGACACATGTTATTTCTTTTCTTTTAAACAAAAGTCATATAATGATACCTTTTATCAATGCAATTTACAACCACTAAAACATGATAAAGTGTCAATTTATAACTTTTTGTTTTATAACAAACAACAACTTTAAGATTCAAAGTTATTGAAGTAAAAATATTTTCTATGTTCCTTGGGGAACAAATGTTTCAAGAAGGGGAACTGGTCAAATTCAGAGGACTTTGTCCTCAGAAACAGGTTACAGTATCACCATTCTTTTGTTGGACTTCCAGTAATTCATTTTTTTTTTCTTTATGAGTCTTAGAAATAACAGCATTCAAGATTTGTAATAAGTTAGTTTGAACGTTTACTCATAAATTTTCATACTATTTTAGTTCCACCATTACTTTAAATATTATAATGTGTGTTTTAAATAATGGAGTATATTATTAATAAATCTTAATGTGATAGGTAACTGATTTCATTAGTAATTTTGAAGAGACTATGGTTACCATGTTTCCAGAGGATAAAGCCAGTTCAGAATCCTGAATGTCAAACTAAGCATGAAGGGTATGAAAAGAATTGAGTTTCAAAGCAGGACATGGAAATTACTCTCTGGAGACTAGATAACAAGATATGTGCATAAGATACTCCATACGTACAAGTATGGCTCAGTATACACAGATTAAGGTCACACAGATAGATACAGCTACATGTAAACTTTTACTTGGGTAAATATTGCCTTTGTAACCACTGTCTTATTCCAGTACGGGTCAACTTCAGCTCTCCACTTACCTTTCTCTTGTCTCCAGTTCACTTTCTCTAATAAATTACCATGTATATTTGGCAAAGATTCTGTATGAGATTTTGGATTTTATCTTTATAACTTTTATGCTTTATAAAATTATATAATATATAGTACAAACTTTTGTTAGTCTATCCTTTTTAAAAAATATATATATTTTATTGATTTTTTACAGAGAGGAAGGGAGAGAGATAGAGAGCTAGAAACGTCCATGAGAGAGAAACATCAACCAGCTGCCTCTTGCACACCCCCTACTAGGGATGTGCCCACAACCAATGTACATGCCCTTGACCAGAATCGAACCTGGGACCTTTCAGGTCTGCGGACGCTCTACCACTGAGCCATGGCTTTCAGCAGTCTATCCTTTTTGTGACCAGACTCATAGACCCTGATGCTTTCCTTCAATACAAATATTTTTGTTGTGAAATATACAATATTTAATCCTTAATTTTACTATATAGTAAAAACTTAATCAGTATCAAAATGTTTTATAAAATTTTGAATCATTATGCAATATTGGCAATTCTAATAACATCTTAATGCTGATATTAAATACTTAAATATTATCCTGATGCTAATATACGTAGTTTGGGGAACACACCGATGATAGAATCTACACTAATAAAAGAGAAACATGCAAATCACATCACTCCCCTAAGCCAAACACCCAGAGTGAGTATGCAAATTGAACTGAAAACATGGGCAGCCCCGCCCCCCAGCCGTTTCCAGCCTGTGGGAGTTTGAGAAGTCAGGCTCCAGAGCCTGAGGCTAGCTGCAGCTGCGGAGACCAAGAAGCCGCCTGCCCCCAGATCCCAGGCCTCAGCCAGCATCAGAAGTCTCATGTCCGCCTGCCCCATGTCCTTGGGGAGACAAGAAACCCGGTGCCAGTGCATGAGGCTGGTTGCAGCCGGGGAGATGAAGAACCACCTGCCATGCTATCCCAGGTCACAGCCAGTTGGAGAAGTCGTCCTCACTGCATCCGAGGGAAGATGGAGAAGCTGCCTGCTATGGTCAAGGCGCCAGCACCTACAGCTGGCTACAGCCTGGGAGATAAAGAAGCCGCCTACCCTGCAATCCCAGGCGCCAGCACTTGTGGCTGCAGCCTAGGCGAAGCCACCTGCCCACCATCCTCCGAGCCTGCAGCTGGCCTGGGCACCTATGGGATAATCGATGATAAATTTTGAAATACTGTCAATGAAATTTTTCTGCAATATCAATATAGCAGTGTATGTAGGTCATTTGAATAATAAGAGAGTACATAAAAATTTAGGGCTTATTAGAATTGGTACTGATCAACTATGGGAGTCCATGAAATCAGTTAAGGTGATCTTGTAAAAGTTATACGTGGTATACAGAAGGCTGAACTTTGAGAGAACAACACTATACTAAGGACAAAAGTAATTAAGAGTAGTCCAGAAATCAGACTGAGACAAAATAATCACACTTTTATGGAGAACCAAGAAGGTGTAGTATCACAGAAGCCAGGAGATTTTGTTAGTAATGAAGTTGAAAATTCTAGTGCCACACTCAAGATAGATCCAAATATAAGACTTGATATACCTTTATTGTTTTGGAAAATGAGGTAATTCTTGGTGACCTTAGTATAATAAAGGCAATTATAATATAATGAAAATTTATTGCATAAAGACTCAATTGCTATAAATTCGTGAGTGAAGAAAAGGTAGGAGTGAATAGAAAGGATGGGAGAAATAGCAGATTCTAACAAAAGAATAAAACAATATAGAAAGAGTGTTTATTATAATTGTAGGAACAAAAGTGTTTTGGTTGAAAGTGAGGAATCATTATAGGAAGGAGATGGCTGATGGGACAACACCCAAGAGAAGACAGGAATGAGTGACTAAGAAGGCTAAAATTATCAATGTATAAAATTATTTTTTTTCTTTGATACTGGGCAGGAGAAATTATGGTAGATATCTAGATAGTGAGATGGATATAAGCATGGTATAAGAGAATTACTATAATTTTGATCTGGAGATCCAGGCCAGAGGATAGCAGTATAGGAACTGTTCCATTCAAAGATGTTGAATTAGAAAAATGTTAGGAATATCTAAATAATCTGGATGTGATCGTTTTTAAAAATATGATTTACATTAAGTTTTTACTTCCATTCTATGTCTGCCACTTATCATACAGCATTTGGTTTATTTTCATAAACCTGTGTTATTACCTGAAAAATGAGAATAATAATAGAATGTCCTTCATATAGTTGAGCTAATTAAATGCTTGTAAAATGTTTAGTATAAGCTTTCCAGAAAGTAACTGCCCAAAAACATTTGTTATTACTAAGATCTCCTTTTGCAAATTCTGCCAAATTGCTTTCTTTCTTTATGTGGTTTTGCCCATTAGTTCTCAGCTGAACTAGAGCCATTCTCAAAGGTTTACCTCTTTTTCATCAATAAAATTTTACGATTCTGTAGCTATTTTAATATTTTTAATATTATAGCATTCTTCTGCTAAAGATATTTCACTTGTTCTACTGATCAAAGGATATTCAAATTCCTTAGCTTAAATGCTATTGCATTCATGAGATCAATGTCAGGCATTTAAAATGCAAATCAAGTCTGTTAAATAATAAGCACCTCAACTAATTCAGTGTTGCTTCATTTATCCTCACATATATATGTTTTATTTTTATTGAATTTATAGGGGTGACACTGGTTAACCAAATTATACAGGTTTCATGGGGAACAATTCTACAACACATCATCTGTACCCGGTATTGTGTGTTCACCACCTGCGTCAAGTCTCCTTCCATCAGCATTTACCACCCCTATATTTTATAATATTATTATGATCATTTAACATGCAATACACCTTTTAAAAACGTTTCTATATGTATAATACAGTATTTTTAACTCTAGGCACAATTTATCTTTAAACTTATTCATCTTGGATAACTGAAGCATTACACCTAGTGAATAGTAAACTCCTTTTCCCTCTCCCCAGTAATCAGTATTCTAACCTTGTCCTCTCAGAGGTTGGCTATTTAAGATAACCCATTTAAGTAAAATCATAGTCTTTGTCCTTCTGTGACTTCTTTGTTTCATTTAGCATACTGTCCTGCTTGATTCACTGTGTTGTATATTGCAGACTTTCCTTTTTAAAACCAATAGTCCATTGTAGGTTTATTGCATGTTTTCTTTTTAAAATTATTTTGTGTTTTTTTTAAAATATATTTTTATTGATTTCAGAGAGGAAGGGAAGAAGAGAGAGAGATTTAGAAATGTCAGTGATGAGAGAGTCATTGATGGCCTATCTTCTGCATGCTCCACACTGGGGATCAAGCCCACCACCCAGACATATGACCTGGCCAGGAATCGAACTGTGACCCTCTGGTTCATAGGTCTATTCTCAACCACTAAGCCACACTGGCCAGGCTATTCCACAATTTATTTATTCATTCACCTATTGATGGATGTTTAGGTTATTTTCATATTTTAGTTGTTGTGAATAATGTTGCAATGAACATGGGAAGACAGGTATCTCTTCAAACCCTGATTTCAATTCTTTTAAATAAATACCAGAAGTGGGATATCTAGATCATATAGTAATTATATATATAATATAATTATATATATATATATATATATATATATATATATATATATATATATATGCAACCATTGCATCTGAAACAATCAAATGGACAACCAAACAGGCTGTGTGGGGCAACTAGGCTGGCAAGGGGGTTAGTGAGGGGCAACCAAATGACTGAGCAGCCGGCGGGGGCAGTGAAGGGCTACCAGGTCAGCAGAGAGGGGCAGTAAGGGGTGACCAGGACAACAGAGGGGGGCAGCGAGGGGTGACCAGGTTGGTGGGGGGCAATTGGGGGTGACCAGGCTGGTGGGGGGACAGTTGGGGATAATTATGCCTGTAGGGGGGCAGTTGCAGGTGACCAGGCCAGCAAGGAAGGCAGTGAGATGCTATCAGGCAGGCAGGCAGGTGAGCAGTTAGCAGTCCTGGATTGTGAGAGGGATGTCCAGCTGCCAGTTTAGGCATCAGGGGTCCCAGATTGGAGAGAGTGCAGGCTGGACTGAGGGGACCTCCCTGAGCATGAATTTTGTGCACTGGGCTTCTAGTTTATAATATTTTGGGGCACACCTATACTGTTTTCCATACTGACATTTTCATTTAAATTTTAGTCCATAGTGCACAGAGTTCCAATTTCTCCACATTCTTACCAACACTTATTAGCTCTTGGTTTTTAAATTGTAGCCATTTTGCTGAAACTGGTTTGGCTTAATGGATAGAGCGTCAGCTTGGGGACTGAAAGGTCCCGGGTTCGATTCAGGTCAAGGGCATGTACCTTGGTTGTGGGCATATCCCCAGTAGGGGGTGTGCAAGAGGCAGCTGATCGAAGACTCTCTCTCATCGATGTTTCTAACTATCTCTCTCGCTTCCTCTCTGTACAAAATCAATAAAATATATTTTAAAATATTGTAGCCATTTTAACAAATGTGAGATTATATTTTATTTGCCCATTTTTAAACTGGGTTATTTATTTATTTATTTTTTATTGAGTTGAAGAAAGTTCTTATATATTTTGGATAATTAGTTCTTTTCAAACATGAAGTTTACAAATATTTCTTACATTCTGTAGGTTTTCTTTCCATTCTTATGTCCTTTGCTGTGCAAACACTTTTTAGTTTAATGTAGTTCTGTTTGTTTGTTTTTGTTGATTGTGCTATTGTGCCATAGTTAATTGGCAGGAACAATGTCATGAAGCTTTTCTCCAAAGTTTTAATTTAGGAACTTTACAGTTTCAAGTTGTATGTTTAAGACTTTAATCCATATTGAGATATTTCTTTTGTGTATAGTGCAAATAAGCATCTGATTTTATTCTTTTGCATGTGGGTTTCCAATTTTCATAGCACCATTTGTAGAATAGACTATTCTTTCCCCAAATGTATTCTTAGTAACCTTGTCAAAGTCAGTTGACCATATATGCATAGGTTTATGTTTTTTGTATCTATTGAGATGATTATATCATTTTTATTTTTTATTCTGATAATGTGATGCATCACATCAATTTACTTTCATAGGCTGAACCATCTTTATATTACAGAGCTAAATACCACTGAACCACTGATAAGGATTATGATGTTTTTATTGTGTTTTTGGATGTGGATTTTTTAGAACTATGTTGGGAATTTTGCATCTATGTTCATCCAGGATTACTGCCTGCCTGCCTGCCTGCCTGCCTGCCTTCTTTCCTTCCTTTCTTCCTTCCTTCCTTCCTTCCTTCCTTCCTTCCTTCCTTCCTTCCTTCCTTCCTTCCTTCCTTCCTTCCTTCCTTCCTTCTTTCTTTCCTCCTTCCTCTTTCTCTGACTCTCTCTCCCTCTCATTCTTTGTAGTGTCTTTATCTGGCTTTAATATCAGGGCAATGCTAGCCTCAAAAACAATGATGTTTATGCTTTTAAATTATTATACGTAGTGATTTTTTTCACATTTTTATTTTTGTAGGTTAACCTCTTAAACAGCAAATTAAAATGAAATTTACTTTGAAGATATAATGGAGCTAAAATAATATTTACTAAACAAAATGTTAAAATTACTGCACATTTTAAAGAGATCCTATTATCATTACCTCTTACATTTTTCAGCCTCTGAATTCTAATTATTTTTATTGTGTTAATTTGGTTCTTATTGTTATTTTATTACATTTCTACTGTAACACAATTAATACAAATGTATTTTTCACATTAAAATGTTCCAATTCCTTTATATCTAAGTTTATCAAGCAAATAATCTTTTTATAAATTATTTTACATAATTTGTATTTAATTTGAGATAATCCATTAAATTATATCTCAAAAATGTATGGTTAGGCAAAACTATTAATAAATATATACTTTTTTCTTCCCCTTAAATGTTGTTTTACTCAAAACTTTAATTAATATTTATATATATATATATATATTTTATTGATTTTTTACAGAGAGGAAGAGAGAGGGATAGAGAGTTAGAAACATCAGTGAGAGAGAAACATTGATCAGCTGCCTCCTGCACATCCCCTACTGGGGATGTGCCAGCAACCAAGGTACATGCTTTTGACTGTAATCCAACCTGGGATCATTCAGTCTGCAGGCCGAGCGAAACCAGTTAGGGCAATATTTTGAATTATTAATGAAAAACTTTACACAAGTAGAAATTGACATCAGTATGATGTTATTTTCTTCATAATAAAATACATTCTCAGATCAATCAAAGATATGACAATTCTGAAATACTGTAGTTTGTATGAATTTTTGTAGAAATTAAATTTTATTTCAGAAAAAAATACAAATAAAATAATATGTTTTGTTCTATTTGAAATACTTAAAATTTTAGCATTAGTAAAATTTAAAAAGTTTATGTATACATCAAGCTAGCGTGGTATGCTGGGAAATTTCCAGAATTTATGGTGAGAAATCTTTAAATTTTTGGTTTGGCTCTAAGGGTACAAATTTGATCAAACAATTTTACCTGTAACTCAGTCTTCCTGCTTCCTCTGAATTTAAGGCTTAAAGAGTGTGAACTAGTAGAAATTTATGGCACTTCTTATCATTTCTATGACTTTTGCAATGTAAGCTTCTGTATACTAATCAATCTATCTTAAATATTTGTATCTATTTCACACAGATTTAAGCAAGTGAAATGGCACACTTGATAGTAGTAGTTTCTTTCAAATAAGTCAATACTTATCAAAACTTCATTAAACTGGCTAGGCCACCCATGTGGCTATTGACATTACTAGTGAGATGAACTTGCTTGAAGGGCATCAGAAGTACACTAATATAAAAATACAGGATGCATTTGTTTTACATTGTTGGCCCTTGACTGGATATTCCGGTACTATTAAGTATGGACAGAATCCCTATCCTCTCCACAGTATGGAAAGTACTTTCAATGACACAGACCACAACATTGCTAAATATGAGGTAATAAAATATTTTAAAATCATATAATCATGTAAAATCCTTTCATTTGAAAAGAAGTCATACAAAGTGAAAGTTTCTGCCACCTTGATGTTCTCTGTGTGTGCTTTTTAATCTATTTTCACTTTTTATGTAACAGTCAAAGATATAAAGTAATGTTTCTTTGGTTAAAGAGCCTTTCAAATATTTGTCATACATTATTCTTCCTTGGCTTATTTCATTGCATGAATTAATTTTGCTTCTTTTTGATACTTTTATTATCTTTTCTTTCTTCCTGTATTCAAAAATGACTTCATATATTTTAAATGTTAACTGGATTGTCCTTGGTAGTTCCTTTACATCAAAGCTTATCTACATGATGCCAGACATTTCATCTGACACACGACTTTCACAATGCTAGCGGATATACTCCTCTAACACATATTGGGCCTTTGATGACCACAGCTTAAATTTGTGGTGTTAGGGAAATGAAAGGTAATAAAGTAGTCTAGTTTTAGTTAATTTTGTATTATTATAAACCTGAAGTTCTACAAAAAGTAATAAATATTTCCCAGTGGGTATAAAACAAGTGAACAATACTAATAAGAAGTGTTAGATTACAAACAACATTTACATTTTATAAATTATCTACTACTATATTTTATCTTCTATCTTATTCTGAAATGTGTTTCTTCTTATTGGATATATACGTTGTTTTAAAAATTACCATTTTATTCCATTGAAGTTACAGAATAATTTCAAAATACAACTGGGTGAGTAGAGTCTATAGAGATAGCAGGAAACTAGTAAAATTACAACACATCATAAGACATGAGACAACATGTCACATACTAAATGCATGTGGCTTTTATTAAATAAAAATTGATAATGCTAGCCACTCTAAGTTAGAAAACCAGGTTGGTCAAGTAGAAAAAAGTGTATATCCCAATTTTTTGCCAAAGAATACTGTACAAAATTTTCACCAATCATTCATTTTGCTTTTAAAGATATCCCATTTTAATATTATTTCTCCAAAAATAACTTTTTAATGATATACTATATTACATAGCAAATATTTAAAATATATTATCCATAGTTACATACCTGCAAATAATTTATATTTTATTTGTATTAATTAAAAAATTTAGGTGCATGCTATACACATTTCACATTTGAAAACATAATAGGCCTTTTTTTAAAAAAATATATTTTATTGATTTTTTACAGAGAGGAAGGGAGAGAGATAGAGAGCTAGAAACATCGATGAGAGAGAAACATCGACCAGCTGCCTTCTGCACACACCCAACTGGGGATGTGCCCGCAACCAATGTACATGCCCTTGACCGGAATCGAACCTGGGACCTTTCAGTCCACAGACCAATGCTCTACCGCTGAGCCAAACCGGCTTCGGCAGGCTATTTTTTTGATAGATGCTGATATAAAAAGATAAAAAACTAAGAATTAATTTTGTTTAAATGTACATATTAATCAAAACAATCTATAGGTTCTATGCAATCCTTATCACAACTAAAATGACATTTTTAATAGAAATAGAAAACCAATCCAAAACTTTGTATGGAACCATAAAATATCTCAAATAGATAAATCAATCTTGAGAAAGAACAAAGTTGGATGCATAACACTTTCTGATTTCAAAGTATGTTATAAAGGTATAGTAATCAGAACAATTGAGATTGGCATAAAAATAGATATATAGGTCAATGTAATAAAATAGAGAGCCCAGAAGTAAGTCATGAATATATGGTTAATGTATTTATGCTAAAGAAACTAAAATATATAACAGTAAAAGGATATTCTATTCAATAAATGGTGTTGGAAAAGTTGGACAATCAGATACAAAAAAAAGAAAAGAAAGTGGAAACCTATTTTACACTATCATAGAAATAACCTGAAAATAATTAAAGACTTCAATGTAAAATCTGAAAACATAAAACTCTTAGAAGAAAACAACAGCAATACACTCATTGACATTGTCTTGGCAATGTTTTCTTGGATTTGACACAAATAAACAAAGATAACAAAAACAAAAATAAAGGTAGTAAATAAAAAGGGCTTCTTTATAGCAAAATAAAGTATCAATAAAATGAAGTCACCTATGAAATACAATAAAATATTTACAAATCATATATGTGATAAGAGGTTCATTTGAAAATAGATAAGAAACACATTACAACTCAATAGCAAAAAATTCCAATTTAAAAAAGGTCAGAGGATCTGAGAAAACATTTTTCCAGAGGACACATACAAATGCTCAACTGGTACATGAAAAAAAATGTGCTATCACTAATCATGAGGGAAATGTAAATTAAAACAATGAGATATCAACTTATAGAATGAATATTATGAAAAAGACAATAAATACCCAGAGTTAGTATGAATGTGGAGAAATTGGATCCTTTGTCCACTGTTGGTGAGAATGTAAATTGGTACAGTCACTATGAAAAATAGTATAAGGTTCCTCAAATATTAAAAATAAAACTACTATATATTTCAGCAATCCCACTTCTAGGTCTAGATATCCAAAGAAAAATAAAAACAAAGATATCATCACTCCCATGTTTTTCACAGTATTGTTCATAACAGCCAATTTATAGAACCAAACTAGGTCTAAGTGTCCATTAAAAGATGAATAGATAAAGGATATATAATAGAATACATATTACATATTATACAGTGGGATATATAATGGTATATTATTCAACTATAAGAAAGAAGGAAACCCTGCTTTTTATGACAATATTGATGAATCTTGAAGGCATTATGCTAAATAAAATAAGCCAGACAGTGGAAGTATACACTCAAGGTACCACTCTAGATATGTGGAATCTAAGAGAAAAAAAAAGAACAAAAAGTCATGGAAACAGATAATAGAAAAGTAGAAATTGAGAGAAATAGGGAGAGGATGGTAAGGGAACAAACTTTCAACTATAAGATGAATAAGGTCTGAGGATGTAATATAAAAATGGTGACTAGAATTGATGACACTTTATTGTATAATTTAAAAATTTCCTAAAATAGTAGAAACTTAAATGTTTCCACCAAAACACAATGTTTAAAAATATCAAATCACTATATGTTCACATTAAAGATCTGACTATTTCATTGTCAATTACATATCAATAACACTGAAATGAAAGAAAAATAATTATTAATTTGTAATATTGGAACATTTAGGAATACTACCATATTAACTACTGAGATATAATGTTAATGTCCTTTAAAATGTTCTAATGAGTTAAAGTTCTAAATGAAGTCAATGAGCACATAATTGCTTACAATTTATTTAAGACAAACTATAAAATAATTTGTAAGAGTATCAATTTGTATTATGTAGCATGATATATTATTTGGTTAAAATAATGATTAGTTTAAAACTTTCTTGGGCCCTAGACATTGCTGCTCAGTTGGCTGAGCATGCTACTATTTAATGAAGGAATTCTATTCCCAGTCAGCACATGTGCCTGGATTGCAGGCTCAATCATCAGTAAGGGGTATGCAGGAGTTTAGCTAATCAACATTTCTGCTCTCACATCAATTTCCTCTCTCTCTCCCTCTCCCTTTCTCTCTCTCTAGAAATCAGTAAAACATTAAAAAAAAAAAAAAAACAAACTTTCTTGGTTGAATAAATTTTCCAAGTGTAGAATCCTGACATTGATTTCATTTGCTGCTCCCTTTCAATGTGCGCCTTGCTCTCTGAATGCACTGCTCTATAGCCGTTGAAATCATTCTTCTAGAGTTGATGATTCCCCTCAGATAATAATGATTTTTTTTTGCTCTATCTTTGATACAAATGTTCAAATGTCTCCTTGATTCTTAGTGGTTCTAAGACTCCCAGATCTCCTTGTCTGTTATAGTGCTTGATTTTCTTTCTACATGGAAAACAGCATGGAGTTTCCTCAAATGTTTTCGATAGCATTAGCATATGATTTGGTAATTCTATTGTTGGGTATATACAGAAATTAAACAAAATCAATATCTCAAAAAAGGCAATTGTACTTCTTATTCACTGCAGCATTATTCACAATAGCCAAGATATGGGAACAACCTAAGTGTCCATCAACAGACAAATAGTTAAAGAAAATATGATACATAAGGAGATAGAGAAATATATTCACTCTTTAAAAAAAAAGGAAAATAGAATAAGTAAAATAAGCCAGAGAGAAAGACTAATATTGCATAACCTTATATGTTGAACTTAAAAACTTATAACTTATAGAAGCAAAGGGTAGAATGGAGGTTGTCAAGGGTGGGAGGTGGAGAAACTAGGAGTATTTTGGTCAAAGAATACGAAGTTTCATTTATGCATAAGTAATAAAAACTGGAGATCAAATGTGTAATTTTATATTACATTCTGCACATTATATTGTATAACTGAAATTTGCTAGGAGAATAGATCTTGAGTGTTCACACCACACACCATGCAACCCGCACACACATGCCCACACAAAGCGTGTTGTGTTCGAGGTGATATATGTGTTAAGTAGACCTATTGTGGTACTAATGACATTATATATATGTATTTCAAAACATTATGTTCTTCATGATAAATATACACATTTTTGTCAGTAAAACTCCATAAAACTGGGAAACATTTTTAAAGAAAACAAAAGCACTAAAAAATGTCAGAGCTAGGGGTTGGCACTAAGAAATAATTTTAGTGAAGTCCCTGACAGATAAGGATTTAGAACAAATGATTTTTAATCTGTTACCTAGTTTTATAGCATTAACTTTTTCTGAAGGTTAAAATAATACATGCAATTGTTTCATATATTTTTATATGTTTCGATTGATATCTTACTGTGTTTTCTGAGTCATATCTCCCCAACTCTCTACAACAAAAGACTTTGGGGCATTACCGTGACTTCCCTCATATAATCATGTTCTCCTCAACACTTCTCTTAGTGCCACCCGTGTAGGAACACTTACCCCTTCAAACTAGAAAACAACCTCCTATTCCCCTGATTCACAGCATGAACAGGTAATGTAGTGATTGCGACGTTTTATATGCCAACAGAATCCTTTACTGTCTCCTGAAATAAGCTGATTTAGTGTCATTTTTGGCATATAAGTGGAAGTACTGCTATGTTTTAAAATATATTTATTCAAACATTATGCTTAGTTCATGTATTTGATTTTATCTTGTTAACAGTAAAACAGTTATTACTTTGTGACCTCTTATTCTACTGCAACCTGGGTATATAAATGTTGTCTTGTTAGACAGTTTGTACATTTTCCTTCAGATACAGTCAGTGCCAAAGGCCAGATTGCAGTGCCATAAAGAGGAAATAAGCCAAATAAGTAAAGAGTAAATTATACAAATGTCAAATAACATGTTAGAATGTCAATAAAATAAAAATGCTCCCTCTTACCCTTACAACAATTACTTTATGCTCTAAATCATGAAATATGACTATCCCCCTATTAAAAGTTATAATGATATCAGTGAGTGTAACTGCATTTAACTACATATTTTTTAAAATAGCATTTCACTATATGACCTTCCATAGTGAAAAAAAATTCTCTATGACTTTTCTATCCTTCGTTAAATCCTTTCTTATCTCAGTTGGGTAAATAAAATCAAGTGAACTTATTTATTAAATAGGCTTTTATTGATTTTAGAGAAAAGACAGGGAGAAGAATAGACAGATGGAAACATCAATGAGAGAGAGAAACATTGATTAGCTGCTTCCAGCATGCCCCCTACTGGTGATTAATCCTGCAACCAGGGCATGTGCCATGACACAGAATCCATTAGGTGACCTCATGTTTCATGGGTTAATGCTCAAACATTGAGCCACACTAGCTGGGCAGCTGATCTTATTACTTATTTTTTTAAAAGAATTTTCACATATACTAACTTGGCTAAATACAAAATTCGGTACAACCCTCTATTTAAAAACATACATTTTGAAACCTTTTTTATTTACCTAATTCACTCTGGAGATTGGATTAAACTGGTCCAATAAATAAGCACACTCTTCCCCCATGCCTTTCACTTAGAGAGTACCTGGATTACTAAAGCTTGGTTTTATAAAATATTTTTAAAATACCTTTAGAGAAGAAGGCTCTGTAACCGCCCCTTGCAACACATTCTAGTGCTTAGGATATTCAGCTGGGAAGTACTTCTTTTCTGAAATGCAAACCTATCCCCTCTTGTCCTATATTCAGTGAACAGAGATAAAAAACTATTCATTGTTACTGTACAAGATCTTTTTCACATAACCCCACACTAATAATAAATCTTCCAAGCCTTTTCTTTTTTATGCTTGAATAAGCCTATCCATTCACACCTTCTCCATGATATATTTCAAGTAAAGCTTATAGCCCTGCTCCAATTCTTTTAGTTCACATATCAGTTTCCATTCATGTTTTCTAGCTACGAGATGTAACACTCGAAGTTTCTTTGCCAAAATATAGAACTTTCTACTTCAGAGGTTATTTGTAAGATTGAAAGAGTAACAGATGAAACCTCTGTAGTTTACTATAAAGAATTTATATCAATTAAGCTTCAAGTATCAGAACAAGCAACATTTCTTGAAACCACTTTGAGATGACAGAAAGCAGACTTAGCATATATTATCAGTCTAATGCTTCTACAGTGGAACCATTTCTGTAGCAGTCTGAACTGTCAGGCGACAGGCATAGTTAGTGCTTCAATCCAAAGGCTCATTGTTGATTGTTTGCAATGAAAATGACATACAGAAGTCCAAGAAGCAAATGAAAAAAAAAAATGCTCAGAGTGACTAATCATCTGAGAGATGCAAATTAAAATGATGATGAAGTATCACCTCACACTTGTTAGAATGGCTGTCATCAACAAACCAACAAACAAGTGTTGGCAAGGATTTAGAGAAAAGAGAACCCTAGTACAAAGGTGGTGCAGCCACTGTGGAAGACAGTACGGAGTTTCAAAAAATAAGCAAAAATTGAACTCCCATTTGACCCAGTTATCCCACTTCTAGAAATATATCCCAAGAAACCCAAAACACCATTCAGAAAGGATATATGCACCCCTATGTTCATAGCAGCACAATTTACAATAGATAAGATTTGGAAAACAGCCCAAGTGCCCATCAGCAGATGAATAGGTTAAAAAATTGTGGTACATTTACACAATTGATAGGTCCAGAGACATAGAAGCACGGAACAGACTGACACATTTCAGAGGGAAGGAAGTGGTGGGGGAGTGGAACGTGATTAAACACGGGGCAATTTATATGCATTTTGGTGAAGGTCTGGCATGGCAGGGTAGAGGAGGTTAGTGGGAAAAAAACACACCAAAAAAAACTAACAAAGAGACATCTGAAATACTTTCAACAATTAAGATAAATTTAAAATAATAAAAATAAAAATAAAATTTGAAAAAGTTGTTTTTATAGAGATTAATCATGTATCAGCTCAGAAAAAGATATATATTATTCAATGAATATTTTTTCATAACAAGGCATTTAATTTAATTTGAGCTTTAAAGCCTGATAGTTTAATAAATAATATAAAGTTTACCAAAAATGGTAATATAAATATGCATTTTACAGGCCACTGGTTTCTTAAATCAGGTGATGACATGAAATGCTTTATTGGTGAAGACTGAACAGGGAGACAGGATACAGCAGAGAACTATAGTACAAGTTTATAGGGTGGAAACAGAAAGGCTAGAACCGCCCAAAACACCTGTGGATCTTTGTCCCATGGTCAGTATAGCAGGAGCAGGAGCATCACAGAGCTACGTGGACCATCTGTTTCAACAGCTTTCAATGGCAGCAAAATGGCAAGAGTATTGTGACAATAGAGCAAGGGGCCTGCTGATTAGCTTTTAAATTTCCTCCTTGTGAAATATTTTTAATTCTTTGGACAAGTAAACCCCCCATTTTCATCACTGCTGAGATAGGAGTCTCAGTATATGTATCTTAAATATTAAATACTGAATTATAAAGTCACAGATTTATTTCCATTACTCCACACACTTCCCCAAGTTTTCTTCCTCTTTAACAGCTTGTTAAAAATTGCCATCCTAATACCAAAAGCTCAGGGTATTCTTTTCAAACCTTCTTCATAACAAAGAAGGCCCTGTTACTCGTGAGAGCTACACCACATTGCATTTCTCGATATAGCCTAAAGGGCATATCTGAAACACTGATTCAAAAATTAAATTAATGTAATCACATATACTTCAGAAGTTCAAAAATTTTCATCACTAATCTCAGGTTTCACATTAGAGATACTAAAGAGACTTTTTTTTTAAACTCAGCAACATAAAATAATATTATAAAAGAAAAACTATTTACTTGAAAATATAGAAGCTGCTAATAACGAGTTACTCAAAGAATTACTCTGTCCAACCACAATATAATAACAGAGTTAACTTAGGAAAATACACTTATAGCAAGATTGGAAGCTTTTTAAAAAGAGTTAAGAAGTATATACATTGCAATTCTATAATATTTATTATATTTAAATTTATATTTACAAGAATCTTAATAATCATATTGAAAATGTATTTTCATTCCCATTTAACCAGTGACATTTCTCACAGAAATGGAACAAACAATCTTAAAATAACTATGAAACAACAAAAGATGCCAAACTGTCAAAGCAATATTGAGAAAGAACAAAGCTGGACACATCACACTTCCTGATTTCAAACAATATTACAAAGCTATAGTAATAAAACAGTATGGTGTTGGTATTAAAAAACACATATGTCAGTGGAATATAATTGAGAGCAAAGACAAGCCCACACATATAATGTCAATTTATTTATGACAAAATAATCAAAACATATAATGGAAAAATGATGCTGGGCAAACTGAACAGCCACATTCAAATGAATACAACAGGACCACTTTCTTTTTCCTTTTTTTTCTTTATTGATTAATGTATTACATATGTGTCCTTATCCTCCCATTTCCCCCACACCCTTCTCTCTCATGCCCTCACCCCCCTGTTGTCTGTGTCCCTTGGTTTAGGCTTACATGCATGCATACAAGTCCTTAGGTTGGTCTCTCCTGACCATTATCTTTTTTCATACACAAAAATCAATTCAAAATGAATTAAAGATTTGAATGGAAGACCTGAAACCATAAAATTCTTAGAAGTAAACATAGTCATTAAACAAATTGACATTGGTTTGGCAGTGATTTTTTTTTTTTTAGATTTGACACTAAAAACAAACACAACAAAAACTAAAACGAACAAGTGGGACTGCAGGAAACTAAAAACTTCTGCACAGCAAAGGAAACAATCAACAAAATGAAAAGGCAACCTAAGGAATGGGAGAACATATTTGCAAACTATATATCTAATAAGGAATTGGTATCTAAAATATATAAAGAATTTGTACAATTCACTAGCAAAAAAACCCATTCTAATTAAAAATGGTAAGAATAAACATTTATCTGAATAAACATTTATCCAAGCTACATATACACATAGTCAACAGGTACATGCAAAGATTCTCAACATCACTAATGAGGAAAATGCAAATCACAACCACAATGAGATATTTCTTCACACCTGTTAGAATGGTTATTATGAAAGACAAGAAATAAATGTTGGCGAGAATGTGGAGAAAAGGGAATAGTTGTTCACTGTTGGTGGGAATGTACCAAAAATTGGTGCAATTGGTGTAAATGTGTTCCCATTATTTATAAAAACCAAGGTATGGGAAAAACATGAGTCCGTAGACTTATCACTGTGTGTGTGTGTGTGTGTGTGTGTGTGTGTGTGTGTGTCAGAATGTTTTTCAGCCATAAAACTAAGGAAATCTTGCCATTTGTTATAGTATTAATTGATCTTAAGGGCATTATGCTAAGTGAAATAAATCCTACTTATGAGAGAGTCTTTGACTATATGCTATAATGTAAATATTATCCTTCCTTTGTGGACTGTAAATGTTATTAAAAACTACTTTTCAAAACATTTTAAAATGTTCCTTACATATGTGTAAAGTTGTTTTGCCTCACTTATAATATGACAAATAAGAATTAAAATAAAAATCAATATATTTACCTATCACATTTGCAAAACATTTTTAAAATGAAAATTGTCCCGTTGGTTGTCTGTGGGAAAAAATTGACTCTCATGTATTATCAATAGTAATGCAATTCCACACAGTCCTAATTAAAAAGAATTTTGAAATATCTAACAAATCAATCTTTGAACACATGATTTCATCTCTAGGAATTTACTCTAAATATACTGCATGGAACAAAAGGAAGTTTACAGTTGCTCATATAGAGAACAATACAATCATTAATAAATAATACAATAAGAAGCTGTGTTTTGAGTACTCACAACTGTAAACCTAATTTTGCTCCACCCTGTACTAGTACACCTCCAATGGTAAAAAATACCTATGAACAATGTAATTGTTTGCAAAATAGTTTTAGTTGCAAAATATTGGGAAAATCCTATATAATAAACAGTTAATATGCAAATTGACCCTCATGCCCTCTCATCACAAGATGGCTGCCCCCACATTGTCACAGATGGGTGCCCCATGTTATCACAAGATGGCCACCACAAGATGGTCACCCCACAATGTGACAAGATGGCTGCCACATTGTCACAAGATGGCTGGTAGGGGAGGGCAGTTGGGTCTGATTAGGCCTGCAGGAGAGGGCAGTTGGGCGGACCATGCCTGCAGGGGAGGTCACTGGGAAAGACCAGGCCTGCAGGGAAGGGCAGTAAGGGGTGAGTGGGTATTCAGGGAAGGCAGTTATTGGGCTGACAGGGAAGGGCAGTTAGGGGTGATGACGTCGGCAGGAGAGTTAGGTGTCAATTAGGCCAGCAGGGGAATAGTTAGGAGGTTATCAGGCTGGCATGCAGAGTGGTTAGAGACAATCAGACAGCCAGGCAGGCAAGTGGTTAAGAGCCAGCAGTCCCAGATTGTGAGAGGGACGTACGACTGCCCATTTAGGCCGGATCCCTGTAGCATCAACAGCTCCCAAGGGTTTCCAGATTGGAAAGGGTGCAGGCTGAGGTGAAGTATAACCCCCCCCCCCCCCCCGCACCCAGTGCATGAATTTCATGCACTGGCCCTCTAGTATAAATATGAATAGGAGGCTTAGCTTAATAAACTGTGTTATATGTACTGAGTGGACTGCTAGACAGTCTTATAAATATATATACAAGGAAAATATATCACTATAGCCTGGACCGGTTTGGCTCAATGGATAGAGCGTCGGCTTGGGGACTGAAGGGTCCCGAGTTTGATTCCAAGGGCATCTACCTTGGTTGCGGGCATATCCCCAGTAGGGGGTGTGCAAGAGGCAGCTGATCGATGACTCTCTCTCATCGATGTTTCTAACTCTATCTCTCTCCCTTCCTCTCTGTATAAAATCAATAAAATATATTTAAAAGAAAAAAGAAAATATATCACTGTAAAGGGATGTAAAGTGATTTACTTAGCCAGTGAATAAATTGGATTAATATATCTATAGTTTGTGTTTATGTTGTGCAAGAAAGAAGGAAATACTAGCAAATATACGATTGCTCATTTGAACTTAAAAAATGTATGAAGGGTAAACTAGATAGTTATGAGATTGATGATTAATGGAGCACTGATGAGAACAGATTAAAAGAGATACCATAATATTGTCAGAAAATGATTTAAAAATACTTTTTTTCTCATTCTGTGGGTTGTTTGTTTCACTTTATTGATGATATTCATTGAAACACAAAATTTTTTAATCTTAATGAAGTCAAATTTACCTATTTTTAAATTTGCAACTTGGTATTGTACCAACAAGGACTTTGCCTTACCCAAGATCATGAAGATTTAATTATGTTTTCTTCTAAAGTTATAGAGCTTTGGGTCTTATATTAGGACAAATGATGAATTTGAATGTATATTTGAATGGCTATAGGTGTCAAAAATGAGGTACATTTATTATTTTGCATGGAAATAACGGTTGTTTTAGCACCATTTGTTACAAAGACTACTCTTTTCTTATTATTTTTATTCATATGAACAATAAATTTTTAAAGTGTTTCATGATTCCCTTTTTGACAAGATGGAGAAATGTTCAATGGATAATTATACAGTTCAATTGATTTAGAAATTGTTATATTTCATCTGTCAAAAGTTGTTTTCTAGTTTGTTTAGAAATAATTGACATATATCACTATATAAGTTTAAGGCATACAACATGATGGTTTGATATTTATATATTGTGAAATCATTACAACAATAGGTTTACCTATTATCCATCTTTACACACAGACACAAAGAAAATAAAATTAAGGGGGGAAATAAAGCATTTTTTATCTTGTGATGAGAACTCTTGGGATTTACTTTCTTAACATCTAGTGTGCATTTCATAGAGCAGTGTTAGGTATAGTGTTCATGTTGTAGAATAGATTATAAGCTCAGTACATTTTATTTTATAACTGAAAATTTGTACCTTTGACCAACTTCCTCCAGTTCACCTTCGTCCCTTCACCTCTGGTTACTGCAAGAAGTCTAATCTTTTTACTATGAGGTGTTTTTATTTTGATTTGTTTTAAGATTTCACATATAAGTGAGATTATAAAATATTTGTCTGTCTCTGTTTGACTTATTTTACCTAGCATATATATTTCAGGTCCATCCATGTTGACATAAGTAGTAAAATTTTCTCATTTTTATGGCTGAGTAATATTCCATTGTATGTATCTGTCATAATTTTTTAATCTACTAATCCATAAATAAACTCTTAAAAATATTTTTTATTAATGAGTTTTTGTGAATCTAAGAAAAATATTCAGTGATATGCTTTAAGCCTTCTAGTACCTGATTATGCCTTGATTAATATTTTATTATGACTAGAAAGAGAACATAGATGCTACACATCAAATTTGAGATACACTGTCAGGAATATTAGCTAGCATAATTTTGTCCAAAAACTTTAGAGCCTTGAGTAATAAATCAATACTAATAAAATGTATTTTAATAAGGAAATATTAAAGTTCTGTAAGAAACAGATGATAAGAAAATATGGTTTTCATTATAGTTGTGCAATGAATGATAAGCAATTTAAATATTTAGCTGTGTTTACTCAAAAAGTAATACCCAAAATACTTGAAATCACTTATACACAAAGATATATGCACCCTATATTCATTGCATCATTATTCACATTGGCCAAAAGCTGAAAACAACCAAAGTGCCCTACTATAGAGGATTGGATAAAGAAGATGTGGTGTATGTACACAGTGGAGTACTACTACACGGCTGGAATAGCATCTTTTACAACATGGATGGACCTTGATAACATTATGCAAAGTGAAATAAGTCAAACAGAAAAAGCTAAGAACTATATGATTTCACTTTATCCCATCTAATAAAAGAGTAATATGCAAATTGACCATACTGCTGCTACATGCACAAGATATGCCCACCAGCCAATCAGGAGTAATTATGCAAGTTAACCCAACTAAAATGGCTGCAGCCATGGAGAGAACAGGAGGCTTGAGTTTCCCTGTGATGGAGGAAGCCAAGCTTTCTGCACACCCTGGCTAGCCTAGGCCTCCACTCAAGGCTACAAAGTTTCCATTATAGAAGATAAATAAATCCCAACAAAAAAGACTGTGGTCATGGATCAAGCAGGAGGCTTGGCTCCACTCAAGGCTATAAAGTTTCAATTATAGATGATATCCTTTTTGACAGCATGGATGGATCTAGAGAACATTATGCTAAGTGAAATAAGCCAGTCAGAAAAAGAAAAGTGCCAAATAATTTCACTCATATGTGAAATTTAATGAACAGTCTGAACTACCAAGCAAAATAAAGACAGACTCACAGAGAGAGAGCATTCAGACAGCTCTGGTTGGGGAAGCAGTGTGTTCAGGAGGTGAGGGGATTGAGTGAAAAGGGAGGAAACAGAAGACAGAAAGAATTCAGGGTAATGGACAGTAGTAGTGATTGTAGGGGAGGGAGTGGAAGAGGGCAGAGAGGAGATAAATGGTGATATTAAAAATTAAGTAAATTAAAATTGAAATTAAAAGAAAACAATAATTTTCTTCTAATATAAAACCAATAATTAGTATTATGCAAAGGGAAACATATTAAGATCTTTTAGTTTGATTGTTAATAATTCACAGTTATAACATCACATATCCATTGACATAATTAAAACATAGTTGGGGAAACATTTTTAAGGTATAATAATACCATAGCACTTAAATAATTAATCTTTTGAGAATCTCTTAATTTCTGACATTATAATTAAAAACATCTAAGACCTTATAAATAAGTACTGATCCCATAGGCATTGATGATCCCTCTCAAACTGATGGAAAAACAAAGTTGTGTGGGACTTCTGCTAATACTTCATAGAAAGTTAACCAAAGTGAGTATCATCATCTTGGTCTTAAAAGATGTGTTCATATTTGGCACTGATGTGGAAGTATAAAACTAACCCTAACCCCAATAAATGTAATACTAAATAAAATAAGATAAAACAACTATATAACAAATCCAGTAAAGTAATATTTTGTAGGTTGTGGGGTGGACATTTACCTTTTCCTTTTTCTCCCCTGCTAGATATTAAAGGTATAATTTTACTTGGCTGTCTAGATTTGGTCTCAATATGTCATAAGGGAATAATGGTAGGAAGAATGACAAAGCATTTTGCTGGGAATCATCATAGACTAGTATATTTTGACAAGTCCAATTTTTTGAGAACTTGGTCTCTTAGATGAAGTTTCTTGATCTGAAATCTGATGGTGATAATACTTATCTAAAGAGATGCTTCTTTTAAAATAGTGGTAAGTGCCAATATATTTATTTAGCAAGCATATAATGACCATTTATTATATAGAAAGCACAAGTTAAGTGCTTAAAACAGTCCATTTATTCTTTCATTTTCTTCAGGATCAACAATCAAACAAGGAGCCACACCAGCAAATCTCCTTCAACTTATATTTAAAACTCTAAAAAAAAAAATAAAATAATAAAATAATAAAATTCTATCCACATTGGATATTTTCTTCTCAAATTTTAAAGAAGAGGTCAGAACATAATAAATATATAAACACTGAGCTTGCAAGATAGGGCTTACCTGGACTCAAAATAAAAGGTTTTAAAGAGGGAGAGACAGGAACAAATAAATGAATGCCTTTTTCTTCCTCAATGCAAAAAAAAAAAAAAAAAATATTCTGCTCTGCCTGGGGTTTCTCAGTGATTAGAACATTGGCCTGTGCACCAAAGGTTGCAGGTTCAATCCCTGCCCCAGTCAGGGCCCATGCTGGAGGCAACCAATTGATGTGTCTCTCTCACACATCAATGCCCCTCTCTCTCTCTCTCTCTTTCTCTCCCCCCCCCCTCTTTTTCTCTCTCTATCCCTTCCACTCTCTCTAAAAAGCAATGGGGAAAGATATTCTCAGGTGAGAATTAACAACAAAAAAGTGGTTATAAACTAATTTCTCCAATAGTTCAATCTCAAATAAAATTAGATATTATTAATTGGTGCACACTAATTGAAAAAGTTAAGGAAGTTAAGGTAGTGAAACACAAAAAAAGCATTGTTTTAGTAATTAATGTTAAGTTAAATTGATCTACATATATACTTTAAATGTTTACCCATAATCATGCTAACCTAAACAGAATTTTAATACACCAAAGAAAAAGCATTACATAAAGAAAATGAAACTATATTAATCTATCTATAACTCCTTGCATATTTATAAAACTTACATAAATAAATTACTTATCTAAGAATATAGTTAAACTAGAGGCCAGATGCACGAAATTTCATGCAAGAGTAGGCCTTCCTTTACCTGGCTGTTGGCACTGGCTTCCCTCCAGCACCCAGGACCCTGATTTTGCTTTGGCTGCTGCCACCAGGCACCTGGGACCCAAGTGACTTCACTCCACAGCACTGTCTTCATCCTGAAGGATGTCTCGAATGTCGCCCAGAATAATTATGTTTTGGTAATGTCAATTTGTTTGAATATAGTACAACTTTCTAAATCACATTTTAACAATATAATTATTAATCATTTATATGGCTTTCATTTATAGCCTACATTACTAATTTGGATTAAAAATTCTATGTATGCACTGTTCTTTTATTCATTCATCTATTTGGCAAAAAATCATCCCACTGAAATAATTTACCTATATCTATTTTGATGGATATTCAACTATAATTGAGTCACAAACTTAAAACTCAAATCACTGTCTAATAAGAGAACACAGGAAAACAAATAATGAATTTGGGTGGATGGAATAGATGATAAGAAGAGATTTATGCTAAGTGCAAAGAAAATACCAATTTAAAAAATGAAGTCCTCCTTGATGATATGTGAAATATTTTAGATAACGCATACCCAAACCTGCTTTTAAAGGAATATTTCACATATTCACAAAGGAAGCCCTATCAAAGCAACTATGTCATCAATTAAGTTTCTTTTTAACTTTGCCAGCCAACACCAATTGTAAAGTTCTGTCTAAAAATTATGCACTGATACATAGAATCATGAACAGTCTGCTGAACCTCAGAGGGAGCACAGGGGAAGGTGTGTGGGAAGAGATAAACCAATGAACTTGTATGCATAGTTGCATAATCCTGGACACAAACAATGGGGTGGTGAGGGCCTGGGTGGGAGGGACGGGGCAGGAGCAGTCTGGAAGAAGTAAATAGGGGGAAAAGGAAGTCCTATGTTCTAGTAATACTTTATTCCTTCTTTTTTAAAAAAAATATATATTTTATTGATTTTTTACACAGAGGAAGAAAGAGGGATAGAGAGCTAGAAACATCAATAAGAGAGAAACATCGATCAGCTGCCTCCTGCACACCCGCTACTGGAGATGTGCCCGCAACCAAAGTACATGCCCTTGACCGGAATCAAACCTGAGACCTTTCAGTCCACAGGCCAACACTCTATCCACTGAGCCAAACCAGTCCTGGCTCTAGTAATACTTTCAACAATAAATATATATATTTTTTAATTTGTACTGCTTAAGTACTGTGAAGGTTTTCTTTATCCTCACACAGTTCTGACAGTGAGCTTATCTATTTAGGATATATTTATTTATATTCTCTTTGTAACTTTGTAAATATTTATTGTCTTTATTTTAAGTGCAAAATAAATAATATTATCAAATGGACTCAGTAAACCCCCCACCCCCGCCTTTAGAAACCAGTTCTTTTATGTTTTCCTTCCTCTTCCAGGTTACAATTTTCTCTTATTGTGAAATGGTAATTTACATAAAGTACATAAAACTGTGCAAGCTTAATAAAGTGAATTGTAAAAATAAATTACATATGTTTATATATTTTTCTTTATTGATTAAGGAATTACTTATACCCACATTGCCCCTCCATCAACACCTCATACCCTGGTGTCTGTGTCCATTGGTTAGGCTTATATGCATGCATACAAGTCCTTTGGTTGATCTCCCCCCCTTAGCTCCACCCTCCCCTACCTTCCCTCTGAGGTTTGACAGTCTGATCGATGCTTCTCTGTCTTTGGATCTGTTTTTGTTCATCAGTTTATGTTGTACTTTATATTCCACAAATTAGTGAGATCATCATGTGATATTTATCTTTCTCTGACTGGCATATTTCACTTTGTATAATGCTCTCCAGTTCCATCCATGCTGTTGCAAATGGTAAAAATTCCTTCTTTTTTTACCACAGCATAGTATTCCATTGTGTAGATGTACCCCAGTTTTTAGTCCACTCATCTGCTGATGGGCACATAGGCTGTTTTCAAATCATGCTGCTATAAACATAGCGGTGCATATATCTTTTCTGGTTGGTGTTTCTATTTTCTTGGGATATATTCCTAGAAGTGGGATCACTCTCATTTAAATGTTATTTATATGCTGTATTTAAGTAAGCATGACTTAATGATTATTTGTTTTAACAAAATAATTGGTCAAAGATAGTAAAGGCAGTTTCCAAGTGGAACAAAGATATAAAGAAATATATCATTAATACCATAAGTTGGATTTGTGCTTTTCTATTAAATATTATTATATTAAGATTGGTTTAATTATAATGTAATTAGCAACCTATAATAATCTATAATAATAAAGGAGTAATATGCTAATTAAACCATTATTATACCAAGATCATATTCCAAAAAACTGTGAAATAATGTGCTATTTGTATTGAAGTTAAATGTTAACTAATGAGAAAACATATTATATATACTTTTAGATGTTTTGAAGGGAATGGTAGTTATGAGAAATATGCAGGGTATGCAAATAGTGAGATATGAAATGTTAGCCTAAGTGATTTATATTATATTTGCAATAAGAACAAAGTGCCTAACATTTGTTTCATTGATCAATCATTGTTTTTCTTGTAGAACAGACACATAAAGCACTATGGTTAGATTTTAGGCTACATTTGACAATTTAATACATGATTAAGTTGAAACTGAAAAACCTGGTAGCATTAGATTAATGTGTGTGTTCTTTTAAATCATTCTAAATTCATTTATTTTAGCACCAGTTCTCTTGTCAATAAACTCTTATTAAATCTAGTTTAATTCTTCAGTATGATTTCCATTACTAGAAGGAGATAGATAGCACAAAGGTCTGTACACTATCCTGTAGGAGAATGAAAGTCACATAGAATTTTTGTCTAGGATTTGCAAGATTTCACTCTGAATAGGTTTTGCCTCACATCCATATCTTCTCCATTTCTATCTGCACCTTTTCTCCCCTCACCAATGTGCCTTTCTCTGTTGCCACTTTCACTTACCTGCTTCTGCAGTATCTTTAGCCAAATATAGTTTTTCTTTCCCTTTTTGGCTTTTTTTTTTTTTTTGGTACTTGACTACCTTATCCATACATTGAATATTACTTGATTGAATCAGAATTATCCTTAAACAAAAGTGTTGGACATAATTATTTCTAAGTAAGAATCAGTATTGGGACTCCTAGGTATTTATTGGAATCTCACATTTTCCAGAGGAAAAAAATATCCTAACAGTTTATAGTTCAAGAATGTATATTATTTTTATTTTTATTTATTTATTTATTTATTTTATTTTTTTTAAATATATTTTATTGATTTTTTTACAGAGAGGAAGGGAGAGAGATAGAGAGCTAGAAACGTCGATGAGAGAGAAACATCGACCAGCTGCCTCTTGCACACCCCCTATCGGGGATGTGCCTGCAACCAACGTACATCCCCTTGACCGGAATTGAACCTGGAACCTTTCAGTCCACAGACCGATGCTCTACCGTTGAGCCAAACCGGTTTCAGCTGTATATTATTTTTAGATGAAATCAATATCCAATTACATATGTTTCTGCTTTCACTTATGGGCGGGCCACAGTCCTTTGAGACTTTGGTGGCCTGACCACATTCTATTAGGGATATAGGTCACTTACAGATAGTATAGCTGAGATTTAAAAATGCCTCTACCATCAGAAGCCATTTTTTTTTGCCTTAAATACCAACTATCTCTCTGGAGGTACATGAATAGGTGTAGAGTCTGGTGTCTATCTGAGTCTACTGCTTGAGGTATAGTGTCAATCATGAATAGGTGCTGTTTGTGTTATTCAGGAACAGAACAAGAATAAAAATTAGTTTTCTTTTTCTTCCCACAAACATATCAGATGTGTTGCTGGAAACTGATATAAACCCAAACTTGCACAGCATCTATAACAAATATTATTCACATCTTGAAAACCCAAGAAACTTAGTGTTAAAGTCCAGAGAATGAATACCCCCTTATTATTGAAACACACCACTTGGAAAAGATGTTCAAGTAGTTGTGGCAGAGGTGGTTCAGGACAAGTTTACTATGTATTATGACTTACTGTGGGGAACAGGAGACAGTGTCAAGGCATAAGAATCAGCCATTAAATATATAAAGTTTGCTTTGAGGAGACAAGATACAAGCTGCCAGAACTATGTCCTTTTTCTATTTCCTTCCTCCGAGCCCCACAACATTTTCTGGTTACAAGAAGCTGGAGGATCAGCTTGGTAAACCTTTAGTCCATTGTGACAGTATATTTATAGGAAGTGGTTTAAATAAATATAATCTATAATAATAAAAGCACAAGTTAGCAGCCACAGCGATCCTGTTAAACATTTTAATCACATCATGTCACTGTTTTCAATCCCAACTACTTCAATCACACCACATTTTATTCTAAGTAAATGTCATACAAGTTTCTATAAATTTGGTTCTTTCTAATTCTCTAACTTTACCTTCTACTTGTCAGCTCTTGATTATTCTATTCAGCCTCATTGCTGACCCTGAACACTTCATACAGACTCTCACTTCACAAAATTTGCACTATTTAACTTTCCTGAAGTTTTTGTATATTATCACCATGGCTCACATCTCCAGCTCTTCAAATATTTACTCACATAGTTCCCTCTCATTGAGACCACACCTGACCACTTCACTTCGAATTCTAACTACTCTCACAACACACCCTGCTTTCCTTCCTTATTTAATTTTTTTTCATACAGGACTGTATCACTTTATATTTTACTATTATTTACTTATTTATTTGTTTTAGGCCATCTTCCTCCTATTGAGAAGAAATCATTTTGGTTTTATTATTTTTGTTCTTGTTTTCTGATATATCCCCCCAAAATGTGGGAAACATAGAGGATACTCAAAAAGTTTCAATTGAATGAGTAAATGTATTTACAACTATACCTTCATAAACTAGGGCTTGAACCATTCTCTTCAACCATGTCTCCATATGCCACAGAATAGGTTACAGATGCCACACTGAGATGACATTTAGCTAGCTTTACTAAGTGAATAACACATAAGATCCACTGGTCTTTGCTGTGGGGTTATCAAGACCTATGTGTGTGCTGCTTTGGGGCAGAAGACCAACAAGGATGATTTCTGATGGGTTTCTCATAATATTTTTCTTTTAAAAAAATATATATTTTATTGATTTTTTTACAATGAGAGAGAATCATCGATCAGCTGCCTCTTGCACACCCCATACTGGGGATGTGCCCGCAACCAAGGTACATGCCCTTGACCAGAATTGAACCTGGGACCTTTCAGTCCACAGGTCGACACTCTATCCACTGAGCCAAACCGGTTTTGGCAATAATGTTATTCTTACCGCCAGTTCTCAAACGCTAATGGTTGTGATATTCTTTGAGTGAGCACGTAGATAAAAGTAGAGGTATAAGAAGACAGGAAGTATTTTATCCCTATCTTTTTTCTAGGTCCAAAGATAAGAAATCTTTCTTAGTATTTGCAATTTGAAAAGTTCTCCAAAATTCTGAGAGAGAAATCTATTTTTAATCCACAATTTTCTTACAACCTCTTTAAAATAGTGTGTGTGATAGATGGGATAAGGCATGCACTATTTGTTGCCTTGCTTCAATCGTTTGGAGATAAATAATGGCTTTTGCACAGCACTTCTAACTCATTTAATTCAATCTGATTTGATACTTCCATTGGGAAGTATAGATCATTCTGAATTGATTTCTTTGAGAAGTCTCAACAGATATTTCATGTTCAATAGATTAACATAAAAAGCAGTCTGCGGTTTTACATCTTGTTCTAAAGGCTAACTATTATTTAAAACCAATGCTTCCCAAATTTCAGCCAAAATGCAAAGTAGGATAATTTGTAAAGCTCTGTGAAAGTATAGGAGATTGGCTATTCTAATGAAAATTCTGATTTTTATAAATTTGGGTATAAACATACATTTTAAAAGAAAATTAACATTTTTAAAGATAATTTTAATCTATATCCTCAATGGAGATTATAGAAGTAGTAGTAAGGTAATAAACTTGGAAAAATATTTTTTTAAATATATTTTATTGATTTTTTTACAGAGAGGAAGGGAAAGAGATAGAAAGTCAGAAACATCGATGAGAGAGAAACATTGATCAGCTGCTTCTTGCACACCCCCTACCAGGTATGTGCCCGCAACCAAAGCACATGCGCCCCACAGAATTGAACCTGGGACCCTTGAGTCCGCAGGCCCAAACTCTATCCACTGAGCCAAACCGGTTTTGGCTGGAAAAATAATTTTATATTATCTAGCTCATTTCCATTTGACTTTCTCCATCTTTTCATATTCCCACCAGATAAATATCTAAAAAGTAAAAATCTAGCCACGTTGCATTAGTTTGCTAAACCAAAATGGCAATGGTCATGACCATTAAACTGAAAAAGCAGTGGATACTGTTATATAGAATCTCTTGGAACAAAAAATTTAGGCAGTTCACCAAGAACTGCTTTTATTTATATTATTTAATTTAATTACTATTCTGATATTATATGCCATTTTTTAAGTTTTGTATTAGAATTAATAGTTCAGCTTGCATGGCTCAATGAACTAGAAGGTCCTGGTTCTATTCCAGTCAGGACACATGTCCCTGTTGTGGGCTTGGTCCCATAGCAGGAATGTAGGAAGCAGCTAGAAGTTTATTCTCTCTCATCATTGATGCTTCTATCTCTCTATCCCTCTCCCTTCCTCTCTGAAATCAATAAAAATCTATAAAAATAAATAAAATAGAATTAATACATTGATGAGCAAGAAAGTCAGAGTTTTTAATTTCATAGAGTTTATTTTCTAAATAAGGTTAGAAATAATAATCCAGTGAAGAAATAAAGCACAAAATAACACATTGAAATATATTTTACAATAGGTTAATATATGTTAGCGTCGCTGAAAGAGGAATGCACAAGACCCAGGCAGAAAGTGGTAAAGAATTGTGAATTTATTAGGTCATCTGGAAAACCAGGTGGGCTGAGCCCAGAGATGGCACCAGCCCCCAGGGACTGGGATTCAGAGGTTTTTAAAGGACTCCAGGAAGGCTTTTTCTGGGCAGAGAATTCTCTGGGCAGGTCCAGAGGGGAAAGATAATTGTCTTAGCAAGTGGAATGTAGTCTAAGCAGAAGGGAGTATATTTTGTGAAGTGGTCCAAAGGTCAATTGCCAGGGAAGGGTGTTGATTCAATTATTTTATCAGACCTAACATTGTAATAGGTAAGAAGTGTGTGGGATGTGTGTGTGTAAGTTTGCATTGATAGTATAATAGTTGCACAATGTGGATGCTGAGACTGATTAGTACACTGGTTAAAAAATGGATCTCTAGCCGAAATTGATTTGGCTCAGTGGATAGAGCGTCGGCCTGCGGACTAAAAGGCCCCTGGTTTAATTCCGGTGAAGGACATGTACATTGGTTGTGGGTATATCCTCAGTAGGGGGTGTGCAAGAGGCACCTGATCGATGATTCTTTCTCATTGGTGTTTCTAACTCTCTATTCCTCTCTCTTCCTCTCTATAAAAAATCAATAAAATATATTTTAAAAAAATGGTTCTCTGAAGAGGTGATAGTTACTAGGGACCAAATTGCATAGGTTATAGACATTAGTAAATTTTATTATAAGAATGATCAGAAGAACTGATTTTAATAGACACAGATTATAACCTGAATTAATTTATATTTTTAAAAAAATTTTACCCACTATTTGGAGAATGGATTTTTGAGATTCAAGAATAAAAATATAGAGAGTGAGTAAAAGCATCTTTATTAGTATACTGGAAAACACAAATGCAAGGGAATAGGCACACATTCTTAGCTTACCGCATTACAGAAATATGACAGGAACAATAGCACATGCCACAATAGAAATAGGCCCCCTGAGACAAGTACTAGCAAATGCTAATAGAGCTACAAATGACAATGAATGCTATCCTTTATAATTCTAATTCACCTAATCCTCACTAAAATGTTATAGAATATATGTTATTTTTCTCATTTTATATATGAGAACATTATGGAAGAGATCATTTAACCACTGCAAGGTAATACATCTAGTAAGTAACAGCAGAGATGAGCTCAGAAATATCTTTTCTGAGCCTATGCTGTTAATGATTATAAAGCTTCTGTTATTTTCTATAATACTAGAAGGAATATCATGCAGACTAGCTTATACAATGTGGTTTGATCCAAGTTTGCTTGATAGTGGACCCAATAGTATCTTTGACTTACTTATGATTTCCTTCATAGTTTCAGAGTATTTGTTACATATTATTAACTAGAGGCCCAGTGCACAAAATTTGTACATGGGTGTGTCCATGAGGGGGGTGTCCCTCAGCCTGTTCTGTACCCTCTCCAATTTGGGACCCCTCAGGGGATGTCTAAATGCTGGCCCACAGGGATTGGGCCTAACCTGGCAGTCAGACAACCCTCTTGAAATCTGGGACTGCTGGCTCCTAACCGCTCACCTGCCTGCCTACCTGATCACTCCTATCCACTCTGTCTGCCTGCCTGATGCCCCTAACTACTCCCCTGTCAGTCTGATTGCCCCTAACAGCCTCTGCCTACTGGCTTCCTTGCCCCTAACTGCCTCTGCCTCAGTCCCTGGCACTGTGGCTTTGTCTGGAGGGGCATCCGATCTAATTAGCATATTACCCTTTTATTAGTATAGATTCAAAAATTTAAATGCAGATGGAAAAGACCCAAATTAGCCAATTTAATATTAAAGAAGAATAAAGTCAGAGGCCTGACTTACTAAAGAGCTCTAGTAATCAAGACTGCATGAAATTAGCAAAAGAATGTCTCAATAGATTAATAGAAGACAGAGTCCAGACACCAAGCTTCATAAATATAAATATAGTGGACTAATCTGTGACAATGGAACAAAGCCAATACAATAGAGCAAAAATAGAATCTTCATCCATGGTTGGATGGCTCAGTTGTTTGGAGCGTCTTCCTAAACATCAAAAGGTTGTGGATTTGATCTCAGGTCAGGGCACATACCTAGGTTATAAATTTGATCCCAGGTCGGAGTGTGTGTGTGGGAGACAACCAATGGATGGTTCTCAGATTGATATTTTTCTCTGTGTGTGTGTGTGCGTCATCCTTCCACTCTCTCCCTAAAAATCTATAAACATATCCTCAGGTGAGGATTAAAAAATAGACTCTTCAACAAATTAACAAATTGTGCTGGAAGAACTGGACATTCACAGCCAAAAAAAAAAAAAGAAAAAAAAAAAAGAATCTAGACACAGACCTTATACCCTTCACAAAAATGAACTCAGAATGGACCATAGACCTAAATGTAAAATGCGTAACTGTAAAATTCCTAGAAGATAACATAGGTGACCTTAGGTATGTTGATGTCCTTTTAGATATAATGAAAAGGCACAATCCACTAAAAAAAGATAAGCTGAACTTCATTAAATTTAAGCTTCTGCTCCATGAAAGACAATGTCAAAGAAATGAAAAGACAAGACACAGACTTGGAGAAAATGATTGCAAAAAATATATCTGATTGAATATAAATACATGATAAAGTACAAATTATACAACTATTCAGAAACTCTTAAAACTCAAGAAAATGAACAACTTAATTTAAAAATGGGTAAAATATTTCAACAGACATCTCATCATATAGATACCAAGTAAACATAGATATTTTGGAATTTCCAAATTAAAATAACAATGAATTACTACTACTCACCCATTAGAATAGTCAAAATATGAAACACTGATGATAATATATATTGCAAAGGATGTGGAGTAAAAAGGAACACTCATTGCTGGTAAGGATGCAAATTGGCACAGCTGTCTTGTTAAGAAAGTTTAGCTGTTATTTGGGTACATTTCAACAGCACAATTGCTAAGTTTACATGATTTAGCAATTGTGCTTTTGAAATGTACCCAAATAAATTGAAATGTATGTCTACATAAAATTTGAATACTAATATTCAGAGCAGTTTTATTCATAATTGCCAAAACTTGGAAGCAGCTGAGACGTCTTTCAGTAGGTACATGTATACATAAGCTTTGGTACATACAGACAGTGGAATATTGCTTAGAGCTAAAAAGAACAGAGTTATCAATCCATGAAAAGACATGGAGGAAACTTAAATGCATTTTACTAAGTGAGAAATGCTAATATGAAAAGGCTACATATTGCATGCTTCCAAATATGGCATTCTTGGAAAGGTAAAATTGTGGAGATAGTAAAAAGATTAGTGGTTTCTAAGAGTTAGTAAGAACAAGGAGTGGAATGCATAGAATTTATAAGACAGTGAAACTATTCAGTGTGATACTAATGGTGGATATATATCATTATTACTTTGTTTAAACCCATAGAATGTACAATACCAAGAGTGAACCCAAATATAAATTATAAATGTTAAATGATAATAATGTGTCAATGTAGATTCACCATTGGTAATAAATGAACTGTCATATGTGAACTTGTGCGTGAGGACAAGGGGGTATATGGGAACACTGTGCACTTTTGGTTTAATTTTCTTGTGACCCAAGGCTTCTCTAAAAAAATAAAGTTAATTAAAAAACAAACAAACAAATAAACAAACACACCCTCTGAATCCATTTTAACCACTAGTGCTTTAATACATAATAGGGGCATTTTGATATGAGTGCTCAGATGGTATATATTTTTATTGGCCTTAGAACATACAAACTATTTATGAAAAGTACTGTGGTTTTGCCCTAACCGGTTTGGCTCAGTGGATAGAGCATCGGCCTGTGGGCTGAAAGGTCCCAGGTTTGATTCCTGATGGTTGCAGGCACATCCCCAGTGGGGGGTGTGCAGGAGGCAGCTGGTCGATGTTTCTCTCTCATCGATGTTTCTAACTCTCTATCCCTCTCCCTTCTTCTCTGTGAAAAATCAATAAAATATATTTTAAAAAAAGTACTGTGGTTTAATTATCTTTCTTGGTGGGTAAACCTGTGTCTACTTACTTATTTCTTAACTGAATTACAGAGTCCTTGAATATAACATCTCTTAAAAATGATATGGAAAAAAATGACAGACAGATGTGAGTAGTTCATCTTTCACAGAACATTACTCAAGTCTGTGAAATCACACCCAGCTCTATGACTTTCGACAGTGTTCTGAGACATTTGGCAGTTTTTATCACACCCAATATCATTGCATGGTGCATGACAAATAACTCATTTACATATTTTTGACAAAACAAAGCACAAGGCTTTTTTGTTTTGTTTTGTTTTGTTTGTTTTTTAATCATTTCTGCTTCTTCTTTTTTTTTTTTTTAATAATTTATCTTTTAAAAAGTCTTACTTTTCCTAAACAAATAAACAATAATCATCTGTGGCAGTTTTTTCTTTAGCGAGAGGCATTTACTTTGCATGGAGTAAATTTAACTTGTGTAATTCTCTACTCTTCAGAACACAGACTTTTCATTGCTATGCTATATGAAAGTGAAGAGTTTTTCTGCTTACTGACACTTAGAACTCCAAATTCTAGTTAACTTTTGACCTCATTTGGTAATATCAGTGCAAATAAGTTATGTGACAATCAAATGAATAAAAAGTTGTAGGTGTACCAGGTTAACTTTTAGTTATAATAATTAATATAATTAAGCTGTTCAGAAATGTATTTTTTTCTAAACCAATTTAACTTCTGAATCTAAATTCTTAGCTTTACTGATGGTAAGAAGTTTAATTTATTCAAAACTTTTTTTTAGTTAAATCCATTAATTTCAAAATCATTTCACTTAAAAATTTATCATAAGTTAAAAAAAATTCACCACTGCCTTCCCATTCACAATGATGAGGTGACAATAGAGATTTCTGTGTCTCTCTCTATCTTAATTATGCTGTTAACCCTTTTTTAGTAATAAGTAGTGCTCTCTCAGTTAAATTTTGGCAGGCCAAATAACCTTTCTTCATTCAACTCTTTCAAAGTCATTAATTGGATGCAATTTAGCCACCGGTTTCTTCAGATGCTGTTTTTCATATGTATCTGGTAATATGCATCTCTTTACCTTCTTGAATTAGGAAAGATGGTGTATAAAATATAGTCTTATATCCTGTTTTTAGTTATTCGGAAGTAATGAAATATGTCCCTTGGTATTATAACTATGGTGGAGGGGAGGACTTCCTTTGCCTCTCACTAGATATTCTTGATCTTTATTTCCTTTAACTTTTCTATTTATATGTCCCTAGAAAAAGATTTGTTGCATCAACATCTTACCCCTTGGGCCCCGAGGAAAGTTTACTCATTAGTAAATCTACCATAATGCCAACCCTTCTCATACTTCTAGAGGTTGAAGTAGGGTGGAAAGAGAATAGGATTTTCATTCTGTTTTTGCCAAAACTTTCATTTTCCTCGAATACCTGGGAGTTCTTTTTTAATCCTAACTCAGGGTGCAAAGACACTATAAAAGCAAACTGGAGCATTCTGCAAGATATTGTCATACTAACCACATTTTTTTTTTTTTTTTTTGCCTTTTTGCATGAAGTTTTATGTCAAGTTGGGAAAGAAAAAGAGGATTGAATTTTACATTCTATGGTAGGCTACAAACTGAGAAAAATGAAAAAGGAATCATAGAACACTCCCCTACACCATAGATATAACACCAAGAGACATATTTCATTATTTCTGAATAACTAAAAAAGGGATATAAGATTATATTTTATACACTGTGTTTCCTAATTCAAGAAGACAAGGGTTTGGCAATCAAAATGTAGATATAGACCTCCTATGATTATCTCCACAAATAATATTTATTATTTTAGCTTCTCATCTCAAAAACTCCAAGGTCTACTATTCTGATGATTATATTCAGGGTTAGAATAATTCCATTAGAGGAACATTATCATCAAATTTTAAACTTTTTTTTTTCCATTGGGCTCTTAAGAGCCATAAGAGAATGCAGGGAAGAAGTGCCAGGGTGACTCGTCAAACGATTGGGTATACAGAAGAGATAAGGTTGGCATTATACACCAAAATCATGAGATATATGCAAGAGGATCTTGCATATATGTCTAGCGGAAATTTAAGGTTTCATAGAACTAGAACTCTCATTTTATATTAAAGCAAATTCATGTCTAGAGAATAATGAAGACTTGGCCAAGGATAACCTTTGAATTAATTGTACAGTCAAAACCAGACTTCCTGCTCTTGATCCAGCAACTATCTTAAAAAATGTGATGTTTGTAAAATAAATGAGAAAGAGAGAGAGGCTTTTTTTTTTTCTTTTCCAAAATCCAATGTGTCTATGGTACAATTATTTTATATTAAAAAAAAAAAACCTCAATATGAAGTATTAACAAAATTGCATTACATATCCATTTGCCAAATAATGTCATTAAAATTGAGGTTAAGAATACATTTATAATGACATCTTGGAGTTCTGTGACAGGAAAGTTATCCTTGCTTTTCATTTGAAAATTAGACATAAATATGAACCAATAATGTATTTAGGGTAGGAAACATTTCAATTATGTAACTGCAAGTCATGACCTATTTTATCCAAGTCTCACATCATTATACGAATAGAAACATATAGTTATCAGTAGAATATCACCCATATTTTTACGCTTTTTTCTAGTGAAAGCAGAGATTTTTATCTTAATAGAAACCTAAAATGAATCTATTTGGTAGTCAAATCCAGCTTTGTTTAATGAAAGGTAAAATTTAAGAATCACTAAAAGTAGATAGAGACAGAAAACTATATTCCTGTTGGAAGGTTTTTTGTTTTTATTGTTTGTTAGTTTTTTTTTTCATTTCCAATTAAAAATCAATTATCAAACAAATAATCACTACTAAACTTAATAGAAACCAATATGTGCCATGCTTTGGAAGATGAAAAAGTAGGTCTTAAGAAAATTTTAAAAATATATTAACTAGTAGAACTGAATCTTTACCAATTATTGTATCTTAGGATCCATGTAGCACTTATTCTCTGAATTACTACTTGGGTCACTTTACTTTTACTGAAAAATAGCCTAAATAGCTCTAAGATGCCATCCTGTAGAATCTATCATTTCTAACAGAGTTCTTTCATTCTGTCCCATTTTCTCTTCCCCCTTTAGTGTAAACCAGTGGTATCTTTGCTGGTATAACCCTATTTGTATTAAACATAAATACAATATGACATAAATGTGACATATGAGGTAGGTGATAAGTCTATGAATCATAATCATGATACCTTTATCAAACTGCTGTTCAGCCACACTCTTAGTATCCTCTTCAAAGCAAATTTTTTTTCTCTCTCTCTTTTTAAATATGTTTTATTGATTTCAGAGAGGAAAGGAGAGGGCGAGAGAAACAGTAACATAGTGATGAGAGACAATCATTGATTGGCTGCCTCCTGCACACCTCATACCGAGGAACAAGCCCGCATCCTGGGCATGTACCCTGACCTGGAATCAAACCATGATTTCTGATTCATAGGTTGATGATCAACCACTGAGCCATGCCTGCTGGGAGCTCTCTCTCTCTCTCTCTCTCTCTCTCTCTCTCTCTCTCTCTCTCTCTCTCTCTCTCTCTCTCTCTCTCTATTCCAATGTGTATATACTGAGGGTTATATAAGTCTTCAAGTTCTGGTCCTTTTATGCTTAACAATTCCTGTTAAAATCTCTCTCCTCTTGCATTTTACTGAAAGCAGTTCAGTGAAACCAAGCTAATTTTCTAAAATTTTGCTTAGAAATTTCCTCAGCTAATATCCAATTTTATCGCTTACAACTTTTACCTTTCACAAAACACTAAAGCACTGTCCAGCTGCGCTCTTTGTTGTTTTATAACAAAGATTGTCTTTCTCCCACTGTCCAGAAACATGTATCTCATTTGCACCTGACACCTGACTAGAATTTCCCAACAACCATATTTCTAACATGCACCTCAAAAATCTTCCAGCCTCTAACCATTACCCAGTCCAAAACTGCTTCCTGTTTAGTTTTGTTATAGCAGCTCCTCACTCCCAGTACCAAAGTCTGTGTTTGTCTACTCAGGCTGCCATAAAATATGTCATAAACTGCATGGTTGAAACAACAGAAATTTATTTCTCTAACTTTTGGAGGCAGGGAAGTCCAAGATCAAAGTGCTGGTCAAAGTGGTTTCTGGCAAGGGCTCTTTGCTGGTTTGTATGAGCACACCTCCCTGTGTCTCACATGGTGGAGAGGAAGTGAGAGTATGGGCTCTGCTGTGTCTTCTTACAATATAGTAATCCCACTGAATCCGGATTCCACGCTTATGACTTCATTTAACCTTAATTACCTACTTATAGGCCCTATCTCTAAATATAGTCACTCTGAGAGTTAAAAATTTTGGTGTATACAATCAACAGCAGTTTTTTAGACCATAAGGTCTGTAAAGAATTTGAAGAAGATGAAGAACTGGGACTTGAGTCAGAAAGGATGTGAAGTTTAAACAAAGGTATGAATTAGGAGGAAATTTTGTTTCCAGCAGGGTGTCTGATTTATTACCCTGATCAACCCATTCTCTGAAAACATGTAAAAACATTGCTAAATTGTGTTATCAAACCCTCATTTAAAAGTTCTTGGTTAGTACTCTGAGACCAAACATTAAGTGAAAGCAGGACCCCCAAGGAGCAAGCATAGGTAGAATCCTGCATTTACTTTGAAGGCATTTGTAAACATGGGTGAAGTCAAGCCAGATCCTACAGCCCAGGTCAATCATTTAAGTGCACATTTTAAATAACCTTGCCCACTGCTGAGATGACTTCAAAGAAAATTTTTTGCTTGACAAATATTGTTAATTGGACAAAAAGTCTCTCCAGAGATTTAGTAAAAAGGGTAAGCTCCAGCCAGGTTTTCAGCCAATAGTACAAGTTATCTTGTTTGTTATTAAAAATTCACATCATAAATATATTGTAAAATAGTAATGGGAATTATACAAGTTGGGGCAGGTGTTTGCATGGAAAATAACACCATAATTAATGGATAATAATTCAAGAGTAAACACAATTGCCCCACCCTGTGTTATTCACAAGCATCTGGCAGAAACAATCACACATCTTTTCTGAGAAACCAAATTCTAACTTAGGTCTACACAAAACCTACATGTAGTTCTCCAAGGAATAGGAACTCAAAAATATAAGGAAACAAGAATGCATAAGTAGAACAAGAATAAACTAATTAACTAATCATTACTGCTACGGTCATATTAGATAGTAGAAGGCAAGAGATTAAACAATTAATATCTTTGATAGAACAAAATATTGGAATGACTATGCAAATAATAATCAAATGACTTTTAAAAATGTTCAAGTATATTTGAAAATAAAAATAATTCTGTCAGGAAAAAGAATAAATTAGAAACCAGTAGCTGAGGTTAATAGAAAATGGGACTTAAATGAAAATTTATGATTTCATAAAAAACAATTAAATTATATTAGAAATGTGCCATAAGTCTTATTCATATTCAAGAAGATAATATTATGCAAAAATGTGGAGATAATTGAGGCCCATCTTAAAGTCTGTCTGTTCCATATCCCTACATACACCCAAGATGCAATGGTGAAGTAAGTATTGAATAACACCTATAAAAATCCCCATTCAATAGGGATACATTTGGAGGTCCAAAATAGCCAGTGGTCTAAAACAGTTCTAAAATCCTGGCTGAAAATATTGGAGATTTGTTGATTAGGTTTTATATTCTAGGAGTAATTTTCATTGGTTTTCAGGTCTGCCTTCTGAACTCTGGTTTCTATCTTCTGAGTCCAAGTTAATGAAATGTATCACATGTTCAAAGCTGAGTATTTTAATCAGCCTGCTGCCTGAAGATAGAATTTTGGGACCGCCAAAGAACGCTTTTCATTTTGTATTCTCTCTGTCTCTTTCACCAACTTGACAGAATTTTCACTGAAATAGTTTTCTCAAATAATTTTTGGATCTCCTGTGAATTTAAGAGTCTGAGTATCAAGCCATGCTTCCTTTATGTTTAACAGTTAATTCTTCCAATTATCTTTCCTCTATTATATTCTACTATAAGCATCATGAAGAAACCAAACAGCAGCTTTCACACTTTGTCTGAAAATCGCCTTAACTACCTAACCAACTTTATCACTTCTATGTCTCTTTATACTTAATTATAAGCAACACTTTTGCTGTTTTCTGCTAGTGTTTCACTCCCTTTTGCAAGTGCACTGAGAGTATCCTCTAAGTACAGATTTCTAGATTCCTAATAATAATAACCTATTCAAGTCAAATTAGTCTTTATATGTCATACTATTAATTTTTTTCAACCTCAGTACATGCATACTATTAATTTTTTTCAACCTCAGTACATGGTCCTGTTTCAAAGCCACTTTTACAATATTTAGATATCTGTTACTCCAGGATCCTATTTCCATGTTTTAAAATACACATTTCATATATTGTTGCCAAAGAATAGTATCACAAACTTAACAGCAAAAAATTACACATTATTATATCACAATTTCTGTGAGCCAGAAAGAAGATGTGGCTTAGTTTGTTCCCCTATGAGGCTGCAATGAAGGTATAAGCCAGGTCTGTGTACTCATCAGAAAGTACACATGAGAAGGACACACTTCCAAGTTCATGTGGATCATTGGCAGCATTGAGTTCTAGGCAGGATTCCAGACTTTTCAGTACCTGTCTATTAACCAAAGGCTGCCTTAAATTCCTTTCCATAGAACAGCTTATGCACGTATATAAGCATAACCAATGGACACAGACACTAGAGGGCCGAGGTACAAGCTGAGGGGTGGGGGGTAAGAGGAGATAAGGACACATATGCAATAAGAAAATAATATAAATAATATAAATAGGATGCAGTAAGAGATATAGCTTACGAGAAATCAAACATTATCATAAAGCTACATTGAGACACTATTTTCTGAATATTGGGTAAACAACTTGATGAATGTATAAAAAACAAACCCATATAATCAAGCTATTGATTTATGACAATATAGTAGATCTGAGTAAAACATATCTGTGATAAGTTTGACTATGTTGAAATAAGTATATGTTATTATAAACTTTATAAGACATTTCAATACATATAGATAACAAAGTATAAAGACTACTAATCCTATGAAGAAAAAGACAAACCTCCTAATAAGAAAATGAGCAAATATTCTTAATAAAAATATCCTAAAAGGAGAAACCTGTGTGGCCTATAACCATACACAGCATTAGTTATTCAGAAAATACAAAGTGAATCCCATTAGATATATACCAATTTAGCAAACATTTTAGAAAGCTAATAGCTTTAAATGTTAGTGACAATGTAAAGAATATTGTTGCAGGAAGTAGATGGTGATTTGCTTTGGAAGCCATTCTAGCATTGTGTAATAATGCTGAAAATTAAATGCTTTATATCTCAGTAATTCCACAGCTATGTTTATTTTAGCAAATGATTTCCACATATACACTAGACAATAGTACAAATAATGGTCATGTAACACGTTATTTTTAAATACCAAGAAATAGTCACGAAAATATCCATCAATAATGGCATAGAAAAATATATTGAAATATACTGTAGTCATATATAGAATACCAGATAGAATTGTTACTTCCTGAGATAATGTTGATGACTTTCAAGAGCATAATACTAACTTTAAACAGTTTCAGAGTACATATGTATTATAATTCACGCAAAATTAAATGTTTCATTAAGATATAACTATATATGGTGAAATCATAAAGAGAAAGAATACAATTGCAAACATGGGAGAATAGTTCTCTCTGAGGTGACAGAGAATGGAATTGGATCTAGAATAGCATACAGACTCCCTAAGTATGATTAAAATATTTTTTTCTTAAGCTGGGCATTTTCCACTCTGGTGTGTGATATAATGTTAACATGTAAATGTGTATCAATACAATATTAAATATTGGATATCTATCTAGATATTTAATGACTACTCAATATGTAGTAAAATGCTATTATTAAAAGCAATTAGTAGGTTTTAACAAAATATTTAGTCAGAAAATTTGATGATGTTAATCCATGTAAAATTAACTGGCATGACTAAATGTAAAGTTAAGATTTAATATTTCATTTTGGTTAGACAAATTAAAGTGGAGAATTTCTGTCAGGAAATGAAGGATGATATAGGATCCCCAGTGTGACAGATTGCATTGTGCTCTAACATCAAGGCTGGGAACAATGAACTTGTTTCTATTAGTGGTTCAATACATTTTATGTTTTTCATCTATATTAATATATCAATGCTATTAAAATATCAAGTTGTACTTAGCCTTTTTAATTTTAACAATACATGTTTAATAGCAATGGTTGTCTATTGGGGAAAGGAGACCTTTGTGGAATAAATTGAAGACAGATATCAGAAATTATTGAATTAAATCTTCAGCAATTATTTTGTCTTGCATTATGAGCTCCATCCCCCACCCCCAATATCTTGTAAACAATAACTTTCATAATTGAATAATCTTCCCTTTAGCAAGATTGGATGGGAAAAGTATCCTTATACTGTTTGGTTACAATGCAGTTCCTTTGGGTTAGAACTTCTGCTTGTTCTCTCTTACCAAATAGAATATAAAGAACAACTCCTTCAGGCCAGCAGGTAATGATATCCCAAATGGTATTTTTTAAAGGTTCTCACATATACATAGTATTGACTAAAGTGTCTGCACTTTGCAAGTGGGTTATTCCATTATTATTAAATTACATATGTTCTATTCTTTTCTGAACATGTCTTCTGAGACACACTAATTACTTAGCAATCATTATTGACCTTGAAATGAATGGGAAACTGCAGTCATATAAAGTTAAACATCTCTAATTGCAGGCATTTATGGTCTAAAAAGAATAGTATTTCAAAGAAAATATAAAGGATATGTATAATATTGAGACTATATACAATCTAAATGACAAACATGCATGTTGGCTCATTTTATAGTTCTTCTATTTTAGGTTCCTGAACCAAACTGTGAGGATGATGCCCCCCAGTTCAAAGGAGAAATATTATAACAAATTATTGACCAGTATCCTTGAAAATTGAAAATACCAATAAAATGCTTCAGATACAACAACACAAAATAAAAGGAAAACTTGTGCTGCTTAAGTAGCGAGTATAACAAAATAATTCCTTAAAGAATCCTTCAGAGACACTGAAGTAGGAAAGGATCCATTTTTTAAGTCATTAGTATGCCAGTCCCCACCAAGGACAAATAAAGACCAGAGCATATTGCCAACTGCTTTGTTAAAGCTGAGTTCCTCCCTTTCCTTTCGCTGCCACAGTTTCCTGAATGATAAGCTACTTTTTTTCACATGTGATTTGAATATATTTTAATACAAATAAAAAATGAAAGTGTACTTCTTGAAAAAAATTCTGGCCATCATATTGGGGAAGTGTTATTTATCATATTGTCTTGCTAGGTATTGCAGGCATTAGAATACATTTTCTAAGCTTTGTTCTCATTTAATTAATCAGAGAAAAAATTTCTATTTAATATTTAAATAAGCTGTTTAAATATTAAATACCAGGTCTCTTTTCCCCCCCAAATATGTAACTGAATCAAATGCTATGTGGAAATTGGTTTTTAATTATTCTGTTCATTGTCCATGCAGTGACATGTAAAAATAATTTGTCAGCACTAATTAGTTCAGGTAAAATCAATTGAACTCTTTGTGTTTATCTTTAAACTACTCTTGCCTCTAAACAAATAAAAGTTGTGCACACATGCACACACACATATATCATGCACACGTACATTACACACATATATGTGATAGTAAAAATTGCAGCAACAGAATTGATGACAGTAAGTTTTCTACAGAAAATGTATTGATAAATCTTATTCTGGATGCATGCTGGCCTAGAAATTGATATTGTTCTTATATTTTTAATTATATTAATCAGAGGTTTCATCTTCTGGTTTTATAATCTATTATACTCTAGAGGCCTGGTGAATGAAATTCATACAAGGGGGGTGGGTGTCTCTCAGCCCAGCCTCCACCCTCTCCAATCTGGGACCCTTTGAGGGATGTCTGACTGCCCATTTAGGCCTGATACCACCAGTGGGATGACCAGTGGGATCGGGCCTAAACAGGCAGCCATACATCCCTCTCACAATCCAGGACTGCTGACAACCAACTGCTAGCCTGCTTGCCTTCCTGATTGCCCCTAACCGCTTCTGCCTACCAGCCTGATCACCCCCTAACCACTCCCATGCCAGCCTGATTGATGTTTAACTGCTCCCCTGCCAGCCTATTTGCCTCCAACTTCCCTCCTCTGCCGGCCTGGCCACTCCTAACTGTCCTCTCCTATAGGCCAGTCCCACTCAACTGCCCTCCCTTGTAGGCTTTGTGCTTCCCAACTGCCCTCCCCTGCTGGCCATCTTGTGGTGGCCATCTTGTTTTCACATAGGGTCAGGATCTTTGACCACATGGGGGCAGCCATCTTGTGTGTTGGAGTAATAAAATATTACTCTTTTATTAGATAGGATAGAGACCTGATGCATGGGTGGGCACAAGCTGGTTTGCCCTGAAGGGTGTCCCAGATTAGGGTGGGGGTTCCCTTGGGGTGTGGGGTGGCCTGAGCAAGGAGCCTATGGTGGTTTGCAGGCTAGCCATGCCCTCTGGTGACCCAAGCAGAGGCCCTGGTATTAAGAATTTATTTATCTTCTACAATTGAAACTTTGTAGCCTGGAGCAGAGCCAAGTCTCTTGCTCGCTCTGTTGGAGTTTATGTATCTTCTATAATTGAAACTTTGTACCCTTGAGTTTAGGCCTGGGCCTACCAAGTTGTGCGGAAAGCTTGGCTTTCTCCATTGACAGGGAAACCCAACCTTCCCTCCTGTTCTCTGTGGCCAAAGCCATATTGGTTAGGGTTAATTTGCATACCCCCTCTGATTGGCTGGTGGGTATGGTTTGTGGGTGTAGTGGAGTGATGGTTAATTTACATATTACACTTTTATTAGATAGGATTGCTATGATTCACTCACAGCAGATTAAGGCCACATCAAGGCTCAGCCTTACACTGGAATCTGAATAGCCATACATTCTAATGTTGCCAGATAGTTTGGATAAAATAGTATATATTTTTAAATTTCTTTATTGATTAAGGTATTACTTATGTGTTCTTATCTCCCCATTACCCCAGGCTAACCCCCCACTCATGCCCTCATCCTCTGGTGTCTGTGTCCATTGGTTAGACTTATATGCATGCACACAAGTCCTTTGGTTGATCTCCCTCACTTACGCCACCTTCCCCTACCTTCCCTCTGAGGTTTGGTGGTCTGATCGATTGCTTCTGTCTCTGGATCTATTTTTGTTCATCAGTTTATGTTGTTCATTATATTTCATAAATTAGTAAGATCATGTGATATTTATCTTTTTCTGACAGTAAAGAAGAAGAAATTCTTACCATTTTCAGCAACATGGATGGAAATGGAGAGTATTATGCTAAGTGAAATAAGGATTATGTTAAGTAAAATAGTATGTATTTTTAGCTTTTACTTTTCTCCTTTTCAAAAATGAACAATTTTGTGTTCATTGGATTTCCCAAATAACACTAAATTTAAATTTTTCTTACGGCTGTATTCTACTTGTATTAATGCAGCTCCATGTGAAGCATGGAGAATTTAAAAAAAATCTCTTGTTAATATCTCTAACTGATAGTAGAAGAAACTCTGTAAAGCCAGTGTGAAAAGAGATGGTTAAAATGGGCTCTATGTGATCCATATAGTTTGACTATCTCTGATATGTCTATTGATACTATTTTTTAATAATTCAACTACTTATATACATTTTTAAAACAAGCACATATTTGACAAATGGAAGTTTTCATTGAATCCCTCACCAAGTGCTAGTCACTAAATATTCATTATTGTAAATAGTCAATGTCATATAAATATAGACAAAATCTATATATTTACAAAAATAAAAATTTGGCATAAAGCATCTTAATCAAATATTTTTGTTTATTTTCAAATGCTTAGATTTAACTATGCATTTGCTTTAGATAAGTTAAAAGTAATTAAACTATTAAAATAATCTTAAAATTTAGCATTGCCTCATTTAAATTATACAATATGTTTGATGTATAAGTCACTATGATTGCCTCATTTAAATTATATGTTTGATGTATAAGTCACTAGGATAAAACTCCCAGAGTTTTATCTTTGGGAGGCTCAAAAGCATTTGCCAGCCATATGAAAATTAAAATTGACAAAATATATTTTGTTTCCAATCAAAGTTTATCAATTATAGGATAAAATGCTGAGTCTCAAGGAAGAAGTAAAGTAGTGCTTTCTACTTCTTTTATACTGAGATATCTATTCAAAGTAATTGAGCCAATTTTCACTCTCTCCTGAGACTCTTTTATATACGCATGAAATTCGTGCATGGGCTGGGGTGTTCCTCAGCCCTGCCTGTACCCTCTCCAAATTTGGACCCCTCGAAAGAAAGATGACCTACTGTTGGTTTACAGCAATTGGGCCTAAACTGGCAGTTGGACATCCCTCTCACAATCTGGGACTGCTGACTCCAGCTATTCACCTGCCTGCCTGATTGCCCTTAACCACTTTGGCTGCCAACCTGCTTGCCCCCAAATGCCCCTCTGCCAGCCATCCAGATCATCTCCAACTCCTCTCCTCCCCCCACCCTCCCACTGACATGATCACCTCCAACTGACTTCTACTGATGGCCTGCTCACCCCCAAACGGCCCCCTTGCTGGTCTGCTTACTCTCAATGCCCCCTGCCATCCCATCCTGGCCTGATCAACCCCAGCAACCCAAGATCTCAGCCCCTCCTTTTTTTCTTTCTTTTTTTTCAGCACCTCCTTGAGCTGAGGCCAGGGCCAGCTGGAAGCAAATATCTAGGATTTATTTATCTTCTATAATTGAAATTTTGTAGCCTTGAGAGGAGGCCAGGGCTGACCAGCGTGGGTGGGAAGCTTAGCTTCCTCCATTGCCAGGGCAACTGAATCATCCTGCTTGCTCCAGCTCCATGGCCAGCTGCCATCTTGGTTGGGTTAATTTGCATACTTGCTTCTGATTGACTGGTGGGCATGGCTTGTGGGTGTAGTGGAATGATGGTTAATTTGCATGTTTCTCTTTTACTATTATAGATATCAATGTAATATGTTGATAGCAGATATTACCTCATTTATTTTTTAAAATATATTTTTATTGATTTCAGAGTGGAAGGGAGAAGGAGAGAGATAAAATACATCAATGATGACAGAGAATCATTGATTGGCTGCCTCCTACATAGGGGATGGAGCCTACAACTGGAGCATTTGCCTTTGACCAGAATCAAACCTGCGACCCTTCAGTCTGCAACGATGCTCTATCCACTAAGCCAAACCAACTTGGGCGCTATTACTTAATTATGAGTGAAACTAATTATACAAGAGATTTCTATACACCTAAACATTTTTTTATTAAATAGCTTTACCATTGTTCTAATGTGATGGGGAAAGAAAGAATAGGGAACCTGGAAAATAAAAGACAAATGTACAGAGACACTGTGATCATCAGGGGGAGATGGGTGGGGGTAGGTGGAGAAAGGTGCATGGGCATAAATGGTGATAGGAGACTTGACTTGGGACAGTGAACACAATATACTGCACAGACAATGTGTTGTGGAATTGTGCAGCTGAAACACATATAATTTTGTTAACCAGTGTCTCCCTAGTAAACTTAATAAATAAGAAAATAAATATATGTATATGACTTTCCTCCCATTATTCCTTTGTTTATTATATTTTTTCTTCAAAGATTTAAGAATACCTTATCAAGATTTATTTATATGCAGCCATAGGGCCTTTTAATAATTGACAGACACTTGAGGGTCATAGAGCTCATACTTTATCAAGCAGTGTAGATTGGGAGTTTCATCTAGACCACGTTGTAATGATAAAGATGGTAGGTACAAGCATTTCCACAGGGAAATTATTTCAGGAACTGCTCATCTTACTAGCATGTGGCACATTGCAAATATTGATTCTGATAATAATCTGTGGAAGAATTTATGCTAGTGAAGGTAGAAAAGATCCCTGGCTCAAGTAATGTGAAAACTCTCTAGAAAAAAAAAGAAAAAGAAAAAAAAAAGCTTTTCATATATTTTAGAGGCAAATCTAAATCTGCATGTTGTCAGGAAACAAGCAAAATGTTTTAGAGGATTTTCTGTCATTGCCATCCATAATGTTAGCAGAGGAATGCCTACTTATACTAGAGTTAAGACATTGCTGCAATATTTCTTTTGATTTTTATATAATTCCTTCCTTTCTTTGAATAATGGACAATTTTCCTACATCAATTTTACATATCAGCAGAATTGATATAACTTTCTTCAAAAACTTAAGTTTTTTTGTGTGTGTTCTCAAGAAACCAGGACACTCATGCTGTCAGTAATTGGTTTTGTTTTTCTGTCCTCACTTACATTTGTCATGCTATCTCTTTGCGGTGAGTGGAAACGCATTTTCTCCAACGTGACACTTGAATATTTCAGTAGGACAATTGTATGAGCCTGAGAGTGTGAAGCAGCAGCCATGCAGGGAGAAGCTGTTTTTAGGGCATTAGGAGACACATTTTCAAGAGCATCAGCAGAAGCAGACTGTGTTGCAGCTGTTCTACTACATTATACAATAGATACCCATATTTTAACTCTTGGCTGCCACAATCAATTAACAAGGAATGATGAAAATAACTTCAAATATTCATAAATAACTACCCTGTTTTCCTGAAAATAAGACAGTGTCTTATATTAATTTTTGCTCCCAAAGATGCACTAGGTCTTATTTTCAGGGGATGTCTTATTTTTCCATGAAGAAGAATACAGTACACATTTATTGTTAAATGAAAATAAAGGAAATTTATTACCTGTATACGGTACTGTAGAACGGTAGTTGTCAACACAAACCAGACAAACTGTGAATCCTACGGTATTAAGAATTTACTCATTTATTCAATGACAATCATGTCATCATCTTCTGGAACATCATCATAACAAACCAATTCCTGAATTTCCTGGTGAATTTCTTGTGACTCCATTTCTTTCAGAATCAGTGGGTGGACCAAGTCTCTCATGTTTAGCCTGGGGGGGGGGGGGGGCTTATTTTTCAGAGGATACCTTATATTTCACTCAGAAGGAAACCTGTAAGTAGGTCTTATTTTTGGAGGATGTCTTATTTTCGGGGTAACACGGTAGCAACTACCACACACTTTGAAAGAGGCAAAGTTATATACTTTAAAGTTTTCCTATCAAAATAGTCAAAACTTTATATAATTTTAAGCAATGCTTTTTAGACAATTTCTTTTTGTCTGTTTTTCCTGGTACATTTTCACACCTATGAAATATACTTGGCAACTAACTTATTAAGAAATATATATTTGCCCCAGCCAGTTTTGCTCAGTGGATGGAGCATCAGCCTTAGAACTGAAGGGTCCGGATTTGATTCCAGTCACCTTGGTTGCAGGCTCCATCCCCAGCCCTGGTTAGGGCTTGTGTAAGAGGCAACCCATTTATGTGTCTCTCTCACATCCACATTTCTCTCCCTGTGTCTCTCCTCCTCCCTTCCACTCTCTAAAAATAAATGGAAAAATATCCTCAGGTGAGGATTAACAAAACAAAAGTAAATATTTGTTAGTATTTTTATAATTGTTGGTATACTGAGATATTAAGTATGTGTAATTCATTCATAAAGTAACAAAAATGAGAAAGTAGATGCATTAAAAAAGGTGACAATCTTGCAGAATATACTGCTGACTAATTTTTATATTAGTCAGAAAACACAACCAATAGGGTTACAGTGAACTTCTTACAAGAGTCAAGAGTGGATCTTAGTAGAAAGCTGCCAAAGCTGTTAAACTTAGTGTTTGCTGAAAATGACATAATAGCATTTAACCAATGCATTAAAAGTTAAACTTGTCTTTTTGCCAAGCAAGCCATAATCTTTCCAGGAATATGAAGGATAAGATGGTGCTCAAATGCACTCAAAGAAGATGTCAACAATTTATTATACTGAAACTTGTGTCTAACATTTTAGAATTTTTTTTTTCTAAAATTATAGAAAAATAACTAAACATTTTGTAATAATCCATGGATTTTTTTAATTGTATTACTTAATTATGTTTTACTTTAATGTATTCCTAGTAGAATGATTACAGCTATACACTGAGTGTCCAGATTATTATGAACTCTGAAAACATAATAATCTGGCCAGTTAGTGTATATCCTATATAATAAAAGGCTAATATGCAAATTGTCCCCCGAACCAGGAGTTCCACCAGCAGGCAGGCTGGGCAATTGCCCATGTCCCCTCCCTCTGGCCAGGTTGGCCGGAACCCACCAATGCATGTTCAGAGATCATAATAATCTGGCTACTCAGTGTATATTGATAATAAAGTTTTTCATATCCTAAAGATATAATAAAAGATTTTTCACTCTTCTTTGACTTAAAAAATTTGAAGTGCAAAAATAATTGTATCCCTTATTTTCATAACAACTGGACTTTGCAATTTTTATAAATATAAAATAGTTTAATTGTAATTTCTCTACTACACATTGTGCTAGATATCATAAATACAAATGAAATTTGTACAACATTTACATATTGTAAATTATGATAATTTGATAATATTCAGGCTATTTTGGACAAGTATGGTAAAGAAATTTACATACATTTTACAATTAAAAGAACATTATAAAAATTGTAACAGTGTAATAAATGTATAGATTTAAAAGAAGACTTTCCAGGTATAAAATAACCTACATATCAATAAATAAAAAATGTTAAAGAAGATGAAAGAATAATAAAAAATATAACATGTCAGTCTTGATCATAGCTAGAATAGAATATAATTGTGAAGGGTATATTAGAGCCAAATTATGAAGGACTCTAACTAAAGGTAGGAAATATGATTTTTATCAAAATTAGAATTTTTATTATTGTACATCACTATTAATTATTCTTAGTAGTCCCTCTCCCCAAAATAGAAAGAAAAATGTAACATCTCACTTTAAAAATATATAAAAATTAAACTTTGGAGAAACACCTTTAAAATTTAAGTTAAATTTGCTGAGATGATAAAATTAAAAATATATATACTTCTGAAAACTCTATTTTTAAAAAAAGGGTTATTTTACTCACTAGTCTATGCCATGCAGGGCCACATAGAAAAACATCAGGGTGGTCAGGAGACAAAATATAAGAGTGGGAGAATGTTTAAAGCAACTTTTGGTATTTTGACATCATATTAAATGAGTTTGGGGTGATGATAGTGACGAGCTTTTTTTTTTTTTTTAATATATTTTATTGATTTTTTACAGAGAAGAAGGGAGAGAGATAGAGAGCTAGAAACGTCAATGAGAGAGAAACACCGAGCAGCTGCCTCTTGCACACCCCCTACTGGGGATGTGCCCGCAACCAATGTACATGCCCCTGACCGGAATCGAACCTGGGACCTTTGAGTCCTCAGACCGAGGCTCTACCACTGAGCCAAACCGGTTTCGGCGAAGGCATAATTTTTCTTAAACAGCTTATAAAACACTTGGACAGTAGAGAGAGGGTCACATAAAATATGGAGAGTGTCTGCAGGCCAGCACATAACTAATTTTCCCTTCACATGGCATGAGATTAAAAAAAAAAATTTGGGTTTCTAAGAATATTTTGGCAAAATTATAGTCACCAGGCCTCTATTTCACAATTCATATTAAACTGATAAAAATGTTTAGCACACAGGTGAAGACTTTTTTTTCTGGATCCTTGTTATAGGTTTATGAATGTATGATCTTGTCTATGTGTATTTGTAAAAATAATCTATTTTTGCAACTAAAATGGGGTTTATTTTTATAAAGTATAAAATATAAGATGTTATATTTGTAAATTTTTTTAAATAAAAGCAGTTATTCTTTGGTTTGGACTAGAAATGATGTCATCTTCACTATCACAGGCATAAAATACTCTTGTAAACATGTAATCAATAAAAACTAGATCCTACGGAATTTAGGAGTAAAGCATAGGAGATATTCTTGAGCCTTTCCATGTTAAAGTGTTTTACTACTTAAAATTGCTTTTGAATTTCAAAGATCATGGTTTGTGCCTACTAAACTTTAAGTTCTCTATAAAAGAATATTTATATCATATATTACTGAAAGATATTAATGCCTGAATGCTTTCACACATAAACTCTTTTAAGCAACAGAGCTCTTTATTTTATAAAGCACAGTTATAAATACTAAAGATAACAGAAATTTAGTCTTTGGGTACTGTGATATATTGATCTGTAAACATCTCACTTTAAGGGGAGAGTTGGAAAAAGACACCCACATTCTTCAGCATCTCAACACAAAAGTCCTTACATTTAATTATTCTAACAGAACCATTAAATTAATACCATCTATAAAAATATAATAACATTTTATATAGATTATTTTAGGACATGAAATAATCACTCATACAACCTTAAGATAAAGAAAATTTAAGAGAGCTGAAGAAGATTTAGGAATTGATTTTTCTCTTATGGAATTTATTTTTTATCTCTCTCTCAAGATATTCTGCCTTACTTTGAGCATGGGCCCAATGGGCCATCTCTACTTTTTAAAATTTGATGCGAGATATAAATATATTTTTTTTCTTTCTTATAATGTAGGCTTCCAGGAGGTCTTATAATTAAACTTTACACCAGCTTCCTCTCACCCACACTACTTTCATGAATCTTGCAGCCATCTATTTCTGCTTTTGATATTAACATTATTCTTACCTCAGCAGTTCCTTTTCTATTGATTAATATTTTTATTATATAAGCCTCCTTTTTCCCAGATTGACCACCCCACTCCAGCCACTCTCATCCCAAGGGCAAGCCTCAGCATCCAGTGTCTGTGTCCATTGTAATGCTAATATGCATGCCTACAAGTCCTTTGGTTGATCTTTAATCCTCCCTCCTCTTCCTTCTCTCTGAGGTTGGATGGTCTGTTCAGTACTACCTTGTCTCTGGATCTGTTTTTATTCTTCAGTTTATGTTGATCATTATATCCCACATATGAATGAGATCATGTGATATTTATCTTTCTCTGACTGGCCTATTTTGCTTAGCATAATGTTCTCCAATTAGATCCATTTGCTGTTGGAAAAGATAAAAGTTCCTTTTTTTTTTTTTTCTTCTTCTTCTTTTTTTTTTAATAACAGTGTAGTATTCCACTGTGTAGATATAGCACTGTTTTTTGATCCACTCATCTGGTAATGAGCACTTAGGCTGTTTCTAAATCTTAGCCATTGTAAATTGTTCTGCTATGAACATAAGGGTGCATATATCCTTTCTGATTGGTGTTTCTGGTTTCTTGGGATATAGTCCTAGAAGTGGGATTACTGGGTCAAATGAGAGTTCCATTTTTAACTTTTTGAGGAAACTCCATACTATCTTCCGCAGTGGCTGCTCCAGTCTGCATTCCCACCAGCAGTGAAGGAGGGTTCCTTTTTCTCCACATCCTCACCAGCAATTGTCCTTTGTTGATTTGTTAATGCAGGTGTGAGATAGTATCTAATTGTTGTTTGGATTTGCATCTCTTAGATGACTAGTGACTTTGAGCATGTTTTCATATGCCTCTAGGCTTTCTGTATGTCCTCTTTAGAAAGTGTTTATTTAGGTCCTTTGCCCATTTTTTGATTGGGTTGTTTATTTTCCTTTTGTTTAGTTGTATGAGTTCCTTATAAATTTTGGAGATTAAACCCTTATCTTAAATAGCGTTCGCAAATATGTTCTCCCATGCAGTGGGCTTTCTTGTTGTTTTGTTTATGGATTATTTTGCTGTGCAGAAGTTTTTTATTCTGATGTAGCCCATTTGTTTATTTTCTCTTTAGTTTCCACTGCCTTGGAGCTGTATCAGTAAAGATATTGTTATGATAAATGTCTGTTATTTTCCTAACTATGTAATTTTCTAAGATTTTTATGGTTTCCCATTTTACATTTAAGTCCTTTAACCATTTTGAGTTTGTTTTTGTGTGTGGTATAAGTTGGTGATCTATTTTCATGTATCTGAGCAAATTTTAGGCTTTTGTTTTTCTCTCCTCACTTGTTTTCTTCTTTTAGTAACAGCTTAGTTAGATTCACTCTCCAAAATTAGGATTATCTGCTCTTTATTATATTCTCATTTCCAACAATAGATGAATATATAAATACATTAAAGAAAAAAATATTTTATTTTAATATAAATAAATTTTATTTTATATATTCTTTATATATATTAGTTATTATTATTCTAATTATTATTATTATTATTTATTACTAGAGGCCCATTGCATGAAAATTTGTGCACTCAGGGGGTTCCCTCAGCCTGGCCTGTGCCCTCTTGCAGTCCAGAACTCTTTGGGGGATGCCCACCTGCCAGCTTAGGCCCACTCCCCAAGGGATCTGGCCTAAGCTAGCAGTCATACACCTTCTGGCAGGCTGGGAGACATCAGGGAATGTCCAACTGCACCTTAAGCCTACACCCCATGCCTAACATGGGGAGAGGCCTAGACCACATTGGACATCCTTAGCGCTGCCAAGGAGGTGGGAGAGGCTCTCTTCACTTCCACTGTGCTTGTAGCCTTCAGCCTGGCTGTGGCTGAGCAGAGCTCCCCCTGTGGGAGCACACTGACCGCCAATGGGAAGCTCCTGTGGTAAACATCTGCCCCATGGTGATCAGTGTTCATCACAGGGACCAGTTATTCCCAGTTGTTTTGCTGTTAGGGCCAATTTGCGTATTACCCTTTTATTATATAGGATTATTATTCATTTCTGAGACCAAATGGACCACCAACCCAGTCCCTGAAGACTCCCTGGGGGTATTTAGAATCTTTGTTTCCCTGCGGAGCTGAAGGCTGGGTGTGGCTTCACTGATAAGAGGGACCTGGGACCTGGTCTTCAGGGGGGGGAATGTTGGTTCAGGGTTAGAAGGATGGGACTCTCCCAGAGCTGGATTCCTGAGTGTCTCTCCCTGTTTTGCTCCCCAGCTTCCACAAAACCACCTTCCCCTGCATCTCAGCCACAGTAAGTGCTTGTAATTGAAAGATCCTATGCACTGGGTTTAGTGAGTAAAAGCAAGGAAATTATAAAGACAGAGCAACCATGTCACTACATGTCTCTTTTCCCCCCCTTCACCGCCTCCCCCGGCACGGTGCTGAACTTCAGGCTGCCTTTCTGGGCGCCCCTCCCGCTGCCAGCAGCCCTGTGGACCCCTTCCTCAGTCCAGGGCTATAAGTATCCCTAAGGGACGTGGACTTGGTACAGCACAGTCTCCCTCTGACACTCTATTCCCGGCTGTGCGCTTTTCTCCCTCCAGCCCAGATCCCCAATCCCACCTCTCTCCAGGCGACCTCTGACCTTTCCATCCACAGATTGTCTCACCTGTGTTTAATTCGCCAATTCTGGGTGGATGTTATTTGACCCAGCTGTTTCTCCTATCTGCTCTTTGCTAAGGTGCAGCACCTGTCAGCCTATTTGGCCGCCACCCTGTCTCTGCATTGGACAAACATTTTAGGAGCCTGCGGCCAGGGAGGCTGGAATCTTGGTGTTTGTGGGTTCACAGCCAAGGTAGCTGGTCTCTGGCCAGTGTGGCTGCAGGATTGCCGGTGGTGTCGGAGGTCCCCAGGTGGAGATGAGGCTGGGCTCCCAAGTCATAGCCACTCTCCCCTTTAAGATGGCCTGGCTTCTGTAGCAGAGCTGGCCACCCCCGGGGAGAGATTGCAGAGGTAGCAGAGGCTGCCCAGCTAGGGGAGCTGTGTCTGCCAGCCTCCAACAGTCCTGTAGATGTAATTCTCTCTCTCTCTCTCTCTCTCTCTCTCTCTCTCTCTCTCTCTCTCTCTGTCTCTCTCTCTCTCTCTCTCTCTCCCTCTCTCTCTGTCACACACACACACACACACACACACACACACACACACACACACACAAACACTCATACAGGCTTGCCTCAATGTCAATGCACTTCTTTTGCTCCCTCCCTCACTCACACTCTTTCCTCACTGCCATCCTGTCAGCTGCTGGCATCTTGGATCTCTCTCAGCAGTTCCTCTTTATAACTCTTGAGAAGTATAGAGTAATTGACTGAATTTCATTTTTTTTTATTTTGCTCAATATATTGCTCAACATATAGCATACAGTCCATAGTTTGAGAAGCCCAAGCTAACTAGTTTTTTTTTTTGTAATCAAGAGAGAGATTACATAATATAAAGCATAGCAACCTGTGAGTTGGTAATAATTTTACCTTAAAATGATTTTTCATAATACTTAGTACTATAATTAACATGAATTTTTTCAATCACATTAAATTCTGAATAGACTAAAGTATAGAAAAAATAACAAAGGAAAAGAAATAATAATCCTTTATTTTTTAAAATAAGTCAGAATTATCCATGTATCTACAGTGATGTTGTAGAGTAAAATCACTAAGAACAGGAAATACAAATATATTTTCACTTTTCTTAACACATTTAGTATATAGCATATGGATGAGAGGAAAAAAAACTGTTCTTATTCTCAAAAAAATTTTCTGTCAATCGTTTAAGCAGAAAAGATGCAAATATTCATACTTATATGAATATTCATATGTTTTAAAATGCTAAGTTGATCCTGTTAAAATGATTTTTTGTATTTGTAAAAGACTTTCAAATTTCTAATTCACAGATATGATTTTCAACATTAAAAATAATCAACCCTGATGTAATATATAACCCAAACCTTTTTTTTTTTCCTTAAAACATGACATTTTTAAAGATCATGAAGCAGAACCACTAAAACTTGGAAAGTGCTTTTTTATTCTCTTTATTTTTATTGGATTAACTGGATATTTGTAAATATAACAAATAGAATAAACTAATACTTTTGAATTATTCTAAAGAGTACCTAGGTAGGAAAAAATAAATGGCCGATGGCACTTTAATGTTATTTTCTCTAATATAATTATAAAAATAAAGAATTATATCAAGAGCATAAATATACTCCTTAAAATGGAGTAATTGTTTAATAACACCAGCAATGTTTATTCAAGTATGAGGCAAAAGGTATGTTCAACATAAGAATGTGCAATATATGTATCCTCTCCACAGAATGCTATAGTGCATAGGGATTGGGCAGGAAGAGAAAAACTGGGTGGATATATATTACTATTTTGAAGTAATGTGAAAAATGCTATACATGTATTTTAATAAAAATTAGAGGAGAGTGATGAATGAATTATTCATGGGAATGGATGAAATGTCATAAAGAAAATTTACATTTCAGAAAATATTTGGATGTTAAGTATATCTTCTGATGGAATTTTTCCACAATGAAGAACTATAAACACTGGAAAGACTTTGCAAATATACTAAGGGTGTAATGGCTTTAGAAACAAAAAATCTTAGAGATAAAATAAATTCACTTAAGTAAGTGAATTTTACCTTTTACCTTTACTTTTACCTTTGCTTATTTTTCTTCCTCCTCCTATAAGGTATTTTTCCATCCACAGCTTGAGGTATAAATGACTGATGAAAAAACAGCAGACTAAAAATTGTAACCATCTCACTAGATCAGGATGGGAAAATGCTCATCTAAAAGCTACTGAGTCATCCAGGATTCAAGAGATTAAATCCTTGAGAATAATAGATCTCAGAGAAATGTATTAGAAATTATAAATTCGATTGATTTTCAAAGTTTTTGCTGAGACCTTAAGCTATCAGGTATCAAATTAGAGACAAAAGCAATATAGAAAGCAACTGCTAAGGTGCTAAAAAAAATAAACTAAAATTTTGTCAGTAGTCTCGCAATCAAGGAAGACAAGACATTGATATAAGGGCATGCCAAGGAGTAGGGTTCTAGTAAAAACACAAGCTTTCCAATGCTACCTCTAAAATTCCACATCCAAGGAATTGGGGCAAACCAGAAATTATATGACTCTTCCAAACTTTGAAATCCTGTCTTGATCATATCACACTGATTTGCATGACAGAGAAAAATTAAAGACAAGCAATGATACAACTCAAACTCTACAATTTTTATATGCCAAACTCAACATTTAATCCCTTCAGTCATGATGGGATCTTATTACCAAAATTCAATAGGAGAAAAGATCCAAGAGGAACAGATCTAGAATTATTTATATATTAGTGGTCTGGTGCATGAAATTACTGCACATTAAAAGGGGATTGATGAGAGGAAATAATTTAATATTGCTATTTGCCCTTTCTCTATAATAGAAGTGTCAGAGATGAAAGAAAATTAGTAAAATGTATATGAAAACCTTCCTCCTGTCAGAGCCTGGGGCTCACCATGGGACCCAGAGTCAAGTCCCCGCCTACCCACATGCTCCTCAAAATCGTGTGAGACCCAGACCTGGCCACCTTCCCCGCATTGGGCTAGATCCAGGGCTGGCCAGTCCCACATTTTTAAGCCCTGCCAGGCAAGAGGCATAGCCTCTGGACCCCTGGCCTGGCTCCAGTATGGGGGTGTGTGGCCTGAGGTCCCTCAGCCCAGACCAGGGTGGGAGGCGTGCCTTAAGGTCCTCCATCAAGCCCTGCCAGGTGGGGGACATGACCTGAGGTCCCTTGTCAAGCCCCACCAAGCAGGGGGGTGCAGCCTCAGGTCCCCCAGCCTAATGCCAGGAGGGGGCACATCCTCTAGTGTCCCGTCAAACCCCACTGGGCAGGGGTGCTGCCTGAGTTCCCCCAACCCAGCATAGGGGGTGCACCTTGAGGTCCCCCATCAAACCCTACTGGGTGGGGGGCACAGCTTGAGGTCTCCTGTTAAGCCCAGCTAGGCAGGGGGTACAGCCTCAAATCCCCTGGCCCAGTGCTGGGGCCAAGGGGGCGTGGCCTAAGGTCCCCTGTCAAGCCCTATCGGGCAGGGGTGCAGTCTGAAGTCCCCCTGCCTGGTGCCAGGGTAGGGTGCACGTCCTGAAGTCCCCTGTCAAGCACCACTGGGTAGGGGCATGGCCTGAGATCCTCAGCCTGGCGCTGGGGAGGGGGGAGCAACCTGAGGTCCCCTAGCCCAGCACCAGGATGGGAAGCACACCTTGAGGTTCCCTGTCAAGCCCTGCTGGGTGGGAACATAGCCTGAGGTCCTCTGTCAAGCTCCATGGAGGTGGGGGAGGGCAGAGCCTCAGGTTCCTACTGATTGCTCATTAAGGCTCCTTAAGGGAAGGAGCCTCAGCTGTGGGTGCACCCATCTTTGTGACAGAGTGATGGTCAACTAGCATGTTCCCTCTTTATTAGATAGGATTAGAATTATATGACACAAATTTTAAAATGGCTATTATTAAGAGGGATGGAGGTTGAAAGTGGTATAGGGGGATAATGATGATAGGAAAAAATAACTAAATTAAGTAAAAAATAAAGTAAATTAAGTAAAATATTAAAGAAAAACAATGAAAGTAAAAAATTGACGAGAAAAGTAGTATTCTAAAACTAAAAAAAATTACAAATAATATTTATGAATTAGATTAGAACTTAAATTTGGGGGAAAAAATAGAAACAGAAGAAGAGAGGATAAGTGGACTGGATAATGAGTGGTAGAAAATATCCAGCTAAAAACACACCAATTTTCTAAATGTCAAAACCTTTTTTTCCCCCCATAGTGCCCCCACCACACCCACCACTTATGCCCTCACCATCCTTGTATCTGTGTCTATTGGTTAGGCTTATATGCATGCATTCAAGTCCTCTGGTCGATCTCTCTCCCTTTATCCCCAACTTCCCCTACTTTCCCTCTGAGGTTTGATGGTCTATGATGCTTCTCTGTCTCTGGATCAGTTTTTGTTCATCAGTTTATGTTGTTCATTATATTCCACAAATGAGTTAGATCATGTGATATTTATCTTTCTTTGACTGGCTTATTTTGCTTAGTATAATGCTCTCTAGTTCCATCCATATTGTTGCAAATGATAAGGATTTCTTCTTTTTTTTTGGAGTCTTTAGGGTTTTTTATGTATAGTATCATGTCATCTGCAAATAATGACAGTTTTACATCTTCTTTTCCAATTTGGATTCCTTTTATTTCTTTTTCTTGTCTAATTTCTATGGCTAGCACTTCCAGTGAAACGGGAGTGGTTAATGTGGGCAATTCTATCTCATTCCTATTCTTAGGTGAAATGGTTTTAGTTTTTGCCCCTTAAGTATGATGTTGGCTGTAGGTTTGTCATGTAAAGATTTTATTTTGTTAAGGTATGATCCCTCTATTCCCATTTTGCTGAGGGTTTGTTTGTTTGTTTTATCAAGAAAGGGCATTGGATTTTGTGAAATGCTTTTTCTGCATCAATTGATATGAACAATGTCAAAATCTTGAAAGTGATTTTCAAAAGAGGATATTACAAATACCAATAAGCACATGGAAAGATATTGATACAATTAAGCACAAGGGGAATAAATATTAAAATAATAATGAAATTCTAGCACACCTCAACCAGAAATTCTAGCACAAAAAATTAAAATTAACAATAATAAAAATGAACACTGAGAGTATGGTGGAATTGGAACTGTCATACTAAACTGAACAGGACTGTTTCTGATATCAAGGTCTCATAAAGATTGTCAGGAACAAAATTTTATAAGGCCTTTGCTCTTGCTTGTAAGAGACCCATAAAATATTGTCTCTTAACAATTATAGTGTTGGAAATAATATATTTTAATGTGTGTGTGTGTGTGTGTGTGTGTGTGTTTCCTTTTTAGATAATTATCTCTGTAATTTATGAAAGTCCACTCTTCCTCCAGACCTGAGAACAGGTTTGTTGTGAATGCATATTCTTCCTTTCCATAAAGGACAAAAATACTGATCTCACAAGTAATATTAAGATAGAATCTGATTATTTTGGTGAAAGATTTAGAACAGCATACAGAGCATACTTGGTAGATGGTAGTTTTCCTTCATGCTATTTTCCCACTCAAATACATGGGACAGCTGGTAAAAATAATAAGAAATTGGAGAAATAAAATTAAAATTATTTGATAAACAGTACTTTATCAGCTACTACCATTATTCTTATAAAGAATCTTTGAGTTTGCAGTCCTTGTATGATGAAGTAAATTTATAAAATTTAATGTGGTTATTAAATCTTAAAGGGGCATTATCATATTTAGTTAGCTTCAAATCTTAAATTATAATTCAATAAAGAATATTTCCCTTTAGCAAGGTAGCTTAAATTATTTATTATTTCAAGAGCTAAAGACTAAAAATCGTTTAAAAATATGGGATATATTTTCTTTTTTCTCTAAGCTTAACTATAATATATGCATGGTGACATGCAGCATTCTTTTTCTTTTATGTGTGCTGTATAAATTTTCAAAGTTCACCCAGACAAATGTGCACCTTTCATAAACAAAACAGCAAAATGAAAAAGATCCTGTTTGAAAGCTCCATGTTATGTTCTTTTCATTAATCAATTTATTAATTAAAAAATTAAATTTTGCATTTCTAAGATGTTTACTTTTCTAGAGAGCTTTAGGGATTCACTGTGATACTTCATTGTACAATTTGTACATACTCAAATTTAATTCAAGATGAGGAAAAACTTTATTTTTCCAAGTCACATTTTACCAACAGAATATTTGAAAGCAATCATGCTTATTATGTCACTTTCCCCCTGAAAATCTAAAACATAAACACCCAGCAGCATTAGGTTTGTTCATGTACCTCCAAAGCCACAGTGTAGTGTTAATTCTTCATATTACCAAAAGCAAAAAATATGAATTATTCATCTGATGCAGAACCTTTCATCTTAGTATTTAAAACACTCCTTAACAAATTACCTGAAGATTCAACATATAATATATAAATCCTCAAGTGTGTCCTGATTCATTTCTTGAAATTCTTCACTTGGTCTTCTAACAAGAAGCTAAATTAATTACTAGCTTAATACTTATTAGCTAAAGCAGACATTTCACTGCTGGTGTGCATTGCTTCTGCTAATGGCATATTACAGAGTTTAACCTTACCTGGCCTGTTCCCTTTTCTTGGTGACTTTTTCTTTCCAAACTATTTTTAAGTAATAATTAGAAAATTAAATCTTCAAAATTCACAACAGAAAGAAATCACTCCAGCTAATTGTTATTTGATCTAATTTTTCTCCCATTCTCCACCCTCTTTTATGTGTCTTTTCTACACATCCCCATAACATATGTTGTAAATATCAGAAAAATATAAACCAGGAAATAGTTTTCACTCAGTTTCTAGAAGCATATTTTAATTAAACCCTCTACATATTGCAATTTATTTTGCTAGGGTGCATGCTGGTTAGGAAGAAACTCTGTCCAGATCCCCTTTTAAGAGAAGGCATAATGCCTAACTTGGGTGTTGCACTCAGCACTCAAACTCCATTTTCATCCACTCCAAGGTATAATTTAGCTTTGGAAAGTCATTGCCCTACCTGAAGTCCTTTTCTGACCAATTTGGGGTTATAAATACCTCTGGACTTCTCAGTTCAGCATGGAAACCTACTTGCTCCAGAGGATCTTGGACAAGGTTTCCAAAAGCCTAGATTATAAATTAACCACTCCTGCCTGTTTTCTTTCCTCACACACTTATTGATAAATAATAATTGGTACCAAAACTCCATTCCAACTTCTGTTTCTAGAGAGCTCTAAGAGTTTGGTGCTAAAAGTAGCCTAAGAAAATAAATTACAAAAAAATCTAGTTTGAAATGATAACTCCCATCACTGGCAAGAAGTAGAAAACAGCCCCAGGCTGTCCAACTTCACAAACACTTAATGATGGTGAATTGGCAGGGTGTACTGGCAGAAGGAAGTACAATACATGGTGCTAGCTATATATTAAATGTTTGAGATATAGAGAAGAAATAGTAGTCATATGAAAAAACATTAACATTGCTAAGTGCCATTAATGACCTTCAGCTCAATAACAAACAAGTGAGATGCCTGTCAATTAAAAGCCAGGTGTGAATGGGAGGGGTAATCCTCAATTCCTTACAAAGAAGTTACCATCTGGGAACAATTCTGAGACCAAGTTCAGAACTTAGAATTAAGTGGTAAAACAGCACTTCTGGTTAAATGCCGACAAATGCAGCTCTTTTTGACAAGGTCAGTGTTCTGATTGAAAAAATATGGTTTCCCAACAGATGAGATGGTGACATCTGCAAGGGTTTCCTCAAGATATTAATTTCCTCGAATCTTCTGATTCTGCTCACATCTCTGCTTATTGATAGTTAGCATGTCTCTCTGTCAAAAGCTGAAAACAAAAAGCCTCCACTCAGAATTTGCTCCCCTCTCTCTGCCTAGCCATTGGGCCTAAAACTAAAATTAAATTATAGAAGAGCTTAGCTGGGAACATGTAAATCCACCTAACAGAGGAAAGGAACTATTCCCCAAAGAAATTGAAAGTTGTAAGATCTAACTTCTTTACAACAGTTATATCTGAGCGAATGTGCAGGGGAATGAAATTTGAGGGTCCTTGAACAATCGTATATATACAGTATATATAAAACTGGATAAGAACACTTTTTGTTTTATTGCAGAGTATACTAGTACTCCCAATATGTAAGATGTAGCACACTAACAATTTTCTAGGAGTTGGTGAGAATTGTTGCTAGGATGTCCTACACTGAGCAAAGTTGAAATACAAAAAATACGTGACCGATGCTTCAGATACATAAACATACTGACATGGGCCTAATATGCATTGATAGAAGATGTATCAAGGGAATATATTCTATAGGAAATCTTGGAAGGATTATAATTTGCCAGAGATATAAAAATATCCTACTGAAAGAGGTACTAGCATCAATAAAATGTACATTCAAGATATAATGTTGACGAATCAGAATAAGCAAGAGGTACCTAATACACTATTTGTCTAGGAAAGTAGATAAACTGTGAAGATCCAGCAGCCTACTATGTCCATAAAAGGTTTCAATCGACAGTGGTCAGTGGCACGTCAGGACCTCCACTTGAGGGTAAAACACAATACGGCTTTTTTTTTTTTTTTTACATCTTAAGACATAAAGGTTCCATAGCTAGAGGATTCCACTATTTGAAGCTCCTGTAGGTGATGCACTTGATGATATAAAAGGTTGCCCCACACGAGTAAGAATCACAGCAAGAAAAGGCTTTGTAGCATCAGGGCCATCAATTTGAATAGACACTCTGATGTTGGAATTATGAGTGATAGGAAAAGTAAGTGATAAAGCTGATAAAAATCTCTTTGATAAGTATCTGTAGTCATGCTTTTGGGGCCTTGAAAGGCAACACCTGAATACCAAACTCAAACTAACCACTCCATTAAGAACTGCCCATCATGAGCTGAATCCTTCAGACAAAACAAAGTCAGAGATAAACTAGACTAACCACAATCTTAATGCATCCAGATATTGCAACAGAATCCTTGAAAACCTAAAAAAACTAACAAAGTCTGATAAAAACAAAACATATCAAAGGACTGTGGCACAACTAGAAGTAATGTCATACATACATAAAGGGAGTACCAAGAAAGAAGAAGAAGAAAAAAAAAAACACAGAAAAAATATTTAAAATAATGACTGACAATTTCCTCAAATTAAAGTCAAACACCAAATCATGGATCCAACAAGCTCAGAGAACACCAAGAGGGATACCAGCTTTACAAACCAACATTTAGCATATCATTTCAAACTACAAAAATCAAAGATAAAGAAAAACATCTTGAAAGAACCCAGAGGAAAAGAAACACTGATAGATTAACATAGGTAAAGTTACATTTTACTTCTCCTCAGAAACCAAGAAAACAACATCAGAGTAGAGTGAAATATTTAGTGTTGAGAGAAAACAAACAAACTAAAACCCCACCAAACTAGAATTCAAAAGTGAAGGAGAAATAATGACAATATCAGGGGAGAAACTGAGAAAATCAAATGGTATGGACTTGCTTTTAAAGAAAGGTTAAAAGAAGTGCATTAGAGAGAAGGAAAATAATATAGTTCAGAAACTGAGATCTACATAAAGAAGAGCATCAAAGAAGAAATAAGTGAAAGTAAAATAAAGCTTATTGTTCTGATTCTTAATTGATGTAAAAGATGAAACTTTATTTAGAAACTAATAACAATATATTCAATTGTGTATATGTATGTATATTATATTGAATGTGTGAAATGAATTATATCAATGATACAAATAACAGGATGAAGAAATTAAGATTATTGTGTTATTATTTGGTACTCATACTACCCATAAAGCAGTATAATATTATTTGAAAGTAGGTTTGAATTAAATAAAAATGTATATTGAAAACTATAGGGAAAGCATGACAAAAATTAAAAAAGGAATATAGCCAATATGCTAAGAAAAGAGAGAAGATAGAATCATATACTCAATTAAGATCACAAAAGGCACAAAAAAATTGGAGACAAGAATAGGAGAAAAAAAAACACACAAGGAAAACAGCAGCAAATAGATTTTAATTCAATTTTATCAATAATCATTCAAGATATGAATGGTCTAAATGCACCAATTAAAGACAGATTGTCAGAATGGCTCTAAAAAACAAGAACCAATTACATATTATCTACAGAAAACCCACTTTAAATATTAAGATTAATTTAGATTAAAATTAAATTGCTGGATGAAAATATACCATACTAACACAAATCAGTAGAAAGCAGAAGTTATATTATTTTCAGATTTAAAAGACCTCCAACTAAGGAGAGTTATCAGTGATAAAGAAAAGTATTACATGATGATAAAATGGTAAATTCCCAAGAATACAAAATGATGCTTAACATATATGTACCTAATAACAGAGTATCACCTTACATGAGAGAAAAACTCATAGAAATGCAAAGAAAAATGGATGAAACTATTATAATTGATGGAGATTTCAACATCTCTCTCAGCCATGAACATATCCAGATGTAGAAAATCAGTAAGGACATTTTCTCACTAAACCACATGATCAATTAACTGGATATAGTTAACACCTATAGATTATCTAATAACATTTTTCTCATACTCACATGGAACATTCACTAATATATGCTACATTGTAGACCATAAGACACACCACATACATTTCACAGACTAGAAATCACACAATATCTTCTCTTAGACCACAACAGAACCAAAATTGAAATAAAAAACAATAATTGGGCCCAAGCTGGTTTGGCTCAGTGGTAGAGCATCAGTCTGTGGACAGAAAGGTCCCAGGTTTGATTCTGGTCAAGGGCATGTACACTATGGGGTGTGCAAGAGGCAGCTGGCCGATGTTTCTCTCTCATCGACGTTTCTAGCTCTCTATCTCTCTCCCTTCTTCCTCTCTGTTAAAAATCAATAAAATATATTTATTAAAAAACAAAACAAAACGATAATTGGAAAAATCCCATAATATGGGGGTATTAAATAACACTCCTCTGAATAATGCATGTCAAAAGTTAAATTTAGGAGATTTTTTTTTTACATTTTGAACTGAGTGAACATGAAAACACACCTTACAAAAATTTATGGGATGCCATGAGAATACTTTTAAGAAGGAAATTTAGGAAGATGTAAAAATAAATACTATAAGTTTCCACCATAGGAAACTAAAAAAAGAACAAACAAACAAAAGAACAAATTACATTCAAATTAAGCAGAAGTAGAGAAATAATAAAAATTAGAGCAGAAATCAATGAAATTGAAAATAGGGACTCAATAGAGAAAATCAGTAAAATAAAAAAATATGGTTATCTGAAAAAAAAATACAATAAAATTAATAAGCCTCTACCCAGTCAAAAAAAATGAAAGACCCAAATTGCAAGCTCCAAAATGAAAGATGGGACACCACTACAGGTCTCATAAAAAATAAAAGAATAATAAAGAAATACAATGATATTGCTATGCCTGCAAATTTGATAACATAGAGAAAATGTTATCAGAAAATGGGACTTCATCCCATAAAAATATTATTAAGAAATAAATATCTCACAAACTTATCTACAGAATCAATGTGGTCTATATCAAAACTTCACCTGCTTTATATTTTTTTCAATAAAATGTAAAAACTAATCCAAAAATTCATATAGAGATGCAAGGAACCCAAGGCCTGAGTAATCTTAAAATGAAAAAGTAAGTGAAAGTACTCACATTTACCGGTTTTAAAACTTAATATAATACTCCAGTAATAAAGACTATGTAGTACTATAATGGGGATAGACATATAGCTCAATGGGAATAGAATTAAGAGTCTAGAAACAAATCTATATGTCTGTGGTTAAATGATTTTTTGCAAGGGTTCAAAAAATTTAATTGATAAAATAACCTTTTCAACAAATAGTGTTAGTACAACTGGATATTTGTATGTAAAGGAATAAAATTAAAACTTTCTCATAAGTTAAAATGTATGAGGTCTAAATGTAAGAGCTAAAACTGTAAAACTTTTGATGTAAGAAAAGAGTAAATTTTCATGACTTCAGATTTAGCATTTTTTTTTATTTTATATTTATTGATTTTTTACAGAGAGGAAGAGAGAGGGATAGAAAGTTAGAAACATCCATCTTACTGGGGATGTGCCCACAACCAAGATATATGCCTTTGACCAGAATTGAACCTGGAACCTTTTAGTCCTCAGGCCGAGGCTCTATCCACTAAGCCAAACCAATTTTGGTAGATTAAAATTTTTTAAGATATGACAAATAAAGCATAATGAACAGAGAAAATAAATAAATTACACATCATTCAAAATTAAAATAATTTGTGCTTCAAAGGATACTAACAATAAAGCGAAAATATATCTAAATAATGAGAAATATATGTGCAAATCCTATATCTCATGAGTATTGTATTCAAAATAAAGAAGTCTTATAACTCAACCACTAAAAGAAAACTAACACAATATTTTTAAAATTTGAGAGTGCTTTAAATAAACATTTCTTCAAGGAAGATATACAAATAACTAGTAAGCAAATAAAACAATCTTCAGCATTATCAGTCAGTAGGTAAATGCAATCAAAGTGAGAGTACTTGTAAATGTGGTAAAAATAAATGTGCAATTGATATAATTTGCCTGTAAAAAAAAAATGATGTATGATACATGGATAAATCTTAAAAACAACATACTAAGTGAAATAAAACAGACACAAGAGCCATATGTTGTGTGATTATGTTTATATGAAATGACTAAAATATACAAATCTATATGATATTGAAAGTTTAATAGTAGTTGCTAGTGCACCTAGATGAGGACAGTGAGGGATATTTATAGGATGCAGGCTATCTTTTTACGATGATAAAAATGTTCTTCAATTAGTAGTGATAGTGGAACAGTGTTTTATATACTACTTGAGGGCAGATGCATGAAGATTCGTGTAAGAATGGGCCTTCCTTCCCTTGGCTGTTAGCACCACCTTTGCTCTGGCCCAGAGCCGCCTTTCCACCTTCCCACATTGCCCAGAGGCCTGGAGTGGTTGCGGTAGTGTGGAATGCCTGTGTCCCGCCCCAGGCTACTTGGCGCCTGCATATGCAAATTAACCTACCTTCTTTGTTGGGTTAATTTGCATACTCACTCCTGATTGGCTGGTTGGTGTCTTGAAGGTACAGTCAATTTGCATTTTCTTTTATTAGTATAGACTAGAGGCCTGGTACATGAAATTCATGCACTCCTTGGGGTCCCTCAGCATGGCTTGCACCATCTTGCAGTCTGGGAGTCCTTTGGGGACGTCTGACTAATGGCTTAGGCAGTTGGATATCCCTAGTGCTGCTGCAGAGACATAAGAGGCTCTCACCACTGTTGGTGGCACTCACCAGCCATGAGCCCAGCTTCTGGCTGAGCAGTGCTTCCACCAGGGGGAGTTTCTGTGTTGAGAGTCTGCCCCCTGGTGGTCAATGCCCATAATAGCATCCAGTCATCCAATATTTGGTCGATTTGCATATTAACCTTTATTATATAGGATTAACCACTACATATGCACTTTATTTGCATAAATCTTGTGATATGTTAATTATATCTTATTTTTAAAACCTACTAGTAACCAAACACAAGAAAATATGCAAATCAGTAATTAAAGGACATGATATCTGGATACATACTTCACTGCAGAGGACTTATATGTTGTAAATTTGCACATTAGGAATTTATTAATATTACTTAGTAATTAAATAAATGCACATTATAACCATGAGTTTCTATACCCTACATATATTAGAAGTTCATTTTTTTAAATAGAAAATGAAAAAAGAAATACAAATGCTGGTGAAGATGAGGGGAAAACTGAACTCACATTTCTTGATAAAATGACAGAGCAACTCTATAAAAGAGTTTGAGATAGTTTCTCATAAAGTTAAATCTACATTTACCTGAACTAACAAGGAAAATAGAGACAGACTCATAGATAGATAGCTGGCTGACTGTGTGTGTGTGTGTGTATGTGTGTGGCAGGGTGTTGGGGAGGGAGGTTGGGGGGAGTTGAGTGAAGGAACTGAGCAAAAAAGAGAAAGAGAAATAAAAACTCATGGGCACTGACAACAGTGTGGTGATTGCTGTGGGAAAGGGCAAGTGGGAGGAGGTGGAAGAGACTACATGGGAAAGAAATGGTGATGGAAGGACACTTGACTTGGGGTGGTGACCACACAGTACAGTGTACAGATTATGTGTTGTAGAATTGTGCATCTGAAGCCTGTATAATTTTATTAACCAGTGTCACCCAAATAAATTCAAAAGAAAGGGGGAAAATAATGTACTTTTATCATATGATCAATAGTACTTCTAAATACTCACCCTAGAGAAATCAAATGCAATTTTCACAATAAAAACCTTTACACAAATATTTATAGTGCTATTATCCATATTTGCAAAATACTAAGTGTTTTTTTGATGAATGAATGAAGAAACTATGGTATATCTGTACATTGAAACACAACTCATTAAATAAAAGGTTTTAACACAGGTAACAATTTGGGTAAATTCCAAATTTATTTTGCTCACTGAAAGAAGCAAGTCTCAAAAGATTCAATCTGTTGAATTCCAATTATATCACCCTCAGGAAAAGGCAAAATCATAAAGATAGAAAACAGATCAGCTATTGCCAGATGTCAGGTGACATGCGAGAATTTGTTAAAAAGAAAAAATTATAAAGCATTTTTTGTATAATTGTTTCAGAATTGTTTGTAATGATGGTTATACCAACCTATGTGTTGATTCTTATAGAAAAGTACAGGGGGAAAAAGTGAATTTATGTATGTAAATCTTCAATAAATAGCAGAAATTATAGATTTTAACTAAAGGCTATGGGTCAATGTTAGCAAATAGTATTTTTAACTCTTTTCAAAGTAAATCTAATATATAAAACTCTCTTTGATTTTTTATAGTTGCTTATTTTCTCTGTTTCTTCTATTTCACAATAGTCCAGTATATATCAATGTTTACACAATAAGCATCTTATATTTATAAAAGCAAACTATGATTTATTTACCAGAAATACAAATTTAGTTTTCAATTGATATTCAGAGTCAAATGAGAATTTTAATTATTTTAAGCACTTAGTTTTATAAATTCCTTAGCTAACTACACTACTGACTCCATAAAAGCTTTTGGTTCAAGATTTTGGCTAAAGTGTTCCCTTATTTATATTTAACTATAATTAAAATTTTGAATTAGCTCATAACTACAAATTCATGCCAAATACCTGCTACAGCTAGAGAATACCCTATGGAAAACGCATTTCCAGATTTTTTAGATATATCTATTTACATTTATAATCAAATTCTGAGACATATCTTTAAAGTTGGTTTCTATATCTGCTTTAGATTTAATATCCATCTAGGACATTTTTACACACACGTTCATTACTGTCTGAACTGCTATATCATAAGATAGCACTGTGATGTCCAAGTGAATATTCAATCATTTTATGCCTTCTAAAAATAAACTACAAGCAGAAACCATGTCTAACTGTTTTACATAAATATGTTATCCTGAGGCAAATGTATTTGCTTTGGTGATATTGCGTTAAGTCTCTATTCATATTTTCTAAGACTAATAATGAAGGAAAAAGAAGGTAATTTCTCTGTGAACTATTGGAATATGTTTCATTGTTTGTATAGCGCATGGAGAAAGACCTTTTGCACTAAAAAATTGTCCCAAGCTAATTTTAAACCAACCTGACCCTTGTTCTCATTAATTCATTATCTATGAACTAGAGGCCTGATGCACAAAATCCATGCAAGGGGCTAGGCCCTTGCAGGCACGGTGATTTGCCCCAGCCATTACAGCCCTGGTTTCATATGGAAGGTGCTCTGGGCTAATTAGCATATTATGCTTTTATTATTATAGAATATATATGCTTTGCTTAAAAACACATAGCTGACTCTATTTCTTGGATATTTTGAATAAATGTTATCCTTGGTTCATATGAAAGAATTTTAACTAGTGTTCCTTAACACAATATTTCTTGTTTTCTTGAATAATTTTTCAAGGAAACAAGCACAAAACTTTCAATCTCATGATATATGATTTGGTTATGGTAAATTTGTATTTGGAGTTTATTCTTACATATTTTATATGGCTATAATTAGTGTTTTAGAGATCATAGCATTTGTAAAAATTATTAGAAGGTTTTTAGAATATGACATTTGAAAGCATAGAGTCAAATAAATTTAGTCTGCCATCAAAATTAATGGAAAATATATTAAATGTATATTTTATTATATGAATAATATATATTTTCCACTTCAAAATCTTCAATAGAAGAATATGATTTTCCACTTTACATACCATAATATATAATTGGCATAGCAAAAACAAGCAATTAAAATATAAATGCATTCAGCATAAAATGAAAAAAATATGAAACAATAAAGAATGTAGTTGAAAATATTAACTTTGTAAATTAAAGGTAAGATGCAAAGAAAAATAGCATCTATAAAAAGATATCAGATAATAAAATGAGATTTTTTAAAAACAAACATAAAACAGCCAAAACCGGTTTGGGTCAGTGGATAGAGCGTCAGCCTGTGGACTGAAAGGTCCTGGGTTCGATTCCAGTCAAAGGCATGTACCTTGGTTGCAGGCATATACCCGGTGTGGGATGTGCGGGAGGCGGCTGATTGATGTTTCTCTCTCATTGATGTTTCTAGCTCTCTATCCCTCTCTCTTCCTCTCTGTAAAAAATCAACAAATACACACACACACACACACACACACACACACACACACACATATATATATATATATATATATATATATATATATATAAACATAAAATAATAAAATAAAATCTATATATTTTTACCAATCATTTATATATTTATTTTTCAACAAGTGCTTTATATGGCCACGCACTATTGGAGATGCTTGAGAGAAATTATTGAGCAATAAAAAAATTAAGAAATTTAGTCTGGCTTTATATATTATGTTTTAACAATATAATGCTATAGATAATTTACTCAATGATCTGTAAAACAATTTTAATTCATGGAGTTCTCAAAAAAATGAAGAACAGAAATGGTTGTGGGTGAAAATAATAGATGTGAAAGGTATTAAAAATAAATTTACAGATGGCATTTTCTTATTAGAACAAAAGCAATGTTAAATGATGTAAAAATAAAACATTTTCTTAAGTCACAGAAAGACATATATATTTGAAGCACATCTTAGAAGTAATGACAAACTTTATATTCCCTCTTTTCATTAAAAAGTATAAAAAACATATATGTATTGATATATACAGCATCAGTGGCAATAATAGCAGATGCCATCCAAAGATGAAAAATTTCAGCACATTGTTGAGACATTGCATCAGATGGGAGGGTGATAATCAGTAAAATGAATATGACAAAATATTAGTGAAAACAGGGAATAAGTATGTGAGTCAGTTACAGGGAATTGGGTAAAATTATGAATGTTAAGACATCTGACAAAATGAATATTCTTTCCTCATAACCTCAAATTTTCTAACAACCAAGCTTTTATCTCTAATAATGGGTATGGGTCTTTTTGCTTGGCCCAAACAGTATTTTTTTTTCTTTCTTTTTTTTTTGATACTTCATTTTGGTCCATTACATCTCTTGTGATTCAGCCATCTTCATTGGTTTAGGTTTCAAATATATGTGAATTTGTTTATGCAATTATATATATGGAAGAAAAGCCAAACTACAATATGTTCCCGACACCTTCGAATATAAAGACATATGTTAGAAAAAAATATTAAAACATAACATTATTTTGTATAGGAATTCAAAAGAAATGGCATATGTCTAAGTCTATAAAGAGGCAATAAAACAAGACACCATGTCAAAAGTATTTTTTCTATTTTATTTCCATGTAAATTACCTAACTTCAGATGTCATGTTGTTATCAGAAGGCTAAATTTAGGGTAAAAGTCTATCATAATTAAAATAACCAAAGAGATCTGACCTATCTTTTGTCCACAAACTATTGTACTTTCTCTTTATAAAAAGCTATATTCATGTATGATCATTTAAATATATATATTTTTTTGCTTTGAAATCATGTTAATGCAATAGATGACCTAGTTGTGACACTAGATACTCAGTAATACACCCAAATATTCTGAAGTAACTTATGAACCTGGCACTTGATTCTGCAGTTTGATTCCGAAATTAATGACTTCAAACATTTGCCTGTTTTAACACATATATATTGTTAGCATTCAGCACCTGTCATGGTTTAAAAGAAAATTAATGCCAATTAGAATTAGATGATAATGAGGAGAGAAATACGTTGTTTGCCTATTTCGCTACATATTTTCTTTTTTTGAAATGCTTTTTCTTCAAAGCTTAAATAACTAAGGTTCATTTTGATTCGAATTCAGCTAAAATATTGAGAATTTATATATTTTTGCAATAAATATATCATGAGATGTATTCATACATCTGTAAAGTGCTAATAGAAATATGCTAAGAATGTGCCAATGGAGTGCTAACAAGGAACTCAGGCTTAAAGAGGATTCAGGTATTCAAGGAGAAAGCAATAATGAGGATCTTGTTAAGGAGGTTTCATTAAATAGGTGTTGGAATTCATAAAATATTTTCTTCATTTTTTAATAAGATAGGACAATATGTGCATGCATTTTTTAATGGAAAAGGAATATATGTATTTGTGGCAGGCATGATGATGACTCTTCCAAGATGTCTATATTCTAAACTCTGTTACCAAATACTGTTACTCCTAAGAGATATTTCAAAAATGTGAATGCAGTTATATACATACATATTCGCATTTGCATAAATGGGTGTACCAGCTTTGTAAGTTCCATCTAAAATCCATATTTTAGAAATATAATCAATAAATAAGTGATTAAAATAAAAGTTCTAAATAAAATCTAGTTAAATACCCAGAGTTACAATAATGGGTCATTTCAGTATTCTGATATTTGTCAATTTTCATGAAATGCTAAGTGATTCTCAGAAGTAATATTTTCTCTAGGACCCACTATTGATATTATAAACTATATTTATAATGGTACAAGTGGCATGACATTGACTTCTTTAATGTGGATTGCTAAATCTATTAGTTAAGTGCATATACTGGCAGGGGGAAAAAATGTAGGTTGAACCTGATGAGACAAAGGTCCTGCTCTGAGTTTCCAACTTCCAAAAGTTTCTGTTTCAAAACTTCCTGTATATGCTCTGCAACACCTGTTTAATGTTTGAAAACTATTAATATTTTTATTTAATACTAGAGGCACATTGCACAAAAATTTATGCACTTGGGAGGAGGGGTCCCCTCAGTCCGGCCTGTACCCTCTCGCATTCCAGGACCCCTGACACATGGCCCCTAGGCCTGGCCTGAAATCGGGCCCCACAGAGCTTTCCTTCCCCGGCTGCTGGCAGCCAGCCCCGCCCCCACTGCTGCCACGGCTTGCCATGTGTGCAGCGCTGCCAGAGACTACAGTACTTAGAAGTTACATGCAATGGCCACAACTGCTGAATATCTGTTCGTAACAAACAAACCATAGCGTATTTGTACTGCACCCCATGGAATGATTATAAAAATCCAGTTATATGTTGACTAGAGGCCCAGTGCAGGTACAGTCCCTACACCTGGCCTGCGATCAGGGCCAATTCCCGGTTCCCCCGCACAGCGGGTGGACCTCAGGTGATCTGAGCCTGCTGGTTGGGGCAAGATACCAAGAGGTGGTCAGTGTGCCTCATAGTGACTGGACCAGCGGTTATTCTGCTCATACTGCTGTTAGGGTCAATTTGCATATTACCCTTTTATCATATAGGATAGAGGCCTGGTGCACAGGTGGGTGCTAGCTGGCCTGCCCTGAAGGGGGTCCAGGATTGAGGTGAGGAGAGCCCGCTAGGGGACAGGGCTGCCAGGGCAGAGGCTGTGGGGTGTGCAGTTTGGCCACCCCCCAAATTGGGGTGAAGGGTCCTGCTGAGGAGAAGGGCCAGCCTGGGAAAGGGGTCTGGGGCATTTGGCAGGCTGGCTATGCCCCCGATCAAAGCGGGGGGTCCCCACTGGGGACAGGGTGGCCTGGGTGAGGGCCTGGGGCCAGGTTGCAGGCTGGCCATGTCCCCAGCTTTGTCAGGAAGGAGGTCTGGAAGAAGTCTGGTCTAGTTAGCATTTTATTGGTATAGATTGTATAAAATCATGTTTTTAATACTTAAAAAAAAATAAAGTATAAAAAAAAATATGCAGTTGAAAGCCTTGTCAGGACAGCCACTCTGTAAACATTCAGTTAGTATATAATTTAGTATCACCAAATTCTGGATCCACACCTGTTCCAGAGATTATATAGATCTTCTCAGGGTATAGCAATATCTAGATTGAAAAGTAAAAGTAGTAAGAAGAATATGCTGGATTACTATTTTTATTACTTCCTAGTAGCATTTAAAATTACATGTGCATTTAACTGACTATTGTTATATTTTATAATTCCATATAAAATACTTTTATTATTTTTATTTCATTTCTATATAAAAGAACAAAGAAATTTCTCATAAAAAATTTAAGGACTAATTGAAATTATAAAGAAGTAAGAGTAAATTATACTAATTGCATAGTTGTATAAGATCAGTCTGTCATTTGCCTATTTCTCAATATCATTCAGAGATTCACCACTTATGAATATTTAACAGAAAATACCACTTTAATTGGTACTATTATAGACAAAAATAAATAAAAGAATTTTACTTGCAAATATTCCTCTAAATCACTTTTGAGAATCATTTTCTTTTTAAAAGCAAATCCATAAAAGCTTTTATATGTGCATAAAGTTTAAAATCAATAAACAACATTAATTAGAATCTGAAACTTAATGCACATTTCCAAGTATTTTTTCATTGATAACTAATTACATAATATGACTACAGAGTTGTATTCTAAAATTGATAATCAAATTTTTATTGTCAGCCATCCTTTTCAATTATACTAAAGAATGTACTGTGCATATTAGAATTCTCAGCTTCAAGAAAGCAATGGAGAAGACTTTAAATATTTCTATATTTAGCTTATCAATATCTATGACATATGTGAAGGCCTTTGTTTTGCAGTAAAGTAATACTGAAGTTATATAAACCAATTTTAGTTATGTCTAAAGTATGTATCATTTTTGCTGACATTCTATTTTATAAATGTTTATTTTATATTGTTCTATTTCCTTAGATGAAAGAAGCAAAGAAATAAAATATTTGCTGTGTTGCAAGACATACAATTGAACATATATAATAGGATTGAAATTAAAAGTTAGAATTTGTTGTAAATTAAAAGTTTAATCCTGAAATAACTTATTGTTCTAGAAGTGTATTGTTCTAGAAATGTAATAAAATAAAAATAATTTGAAACAAGTCTTTTAATTTCTCTTATTCTTAAAGAAGTTTTTCTATCCTCTAGAAAAATGTTATTAAGGGCCAGCACTTAATTAACAATGTTTATTAGTTAAATTTAATATTCTAAGTTGCTATTATGAATAAGGCTATTAAGCAATAATATAAATGCAACAATTTCTATCACTGCATTTAGAGCGTGCTTTACAGCAGTTTTCTAAGGGCAGTTTGTTGACTTCTATGGGAGTGAGACCCATTGCAGTGGGTCCAGAAGACTAAAAGCACGTTCATACTAATTGCTTTTGTTACTTGTAACGACATTTCCAGCGATGGTGCAAAATAGTAGTGGTGATAATTGATTACATATAATAACAATGACACAAAACTGCACTAGTAGTCACTGAATTCTTAAATTCTACACCCCACCCGAGGAATGTGAGCTTAGGTCAGATTTGGTAACTTAGCAGAATTTATTTTAAAATAATATAATTGATTCTTTTTGCATTTTAAGGAAAACAGCTCAGTACATTTTTAACTCATGATAAAATTCAAACTTTCAAGTGATATTAGAATTTTGAAAATGCTTCATTTGAAATCACTAGTTTTATAACTTCTTAATACTTAAAAATATCTCTGATGAATTTTAATATAAAACTTATTTTTATGTTCTATAATGGGAAGTGTCAAAACTAAAAATATCTGGAAAGTGAGTAAATAATTCCCAAATGAGTGACACATAATGTTACAAATTCATGGTAAAATACCCATTCAGTGGGTAAGACAAACAAATGGATTTGAATGTAAAAAAGTTCAATAAGTTCACATAGTTTCAGATTTCACATTGCAACAATATTTTTATTTTTAGAAAATATTGCTTGTTGAGTTTTGCAATAATATCAGAGAATATCCACAATTGTATGAAAAGCCTTTTCTCAACTATTCCTATTTGAGAAAGGGTTCTCATTGTATACAACTACCAAGACATTTTATCTAGGCAGTATTATTGAAGAAGTAGATATTAAAAAGTGTGGTTTTCCTCTATTAAGCCAGATGTCCTATATAATAAAGAGGTAATATGCAAATTGGCTAGTATACCCTTGCACAAGATGGCCACCACCATGGGGTCACAAGATGGCTGTCACAGGATGGCTAACAGAGGAGGGAAATTTTGGGCAATCAGGCCAGCAAGGGAGGGCAGTTGGGGGCAACTCAGGTCTGCAGGGGAGGGCAGTTGGGAATGACTAGGCTGGCAGGGACAGGCAGTTGGAGGTGACCAGGCTTGCAGGGGAGGGAAGTTAGGGGGGACCAGGCCTGCATGGGAGGGCAGTTAGGGGTGACTAGGCTGGCAGGGGAGGGTAGTTGGGGGCAATCAGGCCGTCAGGGGAGAGGTTAGGAGGTGATCAGGCTGGCAGACAGAAGCAGTTAGGGGCAATCAGGTAGGCAGCCAGATGAGTGTTTGGATGCCAGCAGTCCCGGATTGTATATTCACATGGCCAGTTTAGGCCCAAACCAGCAGTCAGACATCCCTCGAGGGGTCCCAGATTGGAGAGGGTATAGGCTGGTCTGAAGATCACCCCAACCCCAGTGCGTGCACAAATTTTGTGCACCAGCCTCTATATATATGTAAATATAACACACATGAACAAATGTAATTGAAATCTTCAATGACTTTTAAAACTATAAAGGTATCGTGAAGTCAAAACTTGAGGTCTACTGATCTATATAAATTTTAAAAGAACAGGGTTTTTTATTCATGGGCAAGGAGGAAACTTCTACACTTTCATAAGAAAGAAGATTATTATTTGCATAAGAAATGCATATTCATAATTTCACTTATGGTTAATAATAATTTACCATAATTCAAAAAATATTTGGAGTACATTTTTCATTTTAAAAAATATCGCAACTAATTCTAATTCTCTCTCTTTTTCTTTTTAATAAGTACAGGAGTAGACCCTGGCTGGTTAGTTCAGTTGGTTAGGACATAGCACTTATAAGCCAAAGTTGCAGGTTTGATCTCCAGTCAGGGCACATATAATAGTGGCATTATTTACAATAGCTAAGATCTGGAAACAACCCATGTGCCCAACCGTAGATGAATGAATAAAAAAGATGTGGTACATTTACACAATAGAATACTATGCAGCAGTAAAAAAAGAAGGATCTCTTACCCTTGGAGATAACATGGAGGGACCTGGACAGTATTATGCTAAGCAAAATAAGCCAGATAGAGAAAGACAATTATCACATGATCTCATTTATATGAGGAATCTAATGAACAAAATAGATCCAAAGTCATGGAGCAGACTGATGAATCTCAGAGGGAAAGTGGAGCTGGGGAAGTGCAGGAGTGATTAACCAAAGAACTTATATGTATTTTGCATAAACCATGGACAGACAATAGTGTGGTAAAGAACTGTAGGTGGGGCAGGAGTGTAGTGTAGGGCAGCGTTTTTCAACCACTGTTCCGCGGCACACTAGTGTGCCGCGAGATGTTGCCTGGTGTGCCGTAGGTGCAGACAAGACAAGAATTTTATAATTTTTCACTATTTTGTTTACTTAATATTTCATAATAAAGTAATTATAAAATACTTTCTTTGTGTTTATTTGATTCCTATTCAAGAGAATTACTTTATATATAGTCAATATAGGCACAGAGTTAAATTTTTTAACATTTTCTAATGGTGGTGTGCCTCGTGATTTTTTTCATGAAACAAGTGTGCCTTTGCCCAAAAAAGGTTGAAAAACACTGGTGTAGGGGATTAGATGGGGGGGAAATGGGATGTCTGTAGTAGTTTATAAGTTCATTTAAGTTGATGTTTGGTCTTTATTTTGGTTCAATGAAACTAGAGCCTCTTGAATATAATTGGACCCCTTGCCAACATATATATAAGATATGATATTTTATCCAGACTATGCCTAGATCAAACCATAAAAAGTATATTCTGCATTTATTAAAATACCTGGAAGCAGGTGGACCAAGATTTTCTTCAGTTACTCAAACACACAGACTTGTTTCAGTCCTCCCCATTTGACTTTGATTCTAAAGCTTGTGGCCTTATTTTTCATTATGAATACTTTAGCTCTAGGTAATTTCATCATAATTAGCTAGTTTATTAGTAATAGGAAGAGTGCAAAGGGGAGGGCAGACATTATAAACGTGTATCTGTTTGGCCTCCCCAGGAAGCTATAGCACCACGCTCCTCAGAGAACAACCAGTCCATTCCCTGTAGTTCACTGGGGTGAAGGTCATAGGGAGAGATAGGCTCATGCTCACCGAAGTTGGGGTGACACAGGGAAGATGCTTTTCTGCTAGTTTAGTTCAGGGAACAGGGGATTGGCTAGGGTGGCCCCTATCAGAACACTCCACATTTTGGAAAGTTAAAGTCTCTAGACAAAGAGTTCCCTCCTCCTTGTTCATGCTCTTGTTCCCACTTGTTCTTGCTTGCTCCATGACCCACTCTCGCCCATGCTCTCTCCTGCTCTCTCTCCATAGCCATGTGGCCTTTAACAGTAGAATGACCCATAGACAACAAAAGCAATGGACTTCAGCTGGGAACACAAGCTAAGCTAGCCAGATACTAGACTGGGCTGTACTTTATATGAAACAGAAATTCTGGGCAGTGGCCTTAATTCTTAATTCAGGCCTTGCTGAAGATGAGATGGGGGAGGGGAGGGTGTTTCCATGGCAGAACAGACAGAGACAGCATCTTAAGCAAGAACCCCCTTAATTTTACATCATCAATAAAGCTCTCCATGAAGTCTTATTCTCCCATGGGTGCCTCAGAAAATTATTTTTCTTGTAGCACCCCAAGAACTCCACTTCCAAGGATAAGACAAGTATCATAGCAAACAGCTCTATATCCTTCTCTAAATCAATCATTGGTAAAAATTGGCTTTGATGGATTATGATTAATTCCCAAGTATATTCACATCTAGGATCTGTAAAAGAATAATAAAAGGAAATAACAGAGAGTACTCAATTAGTATAAGATCTGTTATGCAATTATATTATGCATGTCTATAAACTTGCTTTTAATTCTGTTATTTACATTTTATTAGAGTCAGAAAAAAAATGAGAGTTTCTGGGCCAATAAACTATTGACTTGTTAAAATATATAATATTTTTTCTTGTTATTAGTCAAAGATTTTTCATGCTTTGTGTAAAAAATTTTTTTTTCTCTCTAAAGGCAATAAAACAAACAGAAGTGGGTACTATGAAAAAGAAAACTAGGCTCCTGGAAGTTGAAAGAAATCTTATAGAGGGCTTTGACATTTACCAACTTAATTACCTTACATCATTTATAACAATGTTTTCCATCTAGTATTTATTACTAACTGTTTTTAAATAAATTAATTAATTTTATAATGCATTTATTTTTCAAATATGTATTCATAAAGGTAGTTATCTTCTAAGGTAAATGCAGGCTTCCTAATATGCAGTTATCAAAAGATACATTCCTATAAAATCTGCTAGGTCTTGACACTACTCAAATAAAGGCTAGTTATGACTAGTGGCTGGCTCACTTCTCCAAATGAATACATACTCATAAAGTTATTTGAAATTTTTACTATGATATTTCAGAAAGTCTATCTGATATTATGAGAATTTTAATCCAATATGTCTTCCACATATGTTTAAAAGACAGTACAGGAAATGCAATCTTACTTCCCTAAAATATTCCTCTTTACTCTAAGTAATAATGAATTTATTATCTCAAATTGAGATATAAATAGCTTAATGATCCTTTTGACTATATTCTACTTCGCACCTTACTGGTATTAATAGAGCCGTGTGTATAGGCAGAAGTAGAATTTCCCTGAAAGTTGACACAATGCAGCTGGCAAAATGTTACTTTCTAAATTCTGGTAGACAGATCCAAAAGATTGTGCATTAAGAAGTTAAAACATCAAACAATGTTTTATTTTTCCAAGGAAAGCCCAAAAACATTCATACAACTACAAAATAACAAGATGTCACAGAACATCTGCTACTTGGTTCTTGTTAAAACTGGAACTCAGATGTAAAATATCAATCCTAACTAATAAGGAGAGAATATGCTAATTGACCCTCATGCCATTGCAAAGATAGCAGCAACCACAGCCAATAGGAGGGAATATGCTAATTTCCTGCCCTCCCTCAAAGATGGCTGTACCCACAGCCAAATAAGGAGAGAATATATTAATTGACTTCCATGCCTTCAAAGATAGCAGCTCCCACAGCCACAAGATGGTGGCACCCAGTCCCCTCAGTCCTCTAGCCCCTCAGGGCCAACCTAGGCTCAGGTAACCAGGGTTGGCTGAGGCTTGCACTGCTGGCAGTTGTATCAGCAGAGGTGTGACAGGGTGTCATTTTAACTTGATCGCCGTGTTGCCTCCCCCCATGAGGGCTCCCAAACTGTGAGATGGGGCAGGCTGGGCTGAGGGACTCCTCCCTCTGGTGCATGAATTTTCATGCACCCGGGCCTCAAGTATGTTAAATATTAGTATAATTTCTAAATATACTACAACGTATTGTGAAGACATAAAATATCTTGCTTATTTTCTTATGGTGCCTAATAAGTAAGTGTTTGGCTGTATATTTGAAAGGATGTACTCTGTGTCTTCTTATCTGGTCTTAGTCCTAATGCTGACTGTTTTTAATTCACCCTGTGATTCATGCCATATTGAAGTGAATGCCTCCTGGTAGGAGATAGAATGCAATGAACTATAGCATTTCTCAATCCTCAACCAGATAATCTCTGGCCTTCAAGCAGAAAATGATCACACATTCTAGAGTGAGAAAGTGAGCTCTAAGTCTTTCTCTGTCATTCATTGGTTGCGTGATTTTAAGATAAATCATAACCTTACTGGTCTCAATTGTTTCATGAGAAAACTGGCTTTATAGCTCCTCATCTGTTATTTCTTCCACATTATAAACTCTTGGCAGTATAAACTGCATTTCCCTTTGGAATCCTTATATGAATCCTACTATTGTTCCTCTCTCGAAACAAGTTGTTATTAAAGTTCTTAGAATGACCTCATCTACACTTCTCTGGGTCACTACAGATCCCCTCTTCCTGTCATCTTCTTAACCTTGTTCTTTGCAAAGTCTTTTAAAAGATATTTTTATTAATTTTTTGAGAGAGACAAAAGGAAAAGAAGAGAGAGAAACATGGGTTTGAGAGTGAAATTTCCATCAGATGCCTCCTGCCAGCCCCCTACTAGGGATTAAGCCTGCAACCCAGGCATGTGCCTTGCCCGGGAATCAAATTGGCAACATTTTGGTACAAAGGATGACACCCCACAAACTGAGTCACATTGGCCAGGGCTGCAAACTATTTTAATAGGTAGTTCAATGCTCCATATATGAGCCCTCCAAAACAAAAGTAATAAAATGTACTAAATCTTATCAAAACCATGGAGAATCAGGCTGAGTTTTAACTGCAAAATTTGTTGTGAGAAAAGAAGTTTCTATTACTTCCATTTCTCCAGTGATTCTATTAGTTTGTAAGTATGTATGTGATTTGGGGTGGGAGGTAGGGATTAAAGTATAAATCTCTATCTATGAAATTCAAATTACATTATCATTGTAGAAAAGCAGTTACACTCAACAATACAGTTTTAAATATACAGACTCCTCATATTTGAAAAGCACTTTAGAGCACTTCAGTGTTCTTAAATGGTTTGTTTCTCTCACAACTGAATATTTTAAATTAAAAATATATGTCACATAACCCTTCAATTATGTAGGGTATTTGAATTCTGCTTATAGAGTTTTCTATTTGAGTTAAGTCCCTGTGTGGAAAAGCAGATACTGTTATAGTTAGTTTCTTATCATTCATCTTCTTTTATGCAATTTTACATTCTAATATCAGCCCTTTATTTCACTTGGTGGCTTTCCTACAGTGCATATTAAATCAATGAATGATTACTTGCATGGGTGGTATAAATGATGTACTCTACCTAATTCAAAATTTAATAACCAAAAGTAGTCTCCATGTGACTTTAAAAAAATAGTTTTAGATATAACATGGCATTGTTTACTAATCATTGGGGAATACATGGCTTTCTTAAGCATTGTAAAGATAGCTATCTTTGCTAAATTCAAGTAATGCTTTTGTTTTTATATTCTTAAATCAAAGTATTTAAATAAATACTTTGATATGAGACAAGTGTAGAAAGTATAATTATTAGTTGGAGTAACAACTTAATTGATAAAATAAATTGGAGAATTGAGACATTAAGTAGATAATTAAGTTGCAAAGTTTTATCTAGTATAACTTGTCTTGACTGCTTTTTCTTTTTTTGTCAGTTCATAATATAATTGTTCAACTATTTAAAAATGCAGTTATATATATTATATAAAATATGAATTTTTGAATTTGGTAATTTACTAAATATGTTCACCGCACCCATATTTATGAAAGCAATACTAATTATTATTGCAATAGTACTGATAACAACAAAACAACAACAACATATAATTTATACTGTGTGCCGGGTACTCTCCTAGTGCTTTTTATTTTTATAATATTTTTAAAAGAAGTTAGATATTCAATACAATTATAAATGTGAGGAAATTTTTAAAAATATGTTTTTATTGATTCTTTGGAAAGAGAAGACAGGAGAGGGAGAGAAAGAGAAATATTGATCAGTTGCCTCCTGAACACACCCGGACAGGGGATTAAAGCTGCAATCTGGGCATATGCCCTGACTGGGAATCAAACTGGCAAACTTTTGGTGCACAGGATGATGCTCAACCCACTGAGAAACACTGGCCAGGACTCTCCTGGTCCTTTTTTTTTTTTTTTTTTTAAATACATTTTATTGATTTTTTACAGAAAGGAAGGGAGAGGGACAGAAAGTCAGAAACATGGATGAGAGAGAAACATCAACTAGCTGCTTCCTGCACACCCCCACTGGGAATGTGCCCACAACCAAGGTACATGCCCTTGACAGGAATCAAACCTGGGACCTTTCAGTCCGCAGGCTGACACTCTATCCACTGAGCCAAACCGGTTCTGGCTCACCTGGTACTATTAAATTGATTTATTTAGTCTACCTAAAAGCCCAAGTGAGGCAGAAATATTATTTGCAGTGTGTTATGGAGATATGGAGGTTTCATAATGGTTACGCTACCTGGCCATGTTCATATTGTCAATAGGGTGAAAGCAATGTTTCATTGTTCAAAAGACACATGTAACAGGAGAGAAAGCATAAGTCAAAAAATAAAGCAAAAAATAGGGATCTGTGGCATCTGTTTGTAAAACTAAATATATTGAAACATCTATGCAGCCTGTAGAGTGGGGATAAAAAGTCATTGCAGGAAGAATTGGAATATCTTAAATATACGAGTTGTAAGCGGGAATTTGCTCTAAAATGAACAACTATACAAGGTATCAATGTAATATCTCTCACTCACAAACCTATTTTTCAATACCCTCTTTTATGGAATGGGGCAAAGCGAGATTTCTCTGGGTTCCATATCAGAATAGTATCAAACCAGGCTTCAGCCACCACCTGAGCAGCAAAGAGAGGAATGTCTGCAGAGGGCTTCTGTGAAAATATTTCCATAGGCCCTCGGCCCCATGACCTTCGCAGAGGCAATGATGAGGGGTGCCACCTGGAGAAGGACAGTGGGTGTCTCTATGGTAAATATGTGGTGACAGAAGACAAAACATGGAAAAGTGTCACAAATATTCAGTGGGAGTTGCACGCCAATATTTGCTAACATTATATTGTTGTTATGACAACTGATTCTAGGTAAGGTGGCATAAATTACAAAATGAAAAAAAAAGCTATATTTCTTGACATAGGAGGCTCATTTTATGTATATGAAAAGATGCTGTTGAAATGGTGATAACTCTTTGTGTTTAATATGACTTGCTAAGGCAGATGTTGCCAATTGTATGTATCATCTGGATCATCTATATATATAAAAGCCTTAGTGACTATCTCAACTGAACGGGCTGCGTGGGGCAACCAGGTTGGCAGTGGGGGCAGTTTGGGGTGACCAGGCCGACGGGGTGGGGGGGGGCAATGAGGGGTGATCAGGCCAGCAGAGGGGGGGCAGTGAGGGGTGACCAGGCCAATGGGAGGGCCTGTTGGGGACAACAAGGCTTGCTGGAGGGAAGTTGGGGGTTACTAGGCCAGCAGGAGGGGCAGTTAGGGTTGATCAGGCAGGCAGGTGAGTAGTCAAAAGCTAGTTGTCCCAGATTATGAGAGGGATGTCCGATTGCCTGTTTAGGCCTGACACTCAGCATTGGGCCTAAACTGGCAGTCAGATATCCCCCAAGGGTCCCTGATTGGAGAGGGTGCAGGCTGGGCTGAGTGGACCGCCCTTCCCCATGCACAAATTTTGTACACTGGGCCTCTAGTAACTACATAATATTTTAAACAATTTATCAAGGGGCATTTTGAAATGACTGCCCATAAATAAATTGTGCACAAACTCATTCTGTGTCCAATATTATCACAAATACTACAACTATACAAGGTATTAATGTAATATCTCTCACTCACAAACCCATTTTTCAATACCCTCTTTTATTAAAATATATTTTATTGATTTTCACAGAGCGGAAGGGAGAGAGCTAGAGAGCTAGAAACATCGATGAGAGAGAAACATCGACCAGCTGCCTCTTGCACACCCCCTACCGGGAATGTGCCCGCAACCAATGTACATGGCCTTTACTGGAATCGAACCTGGGACCTTTTAGTTCGCAGACTGACGCTCTACCACTGAGCCAAACCGGCTTTGGCGATACCCTCTTTTATGATGCTGGGCTAGAAACTGCTAAAATGTGTGCTACTTTGTAGTCAGGATCTGTATAAGGATTCTATAGAAGAGGATTCAATGGCTAAAGGAAAAAGGTTCTGTTCCTTTTTATTTCCTTTCCTTTCATTTCAAACTTCCATTAGCATCTTTCATAAGTACTTGTTTTTAGACCTGGTAACGAGTTCCAGAATCAGCAGTTTAATACTTTGCCATTTTTTTCCCCTAACAGCCAACAGAAATAAGAGCACAAGAAAACTATTAAATAAAATCAGAGTTCTAATTCTCACCTGAGCTTTAAAGGCCCTACTTAAGCAGTACTCTTCTCAGCATTCTCAGTTTCTCCACTGGCTTCGCCTTTATTCTTCTATAGTTTATACTCCCAACCTTTTTCTTTGATTTTCTAATTTCTGTGGGTGGCAGTAGCTTCCTGGAATTTATATTTCTGTGAAACTTTAGTGACACCAATTTTCTTCAGTTCTTAAAATCACAATTAACAACTGAAATAGGAATTTTAGAGTAAAATAGGACAGGTTGAGGAAATTTTAGAAATTTTAGGAAGAGGACCATGGAAGAAGCACAGGGCTGCAGAGCAGCAAAAGGTATATTTCCATAGAATAGGGAAGCTGAAAATTTGCAACAGAATGAGGGAGTTGGGAACAGCAAATGGTCTATATTTACAAAATAAAGAGAATGAAGCCCTTCATCCAGAAGAAGAAAGCCCAAAGAAAAAGGAAAACAATAAGGAAGGATCCGGGAGCACTTCACATGTCCCATGTGAAGTTAAACCTTTGAGCCCAGGAGTTACTGTAGTAACCAGTCGAAGAGAATAGTGACCAATCAGAAAGGGTATCAGGCACCAGCCTTTATAAGCCATAGGGAAAAGGAACTCAGTGGAAACCTTCACCCCACCCACATGGGAGTCCATTCTGTGGGACCCTTTCCATCTCCACATGTGAGTCTGTACTTGTTCTTCAATAAATCTCCACCTTTGCTATACTACTCTTTGTCCATGGATTCATTCTTCAACTCCTGTGCACAAAGAATTGGGTTCCAGTCCCAAAATTCCGTATCACAACTAAGTTAAAAGTTCCCTTTGGCTTCTGTATCTTGATCTCTGATATTAAAATTGGCATAGACTATGAAACAATTTTCATGATTAGATGTGAAGATTGGTCGCATTATTGGGCTTTCTTTCAAAGCTGATCTCCTTGGATATGGAAAATAGAACATGGATGGTCCATGGCAAGCAGTGATAAGGAAGTCAGCTTTCACTAGTGCCCTCAATAATCCACACCTTCAGGCCTTTGTATAAAGGTCACTTTCCATGTTGAATCGGGGATGGACCTATGGCCAATTGGATATGTTAGAAGGCACTAATGTTTGTGAAGCTATGTGATTAAAGGCATTAATGCTTCCTGAATTGTGAAATGCTTTTTCTCTGGGCAAGGGGAGCCAGCTCTCATTCCTTGAGGATACTCAAGCAGCCCTGGGGAGAGGCCTGTGTGCAGAGGAATGGGTACATTTGCCAAATATTAGCTTCAACCTGCCAGGCATATGTGTGAGGCTACTTCCAGTCTTAGTCAGTCCTTCAGGTGGGTGAGACCATAGCTATCATAGGATGCTATGAAACCATGTGTGACCTGTTCTGCCAAGTTTCTCTCAAAATTCAGGCCCCATAAACCTGTGAGATAATAAATGTTTACTGTGTCTTTTAAGCCACTACATTGTAGAGCTATCTGCCATGCAGCAATAAGATAAATAAGTAGTTGCACAATTAACGAAGATACCATCTGCAGTTGCATGTGACAGAGTCTCCACAGAAGCAAATGACACATGAGACCAAGTAATGAATAGACTTCATTAGGGGAACAATAAAGAGTTAAGAACTCACCTTTGAGAATGTTTCTTCTGAGGGCATCAGTTACAGAAAGAATGGAACAAGCCAAGTTTTGTTTTAAACTCTCCCTAAGTCGTTATTGAAAACAAGAGAGCACTGAAGTCAACCCTAAAATAAGCTCCCTTATTTTTTTTATCTTATGGTATCACGGTGGATATTTTTTAAAATAACATGGAAAGCTTAATTGTTTAGATTGCAGAATCACAACTTCTGTTGAGTTTATAGTCTTCAAGGCTCTCCTGTCAAGGCCAAGACAGGATTGTGAAGAAGTGGGAACCTATGGCTTTATTTTGAGATATATGTGACATCCAAATTAAGCTTAGGACTTTGAATCTCTGAGACTTTCTAATGCTGCCAGGAGAAGCATCCTGCCCTACAAGATAAGGAAACCAGATTTCCCCTGTTTACAAGCATCCAGTACCTTCACTGGAGTTGACTGGAGTGATGCCTATCCTCCTCAATGTCTGTGCTAATTATTACTTATAAACACTAAACACTAAACCTGGAATCATTACCACATATCAGATGCGGAGTAGGACAAGTACAAATTGCTTGTATCTCCATCCCTCCCCCACAAAAAAAGCACAAGATTTAATTAATTTACATTTATAGAAACTGGGATAACCTATGAGGGGATAACTTTCACAAGTTTTGAAACAAGTAAGAGAAGATGTAACATTTGGATTAGGCCAAATTTGTAGACTCTGGATTTAATGTGTTACCTCATATAACTGCAAGTAGTTCTAACAGTTGACTTAATTGCCTGACAAAATTTTTGGTTTAATAGTGGTATATATTTAATTAGGTTGAGGTGCTACAACTTGTCTGCCATAATATAGAGAAAGGAATAAAAAAAGTACAGGGAGCTAGAAATATTAAAGTGGTTTTAACATGTGATACCTACAACCAAACTATTTCAAAACTATAGTCTTTGAGAATCTCAAAACAGTCACTTCACTAATGCATGAAAACATACAGTAATGAGGGAGAAATAAAAGCATGCTAAAAAAGTTTTGTAGTAGCTGTCCTCTTACAGTAAGAGAAACCACAGTAGAGATCAGTTCCTGATTTTGATGATGAAAATAAGACATTTTTTGGGGGGGAGACCAGCAGCCTAACTCTGTACCTAGTTAATTAGTATCCCTAATGCACATTTCTGTTAGCCTATAGTGTAGTCACTGCCCCTTCCTTAATTGTCTGGTCTTGCAAGACCTGTTTACCTAAATACCCACATTTTACAGAGGCCATAAACCATGAACAATACACACCCCCCCAGAGGGGGTTATCAGCACTGGCAACAGGCCAGGCCTTTAGGTGTGGTCTCATGGTCCCCCTCCCAATACACAGGGCTGAAGTCTGATCCATATATGGGGGATAAAGAAACCAAAAGGTATAAAGGGAAAGCTTCCTCCATATTGGTTTGCTCTGGAATTGGAGAACTAACCCCCTGAGTCATGGTACTAGTCCATCTGGAAATAAATATGTGTTTTTTTTTCTGTATCTCTGGGTACTCCTGTGTATTTTTCAATCTCCTAAAACTCTGTAACAATTTCAGTAGAGGATAATGGGTGTCTATCCTAGACTAATAGAGGGAAAACAAAAGTGATTAATAGCTAAAGACAGCAGGGGCACCAATAATTAATAGGAATCAGAAACAAACTGGTATTTGAATGTTTTGTCTACAGAAATGTCATGAAATGGGTAAATGGCCTCAGTATTGTTAACAATGAAATAGTTGGACAGCCTAGTAAATGGTTACTTGATCTATATAGCAGAAAAGTACCAAGTCTGGTGGCTGGAAACATGCTTGGGATATTTATAATGGAGAGTAAAGGCCTTTCAAATGAGCCAGTTCATAGATTAAGAGCCCCTTTAGAAAAGTAGAAACTGTGGGCCCTTGAGGAACAACCCTTCAGCTATGGCAGAAGCATAGCTTTAATGCTCTCATCAACAGATCAGTGACCTCATACTAGAATGACTGTGGATTGGGCAAAAGAAAATACTGAGATCCTTCAGGCATTTTAGACAAAGGCTCTGACTTGAGACTAATTTATTGAGACCTAAAATGTCACTGTGTTCTGATATCCAAAATTGGACGTAGTGATGGTCAGATGATGAATGGGGTTTTGAATGGATCAGTAATCCTGTACGTTCATAGGCCCACATTATACACACACACACACACACACACACACACACACACACACACATATATATATATATATATATATATATATATATATATATATATCCTATATAATAAAAGTGTAATATGCAAATTGACCAAACGGCAGAACAACTGGTCACTATGATGTGCACTGACCACCAGGGGGCTGATGCTCAACATTGGAGCTGCTTGCCCTTTGGTGGTCAGTGCAAGTGCACTCCCACATGGGGAGCGCCACTCAACCACAAGCTGGGCTGATGGCTGGCGAGCAGAGCAGCACCTCCATGTTAGTGCTAAGGATGTCCAACTGCAGCTTAGGTTTGCTCCCCACAGGGAGCGGAACGGGCCTAAGATGTCAGATGGACATTCCCTGAGGGCTCCCATATTGCAAAAGGGTGCAAGCTGGGCAGAGGGATGCCCCCACCCCAAGTGCACAAATGTCATGCACCAGGCCTCTAATATATACTGTATATAATTTAAATACTTAACAACTGTTAACAATTGGCAGTATTCTCCCATGAGCACTCTGACCCATGGAATAAGTCTCATTATGGTAGAAAGGATCATGTAGAAGCCTCTGAAATGTGACCTCCTCCCTAGGATAATAAATCAAATATTTCCAAATTACAGTCTTAGGATTGTAAAGAATAATTTCACAAACAAAAATGTGAAAGATTCAAGGAGAGAGTGCGAGGGGGATATTATTATAACCTCATCAACTCACTTGGTTGGTTTGTGCAGAAGCAGGAATAGGTAAATTTTTATGGTTTATCACATACTTAACCAAATGTGACTCCATTTGCAGTTGCTGCTCCAGATAGAATATATTGCTAGAGTAAAATATCATAACATCTGGCACCTGGTATGAAGCTGTTAACATAGAAAATGTTCTTTTCCTTTTTATTTTATTTTTTTTAATACAAAAGCTACAAGAAATTATTTTCTTTACTTGAAAGGGTCAAAACTATTTTTTATAATCTTTTACCATTTCTACTTTGCTCAACTATAATATAGACCATTAATTCTTGACTGTCTTTTTTCTCAAAATAACACACTTATCCAATGCATTGAGGATAAGTTGATTGAACTTAATGACAAAAAGTAGCAAACATTTTATATTTTTAAGTTATAGTTGATTGTATCATTGTTAGTTATACAATCCCATGTGATTAGACATTTATATAACTTATGAAGTCATCACCCAATAAATTTAATACTTATCTGATACCATATATAGTTACAACAATATTATTAATTATATTCCCCATGCTTTTCTTTATATCTTGTGACTATTATGTAACTGTCAATTTGTACCTCTTACTCCCTTCACCTTATTCACCCATCCCCAACTTCACTCTGATCTAGCAGCCATCATATTTTCTCTGTACCTGGGAATCTGTTTCTGTTCTCTTTGTTTTTAAATTTCACATATAAGTGAAATCTTATGGTATTTGTATTGCTCTGTAAGACTTATTTTCTCAGCACAATGCAGTCTAAGCCCATCCATGTCGTTTCAGATGGCAAGACTTCATATATTTTTATGGCTGAATCACCTCCATTGTGCAGGTTAGGATAAAAGTTGTGAGTACATAAAACACAGAAGTTATTATTTTATTATTATTTATTAATTATTTCATAATTTTCCATGTGAACAACCATAAACCTAATTTCTCCCACCCTCTATATATGCTGCACTTCTTTATCCATTCATCTATTGATGTACTCTTAGATTGTTTCCATATTTTGGCTATTGTAAGTAATGCTGCAATAAGTTTATGGATGTGTGTATCTTTTTTATTTAGTGTTTTGTGTTTCTTCAGGTAAAGGTCCAGAAATGGAATTACTGAGTCCTTCCTTGTCTTTTGTTATAGCTTATTTTTAAAGTCTATTATAAGTATTACAGTCCAAAGTTTTCTGTTTTCTTTTTATTTTCATGAAATATATTTTTCTATCCTTTTACTTTTAATCTCTGGGTGCCTTTTAATCTAAAGTGAGACCCTTGTACACAGCATATGTAAGGGTCTTATTTTGTTGTTCATTCAGCCACTGTCTTTTTATTGGGACATTTAACCCATTTGCCTTAAAAATAATTGTTGATATATACATATTTCTTGCCAAATTATTATTCATATATTTGATATTTAATTATTCTTCTTCTTTTTCTTCTTCTTCTTCTTCTTCTTCTTCTTCTTCTTCTTCTTCTTCTTCTTCTTCTTCTTCTTCTCCTTCTTCTTCTAGAAAACCCTTTAATATTTCTTATAATACTGATTTGGTGGTGATGAACTCTTGTTTGGGAAGTTTCTTATCTGTCCTTTGATTCTAAATTATGCTCTGCTGGGTAGAGTCATCTCAGTTGTAAGTCCTTGCTTTTCATCACTTTGAATATTTCTTTCCATTCCCTTCTGGCCTGCAAAATATCTGTTGATAATTCAGCTGACAATCTTATAGGAGTTCCCTTATAGGTAACTAAATGCTTATCTCTTTCTGCCTTCAAAATTATCTGTCTTTAACCTTTTTCATTTTAATTATGATCTATATTGGGGTAGGCCTCCTTGGGTTCATGTTGTTTGTGACTCTGTGCTTCCTTGAGTTGTATGCCTATTTGCTTCACCAAGTTAGGGAAGTTTTCTGTCATTAATTTTAAAATATGTTTTCAATTTCTTGCTCTTGCTCTTTTTCTTCTGGCACTCCCATGATGCAAATGTTTATATGCTTGAAGTTGTCCCAGAGGCTCCTTATACTATCGTCATATATTTAGATTTGTTCTTGATTTTGCTCTTCTGATTGGTTGTTTTTTGATTGCTGATTCAATCCTCTGTTTCATCTACTCTACAATATATTCCCTGTAATTTATTTTTCTCTTCAGTTAGTGTATTATTCATTTCTGACTAGTTATTTTTTATGTCTTCTGTCTTCATTTTTATGTTTCCTACCTGTTTGTTGAAGTTACCACTGATTTCCTTTACCCCTATTCTAAGTTCCTTGAACAGCTTTAAAACCAGTGTTTTGCACACTGCACTTGCTAGATTGCTTGTTTTCATTTTATTAGCTCTCTCCCCCCCCCCCCCCCCCCCCCCCCGTAGTTTTGCTATGTTCTTTTATTTGGGGCATGTTTCTTTGTCCTCATTTTGGTTGCCTCCCTGTGTTTATTCTATGTATTAGATAGAGCTGCTGTGTCTCCCCACCTTGGTAGAATGGCTTAATGTGGTAGGTATCCTGTAGGACCAGCAGTGCAGCCTCTCTAGTCACCAGAGCTGGATGCTCCAGGTGCATCACGGTGTGGGCTGTGTGCCTCCTTCTGTTGCAGTTGAGCCTGATTGCTACTGGCAAGTCAATGGGAGAGATTTCCCCTCCAAGCTTATCAGTTGCAAAGATTGTTCATGATTTGAAGCTGCCCACCAAGTGCTTTGGCTCTGGTGTCTCCGAAGATGTGCAGATCAAAGTCAGATGCTAGCTGTGCCCTGCCCAGGGTCACATGGCATGAGCTACAAAGTAATCTGCAGTTGTCTGCTACTTGTGCTGAGTTTAGAGGTGCTCAGAAGAGGCCATACCATGAACCAAATAATGCTGCCATTAGGGCTGGGCCTGGGGCCACTTAGCAAGAGGTATGGCATACATAGAGGCAGGATGCTGCTTGAGAGGTTTTAGGAAAGCAGGCAGTGTGAGCCAAGACTGGCTATTTGTATGCAAAAGTCACTGGAAAAGGCTTGGCTTGACCCAAAAGTTGAGTGGGGCGTGATCCTGGGTTATCACCAGGATCAACAACCTAACACCATTCCTTTGACTCAGGTTGTTGGAGACTTATATTTGTTACCCACATGGAGGTTTTGTGAGGGAATGCTCCACAAAGGAACAATGGACTCTGTCAGCCCTTCTGTCTGGACAGAACCTGCCTCTCTAGCTAGCACTCTAATTCCAGACAATTCAGTTCCTCCCGGTAGTTCCCTGGAGCCATTCGAGCCACTGCTCCAGGGCTGGAGCTCAAGCCAATGTGTTCAAGGAAATCTGTGTATAGGAACTTTAACAGGAATGCCTGGAACCTCAGCAGCTTCCACTCACCCAGCCACAATCTCCATTGGTTTTATAGGCAGAAGATATAGGGATTTTTTTTTCCTGGCAATGGAACAGGCTGGGAAATCTGGCATTGGACTGGGATTCTCAAGAAGGACCTCTGCAGTTAAGATAATCCTGTTGATTTTTATCTACCAAAGATGTGGGTGGGCCCAGCCTGTTTGGCATCTCTGCCCCTCCTATCAGTCTCAATGTGACTTCTTCTTTATATCCATAACTAGAGGCCAGTGCGAGGATTCATGCATGTGGGAAAGTCCCTCAGCTTGAGCTGCACTCTCACCCAATCCAGGACCTCTTAGCGGTTGTAGCAGTGTGCAAAACAGCAGGTGGCCGGGGAGGGTTCCCTAGCTGGGCCAGGTGCCTCTCACTGCTTGTCTGCCACTCTCGCGTCACTCTCACCACTCTTTCACTGCTCTCACTGCTCTCTCGCTATTCTCTCACAGCTGTCAGATGTCGCTGCTCTTCCACCACGCTTGCCCAGGCTCTGTCACCGCTATCTGGCTACTCTCTTGCTGCTGCTTAGTGCTGCCATGGAGGCAGGAGAGGCTCCAGCCCCAGCTGCTGAGCTTACCAGCCATGAGACTCTTGGTTGAGTGGCGCTCCCCTTCTGCTTTGAGCATCTGTCCCCCAGTGGTCAGCACACATCATAGCAAACTGTTGAACTCCAGGTCAAACTTCCTGTGGAGGGGACAGTTTGCATATTAGGCTTTTATTATATAGGTTTATAGGACTTCTGCTTAGCTAGATTTCAGGCAGTTCTGAATGATGGTTGTCCTGAAGTTTAGTGTAATTTTGATGTGGTTGTGGGAGGTTCTGAGTGCTGTATTTATTAATGCTGCAATTTTCACCAAAAGCCTAGCAAACATTTTAAATATAATGAAATGAAGTAGAAACACAGCTAAAATTTAGATACCCATCACCTCAGTAAAATTTATGGACCTCTAATGTTATCAGAATTATGTCAGGATATAAACCACATTGTAAAATATAAAGTTAATCTGACATTATGCCTCACACAATCTACCACAAACAGAAAGAGAGAGAGAGAGAGAGAGAGAGAGAGAGAGAGAGAGATGAGAAATTAATAATATTTATGAAATAGGAAGTTATGGCTTGAAATTTAGTTTGGAGGAATAAAAGTTCAGATCCTGTAGAACCATGGTAAGTCTTAGTAAAAATTTGGGAATTTATTTTATATGAACTAGGAATTCATTGGAGTGTGGATTTATAAATGAGCAGAACCAGAGGAATTTTTTTTTAAATCTAGTGAATAGTTTGAATAATTTCTAATTTAAATCAAACTCAAATTTAAATAAAATATGCAACTCATATAATTGTGTTTAAGCACTGGTAAATGTTTTCATTTGTGATATTTGAAAAAAAGTGAAGATATATTTGAACTAGTAACTATAATTTTAACATGACATTAGAATTTATATATATTCCTAAGAAATTTATGCTATATTAAAACTTACACTCATTTTGCTCTAGGTTTATCTCACCGCATGAAGACACATTGCTTTTATAGGAAAATAAAACAATTTTACTGAATGTACCTATCATGTGCCCCTATGAAAACAGATTTATTCATGAACCCGTGGAATATTTCAACTAAGTAAATTAAACTTTTCATAGTATTTTACTGCCTTAGCTAGAATCAATGTTCAATTCAGTGTAGCAGTCAAATAAAATAATTTTCATGCATTTAAGTCAATATTTAATTACAAATAAATTCTTTATATAACTATTTAACTATTTATGCAAGATTATATTGCCTAGAATGTAATATTGAACTGAAAGCCCTGTATTTAAACATCTATCTTTTAATCAAATAAAACAACAGCAGCAAAAATCTACTTCCACAAATATATTGGCTGTCATTTTTCAAATAAAAATTCCTCTTGATTGAATGATATTTAGCAAGAGATTGGGGAAAATTAGATTTCATAGCTGAGAGCAAGATATAAATGCCTACTTAAAAATTGAAAGAGAAACTGTGTTTTTTGTTTGTTTGTTTTGTTTTTTCCGTAACTAAAATAAAAAGAATAGAAGGTATCTTGGTGGTGTGGTAAATTCTTGAGTTAGGGTTGGATAACCCTCTTTGTCTGGCAGGTGATTGTCAAACATCTTATTTGACACTCTAAAGTAATTGCAAACATTAATAAAATGATTTTAATGCAAATAAAACATTTAATTTTTAACATTTATTTATTAATGTAAAAGGAGGGAAAAATAATTTTCTAAAGCAGCACATTGTTTTATAAGTTTTAATTCCAAGGCCTATCAAATATTAACCTCTAAATTCTCCTCTCTGGAGAGTAGACCCTGGATTCTGTAGTTGAACATGTAGGCTATTCATTTTTAAATGGACAGGTGGATGTTAGGATCACAGTTTGAATTTTTTAAATATAAAGATATTGATTTTTATTTTTGTCAAACTCAGTGACAAAATGATGAATTTATGAATGCTAGAAATGGATGAAATGCATTCCTCACCTGGATGAAATGAATATTGAGTTTCCTTTGGTAGCCTCTTATAGTTTTGAAACATAAGCCATATTCTAAAATTAAAAATTAGCATAAATACTTTATAATTAAATAATAAATATATCATTGGGAAAAAGTTATTAAGATAAGTAAATGTGTTTTCACTTAACTTAAGAACCAAACTTGCCTGTTTGTTTTTTAATTTATGGTGAATATTTACCACTATATTAGATTCATAGGGAATGTTTAATAAATGTGCATTATTTTTATTATTATAAATTATGTGATATATGCACATCAACATAAAAAATGAGTTCTTTTCTTTAATAGTTGAAAGCCTATCAGAATATACAAATAAGTATAAAATTAGTATTAAATGACAAATGGCATATGAAAAGTCCAAAAAGGGCAAGGAGATTTAGAATAATGGGAAGTAATATTTACAATTCATGCAGTCTTTAATATTTTCAGCAATGGTTCTAAATGTATATACTCATAAATACTATAAATTTATGAGTACTTATATAATTTTTTTCATTCTTTTTAAAAAATATATATTTTATTGATTTTTTTACAGAGGGGAAGAGAGGATAGAGAGAAACATCGACGAGAGAGAATCATCAATCAGATGCCTCTTGCACACCGGCCACTGGGGATGTGCCCACAACTAAGGTATATGCCCCTGACCGGAATCGAACCTGGGACCTTTCAGTCTGCAGGCTGACGCTCTATCCACTGAGCCAAACCGGTTTCAGCTAATTTTTTTTTCATTCTTAAATCTGAAGTGAAGTATATTTATTGAATACATTGCAAATTCAGGTTTTGAGACTTAAATTAGTTGATAAAATTTATTCCTTATGTAGAGCAAAAGGGAATCAAAGCTAAATACTTTTTCTCCATAGTGGATTCTCCTAATCAGAATGCAATAAATTAGACCTTACTCTTTCTTAGAAATATCTTGTAAATTTTTTTTTTGACCTTGACCAATTAAATGTCTCTATGTTACATATTGAAAAAAGTTGTTCTTCAAAGATAATTAGCACAAAATTCTTAAAAGTTTTTTACTTTAACAGTTTCATCTTACTTCATGTTAAATACAATGCCAATCTTAGCATAGGAGACATTCACATGTTAGATACTGTCTGTGGATCCTTAAATGACACTCTCCCTTGTCCCCTTCACATATATCTTTTATGAAACTTTCCATAACACTTGGCATTATGCTGGATTTTGTTGGTTCCAGGAAGAGAAAAGATTGTTCAATTTAAATTTTATATGGACACAATGTAACATAGTGACAACACTATAACATGCTAGAGGCCTGGTGCACAAAATTTATGCATAGGGGGAAGGGTGTCCCTTAGCTCAGCCTGCACCCTTTCCAATCTGACTGCTGGTTTAGGGAAAATCCCCACCCTGGTTTAGGGACCCCTCAGGAGATGTCCTACTGCCAGTTTGGGTCAAACATCCCTCACAATCGGGACCACTGGCTCCTAACCACTCACCTGCCTGATCACTCCTAACTACTCTGTCTACCTGCCTGATGACGCTAACTGCTCCCCTGCTTTCCTAATTGTCATTTTATTAATAGGATATCCAGCAGGTGGAATATACTAAAAACATATAGTATATTCATAAAGCAAAATCAGAATATGAGGAAACATGATTATTACATCAAGATAAAAAGAGTGGATTTTTTTTTATCACTTTGAATAATATTGTATATCTTAAGATAAAACATGTCTTTTGCTTGCCAAATGAATTAATGAATATATACTCAAATACATACATAAATAGCAAACACAAACCTAAACATGATCTGGCAGATGACACAAACCTAAATAATAAATACATAAATCTTATAACAGTCAATATAAAAAGAACATACTATATGAGAAAATAAGGCAGAAAATAACTGAGTTTGCATTTATAACTATACTTTCTTGAACTCAGGGAGAAGATGATGAGAGACACTTTAATACAATGACTATTACTCAAAGTATTTCTACCCATTATTTATCCTTACCTTATTCTTCCTTAATAGCATGATAAATATATTTAGTGAGCTACACAAAAACAGAGATTAAGCCAAACATTCAAATATTTTGAGTAAATCTGTTTGGGTTATATATATTTTAGAGTAATCCAGATTATAAATCTCAAGACAGGGGAAACAGTAGTTTTAAACCTTTTGAATAATAATTTTAAAAATAAAATTTTATTTCAAAATGCTGATTTAAATGTCTTGAAACTATGAATAATTAAACTTAGAACATATAATTATGTGTAGAAATGATGTTAAATACATAATTATTATACATTTAATATATACTTTGGAAAGGAATTATACTTCACATAAAAAAACAACAAAAATTGCTAAAATAATATGATAAAATTCCTTCTAAATATTCAATACCATCTAAACAGAACACTAGAGTTTGAAATTGGATGATAAAATAAATAACATTCTAAAGATATTATCTAGTGAGGTATTGAAGATTATATAACACACAAATAAACTAGGTAGGGGAAAGAAGAGTTATTAAATAATTGGATTAAATAAGAATTAAAAGCAAAATTTTAAAACCTTGCATATGAGCATAATATATGATATCATGGATTTATGGGTAATGTTGTAGGTTATGACAACAATATTGGAGTAATATAGGAGAATATTCTCATGTTTCAAATATACTTGTGGGAGTACTTATGAATTGTGTCATAATGTCTATAATTTTTTGAAAATATATTTTATTGATTTTACACAGAGAGGAATTGAGAGGGACAGAGAACCAGAAACGTCGATGAGAGAGAAACATTGACCAGCTGCCTCTTACACACCCCGCACCGGGGACATGCCCACAACCAATGTACATGACCTTGATTGGAATCGAACCTGGGACCCCCCAGTCCCCAGGCTGATGCTCTTCCACTGAGCCAAACCGGCTTCGGCGATAATGTCTATAATTTAACTTAAAATTGGTAAAATAGTGCCTGAGTTTGCATGGTTAATGGGAGAGGAGTGTTAGAAAGCATTTGGAAAGTATGTTATATGACTTTTAAAGAGAAAACAAATCTATGTGTGTATAAATTTTTTACAGATGAAAATACATTCTTCAAAACCACTCTCATGTATAAAGGTGATGTATTTCTAAACACGATATTGTTGAACTTAATTGGGAAACAAAACAATTCTGTTAACAAAAAATTACCATGTTTACTTGAAGGAGTTGTTCTAATTTTTTTTATTAATGCTAATAAATTGCTGAAACTTAGTCAAAAAGTTTTAAAGAGTTCTGTTTATTCCACTTGTTTTGAGGAATAAGGATTTGGGGGAATATGATTATTTATAATATTCTACAAACATTTATATAATATTTGAGTAATAGAAAAAACAACATGAATTCTTTTATCTGATTCAATATACTCTTGTCTTTCTAAAGTGAGAAATATGTCTATCACAAGAGCCATTACCATTTTTTAGGCATAAGCTTTGATTCAGGAAGAATGTTAGGCTATCCTAAAATCATAACTAACTAAGAATGTCTTGGCCTGTCACCAACTTTGAGAAAAAGTTGTTTGTGGGTTGTTGTTTTTTTGTTTGTTTGTTTTTGTTTTGAATTGCTATAACAAAACATAAACTGGGTGGTTTGTTTAAAAAATAGAAATTTACTGTTCACATTGCTGGAAGCTGGAAGTCCCAGGTCATGGTGCCAACATGATCAGTTTCTGGTGGGAGCCATTTTCTGGGTTACAAACTAAGAAATTCTCTTTGTATCTGCACATGGTTGAAGGCAGAGAGAAGAAGCAAACTCTGTTATGACTCTTTAAGATAATTAATCCCATCATGAATTTATCTAATCCTAATAAGCTCTCAAAGTTCCCACCTCCCAATACCACCACATGGAAAGTATGGTTTCAACACATGAATTTTTGGGAAACACAAACATTCAGTTCACAACAGTTGTTCAGAAAAAAAATTAGACAGTGAAAAAATTTTATTGACAAATAGCATGTCTCTTTAACATGTTTTGAAAAATTTTATGAGTATTTTAATAAAACTCCATAAATAAATGTGATGTGTATCTCCAACTGAAAACTACTGCCCTTGAAAAAAATATTAGATTCAAATTCAACAAATAAAGTTGATATTTTAAAAAATAACTGAAATTATTATTAATAACACTATACAGTTGTTGCATAATGTCATTAAGCAAAGCACCACTAGGACTTTGTAAACTTAAAAATAATCATGTCATGGAGAGTAGGCAAAGTTAGCAAATTTATGAAGAATATATAGCTCCTAGGGCAATTGAAACTAAAGAGAAGATAAACAAATGGGACTATATTAAAATAAAAAGCTTCTGTACAGCAAAAGAAACTATCAACAAAACAATAGGAAAGCTCACTGCATGGTAGAACGTATTTGCCAATGTTATCACCAATAAGGGTTTAATCTCCAACATTTACAGGGAACTCATACAACTTTAAAAAGGGAGATAACCCAATCAAAAATGGGCAATGGATCTAAATAGCTACTTTTTGAAAGAGGACATAAGGAAGGCCAAGAGATATATGAAAACATGCTCAAAGTCACTAATCATCCCAGAGATGCAAATCAAAATGACAATGTGGTACCATCTCACACCTGTCAGAATGGCTATAATCAACAAATCAACAAAGGACAAGTGCTGTCAAAGATGTGGAAAAAAAGGAACTCTCTTGCACTGCTGGTGGGAATGCAGACTGGTGCAGCCACTGTGGAGAACAATATTGAGTTTCCTCAAAAACCTAAAAATGGAACTCCCATTTGACCCAGCAATCCCACTTTTAGGAATATATCCCAAGAAACTAGAAACACTAATGAAAAAGGATACATTCACCCCTGTGTTCATAGCAGCACAATTTATAATAGTAAGATATGGGAACAGCCTAAGTGCCCATCAGCAGATGAGTACATTAGAAAACAGTGGTATAGCTACATAATGGAATACTACGCTGCAATAAAAAAGAAAGAATTCTTACCTTGTACAACAGCATGGATGGAACTGGAGACCATTATGCTAAGTGAAATAAACCAGTCAGAGAAAGATAAATATCACATGATCTCACTCATTTGTGGAATACAGTAGGTCCTCGGGTTACATTGGAGATCCATTCTTACTGTGTGATATAACGTGCTTTTTGCGATAAGTTGAAACCCACCTACATAAGCACCTATGTTACTCACATGGAGCACATACACAACGAAATAAAGTGCAACAGTGGGGAAAAAAATTAAAAGAAAGATAACAATTCCTGACCTTCAGTTGTGGCAAATAAATAATAAAAAACATAAAGTACATATGTTCATAGAACAAAATGACAGAACTTTTTTTTATAAATAAACTAAAGCCCAGCCTGTATCCTCTCCAATCTGGGATCCTTCTCATAATCCAGAATTGCTGGCTTCCAACCACTCACCTGTCTGCCTGCTGATAACCCCCTAACCACTTCCCTGCCAGCCTGATCAATGACTAACTGCTTCCCAACTGACCCAATTGCCCCTAACTGCCCTCCCCTGCAGGCCATCTTGTGGCAACCATCTTGTATCCACATGGGGGATGGCCATTTTTGACCTGATGGGAGCGGCCATCTTCTGTGTTGGAGTGATGGTCAATTTGCATACTTTCTCTTTATTAGATAGGATTGGAGATGGTGACATAATCACTTAACAACTTACATTGAGGACTGTCTGTATAATGAACAACATAAACTGATGAACAAAAACAGATCCAGAGACAGAGAAATATTGATCAGACCATCAAACCTCAGAGGGAAGGTAGGGGAGTGTGGGGTTAAGGGGGAGATATCAACCAAAGGACTTGTGTGCATGCATATAAGCCTAACCAATGGACACAGACAACAAGGGGGTGAGGGCATGAGTGGGGGAGGTGGAGGGAGATAAAGCTACATATGTAATACCTTAATAAAGAAAAAAAAATAAAATGAAATAAATAGTAATGTACAAATTAAAAGAAAAGAAAAGAAAAGAAAAGAAAAGAAAAGAAAAGAAAAGGAAAGGGAAGGGAAGGGAAGGGAAGGGAAGGGAAGGGAAGGGAAGGGAAGGGAAGGGAAGGAAAGGAAAGGAAAGGAAAGGAAAGGAAAGGAAAGGAAAGGAAAGGAAAGGAAAGGAAAGGAAAGGAAAGGAAAGGAAAGGAAAGGAAAGGAAAGAAAAGAAAAGAACATACTTGACATAAAGCATAAGCAGGAAACTCAGCCAGTCTGGTGCCCTGCCTGGTGGAGGTTTAAACTTCCCCCCCTTATATATTTTGATGTTCCCTTGCCAGATAGACTAGGTTTCAAGGTTTTCCTCTTACATTGCTGTGGCTTTTCCTAGAATTTATTGAAACATATGATGATTTTATTTTGGCAAGTTCCAAAGCTACTGATTTCTTTGTTTAGTGGGTGAGATAAAACTTCCCCCCCCTCGCCCCCCCAGGCTTCCCTCCTCCTTCTCTAGTAGCTATTGTTCCTGCCTAACATATATACTGTACAAATTCTCAGAGTGGCAAAATGAATATGTTTATTTATAGACTCAAATGAATAGCCTCTCTTTACCATAAAATAAATAGCAAATCATTTAAAATTGTACTGAGAAAGTAATGTTTCAGTTTTATAAGCTACTTAGAAATAATCTTTATATTAATGGGCTCCATTAACCCAACTTAATATTAGCCCATGATTTTAAGTTACCTATAACTCTTGGAAATTATCTTTAAGTTTATATGCTAGAAAATGTAACTATTATTGGCTTAGTGTTTTCCAGAATAATTCAATTTGGTTAAATGCAAATGTAATTTCCCTGATAATTTTAAACATTAAATATTATCAGCAGTTGCTGATCAGTAAAAACATAACCAAATAGAATACAAATATATGTTAGTACTATATATAACATTGATAATTAGGGATATTTTATTAAACCTAATTTCGGAAGCCAAAATTTTACCTAAATTGTGTGAATTTGAACTCATAAATGTTTGTGAATTGTTTCTATATTAATACTTTTCCAGTATACTGAAAGTATCTGAAATTCAGTTTTATAATTTTCTGAAAAATTTAGTAATAGTAAATATACTGTGAATCCTTGAACATCAAAGGAGTTAGGGGCACCAACCCCTCACATAGGCAAAAATCTGAATATAACTTAGACCCCCAAAACAAGTTGTCCTTCAACATCCAAATGGCATTGGTTTCACGACCCCTTCAGATACCATAGGATACTCCTATATAACATGGCATAGATCGAAGAATACAGTTAATTCTTCACATCTCTTTGTTTCTCCAGGTTCCCAACTGTGAGTCAAAAACAGTACAGGTGTTCATTAAAATAAATTTTATAAATGGACTTGTGCAATTCAAATAGGTGTTGCTCAAGGCTCAACTGTATCTAAGCACATATTTATTCCAATAAGTTTGTCTAATTAGAACTTATTTAATTTAAGATGTTTTATAATCTAATTTTATGTTATAATCAAACCTATAAATGTTATCAATAGGTAGGAAATATTACATACAATAATTAATAAAGATCTTTTTAAGATACAAAAAGAGACAGCAAAAAGTTGAAAGCATATTGCTTCAATTCTAAAATTTCAGCCATGAGTAAAGTGTAAACAAAAAAATAAATAAATAAAAGTTAACAATGAGTTAATTTTGTGAGTCCAGATAACCACTAGTTGATGGACATTAAATTTTTAATTGATTGAGATCAAAAGAGATAAGTGAAACAGAAAAACTAAAAAATAAAATTAAAAAATCTGTCATCTGCTGTTCAACATCTTCATAAAACTATCAATTAATGTATAAGAGATTATCTAGTGGCAGAACCTTTACCCAAGTTTCAAATGTAAAATAATTTATTGGATTAAAAAAAAATTAGTGAGTGGAATTAAAAAATTGAAAACCAGATGTAAGGATTTAAAGGCAGCTAGGGAAGGGCCCATGGGAAAGGAATGCATACCTGAGGGGCAGAGACAGCTCCAACCCTCCAGATTGTTTGAGGACTGGGTGTGGGGAGGGAGGGTGGGATGGAGGACATGGGATAAGCTTTGACACTTTGACACTTCACCTATCTGAATTCAAATAACAGACAGAAGTATGGCAAAAACAAAACTTTTAATACATTCTTGAAAGCCAGTGTCTGTTGTACACAGTGAACCCAGCCCATTTATTCAGTCCCTCCTCTAGTACTGCTATGGGGTCACCTGTTTCCTCATATGTTGCCTAGGTCTTGCTGTCTCCCATTAAGCCATTCAAACAAATTGGGCTGAGGCCCTTTCTAGTTGCTTCCAACTCCCCCTTGTCTAGCTGAGGCAGGCTTAATGATGCTGACCACCCAAGTCCACAGTTCCTTGCTCTTACATCCTTTTCTCTCCTCCCTACATTCTGTTTGCTCTGGGGAAATTCAGCAGCCATTTCCATCAAAAGCCAACCATGCTGGAGATGGAGCACAGAGGCCCATTGCCTACACAAACGAAGCAGGGAATGGTCCAATTAGAAAGTAGCATGTACAAACAAAGAAGCCGCCAGCATTTATACACCCTTTGACAAAGGGACTCACTAGAGTGGGGTTTTTTCATCTTAAAAATCCCTCCCAAGCCCTTACTGGTTTGGCTCAGTGGATAGTGTTGGCCTTCGGACTGAAGGGTCCAGGGTTTGATTCTGGTTAAGGGTGTGTACCTTAGTTGCGGGCACATACCCATGGGGGGTGTGAAGGAGGCAGCTGATCAATGTTTCTCTCTCATCATCAACGTTTTTTACTCTATCCCTCTCCCTTCCTCTCAGTAAAAAAATCAATTTATATATATATATATATATATATATATATATATATATATATATATAAAAATTGATTTTTTAAAATTATATATATATATATATATAATATTATATATATATAATTGATTTTTTAAAATTATATATATATATAATAAAAATTATATATATATATATAATTTTTTAAAGAAATCCCTTCCCAGATGGTTTTTCCCATTTTGGGGCCCCCTCTCCAGTGGAGAGTTTGAACATACTTGTAACACATTTCCATGCTTTTGCTTAAAGTCCTTTTGTCCTCAGTAGGACCAAAACTGGCAATAGAGTTCCAGCTTGCCATTTGGGGTGACACAGAGACTTGGAGAAATCTTACTGTTGCTTTGGATTCACCTTTAGAAACCAAGAAAAGAAACCCCTGGTTTTATACCACCCCGGAGTGAACTTCCTTGTGACATAATTTACCAGATTCTTATAAGTGAATCCACTGGGCATCCCAAGGGAAGACCTCTGAAACTGTTAAAGGATAATTTCCAGCAGACCTTTCTATATGGGAATCCTGGTGAAAAAGGAACAAGCCAAAAACTAACAATAATGCAGATCTCTCAGCTCACATTTTCAAGAAAGGATTCAAGTACTGTTGCTCACAATTCTTGTTTGGTAATGTTTTTGGGCTTGTGTTTTCAGGGTTGATAAATAATTAAACTTTTGTGACTATCGCACTTCCCAATGGGATGGGTTGTTTGGGAGTTGCTAAAGTTTTTACATGAATTTACAAGCAATGTTTTCTAGCTGCAGGACTCAAAGTGGTAGTGTGTGTACGCAGGCTAAAGCTGGTAGAGTGTGTAAGCAAATATAAGGGTGCAGTTGTGTGTGCAGGTATGAGCACTCAGTGGAGTGTTTTCACAGAGTCATGCAACACTTCCTAGGTATTAAAAGAAAGCTTTAAATTGATAATAGTAGCTGGGGGTGAGGCATATACAGGTGTGCCTCAGAGATATTGCAATTTCGGTTCCAGACCACCTTATTAAAGCAAATATCTCAATAAAGCCGGTCATATTTTTGCTGGTGGAGTTAAAACAGAGTAAAATGCTTGCTCTCACTGATGGCCTTCAGGCTAATAACTATGGCATTGACATGTTAATTAACTAGAGGAATCTTGCTGGAGGGTTTGAGTTTTTGCAGAGCAGTCACAGTGACAAGGCCACCTTTCTCAAGGAGGTGAGGAAATATGCTCTACCTAAGATTTACAGGAGTCTCCAGAACTGGACTCAGATCAGTGGGAGTCAAAATTGACTGAGATCTTGAAGGGATTTAGAAATGTTACACTCTTCCTTGGATCCCTTTTTGTTGTCTAGCTGTCTAGTGGCCCAAGATTCACATTCAACTCTTGCCTCCCCCTCCCTTCCCTTGACAATAAAAGATGCCTGAATTTTATTTTATTTAAAAAATATATATTTTATTGATTTTTTACAGAGAGGAAGAGAGAGGAATAGAGAGTTAGAAACATTGATCAGCTGCCTTTTGCACACCCCCTACTGGGGGTGTGCTTGCAACCAAGGTACATGCCTTTAACCAGAATTGAATCTGGGATCTTTTAGTCCTCAGGCCAACGCTCTATCCATTGAGCCAACCAGTTTTGGTGATGCCTGAATTTTATTTCTATTAAGATAAATTGCAGGATTAGTTCTCCCATCTTTTGAGTTGGCACCTTTCCTATCAATAAACCTCTCCATATTCCAAACTCTGATGTATTGAAGATTTGCCTTTCTTTTTGAAGCATCAGGCACACAAACCTTGCCCTTGTAGCAACGGATTTTGCCTTCATTTGTAAAAGAGACAACACCCATGAAGTACAATAAAGCAAAGCATGAAAAAACAGGATAGACCTGTATGTTCTTAATATTTCAGGTTCTCCAGGGAGCCACTGGCAGCTTCTTAATTGTATCAGGTTCACCGTTGACCCAAAATTTTAAATCTTGCTTTCCTTGCACTGGGCAGAAAAAATATTGACTTATATGACATTGTGTTTTTCTTTCCCGTGAAGTATGTATCAGTCTAAATTCACTTTTGTTTACCTTGTTCCAATTGAGTAGCACAACTGCTCTCTATCCAGACATATTTATACAGAAACACTGTCTTTTGTACATGGTCACATTTATCCTTTCCTTAAGCAATTTTATTGTCTCTGTTTCTCTAGCTAGTTGTTGTGTGAAAGGAACCTTGTAGGTGGAATATGAGCTAGGAGGTATAATGCATAATCTAATGTCTTCAAACTGACATTTATCACCTGTTAATGCAATTAAAACCTCTTCTTTCCCTGCTGGGAAACCTCCTAAAGACAGGAATTTCCCATTGAAAAAGAAGTCCTTACTTTTCCATCCCCAGTATTCAGCCTCAGGCAGAGAAAAACAAAGAGATATAGAGACCAGGAGTTTGGTGATATCAAAGAAAGGAACAAAGTTCCAGCCTTCAGAGAAGAAATATACTTTTAATCTTCTATACTTCTACAAACTCTACAAATATATATATTAGAGGCCTGGTGCACAAAATTCATGATGGGGTCAGTATCCCTCAGCTCAGCCTGCACCCTCTCCAATCCTGCAGTTGGAGATCTCTCTTGTAATCCAGGACCACTGGCTCATAACCACTCATCTGCCTGCCTGCCTAATGCCCCCAACTGCCCTCCTCTACTAGCCTGGTCACCCCCAACTGCCCTCCCCTGCTGGCCTGGTTACCCCCAACTACTCTCCTCTACTGACCTGGTCGCCCCCAACTGTTCTCCCCTGCAGGTCAGTTTACCCACAATGGCCCTCCCCTGCCAACCTGATCTCATCCCCAATTGCCCTCCCCTGCTGGCCTGTTTGCCTCCAACTGCCCTCCCTTGCAGGCCTGTTCACCTCCAACTGACCTCACCTGCCAGCCTGATCATCCCTGCCTGCCTCTGCCTCGGTCCCCACCAGAAGGAAGTTGGATGTCTAGAAGATGGCCAGTTGACCCAGTCTAATTAGCATATTATGTTAGAAACCCAATGCACAAAATTCATGCAAGAGTAGGCCTTCCTTTCCCTAGATGCTAGCACCAGCTTCCCTTTGGCCTCTGGCGGGCACCTAGGACCTGGGCTTCCCTTGCAGCTCTGGCTTCCTCCTGAAGGTTGTCTGAAAGGACATCCAGTCCAATTAACATATTACATTTTTTATTATTATAATATATATATACATATATATACATGTGTGTGTGTGTGTGTGTTTTTGTGTAGTTCCTAATATATATATATTAGTTCCTAATATGGCAGAAAGATATTAACATTTTAACAGAAAGACTTGGATGCAACTTGTTCACATTTCCCTCCATTAAAACTAATAGTGGTACTTTTTGGCAACAGTGAGAATGACACCAGCTATCGGACCATTGGGATCAGACTAGACCTTGTTTCGGCAACTTTGTACTTGAGTTTTGGCTAAGAAAGAATTCAGAGCCAAGAATCAAACAAACAAACAAACAAATAAATAAATAATAAGAGAATGTTTATTTAGAAAATCACAAAGGTGAAAGAGGTGAGTGGCAGAAGAAATGGGCTCAGGAAACAATTATAAAGGCAAGAGAAGAGCCCTTGGAGCTTGGGAGTGAGGACGGTAAAGGTAGTGTGCCTGTGGCAAGCCTGGGCATACTCCCAAGTGGGCTAGAGTGATAGCATATTGGGTCCTGTATCCTAAAAACATTTTTTTTTTTTTTTAGAAGAGAAGGCTTATTTAGAAAATCACAGACGTTGAAGAAATAATCATAGAAGAAATGGGCTTAGGAGACAGTTATAGAGGCAAAGGAAGAGCCTTTGGAGTTAAGAAATGTGAAAGGTAAAGGTGACATGCCTTGGGGGGATGTAAAGGGGAAAAGGAAAGGCTCTGAGTCCTCCATCCTAAGGGCTTTAAGGTGGAGATTTTAGAGAAGGGCCCAAGGGAAGATCTTAATAGAATATTCAGCAACTTGACAGATGTGTCCTTTCCAGGGGTCTATGTCTCTGGCACCAGGGCAGGGGGTCATTATCCAATGCAGCTGGTTCTGAGGTCAGTCATAGCTTGCTTATCTGTTTTGTTTGTTTGTTTGTTTGTTTTTTCCCTAAAAGCTTTTAAGGGTGGAGATCTTAGGGGAGATTCTAGCAGAACATTTCAATGGAACATTCTTCAGCTTTCCAGGTTTGTCCTTTCAGGATCTCGCTCTCCACTGATTTGTCATTATTCACTACGGCAGGTCCTGAGGTCAGCTTTGGTGTGGCTGGTCTGGTTTTGCTATTTTTCTGGGCCTAGAGCTGAAATACAACAAAGGCCTAGTGTTATCTTTAGGGAGGAAAGTTCTAAACTGCATGACCAATGATATGAAAGGTCAGGAAAACTTACCCTGGGGTGAGATTCTTTTCCCCCAGTTTGGTCCATTGCTAGGCACCTGGGCTTTTCAACTCGGTGACCATTTGTACCCAGCCCATTGTTTCATGTCTGTCTAACTGCCTACCATAGTACTATTGAGCCAGGATTAACATACATACATAATAATAAAATTTAGAGTTTGGAGAGTGTTTTCCATCTGGATATCTGAATAATTACCTAAAATTTAGGGTCACTTACTGATTTTTGTAACAGGAACCCAAGTTTGGCTGCCTGCTGTCATGAAAACCAACTTGTGAAACAAATGCTGGTGAAAAATAAAGGGGCCTGAGAAAATGGGGAGCTCTTATCACTAAACCCATCTTAACATGTCAGTGCAGGCAGAGGTTTTTATAAGAAGGGAGAGGGAAAGAAGAACAAAGAAATCAAAGGGAGAGGGTTGAAATGTTTTCTATGGGCAAACCAGTACAGTACATTCCAATAAGGATTCAAAACTATTCAGGTGATGGTTTGGTCTTCATCATCTGATCTTTGTCGTCCTGGTTCTTCATCATCATCAGTCTACGGTTGAAGTTCAGCAAATCTCCTGTAATTGATCTGACTGAAGGTTGGAGTCTCTATCTTCTGAAATTAGTTCCTAGGATTCTTATATGAACATACTGTTTAGCTATAAGCTACATATTAGTAAGATTCAGTATTTACAGAAACAATGTCAAAAGAATAGTGGGATGGGTTACAATTCTCCACTGTTAGACTATTGGGTGGCCACAGAAAACATCCAGTTAGTCACTCAATCGGGATCTGTCAAGCTACCATTTATTGTCAAAATACTGTTGGAGAAATAAAACAACCCTACAAAAAAAAAAAAAAAAAAAATCCTTCATTCCAACTGTTGACATAGAAACATCCAAACCTGTATAGAGTTTTTTATGATTTTACTTGAGTCAAATAAATGATATGCCTAGGTGCAAGATCTCAACAAATGGATAAATATGCTTCGAAAGTGACAGTTTTCAGCTTCTATGGATGTAAAATTGAGGAGGATCCCTAAAGAAAATTAAGGAGAGTGAGAGAAATCAGGGGATTATATTATAGGAGAATTAATGAAATTATGTGCTCTGGTGAGGGCTGTCACTTTTTAGAGAGCATGGTGTGATAGAAAAAATTTCAAAGAGGCAGGGACCTAGATGCATAGAAACAACACACTGAATTTGCTTAAGGAAAAGTTAATCACTTTACTAAAGAAGTTATATACCAGAGTGTGACTACCCACCACAATCTGAAAGACTAACTAAAAGATCAAAATTTAGGAGGAAAAACATATGTAAAAAAAATAATATAAATGGAGCCACTTGGAAATAGAGTCAGAGTTGCCATCATCAAGGAACTACCTTGCTAGTCTTACTATTCAAACTTCGGGAATGTTAAAACTGGTGGAAATAACCTTTAAACTGGGATCAACGCATCATTGTTTCTCAAACAGCTGGTTATTGTGACTACTGGGCTGATAATGAAAGGTATTATTTAGGATTAAGACCACTGTGTTAGCTTATCTGCATCTGTAGAATTTTCTGCCTTAGATGCTTAATACTCACAAACATGCCTTCCTTCCATTGAGGCAGTTATTTCTCTTCCCCTTCTTATTAATACTCCAGTGGCTTCAACTCCTAATGGGAACACTATTTGTATTTCTACCTGAATCAGTGCTTCCTCAGTAACTCTTCTCTTTGAGCATAAATAAACACTTGTTTTTTCTTACTTTGGCCTTTTTATTTTTAGGTAATGCATAAATCACACCTTACTGATATATGGAAATGGTGAGCTCGGACTCTCACTGTGGATCCTTGTCCTATGAAGTCTGAAGAATAAAATTTGAGGATTACAAGATTTTAAGCAAAATTCTGGAACTTTATTGTAAGCATATACAAACTCCCCCTGGGGAGCGGCCCCCATAGGGGAAAAACCTCTCTCTCTAAAATGGGAAAAACCTCGTCCAGTCCTCTGAGCCTCTTTGTCTACGGGTTTATAGAAGAAGAAGAAGAAGAAGAAGAAGAAGAAGAATGTCTACGGGTTTATAAAAGCTAGTAGCTTCTTTGTCTGTTTATCTTACTTTCCAATGGGACCATTCCTTATTTTATGTCCCCGGTGTTTTTCCAAACTGGTCACTTTCCTTGCATGGTATCAGTTTCAAAGCTTAACTGGTGCCCCCCTCTTTATTTTCCTCTTATCTTACAACAGGTTTTGTTTGTTTGTTTGTTTGTTTTTTAATTTAAATTCTTTATTGTTGAAGGTATTACATGTGGCTCCTTATTTTCCCCCATTGACCTCTTCTGGGCCACTCCCACCCCCCAGCTCATGCCCTCACCCCCCTATCGTCTGGGCCTATTGGTTATGCTTATATGCATGCATGCAAGTCCTTTGGTTAATCTCATGCCCACTCTTTCACCCTCCATTGCCTTCCCTCTGATGTTTGATGGTCTGTGGTAACATTCTTATAAACAACCTGGCAGCTTGGAGTGTCTCTGCCTGTCGCATATGAATTCCTCTCTCATGGACTCCCCTCCCCCTTCCCTAAAATTGCCTCTCCTGTCTCTAAAATCCTTTCAACACAAAATAGATCTTGTCTCATACAAAATTACTTTAGATGCTTTTCACCCTCAATTTATACCTATTGAACAAGTTTAAACAAAGCAATATGTCATTAATCTATTTATCTCTTAACCAGGTAACCCCTGGTTTTTATTTTTTCATTTTCATGAAGAAGTAAAAAATACCACTTCTTTGTCATTTAATTCCTAAACAGTACAGAAGATTTTTCTTGCTTTAAAAATCATGCACACATTGCGAGATGCTTTGGACTTCTGTTACTACAAAGCCCAAAGTGCTGTAAGAGGGCTTTTGTGTCAAGTGCTGTACCTGACCAAAGGTAATGTAATGCTTTTGAGAAGGTTATAGTTATCTTAGGGCCAGAAGCTAAAAACAACAAAACAAAAAGAAAAATAATATTTTATTTCAACTTTAGCAACTTAGGTGTTCCTATAAAACATCACATTTCAATCTGTGTTCCGGTTTTTCTTCTCTTAGCAAACTTTATAGAATTTAGATTAAGCATTCCTATGTTCTCTAAGAATCTAGATTTTTACAGAACATGTACCCTATAAAAATATGTGATCCATTCTACATGATTTTAAGCAGTTAAATGCAGTTTTCAAATGAAACATCATCTAAAATATGCTATTTAAATAGTACCTTATGCATTAGTCAGAATTTTCCAAAGGAATAGAACCAATAGAATGTCTATATATCATCTATCTATCATATCTATCTATCTATCTATTTATCCATATCTTTATCATCTATCTATCTATCTATCAGCTATCTATCTCTATCATCTATCTATCTATCTATCTATCTATCTATCATCTATCTATCTATCTATCTATCTATCATTTATCTATCATCTATCTATCTGGATATTCATTTTAAGGAATTGGCTAGAGTAATTCCAGAGTCTGGAAAGTCTGAAATTGTCAGGGAAGGACAGCATTCTGGAAATTTCGGCCAAAGTTGATAATGCAACATGAGTTGAAATCTCGTATTTTTTCTTTTAATATATTCAACTGATTGGATAAAGGTCACACAGACATGGAAGTTAATCCACTTTATTCAAAGCATACTTATTTAAATGTTAATCACATCTAAAAAAATCTCACAACAACATATAGACTGGGGGACATCATAGGTTAGCAGTGTTGAGACATGGTAAAAATTAATAATCACAGTCTACCCTTCGTTAAATTGCCACAAATTTATATCTTCTTATGCCATAATTAATATTTAAATAAGGTTGACAATATGATTACGATTCTGCCTAAAATGACACAATTGTCCTGCTTACACTGAAAATGCACCATCACTTTTTCAAGAAGTGGGAACAAAGTGCTTGGGCTAAGTTTACTCTTCTCCTTTATGTCTTGCAGCTCTCTCTCTCTTCCCTAGGTAAAGACTTAGCAAGAAGGTAGTTATCTGCAAGCCAGGAAGGAAGAAGGTTCATATCAGGAACCAAATCTGCCAGCACCTTGACCTTGGACTTCCTGGACTCCAGAACTGTGAGAAATGCGGGTCTGCTTTTAAGCCACCTAGTCTATGGTATTTTGTTATAACTGCCTGAGACCCTAAAAAAATCTCCTATATTCCAGACACAAGCCTCCTTACTTCTATTGTTCATCAGTAGTCCTATTTTCATGCGGTAGTCAGGTTTCATCATTCTAGCTGGTAAAGTAACTCTCTTCTTTGCCTATTGATTCAGAGGTGTGAGGAACCCAAATGGGTCAGGCAACAGTTTCAACTTCCAGGTAAGTGGAATCACTGGTGTGTCTCCCAGTGGAAGCATACCTCCTTTTGGAACTAAGACATCTAGACAGCAGAGATGTGAGAACAAAAAGCAAAAAGTTTGCTAGTGGATTACTAGGAGTAACATTGAGTGGTGCCACTCTTATTTACAGCCCTTGAATTCTGGATGCACGAAGCCTGGCTATGTCAGAAATTTCACTCAGGGTTTTCTATTTCTGCTCTTCTGCAAAGAAGATTTTTAAAAATAGTAATATATCCAGGCATATAAAGGCATTGTAGCAAAGGATATGTATAAAAATCATTTAGATTTGTGAACAGTTTGTATTACTAAGAAAAAAAATCCCTCAACAATTTCAGATCTTTATATGAAGTAAAAATCAAATCAGTGTTAGATGTCTTATCTCTAGTCAGCTATTAAATCGTTCACTTACAATACTTATTTTATTATATAAGAGGATATTTCATTTTTATGAATTTTGGGGAAACTTTTTCAGAAATATATTTTAAGCTTTTTTTTTTTTTTGCATTTTTCACAAAATAAGGCATTTATTTTCTCACAGTAGTCCTTAAAAATATTATTATTATAGATTTGTCACAATAGAATGTGACAAATCTATAATAATAACTGTGTAATATGCAAATCGACAGAACGACTGAACAGCAGAACGACCATCCCAATGACCTTTCGGATGACTTCGTTATGACACCCACTGGTACCAAGCCAGCCAAGATGGGTGTCATGTGATTGGTTGGGGGCCAGGCCTTCACCCCATGATCACCTTGAAGAGGGAGGAGGCCCAGGCCCCCAGCTGGCGAGCAATCAATTCAGGGGCTTCACGATCTCCCCCCACCCAAAAATAGAGGGAGGCCCAGGCTATCTGGCTGGCAGCGCTGCAGCGGGTGGCCTGGGCCTTCCTCTGTGGAAACAATTCATCGCAGAACCCCGGCCAGGTGGGAAGGACCCACCTCTTCCGGACTATCAATCACAGGGTTCCCAGACTGTGAGAGGGCACAGGCTGAGCTGAGGAACCCCCCCCCCCCCCCCCCCCCCCCCAGCACTGCACAGGTTTTGTGCATCAGGCCTCCAGTATAGAAATAAGCTGGAAATGAAGCCCTGGCCTAGTTGTCCAGTTGGTTAGAACATGGTTCTGATATGTCAAGATTTTGGGTTCCATCGCTGGTCATGATATTGTACATACAAGAATCCACCAGTGAATGTGTAAACAATTGGAATGACAAATAAATTTCTTTCTCCTCTCTCTGAAATCAATAAATAAAAAAATTTAAATTGGAAATGAAATTGGAAAGTCATTTTTATAAAAATACCAGAGGAATCCACAGCAGAAAAATTTCAGACATATGACAAAGTAATTTATTCACTGATACTGCTGCTAGGGCAATGGAAACTAAAGAGAAAAGAAACAAATAGGGCTACATTAAAATAAAAAAACTTCTGAACAGCAAAAGAAACAATCAACAAAACAAGAAGGCCCACTGCATAGAAGAACATATTTGCCAATGTTATCATCAATAAGGGTTTAATCTCCAACATTTACAGGGAACTCATACAACTTAACAAAAGATAAACAACCCAAACAAAAAACAGGCAAAGGACCTAAATAGACACTTTTTGAAAGAGGACATAAGGAAGGCCAAGAGACATATGAAAACATGCTGTCACTAATCATCCAAGAAATGTAAATCAAAATGACAATGTGGTACCATCTTATACCTATCAGAAGGCTATCATCAACAAATCAACTAAATCCTTGGTGGCAAGGATGTGGAGAAAAAGGAACCCTCGTGCACTGCTGGTGGGAGTGCAGATTGGTGCAGCAACTGTGGAAGATAGTATGGAGTTTTCTCAAAAAACTAAAAATGGAACTCCCATTTGACGCAGTGATCCCACTTCTAGGAATATATTCCAAGAAACTAGAAACACCAGTAAGAAAGGATATATGTACCCCTATGTTCATAGCAGCACAATTCACTATAGCTAAGATTTGAAAGCTGCCTAAGTGCCCATCAGCAGATGAGTGGATTAAAAACTGTGGTACATCTACACAATGGAATACTATGCTGAGGTAAAAATAGGGAATTCTTAACATTTGCAACAGCCTGGAGGAAACTGGAGAGCATCATGCTAAGTGAAATAAGCCAGTCAGAGAAATATAAATATCACACGATCTCACTCATTTATGGAAAATAATGAATATAATAAACTGATGAACAAAAACAGATCCAGAGACAGAGAAGCATTGATCAGACCCTCAAACGTCAGAGGGAAGGTAGGGGAGGGTGGAGGTAAGGGGGAGAGACCAACCAAAGGATTTGTATGCATGCATATAAGCCTAAGCAATGGACACAGACAACAGGGGATGAGGGCGTGATTGGGATTGTGAGGAACAATGGGGAGATAAGGACACATATGTAATACCTTAATCAATAAAATAAAATTGAATTAAATTAAATTAAAAGGAAAATAATAATTCCTGACCTTTACTTGTTGTAAATAAATAATAAAAAACATAAAGTACATACATTGAAATGACGGGATTTTTCATTTTATTTTTATAAATACTGTAAATTAGAGATGGCAAGGTAACCACAAAACAGAGTATGTGGAGTCTGACATAACCCAAGCACTATATGTCTTTTACTAAAAAAATATAAAACTAAAGGCAAAAGCTGCAAATAAATTGTTTCATTAAAAAGATTCTGAGGTATATTAAATAAAATATTATGAAGTTAAAAAAATAAAACAATGGAATTATAGGTATGTTCAACAATTAGATACATCTAAAGTAAAAATTAACATAATATTGAGTTAAACATCCAACTTTAGAAGACAAAATAACATTCCATTTTTAAAAATTAAACACCATATAAATGCTACATATAGTATTTATGGATAAAAAGCTATGCTACAATAAAATTCCATTGCATCCATCTTGTGATCTTAAAGCCATAAAAATAAAGACAAAGATATTTGTAGTGGGGAAAAAAAGAGACGAGAAGCTAAGATTCCTAGTGGGTGGAATCTTTGCGCTGTCATACTAGTTCTGAACAGTTTGACCTCAGTCTTTTTATATTATGAGATATAAATTCCTGTCAGGTAGTTAAGCCTCTGGAAGTTGAATTTTCTATTAGTCTCAGTTAAAAAAAAAATACCTGAAGTTTAATCTTCCTAAGAGCTTCATAAAAGAACTACATTCATGCTATAACCTATGGCTCCATGTATGGGAGCATCATGTGCACCATAAAGGCTGGGCTCTGCCAGGCTACCTACAGAGCTTGTGGTTTTGATTCCCAGAGGTAATTTTTCTCTCTCACACAGTTGTTTCACTCTCTATCCTCCCCCCATCTATCTCTAAAATTAGTAAAAATATTCTTTAGTGAAGATTTTTTTTAAAAAAGCACCTCATTTGCTACTCCTTCACCACTGAGAAATATTTTAACAAATATTAAGCTTCTCAATAACTAAAAAAACCTCATCTTAATTTTCCATAAATTTATTTGCTGAATATTGAAAATGTCTTATATACTTATTAAAGTTTTCTCTTTGAAGTTTTGGAGTATAATAGCTATCCTCTTATGTCTTAGAATATTCATATTATCATTAATTGCAAAATGTATTTTGTATGATAAAAATATTTAACCATTTGCTGTTTATTTAAAACTAGAGGCCTGGTGCACGAAAATTCATGCACTTCAGCGGGGGTGGGGTGCATGGCCTGCACCCTCTTGCAGTCCGGGAGCCCCAGAGGGATGTCCGACTGAGGGTGGGGAGTGGGCCTAAGCTGCAGTTGGACATCCTCAGTGATGCCACAGAGGCATAGAGGCTCCCACCACTGCTGTTTTGTTCGCCAGCCATCAACTGCTTTGAGGCTGAGTAGCATTCCCCTATGGGAGCACACTGACCACTAGGGGGCAGCTACTGCCCTGCCCTCCATTGCCCTGCCATGATTGGTCACTGCCAGCCCTGATCGCCATCCCCTCCCTCTGCCACTGGCATCCACCTTGCCTGGCCTGCCCCACCTCCTGCCAACCAGTTGTTCCACTGTTCAGTCGATTTGCATATTAGGCTTTTATTATATAGGATATTATCTGTTGATTACATTTATTTCCCCAGTCACCTCAGGTGAGAGGTTAGAGCCAGCAGTCCCATATTTCAAGAGGGATGTCCGACTGCCAGTTTAGGCTTGATCCCTGTAAACCAGCAGTAGCACATCCTTTGAGGGGTCCCAGATTGAAGAGGGTGCAGGCCAGGCTGAGGGACACCCCTCTGTGCACAAATTTCATGCACCAGGCCTCTAGTATGTATGTATGTGTGTATGTGTGTGTCTCTCTGTGTGTGTATATATATATATATTTTTTCTACTGGTGATCATCTGAGTCTCAGCCTTGTCATGATTTCTTTGATGCAGTCTCCATCTGAATTGATGACTGAACCAAGATAAGCAAAATCTTTTAACAATTTTGATATCATCATTATTTATGTTAAAGTTGTACATTTCCCTACCCAAACATGGGATATAAATTTATCCTCCAGCCCTCCCACAGTTAATTGGCTTTTTTACATATAAAGGTATGCTTGCATTATGTTATTTAATAAGTACAATTTAGCTTGCTTTATTTCTCATAAAGAAGGTGCTACTTTCACTTCTTTTGAAGTGATCAATAAAATTTTAATGCAGTAGGTAATAACAGAACAAAGTATATTAGCACATATTGCTACCAAATAAGAGAGAGCTAAATTTACAATAAATAATTATCTTTAGTGAATATTATATCAAAGCATACCTATGGGAAAATATGCTTTAATATAAATCTGTATTCTATGACTTAGTGTGTGCTAGAATGCCCTTCCTCATGTTATTGCTCTAATTCTCAGAGATGTGAAAAATGCATTATTTCACATCTCTGAGAATTCCTCTACATTCTTTGCAAGAAAAACTAATTCAAAACTTGCTTTCCTATAAAGGTCCTATAACCAGCCATTTATCTCATCCTTTCTTATTTTTCACAGATGTTTAATTTTTATAGTCGTGGCTTAATTATAATGACTATAATATGAGTGCCATTTCCTCTCTATATTCCTACAATATTTAATTCAGTGTCACGCATATAGCAGGTGCTCATTATAAACCTGTTAAATATTATTCTATTTAAAAAAATCTGTCAGAATAACTTGGCAGAGTCTGCATAACCTACCCTTATCCCCAAGAATCAGCACTAACAGTTTATTCAATTCTTCCTAGGAATACATTAAGAAAAATAATATGTAAGATTATATTTATTTCTCACAGTATGAGTATAAGGTGTATTTTAATATTAACCTGACATAGTTAGTGAAATAAATTTAATTAATGTATATGCTTTGAACTCAATAAACAGCAAATAGTTTAATATACTTACCATTTGAAATACATTTTGAAATTAATAGTAATATCAATATTGTAAAACCTTTTCATACTTTTGGGACATTCTTAGTGAAACATCAAGCCATACTATGAGAAGAATAACTAAAAGGACTCTATTTTCTGTGATTGATGTTGAAAGCAGGAAAGTTTTTTTTTCAGTATAAATATTTACTCAGGTAATTTTCATGGCTATACTGATGGTTAGTGCTCTGCCAGATCTAAGAACTTGGCAGAGCTCAGTCTCTATGTTTGTAGGTAGCAGGCCACTACTGTGACAGGTGCACTGCCTACAAACAGGATTATGAGGTAGAAAGCTCAGCATGGGTAGGGTGGTTAAAATGGCAGAGCTTATTATGTGTACCTAGAAAGTATTTACTCAATGTCACTGCTAATAATCCCAGGGAATGAAGAGGGCATTCAATTTATTTGGTGGATGCTGTTGACATAGAGGGATTTTCGGTTTCTTCTAATAGTGACAACCTGAATGAGGAAGATGCAGCAACCAATAAGATGTCTCAATTGTACAGTAAACAGAGAAATGTGAAAAAGATAGAAATGGATATATGCTTATGCAAATTGAATGATAATGTTAGTGATGAAGTGACTGCTGTTCGAGAATCTTGTCTTAGACAAATGTTACACAAAAATACAAAGGGTGGGACAAAGAGTACATCCAAATTAATGAAATAAGCTCAACCAAATTGATGGAATGTAAATTCCTCTGATCTGACGCAGATTCCCTGTGCTGGTGGTTCCTTACCTCAACCCTATGTGTCTCCAAAAACAGGAATAGCACAGATGGTATAGTCCTAGGTGTAGTTCTAAGGGTTTTAGTCCATTATCATATAAGTAATACAGAGGTACAAGTGTAAAGATATACTGAGTCTGCTAGAACACATGAAGAAGACAGAAAGGTATAATTCCTTCTAAGTGCACCCAGGCCATTACATATTTGATTGACACATTTGAAGAGTCAAAAATGAAATCATAAATGTAAGTATATAATTTTTAATTATGGAATCTCCTTCTACCCAGGACGAGAGAGAGAGAGAGAGGGAGACAGAGAGAGAGAGAGAGAGAGAGAGACAGAGAGAGAGAGAGAGAGAAGACATGCTACATTAAATGGCATCAAATGGATATTTAATACAAATACAAATTGCTATGCTGAGTCTGGTTAATCAGGCATACTCCCCATGCCCCAGTACCTCAATTCTGGAAACTGAATGAAGAAGTTTGAGGGAGAGGAGTTGTTCTGAAAAAAGGTTGTCTGTATTCTGTAAGATCCATCAAGTGTGGGCCAGAATTCCCTCCTGTTTTAAAAATTCTTTCAATAAAATGGCTAGTGTACAAATGTGGTTTTAGGCCTTAATGATATAGTGACTTGGCTTTGCTGACATGCTTTATTGGATTAAAAAAAAAAAAGATAGAAATTTAACCATTGTGATTCAATTTCCTAATATGTAAGATAGGAGAGCTGGAATAGAAAGACATTATAGTTTATTTTTTTTCAATGAGTGAAAAAATATTCATAAAAATAAACTCTTAGATAAAATAAAATTAACATTTTATTTTAAAGAATACTTCCTCCTTTTGTAGTAAACTAATATTTAGTAATATATACTTTTACTGAATGCATGGGCATGCCATTATAATTCCTTCAAATACATTATTCTTTTATGCACTGGAAATTTTTTTTTTTTAATGAAATATTTGCTTGTCTACATGTACTATGTAGGAATTCATTAGAATTTATTATATTGTTCAGTTTGCTTTGTGTGGATGTTTACTAATATTTACCTTGTCTTCATGTACTGTGTAGAAATGCATTCAAATTTATTGTATATTGTGTCTTGCTTTCTGTTTAGCATCATTACTCAAATATATTACAGTATTAGCTTATACAGGGTTTTGTAGGCTAGCATTTACCAGTATACAAATGCATGTATTATTTCTGACTTTATATCCTTAAATTATTTTTCAGTGCCAGTCTGGTATTTATGTTTATGCAAACTATATGCTTTAATACAGGATCCCATTGTATACTACACTATATTTATGTCAATAAAATACATTTTTACAACAAAATAAAATTACTTTCAGAAGCTGTTGAAAAAAGTGCTGAGGGTTTATATTTTGTCAGAAGTTTTTTCTTTACATATTTTAGCAATTCTTTATGCCTGCATGCCTCTAATGCTGGGCCATAGAAGAGTTTCTGAGAACATGAAGAAAAGATTCTCCTCAGGGAATGCTAAGACAGCAGTTTCTTAGGGTGTGTCACCGTGTACCTCTCTCAAGGAGCTCTATTGTGTAAATCGTGAGACTCCCCCAAATGGAGAGCTTAAAATAAAGCTCATTCCCAGCAACCCCCTCAGAATGGCTGCCTTCACAGTACAGTAAATAAGGTCAGGATGACCAAAAGAGAACTCAGTACAGGGATTGAAAAAGAAACACAGAGAATACTGCTCAAAATGCTCGTGGACTTAGTAACTAAAGTTCTGTGTTATGACAGAAACTGGGGGATATTTATTTATGATATTTATCACTTGTGCCTAAAATCACAGCTCATTTATATATTATAAATATAAATATTAAGAATATTTACCATTTGGTGATATTTGTAACTACTAGTCATTTGTAATATCACCATTAATCTGTTATCCTATATAATAAAGGCCCAGTGAGCAAACAGCAGAATGACCAGAATGACCCATCTACCCATCACTATGACTTGGCACACTGACCACCAGGGGGCAGATGATCAACACAGGAGCTGTCCCTGGTGGTCAGTGTGCTCCCACAGTGGGAGCACTGCTCAGCAGACCAAGAGGATGAGTGGCTGCTCCTGCTGCAAACCCCCGGCCTCAGGGCAGGAGCACGATTGCTGCCTCTCACCCAGGCTCCTCGCTCCCTGCCACCTTCTCAGGATGCTCACAGGCCACGCAGGGCCGCTGCGGGACTCACAGAGCTGGCCCTGAAGGCTGGGAGGTGGGTTCCCGGCTGCCGCGGGACTGAGGCCTGCTGAGCTGCCTCTCAGAGCTATTGTCCCTGGGCCTGGCCCCAACCGGCTCCCCTGGAGAGATGAGTGCCCTGGCTCCAAGGAAGATGCCGGACCAGGGAGCAGCTGCTCAGAGGGCAGGTCCACAGCTGCTCAGGCTGACAGGAATGAGCGGTGCTCCCACAGCGGCCACGCCCATCACCAGTGCTTGCATCCCGAGCCCCAGGCCTCTAGTTGATTCATAAACTCCGAGTCAACTGTCACACCCCTTCTCTCTTCTACATTAAATTAGCCATCGACACATGCTGTTTATACTTTTATTCACTTATTCTTTTATTTCCTATATTGCTGTTAAGTGTAATACCCCTTTTATTCTTAACAGTCTTGTTTACAAGGCTATCTTAATCCTGCATTATTTTTACTTAGCCCACTGCAGGTGCCTCCTAATTTACGCACTATATCTATATAAACTATGGTATCTCATAAGTATTCTCCTCAGAATCAGCTTTATTGGGGGTTTTGGTCCTTTCAGAGATCTACAAGTAGACTCTGGTGGAGCTCTCTTTTGGTGATGATTGTCTTTTCTCCTTTACACCATTAGCATCACCTAAATATAGCCATTTGGGAGCTGGAGGGTGGGTAGTTCCTACTGCTTTTCTCATGCTAGCTCTCTCTCCCTCACACCCTACACACCTACACACTCACCAAAGAAAAAAAACAAAAACCAACAACAACACATATTTAATGTTTTAAAAGAAAACATTTCTTTATTATTTGAAGTGTTATCATAATATTAAAGGCCTGATGCACGAAAGTTTGTGCAAGAGTAGGCCTTCCTTCCCCCTGCTGCCGACACTGGCTTCCCTCTGGTACCCGGGTCCTAGGCTGCTGGCGCCAATATTCCTCCGGCCCTAGGGGCCTGGGCTTCCCTCCTCTAGCTGCCGGCAGGCTTCTCCTGGGCCACCCGCAGGCACCCAGGACCCTGGCCAGCTTCCCCCGGGGATGCCCGCAGGCACCTGGGACCTGGGCTGGCTTCCCCTCGCCCTGGCTTCATCAGGACATCCGGAATGTCCGGCTTTATAAGTATATTACCCTTTATTATTATAAGATTGTTTCTGTTCTACTCTGACATTCTCCAGGCTGAATACAATAGTTAGATTAAATTGTTTATTCCTTTATGACCATACCTTTCATTCTGTCATCTTTTTTATTTGGAGTTCCCCTTCTTTAACATTTACTCATTTTAAACCCCATTTAAAAGTCCAATTTTGTTACAAACAACCATACAAGTGCTAAAAATTATTAGAAGTTTTTATCTCCTCTGAACACTACAAAATCCTCTCTTTGTTCTATTATGACACATCACCTATTTTCTCACGTTATAATTTTAGTATGCCTTATGTCCCCTTCTACAGCTCAAGCCTAAGAATGGCAGGTGTTTGTGCTATTTTATGTCCCTCACTGTAACTCATTAGGAAATGTGTGCAAAAGAAAATTCCATAAGTAATTATTTATCGAATTAAATATTGTAACTAAAAAGCAAAGGATTTTGATGAGCTATAAGGGAGAGCAACATAAACTATTACTTGATTATCCAGTTTATTTTATTTTGATCTACCTGACTGACTAATGATTAAAAATATCTGATCTGAGAAACATGTTTTCTGAAAATAATGATATAGTAATGTCATCCTTAAATATAGTCACTTAGCACAGATAAAGGCTTGAAAATCTCCTAGAGCCATATATTAAAAAGTAATACCTAATCTTTTTGAAAATTTAAAAATCATTTTCCATGATTATATTTGTGATGCTATCATACAAATGGGGGAAAATAATTAAGTTTCTCTGATAGACACAAAGTTACCCTTAAAATAGTTTATTCCAGACATCACAATTACAACTAAACCATAAAACAACTATCATTCAGAACCAACTGAAATCTGATTGAATGGAAGTCATTTAACAAGGGAATCAAAGAAGAAGCCACATAAAGATTGGTAGGAAGGACAGAGATGCAGAATGGGCTGGTCCCACATTCACACGTGGCAGATAAAAAAAAAAATTGGGAGGGATATCAAGGACGCAGAGGTCCCATTGGAAATGAGGGCTCCCAGCCCCACACCAACATCCCCCCCCCGCCCCCCCAAATTCTAGGATTCTAGTATCAGGAAGAGAAGTTCCCATAACCACTGGCTGCAAAAGCTGTGGGGATTGAGTTTTAGAAACATGGAAGGCGACTGGAGTTTCAGGCAGTTCTTCATAAAGCAAGCATGTCAAACCCAAAGGCTAACACAGGGCAAATAAGCAAGACTTAATTTTATGTGGGCCAAAAAAAAAAAAAAAAAAAAGCTTCAATTTTCATAGAAACACAGGTCATAATTTGACAGAGACGTGCTGAATACAAAGGGCTGAGATAAATAATTGCTAACATAAAATACTAGAACATTTTAATAAAAATTAGTAATTTTTTTTTAACATTATCTTACCAAACACTGAATAACTACACAAGTGTAACACAAATAAACCTATTTTTCTTGTTCTCCAAAAACGAACTATTTCCTGTTGTGCACACCAAACAAATCAGTCCAAGACTAATGTCTTGGCAATTGGTTGCTAAAATATTTGCTGCTGGTATTAGTGGAGAGAAATGTTGTGCCTGCAAGTAAGATGCATAAGGGAAATGAATGCAACACAATTATAATAATCAGTCATTAGTGAACATTGTAGTTAATTATTAACAATTATGTATAAGAGGAAACTGTAAAAATTAAGTTACAAAATTTTTATGAAAACGTTTTTTACATGCTGTTATATTGGCTGGGCCACAAAAATATTCGTTGTGAGCTAAGCCTTTGACAAGTTTGTCTTAAAGGGTTCATGAATGAACTTGGATTCACTCCTCTGTGCTCAGTGCTGGAAAAACAGCTTGAAAGGAACCAGGGACATACGGGGAGAAACTGAATCATCTGACATCAAGATGAATAGCTTTCTTCCAGACAGAAGTGCTGGCTAAGGTCTTTGTTCCTTTGATGAACTTTCTCCCACAAAGCTGGCTCATAGGCTCCATATCTGAGACTCCAATGACCTGGTTAAAACTCTTTGCCCTACCCTGGTAATTCCCTGAAACCCAGCACTACCCAAATTTCAGGCCTACCGAAGACCTAAATAGACACTATTCAAAAGAAGACATACAGAAAGAAAGCCAAGAAACATATGAAATTATCAAGAAATATTAAAAGTGATGGATTATCAAGAAATATTAAAATTGATGAAAAATAAAGGCCCACAACCAAGATTACTCTACCAGGCAAGGCTATTATTTAGAATTTAAGTACTGATTAAGAGATTCTCAGATAAGAAAAAGTTAAAGGAGTTCATCACCATCAAACCAGTATTATATGAATTGTTAAGAGGTCTTCTTTAAGGAAAAAAAAACACACAAAAAATCTGAACAATAAAATGTCAACAAATATATATCTATCAACAAGTGAATCTAAAAAATCAAAATAAATGAACAAGCAGAATAGAAACAGAGTCATAGATAGAACATTTTGGTTGTTGTCAGTTGGAAGGAGATTTTGGTACAAAAGGTTATTACAGAATAGTCATGGGTATGTAAGGTACAACATAGGGAATTTAATTAATAATATTTTAATAACTATGTATGGTGTTGGACTGGTGTGAGATTTATTGGGATGATCACTTAGTAAGTCATGGAATGTCTAATTGATTATGTGGTTTTTTTTTTTCCTTAAAGAAGACCCCTTCTTACAAAGTTTCTCTCTTACATCAATGTTTCTCTCTCTCAAATCAACAAATACATATTAAAATAATACTTTAAAATACATAAATTAAAAAAGATAGACATAAATAAATAAAATAAAATAGTTTGTTCCATAAAACTATGGGGGGAAAAATAAATCAAACAAGTTCTACATACTTTATTTTCATCTCTCTTTCAGCTCCCAGAGTTTGTCACAAATATTATGTCAGAAGTTCTAACTTGCAAAGATGTTGGTGAGGAATGATTAGAGTAGAGTAGCAGGTCTTCTTGCCTTACTTCATTCATATTCAGTGCAGCAGGCTATGATCTCTGTTTCAAAAATGAAAGCTTATATCAGGGGTTCAAGTTCATGATTACTTTGTGATTTCCCCCATGGCCTCTGGACATCTCCTCCAGAAGAGGTTGGTGCAAATAATTCAAACTAAACCTCTTAGACATTGTGCTAGATGTCCTGGAGTAAAAGATTCGCTTGCAAACTTCTCTGAGGAAAATAGAAAGCTTGACAGTGAACTCCTGTTAACTGGAACTAAACAGAACAAACAAACAAGTAAAACAATGACCCTGGGGATGGAGAGCAGAGAACAGTAACTGTCTTGGGAGCCGCAAGCTGCCTAATATAATCACCATTTAGCAGTTATGATAATAAGAAGATGTAGCCACAGGTTTGTGTGCTGTGACTAAGAAATCACTCCCTAAAGAATCAGGATGACACGGAAGCAGAATCAGAAATTTATAGTCATTCCATAGACTAGAATGAGGGCTATTTTGACAGTAAGCCAATGGAGATTGAGGAAAACAACCCAGGACCCTGTCTAGTGTTTTGGTGATATGTAGATTTCAGGCCTTTGCACTGCTTCGGTAAGAATTTCTCCCAAAATCAACCACATGAGATATCCTATAAAAATATAGCTAATATTTAAAAATACAGACATTCGATATTTCTTGTGTACCTGGCAAAGAGGCCCAGATTCAGTGACAATGGGAACATTACGTGGTCTAATAGTCCTTTAACTCTGGAGCTCAAAGCACCAGTCAGAGCCTAGTAAGCATTTCCCCTATGAATAAATGATCATACGTTTTATTATCTTGAAAAAAATAATCTAAATCATATTTAATAAAATAATCAGAAAGTAAGTTGAAAAGTGCATTTGAATTATTTTGAGCAGATCAGGTATTATTTAAAAGCTGCCAAATGCAAAGGCAATTTGAAGATCAAGTTTTAAAACAATCATATTACAAGGATCTTTTTGTCAGTTTGACTCGTGCTGAAAAATAACTTTGATAGTTTGAAATATAATTGCTCTTATCATGTGTGGCAAATTTGCATGTTTTCTAGTACTTATAACAAACTGGAGGCCCGCATGCATGGGGAGGGGGAGTCCCTCAGCCTGGTCAGCACACTCTCCAATCGGGGACCCCTTGGGAGATGTCCAACTGCTGGACCCCTCACTATTCTCCCCTGCCAGCCTGATCCCTAATTGCTCTCCCCTGCTGACCTGATCCTCTTAACTGCTTGGCTGGACAGCCTGATTGTCCCTAACTTCCTGGGCCCTACCACCATGATTTTGTCTGAAAAGATGTCTGTGAGGTCATCTGGAAGATATCCGGTCCAATTAGCATGTTATCCTTTTATTAGTATAGATACTAATGTGGATTATATTTTAACTAATCTAACAAAAGTCCTTTAAGCTTTTTTATTTCTATGACATTCTTTTTACCAAATGGATACTATTTATGTAATACAATATATATATTCCCAAAGTATATATGGCCTTGTAACAAACCCCTTTATCATTCCACTGTAAAAACCCACAGAATGATGAAACATCTCTAATACTTACGGTTATAATGTCTAATTGGATCTTTAGCAAACATTTTCAAATATTTCTATTTTCTTTTTCACACTTGTCCTAATAAACATTTAATTCATGTGTTACATTTTACAAGGTATTCTGATTTACATTATATGCTTCCATTTAATCTTTTTAAATATCATACAATTTTTATTAACTTTGACTTTGAAAATATAGCCCAGTAGTTAATGAATATTTTGATTCTGTGTATCAAACACATTGTATTTTTTCCCACGTATTACAGCTCACTCACTTGTCACTGAATAAGGTCCTATGTCATAATCTATTTAAAGCTACTCAGTTCTTTTAACACATATTTTTATATGTACTTGCAAATCTGACATCTCACAGACCTGAGACAGAATCAAATTTTAACACGTTAAGTTTTTTAAAATAGAAATGAATAATCATAATTCTAGACCTTTGTACAAAGTCCTAAGTATAATAGACACTTGCATGGATTTTTCATAGGTGCAATACAAATTTACTTTGTATCTACACTGCAAATAGCATGTTCTGATAAATTTTATTTTGGTGTTAACATGATTAATTTTATCACTTACCTATTCTTATAGAGAAATTTTATTTTTTTGGTTACCAAGGCAATGATTGTATTTCTTATTTATGATTGCTGGATGAAACTATCACTCCTCTTTTCTGAGTTCAAATAAAATAACCAGCTCATAACTATACCATTCAAAATAGTGAGTACTACTGACCAAGATGATATGATGGTATAATTCAATACATATATAAGGCAAGAAAATATTTATAGGTCATTTTCTGTTCTTCCTTGCTTAGAGCAATGTGTTATAGACAAAGCTAAGTAAGAGGAATCAAGAACAGTATAGGGAAAACAATGTAAGAACTGATAAATTAGTAATGCAAGTATCAAAGATGGGCATTTGAAGGTATCCTTAAAAAAGAAAGTAGGGGAAATAAAAATTAAACTGCACAATGAGAAAAGAGAGCAAGGAGGCAGCAGAGGAGGAGGAGAATTATAGAAAAAGAAAAAGATAAAAATAGATTAGAAGAAGAGGAGCAAGTATAAATATAGGCTTGAGTTAAATATAAATAAAGGAAGTTATTTTTATAAAAGTGGAAAAAACAATAGATATGAAGGGCAAACCAAAATAGACATACAAAAAAAAAATAGAGAGAAGGCCAAAAAATATCATAAAAAATGAGTAAGTTACAGGGCCATGAAAAGAGAACCCAGACAAAGAAACGCATGAAGCTCACAAAAGAACAGTCAGTCTGAAGAAAGAAAAGGTGCGGCTGAGCCCAGGGGATGCATCTCCAGGCACCAGCTTCCCATAGCCCATTAGAGCAGGTTTAACAGGAAAGGAATCCAAGTCACATAACGAATATTTCCACTTTATGTCTCTCATAATAGACCCCAGCCTTGTCAGAATTCCCCAAGAGGAAACTAAATCAGATGATTTCATTGGAAAGCAACGCCAAGGCAAAAAGCATAGTCTAGAACCGTTGAGAGCCAGGACCTACAACAAATTAGGGAAAATATGACTTACAGAAAAAGAATGCTATAACAATAGAGTGTTTCCTGACTTTTTAAGTTTTCTTTTTACTTATACTTTTCTTTGTAGCTATTTAGGCGAGTCTCATCACCTGACTCAGACTGCCTTCTAAGCCTTGTGATAACCTTACGGCCCTCACCTCTGGCGAGTTTCTGAAGCTGGACACTGCTATAAAATACTTTCTGACATGATACTTCTCTCTTACTGCATTCTTAACTGTGTGAAAACACAAGTTCATCACTATCCTTTTTGCCCCTACTGGTTTCAATTATTGGATAGTAAATCTAAAGCAGGAATGAATTCACTTTCTGTAGTCTTGGATTCTTGTTTAAGGGATTGTTTATAATATTGGGAGAATCTATATGCTTGACAAATTTGCTTAATTTTTTTCAATCAATGTTTTGTACTTTACTTTTTAAAGTTAAAAAAAAGTCATTTAACAAAGCACCCCTTCCTTCTTCTTCTTTTAAAAAAAAAAAATTCTTTATTGTTTAAAGTATTACATATGTCCTCTTTCTCCCCCCCCTCCCCCCCCCATTGACTCTCTGAGCCTGCTTTCACCCCCTCACTCCAGGCCTCCACCATCCTATTGTCTGTGTGTGGTGAATCTCAGAGGGAAGGTGGGGGAGGGTTGGTGAATGGGGGGTAATCAACCAATTTGCTTAATTTTTTAATGACATCTACCTTATTGATAATATACAGATCTTTTTTTTAACAAACCAAAACATGTTTCTGAGGAAGTCAGATTTATATGTTATAAAACAATAAAATCAATTTCTCTCTCTCTCTCTCTCTCTCTCTCTCTCTCTCTCTCTCTCTCTCTCTCTCTTTCTCTCTCTCATTTAGCAAATCAATTACTAAGTTTAAACTAACACTTCTAGTTTTCACCCTTCAGCTTCAAGCTGTCTGGAAGAAAATTTCCCTATCCTTACATGTAGAGTTGATTATTTCTTTGAGCTTTGGTAGAAGTTTGTAACATTTATCACCTCTTATCTTGTTCATTTGCCAGTTTATGTGCTGAATTGTAAACCAGAGTACTTACTACATTGTACATTCTTTGAGAGCAGGGACTATATACATTGCTTAATTCTGTGTCATTGTGCCATCAGAGGCCTAACTCAGAGGCCTAGCCCATTGTTTAGGCAATCAACACACACTTGTGAATCGATATAAAGGCAGGAAAGAAGCAAATATAAAAATTCCAAGTCTATAATTATATATAAAGTTAAACCATCAGCCCTAAAATCATTTAAAAATGTAAACACAGAAAAATAGTATATTTGCTGATTTATTTTTGCTTTTGTCCATATTAAAGTATTCTTCACTTATATGTATATATAAGCGCAAACATATATAAATATATGCAAACATATACACCCCCATATAAGGAAACAATAGATATTTTCAACTTAAGATTTTAAAGAACATGTTCATATCTTCCAGAAATAAGGTAAGAGAAACATGCAATTTTAGAGATCATATCAAATATATTTTTATATTAACTGACAGGATAGACCATTCACATAGAAAGATGAATTAATTGAGAAATGCAATTTAGTCCTTGTGTATATAGTCTAAAACATTGTAATATAAACATTATAAATGTATTACTGAGCCAGATCATCAAATGGAGCTTCTACATATTTAGGAATTATTTTCAGAATATTTTTAGAAATTAAAAGACAAATTTAATATTTTGAAAAACAATTAAAATTGTTAGGCCTGATAGATTTTTGTTGTGGGGCTTCTGTCATGAGAAATGTAGATGGTTACCAGCATCCCTGACCTCTATTTACAGAGGTAAGAAACAACCATATACCTCCCACTCCAAGCTGTGACAACCAAAAATGTCCTGGGACATTGTTTAAAGTCCTGTGGGGCACACAGTTGCCCCATCTGAGAATCACCTGTGTACTTTTATGTGACTCCAAAAAATAGGTTTGTAATGAGTACACTACATCCTCTCCCAACCAAAGTTTGTTGACAATCAGAGAAAACTTATTCCAGGGGTGTGAGTAGGGGAGAACACTGACACATTGTCTGTAAGGAATAAGACATAGGCATATATGAACCAAGTATATGCTATGTGTCAGCAGAACAAATGTCTTTAGTTGCATATTATATAGATTTTATTTTGTAGTTGGCATTTCCAATAATTTAAATTGTGTGATTTGTAATCAGACTACAGAACCAGAAAACAGGAGAATCCATAGATGAGAACTTAGATTTCTGAGTCAAAGTTAGGGTTCAAGTCTTAGTATTCTTTCCTACAAAGCGTAATTTTAGGAAAGCTGATTTGAATCTGTTTCCAAATCTGTAAAGTGAACATATGGTATCCTGTTACAAGGTTGATAAGAACAAAATTTATTTAAGGTTTTTGGGAAATAATGAATATTCAATAATATATAGAATGTATTACAATGATTTGTGAATGATCAAACAGATTTCTGGAGATTTAGCAAAGAGGTAGCCACTCATAATTTTCTGGTTATGGTACTTTATAGTTCTAGAATAATTTTAAAATTCTTGTATATTCAAATTATAAATAGTAAATTAAATTGTATGAAGGCTTAGGTGACAATTCCCTGTGATTTACATTTATATTTTTAAAACCCATAAAAGCAAATTAGTACAGTACTATGGACAATGATACCTGAAAAATAAAACCTGAGGAATGACTGAAATATAATGGATAATGTATATTGAAATGAAATAAGGCCTTGGAAAATACCGAAAAAAAAAAGCAAAAACATATTCTTAATATAGTAAATCTGATTAACTTTAAAATTATATCAGCAAAATGATAGGCTACTTATATATTCATAAATTTTATTTTTTCTTTTCTTTTCTTTTATAATTTTCATTTACTTTACTTTCTTTTCTCTTTGGTACTGATTTTAGAAGCTGTGTTCTTCTTGTAAGGACCTGAATTGCTAGCCAGATCATAGGACCACACCTGCCAATCAACAATTTTGACAACAACCAATTATCAAACTTACTGTTACAGTATAAGTATGAATTATTTCAAAAATAAAGAAGCAGCACAAAAATATTATCTAACAAAGGGTCATAAAATTATACTATCTAACTAATTAGATACAGAAAACAAATCTCATCGTCTTTTATATATGTATGCAACATCTATTTATCTATCATCTATCTATTATATTTATCATTTATCTATCATCTGTCTATCATTCTGTATTCCAGTTAGTCAGCTAGCTAGCTTTCTTGCTTCCAGCTCTCTCTCTCTCTCTCTCTCTCTCTCTCTCTCTCTCTCTCTCTCTCTCTCTCTCTCTTTAATAAGCTAAATATGGATGGCTTAGCATTAATCTATAATTCCTCAATAGCTTTTGGTTAGCCATAGATTTTGTAGCTCTTTCTTTTCTTAGCCATTTAAAACAAATGCTCAAAGTAGACATGAACATGTGATACTAAACTGGATTTTTTTTGAGCTAACATCAACCTTAAATATGCCCTTTGCTCAAATAAGTCTGTTAATGTTAAACTGCTTAAATATAGATAAAATCATCTTGACTAGGAGATTTGTAACAGCTGGGATCAGCTATTTAAGTTTAAAATGGAGACCAATTTTCATCGCTTCAAACACTAGTAATCCCCTATTTTATAACTTCTTGTCAGTGTAAATAAGTCTGAAATTGAAAGTACTCAATTTGATCTATCATATTAGACTGAGTGACCTGAATAATGCATTATTTTCTACGATGTAGAACAGTGATAGTAAGCGTCAAGCGCCCTTGGCAGCCAAGATGTGGGTGTTGTAATCTTGCAGTTGACTCCTTCTATACTTCAGTAATTATCTTTTCATTAGTTGAACAATTGCACTTTCTGTCCCACCTTTATAGGACTCATATTGCATATTGTCACACAGGGAAAGGGTTACATTTAAAACAGGTATTTAAACTGTGTGATCAATATAGCTGCTGTCTCCTTGTGTTAGTATAGAAAATGACATGTGTAACTTATGTCAGCATCCCAGGATGCATACTGTTTTAGAAATATATATATATATATATATATATATATATATATATATATATATACATACATATACATATGCCTAAGCAACCATTATGACTGGTTGACTGAACAGTCAGTCAATAGGTGCCTATGACAATGCACTGAGCACTAGGGGGCAGACACTCAACTCAGGAGCTGTCCCCTGGTGGTCAGTGCACTCCACAGCCAACCTCCTATGACTGACCAACCCCCTGATTAACCCCAATCACTGGCCAGGCCAAGGGACTGGACCCGTGCATGAATTAATGCACCAGGCCTCTAGTATATTATAAAAGTACAGACAGGCTAAATGACACAAATCATCATATCACATTAAAGTCTAAAAATACTTAAGTAGGTTGAATATTTTAAGTTCATTTTCTTTGAGTATGAAGTATTGTATTAAGGACTGTCTTTCAAGAACACAAATCTGTCAACTAAATCAAGAACAGTGCAAATAAAATTTTAAATTAATGTAAGGTTCAAGGACAGAATCTATGCAGATATACTAAATTAGTCAGAAGGCTTTATCTATCTAAGCTCTGTGTAGGAGAAAGAACAGCTTGCCAGATAAATGGCATCATCTGGTTTGCCTGCCAAGTATAATCTATGCTAGAGACATTTACCTTAGGGTTAAAGAGTCTGACATTATATCTTTGAATTGCATTACTAATGATATATATATTTTTCCCCCTCCAAAATTCTCTCCTTACCAAACCAAATCTTGAGGATTTGGCTTTCTGTGTAGCTTGTTATTGGGAATAGAGTAGACTGGTCAGGCTGAAGATTTTTTGGAAAGTTTTATCTATCATCAGAAACATTAACATTTTTCTTTCATTAGTTTATTTGCTGAATCAGTATTCTTTACTCTGATAACTGTCAATATGTACTTTTTTTAGTTTATTTTGTTTTTATTTTTAATTTTTATTTATTGATTTGATAGATAGAGACTGATTTGTTGTCCCACTTATTTCTGCATTTCTTGGCTAATTCTCATATGTGCTCTCACTCGGGATCAAGCCTGCAACCTTTGCCTAGTGGGAATGGGCTCTAACCAAATTATCTAGACCAGGGCCAGATATGCATTTTTAGAAGAGAACATTTTGTAAACATTCTTCTAGTAGATTTATTCGTTTAGAAAATTTCAGTAGTGAAGAAGACTGCAATGAATTTCTAGTCCAAACATGATGCTGATTCAACATGTGGACTTCCTTTAATGCTCAGGATATTGAAGAAGTTAATTGTAGTTTATAAGACAAGCTATTGGAGTCATAAAAAAAAATGTGCCTAAAAACCTACTCACAGTTACATATAAAATATCAAATATTAAATAAAGCTAATAAAGAGTTGGTGTTTCACTTAGCATAATGTGTTATGTGTTCATCCATGTTGTCACCAATGGAAGGATTGTCTTCTTTGTAAAAGGTGAATAATATCCCATTATATATATCACATTTAAAAGAAATTATTTTAGAGAGAGAAAAGGTGAGAGAAAGAGAGAAAGAATGAGTGAGAGAAATAGCAATGTGTTGTCTTTCTCCATCCATCCATAAACATTCAGGATGCTTCCATATCTTGGCTGTTGTGAATAATATTGAAACAATATCTCTTTAAGATCCTGATTTCATTTCCTTTGACTATATACCCAGAAGTGGGATTGCTGCATTATAATGTGGTTCTAATTTTAATTTTTTAGGAACCTTTATATTGTTTTCTCTAATGGCTGTACCAATTTTACATTTTCACCAACAGAAGGTAGAAGATATTATGCTAACTGAAATAAGCCAGATGCAGAGATATAAATATTGCATAATCCCACTAATACATAGTGGTGGCAGGTGCAGCTGGGCTAGGATGAGCAAGAGTGGCAGGCAGGAGCAGCAGGCAGTGTTGGACTGGCATTTTTTGCCCAATCCCTAGAGGCCAAGGGACCCTACCAGTGCATGGATCCATGCACCAGGCCTCTAGTATTATATAAAAAGATTCTCAACACCATTAATCATTATAGAAAGGCTAATGAAAAGCACAATATGATATTTTACATTTACTATAAAAAACAAAGAACACAGAAAATAAGGTGTTATTGTTATAAATAAGTAAGGATATGAAGAAACAATTTCTTGTGCACTGTTAGTGAAAATATAAATTGGTGCAGCCACTGAAGAAAGCAGTATGGTGTTTTCTCAATAAATTAAGATCAGAACTACCTTATTATTCAGCAATTTTACTTCTTGGTATATACTCAAAAGAATCGAAAGAAGAGTCTCTCTCTGTTCCTCTACTAGTACATTATTTCTATTATTTCTATTTCTATTTCTATTTCTATTTCTATTTCTATTTCTATTTCTATTTCTATTTCTATTTCTATTTATTTCTATATTTATATTTATACTAGAGGCCCAGCACGTGAAATCACACAAGACCCAGACCCAGCGCATTATGGGACCCAGTGTTAAGTCCCACTGGCACTGCAGGACCCATCAATACACCTCCTGGTGACCTGTCTGGTCATTACAGCATTATAACCACTGGGTTTTTATTTTATAGCTATTTATATTATTTATATTTATTCATATCCATATGTTTATAGCAACATATTTCCAATAGCAAAAGATCGAAGCAACCCAAGTATCTATTTGGTGGATGAATGGATAAATAAAACGTGGTATATACACACAATGACATACTACTTAGCCTTAAAAAATAAGGTGATTCTGACATATGCTAGAGCATGGATGAAACTTGAGGATATTATACTAAGTGATTTCACTTGCATAATGTAGCGAGAGTACTCAAATGCATATATGCTGAAAGTAGGACAGTGGCTGCCTCCGCTGGAGGCAGTGGGTAGCAGGAGTTATTGTTTGATGGATATTGAGTTTGTTTTGCAAGACAAGAAGAGTTCTGCAGATGGGTGTTGGTGATGGTAGAACAACAATATGAATGCACTTAATAGCACTGAACTTTATGTTTACAAATGGTTACAATGGCAATGCACCATACTTCATCTTGTCTATATTTGGAGAAATAATGTATCATTCTGAGAAACAGATATTAATGTATACCCAGGACACTTAAAGCTTATATTAACTTAAAAAAATTGAAAACAGCAATCTACTATACTTTCATTAGAGAATAATTTCATAAATGTTAACAGATTAAAATATATTTAGTATGAACATTTCCAAATATATTGTGACATTTTTTGCCAGGAATGCTAAATAATACAGTAGGATGGAATGGGAAAAAATGGATTTAAAATCAGAAAAATGGCAATGTTCTTCCTTTTGTCCCTAATATAATAACATAGAAATAAAGACAGCATATGTTCAGTGTTAAATAAGAATCACTTCCTTTGCATAGTCCTTAACTCTTTTACTACACATAACTTATTCAGTTTGCTTGGACCTTGATTTCCTCATATCTATATCAATGTAATAATATTATCTCTATTATGGAATTCTTGAAATAGTTAAATAAGAGCATACATAAAATTGCTTAAAAATGAAAGAGAAACCTTTTAGTAGAGTGCATGCTTGATGAATTTCACTTTTTTATGATACTTAAATCCATATTGTACTGATTAAGTGCCAATCATAGATCTAAGTGCTTTGCTTGTATTAATTCATAATCCTAACTCAATTCTATGTTACACATACTTTCATCATACCTCATCCCCATTTTATACCGGAGGAAAATGAAGCATAGATATTAAGTAATGTCATGTTCAAAGTTCTAATTGCCATTCATATTATTATAATAAATTGTGTTAATCCATAACTCACTGCCTTCCAAAGCAGAACTACCTATGCATAACATTTGGGAAAACAATGAGAAATTGAGTATGACAGAAAAATCATACACATGAACTAGAATGATAGACTATGAGCCTAGAAAGTAGATTATGACAAACTGGTGATGAATGCTGTCTGGCATGATAAGAAACTTGATATTTTTTATAGAGTAATATGGAATTAATGTTGGAACAATGCAGTTATAATTTTTATTTAAAAAAATTTAAGGTGTTACAGAATGTGAGAGAAAGAAAAATCATTAGTTCCACTAGGCTAATAAAGCAAATATTTTCTTTTGTGTGCATACCATTTCAGTGTTTTTTATTATGCATATATATTTTTGCAAAATTGCCATCATAATATACATTAATATCCTATTATAGCATCTCTTTTCACTGAATATATTATATCCATTTTTCTCAATAATGCTTCATATTTTTTCCTAATTATAATTTCTAATATGCATATAGCTTTTATTAGGAAGATGTACCATAATTTACATATTAATTAACCATTCTTCTACATGAACATCTGAATTTTTCCAATGGTACTAAACTTTAAGTAATACTTGTGTGTCTTTGTGCATAAAACTCCTACACATTTTTATAAGAATTCGATGTACTGATACCAGGTCAAGATACATGAACTATCCTTTGGCATTTGATACATGCTGCTGCTGATTTTCTCCCTAATATTTGTACTAATTTTCACAGCTACTGATTTCTCCACAGCTTTTCAACAAGTGCAAGTTTGTTTATCTTTGAGTGTTATGAATAGGGATGTGGAGGAAGAATTTCTCTGAAAAAAGGCACAAATGAGTGAAACAATAGTTCTTAGCCAATGTTTAAAATACACTCAAATTGAAGGAAATATGCTGGTGGACTGCATGGGAATAGCAATAATGTTAGCTTAGCAGTTAAGTTCTTTTATGTGCCAGATATGTGTCATGTTCTAAATGCCAAACTCTTTGCATTAATTATCAAATTTAATTTACAAAACAGCCTCAGGAGACAGGTAATGTTATAAACTAAAATTTGCAATTGAAAGCTCAGAAACACAGACATGTTAACTAAGGTAAAAACAACTTTTGAGTAGAAAATATTGAATGTAAATAGCTATTGAGTAAGAAATCAAAGGAAAAGCATAGCCAACTTATCTGAATTTAGTTCAAATTTTTCCCATTATATGATACTTACTGTATAACTTTTCAATTATGGCTAAGAATGTCAATATAATCAATATGGAAGTAATCTTCATATTAAAATAGAATTATAATATTTTAGTGTTTATTCAATACTAGTCTAATAAAATTGTAATTTACCTGCTCTGAAAGATAGCACATTTTGATCTTCTAGATCTCTGTTGGTATTTAACAATTGTTATTAATAGGATCTGGCCACAGTTTTGTATATCCAACTTTGATTTTTACTACTCTTCACCCAGGTCTTAGAAAGATCTATCCTCACAAATATCAGAAGCATATTGTACTGACTCCTGTTTTCTTCAGTGTTTTAGTTAAATGTTTCCAAATATCACTTTTATAACGGAATTTATATTTTTAAGTGATTCCTCCTTTAAAATACAGCTAAAATACTCTGTTCCTCACCCTCTTTCTTCCTATCTCCCTTGCCTTCCATCTTCCTTTGCATATATATATATATATATATATATATATATATATATATATATATATATATTTATTCTTATATTCAACAGCATTTTTAATTAAGGACCTGTTGGTACTTCATTGATTATTGAATATAAAGTAATTTCTAAGGTCCCATTTTTTAACACATGATTATACAATGTTTATATTTGATAAGTTAAAGTTTTCAAATAGTTTGAAATTTCCAAAGGAATAATGAATATTTTATTTTTGTTTTATCTTGCTGCTTCCAGTACAGACACTTTTAAAAAATTAAATAAAAATAAATTCATAAGCTCTTATTAATTGGTTGCCTGCCCATATGTTATACTTCCATACCTTATTTGTCAGATTTTTATTTTTTAAGCTAGTAAAGCTATAGCCAGAGACAATGTTATTTTATATCATTGGAAGAAAATGAAGCTATTGCTAAATGATTGAAATATTATATTCTAGAAACCCAGTGCACGAATTCGTGCACAGGTGGGGTTTGGCTGGCCTGGCCCCAATTGGGGCCCAATCAGGGTTGGACTGGCTGTGGGAGGGGGGCAGTGGGCAGTGGGCCAGACAGTCCCACCCCTGATTCATAATGGGGGGGGGTGGATAGAGCACAATACCAGCCAGAGGGAGGGGCCATGGGTGGTTGGCTGCCAGCACTGTCCCTGATTAGAATGGGGGGGGGGGGGAAACAATCAGGGGCAAAGCTGGCTGGGGGAGGGGCTGTGGCCAATCGGGGCAGTGGGAGCTGATTGCGGATGGGGCCAGCTATGGGGAGGGGCTGTGGGCAGTGGGCCTGTCAGCTCTGCCCCCAATTGGTATGGGGGGATGATTTGGGGTTGGCTGGTCAGGGGGCAGGACCATGGGAGGTTGCCTTCCGGCACCATCCCTGATCAGCCAGTACACTGGCCACAGTGGGCATCATAGCAACCAGTCATTCTGCTTGTTACAGCATGCTGGTTGCTGGCTTTATATATATATAATGTAAATATATATATATATGAGAGATGTAAATATATGTTATTTTAATATTATATTTAATTGTTGCTATTTAATAAATATGTGTGTATATGTGCATGTGTGTGTGCACTGAGATATTTAGAGAAGTTATCCTTATTACTTTCATGTTAGAAGATAATGTACAATTTTTACAGTTTATGAAATCTCTGCCTAGCCTATATGCAATACCAATTTAAGTTTGATTAAAAATATCTGTGGACTGATGCTCACTTCAGCAGCACATATATTAAAATTGGAACAATACAGAGGATATTTGTATGGCCCCTGTGCAAGGATGGTATGCAAATTTGTGAAGGGTTTCATATTTTTTTATTTAAAAAATATACATATGGACTGAAAAAACTGTCTTTCCTTTATTATAGAGTTTAGCATCATTTTAATAACTAAAATACTCTGTGATCTTTACAAGTTCCTTTAGTGACTCAATGGCTTCAGTCTCATGACATAAGCTGCCCTAGAGAGCAAGTTTATAAAAGTTGTAATTCTTCTCCATGTCCATGCCTTGAGACATTGTCAATTTATACTATAAAAAGAGCACCTCTCTTATTTCAGATTTTAGTCTTCCTTGAAGGTATTAAAAACTAATAAGTTCATTCCTGAGTCTAAATCTGTACAGGTCTTGTGTAAAATAGAATTATGTCATGCTTTTAATTTTTATTGGGTTCATTTAAAGACCAATAGCTGTTATAATGAAAGAAAATGCTAGCTTTATTAAAATTTGCTGATTGTTGAAAACTTCTTAGTACTTGAACTTTCAATGTTGGATTCACTATCTTTTTTTTTTTTTTTTTTTTTCCTTTTTGACTTAATTATTGAGTTTAAATTGAGAGGCACTTTTTTTTCTATTTGTAATAGCACTTTAGGTAATTATGTACAATAATTTATATATGCTATTATCGTATACAATAACTTGTATATGGTTATCATATACAAGTTATTGTATACGATAATAGCATATACACAAATTCGTGCATGGGTGGGGTGTGACCAGCCTGCCCCAATTGGGACCGATCAGGCCAGGCTGGCCAGGGGGAGGGGCTGTGGGCAGTTGGCCAGCTGGCCCCACCACCTGGTCAAACTTCAGGTCAAACTCTTGGTTGAAGGGACAATTTGTTTATTAGCCTTTTATTATAAAGGATCAGATGATCATACTTTTTTGGGTACAAATTAACCTGAAAACTTTATGTCCTTCTTTTTTCTGGGCATGAAAGTTGAAGTGCCTGTGTCTGTAAATAATCAGAATGACTGAGTTTCAAACAATCGGTCACTTTTCTCAGTTGATTTACATAATTGCACATGTTTCTTAAAGTAATAGCATATACAAATTATGAAATTTGGGAATTCTATCTAAGTAGATTATATGTAGTAAGATGATTTTATAATACAGCAATATTTATAGTGTTTTTTTTTATTTAAGATAAATACAGTGTGACATTCATAGTCCTATATAATAAAAAAACTAATATGCAAATCAACTGAACGAGAAATGACTGATTGCTATGATGCACACTGACCACCAAAGGGCAGACACTCAACACAAGAGCTGCCCCCTGGTGGTCAGTGCGCTCCCACAGCCAGAACTGGGCTCAAGGCTGGCGAGTGCAGCAGTGGTGGTGTGAGCCTCTCCTGCCTAGAAGTCAGTGTTAAGGATGGCCGACTGCCAGCTTAGGCCTGCTCCCCTAAGCTGACACTTGGACATTACCCAAGGGCTCCCAGACTGCAAGAGGGCACAGTCCGGGTTGAGGGACTCCCGAGTGCACTAATTTTGTGCATCAGGTCTCTAGTATGTGAATAATATTTAGTATTCATTAGTTCAAGGTGGTGTGCACCTTTGCCATCTCTCTGCACTCTATGTATTGTATATTTCTAATGTGGCAAAACACTTTGCTTCCCTCCAATTGCTTTTGCTTCCCTAAGGATGTGATTTGACGTACTCCAAGAATAGTTTTCTCTTCTAAACTTGAATTTGCACTTCTTAACTGATTGTGTGTTCTATATGGGTTTTTTTTAAATTTAATTACACTTATTACTTGCAAAGTGTGGACCAGTTTGGTTTTTGCATAAATATTTTGCATATTTAACAAAATATGTTAAAATACAACAACAACAACAACAAAATAAATGTTTTACAATTTGAAATATTTCATATTATCAAAATGCATGTCTTACTATAAACTATAGTAGGTGTGTGTGAGTGTGGATTACTTTATACGTACACACATACACAAGCACAGATGTCTGTTTATATGCAATATATGTTATAATTCACAAACACACATATTATTTTGCTGCTAATTCTTTTATTTGTATACATAAATGATGCAGCACTGTTTCTGATTAACTTAAGGGGGCAAATGTTACTTGGATTAAAAAAACCATTTTAATCATAGACATCTAATTCTGGATAGAAGTGTGTATTCCCAGGAGAAACCCAAAATTCTAATTAATCTGTGAGTTAGCTGAATTCTAATACTAACGTAACATTCAATATGCACTTTAACATTAATCATTGATTTAAAGGCATAAACTGGCATTTGATTAAATACCAGGTTGCCTGATACGGGCTCTACCAATTAGATTATTGCAAATAGAAAAGTTGACAATAAAGATTACAAAAGGCTCTAAAAGTAACAGGGCAGGAATGCTTGACCTCAAGGAAGGAATCTCAAATTCTGTTTTTTACTGCATCACCTACTGAGTTTCTACTCTGAGGTAAACAATTCATTTCAACGTATTTCCACAGAGCATATAATGGCTAGGTAATAGGTACCTGTAATGCTTCCCTTTGTATTCCTTATATCTCTAATTTATGCAAGTGTGTCTAACCCTCTGTATGTTTAAGTTTAGTCCTGGAGGAATGTTTAAGGTGTGCCCGGCAGGAAGGAGCCTGAACTGGGAGATGAGAGAGAGAGAGGGAGGGAGGAAGAGAGAGAGAGAGAGAGAGAGAGAGAGAGAGAGAGAGAGAGAGAGAGAGAGAGAGAGATGAGCTCTGAGTTATCAGGTGTTTGAGCAACCTATTAGGAAAAACCCAAAAATGAAAGCGTTACAGAAGACCAAAGAAAAAATCAAGCAATGCTTTTAGAGAAAAGGAGTTACACTGTTTATTTACGTTGGTGAATTGAGCAGAATAACTTCCCAAATCTGAGTAAAGTAACATGCAGGGGGCTTCTCTCTTATATCTTTCTGGGGTCTTTGTCCCACAGATATGTATTATGCTTTGGGTCTTTTCACAGGTTTTGATAAAAGGCCCCAGGTGTTGGGGTCTTGAGACCATATCTGATGGTCTGGCCTGGTGCCAGCTTTAATTACCAAACTGCCCCCCCCCCCCCCCCCGTGGGGGGCAGTGCACTGTTCACAGTTTTATAGCCTTTGTATTTCAATAACAGGTTCTGCAAAACCAGTTTCTGGGAAAGAGATAGTGACTTAATTATAGGTAATCAAGAATGTACACTGGGCTTGCTAGCACAGATTCAAATTGCTAGTCTTTTTCCTCTCTCTACCCTTCCTCCCCCCCCCCCCCCCCAATATCAGGGTTACATTGAAATTTGCCTTTTAGCCTCCCCAAAAGCATTGTCTTCATTTACATACTTTGATGGTCTTAGCAAAGCTATAAACAGAGCAAATGGACTGGCACACAGGTAGAGGGTCAGGTGGATCAGCACAGACCTGAGGTCCCCTCGCTGCTGAGGAGGCCAGAACAAAAGGCTCCAGCAGTGTTATGGGTCCAGGGGTAAGAAGCAGTGTGAGGGCTGATGACTCAGAGTGGGAAAAGACTCAGTGCTTGCGGTAGGGGAAAATGTGTTCTCATAGGAAGGCTTTTGCAGAGGCATGTGAAGAGGACCTAGGCCCATGGCCTCAGATAAAGAGCCCTAAGAATGCATGCTCTGGGGCTAAGGGCTAGCATTGCAAACATGTATAAGAGCAGGAGCAGCTCAGGGCCTTTGAGTCCTCGACTGCACTTCCTTTTAACAACTGTAATGTAGTCGTCATGTACCAAGTCTGGTATGAGGATGGCAGCCTTCCCCCATGAGGCCTGCCAGATAAAACCTTTATAATTGCCTAGGCCAGACCTCGAAAGTCACTCACAGGTTTATAATCAGGAGCAGGACTCTGCATTATGATAATAGATGTATTCATTGTCCCTGTTTTAATATTCACAATGAAACAGGAATTTTAGGGGTAAAATAGGACAGGTTTGGGAAATTTTAGAAATTAAGGGGACCATAGAGGAAGCACAGGGCTGCAGAGCAGCAGAAGGTATTTTTCCATAAAACAGGGAAGCTGAAAAGCTGTAACAAGTACGTGTTCATAGAATGAGGGATCTGGAACAGCAAAAGGTCTATATTTACAAAATAAAGGGAAGGAAGCCCTTCATCAAGAAGGAGAAGAAGCTGAAACTGGTTTGGCTCAGTGGATAGAGCATCGGCCTGCAGACTGAAAGGTCCCAGGTTCGATTCTGGTCAAGGGTATGTACCTTGGTTGCAGGCACATCCCCAGCAGGAGGTGTGCAAGAGGCAGCTGATCTATGATTCTCTCCCATCGATGTTTCTAACTCTCTATCTATCCCTCTCTCTTCCTCTCTGTAAAAATCAATAAAATATATTTTTTAAAAAGGAGAAGAAAGCCCCAAGGAAATGGGAAAACAATAAGGAAGGAGGGAGGGAACCTCACATGTCACATGTAAGGTTCAACCTTTGAGCCCAGGAGTTACTATAGTAACCAGTCTAAGAAAACACTGACCAATCAGAGGGGACATCAAGGCACCAGGATCTGCAGCCTTTATAAGCCACAGGGAAAATAACTCAGTGGGATCCTTTCCCACTCCCCACATGGGAGTCCATTCTGTGGGACTCTTTCCCTCTCCCCATGTGAGAATCTGTACTTGTTCTTCAACAAATCTCCACCTTTGCTGTACCACTTTCATTCTTCAATTCTTGGCAGACAGAAAAAAAAAATCCGGGTTCCAGTACAAAAATTCCATTTCAACAATAGTGCAATGTGATTACTTATGCTTCATTAATTAACTGGGGGTTACACTGTTAAATAATTTACATAAGTTTACAAAAATATTAACTACGAGAGCCAGAGATAACATGACTCTAAAACTCTTGTTCATATTCTATATTTGTAGGAAAAGCAAATTTTAACCTCTACCATAGGGTTAAGGTTTGGGGTAGGCCTGAGAATTATATTAACAGGAGAAATCATACTAAGTTATTAATAGAAGTTTTATGTGTCCCAGAAGCCTTTATGAGGAAATGAAGACCTAAGAAAGTGGCAACACCTACATCCTAAACAAGATGAACAAAGGCAATCGTGGAAAAGCAACTAACCTATGTGGGGAGATAAATAAAGGTAAAAAATATTTTAACTAGATTTGAACAGAAACCTCTTGGTCTCAACTTAATTTTTTGTTTGTTTGTGTACTGTTTAAATATATTTTTATTAATTTAGAGAGGAAGAGAGAGGGAAAGAGAGATAGAAGCATCAATGATGAGAGAGAATCATTGATCGGCTGCCTGCTGCACGCCTCCTATTGGGGAGCAAGCCTGCATCCAGGCATGTGCCCTTGACAGTGACTCTACAGTCCGAAGGCCAATACTTTATCCACTGAGCCAAACTGTCTAGGGCTGGTCTCAATTTCTTATCCTTGATAAGACTCTTACCTTCCTTCTGCTTTAGGGAAAGCATCTTTCACATGGTGATTTCATCTCCTTCTTTTAGGAAGAAAAAGAAAAGTCAGTGTTTTTTCTTTTACCTGTTGTTTTTCAAGTGCCTTTAATTCAAGGTAGTCAATATGTCAGAGTGGCACATTAGGGATGGATGTTCTAACCCTTTTCATATTGTATACTGTTTCCTAATAAACTAAATGTCAAGTAACAACTATATCATGGAAGGAGGTTAATCTCTTTTACGCTCTTTTCCAAAGCTTCCTTTTTCCTTCACTGAGTATTCCCAACTTCATTCTGTCAATTTGCCTAATATTTTAACTCTTATTTTTTAATCTCCTAATCTGTTTTTCAATAACTTGAGATAAATGAACTATTTCTCTTCATAGCCTTTATTTTATACATACTCTATTGGTTGAGTACGTCAATTTGAGTGCGTAAGTGGAAATCTTCCCTTCCAGTTTATTTTAGAAGGCTAATTGTCTACAACCTTTACTTGAGTCCCTTCCACACTGGCCTTTCACATGTTAGACAACTAAAGCATCGTTGCATATTAGCGTCCTACAATCCCAATGAAAGTCACGTCTTCCAAGTCTGAATTTTTCTAATTTTTATTTGTTCTGACATATTATGTTTAACTTCTCATATATACTTGTGTTTTTTTAATCGAAGGGGTAATCTGGGTGGGGCAGTGGTGGTGATGTCCATGCTAATGTCTGTGTAACTTTCATTTCACACATTAGATCTTGGGCAAATGCTGTTCCTCACTGTGGGAAAACAAAAAGCAAAATCTTTACAAGTGAAACAATTAATCTTTTATAACCATGCTTTCCAGTGAGTAGGAATGGAGCAACAAATGTGTGAGGATGCTGAAAATACCAGGAACCATGGCAACTCTGCTTTGTGAGGTCGTGGCATATTGAAATGTAGGGAGTGAGAGAATTAAGGTTAGCCTATAAGACTTCTTGTTACTTCAAGTTCTTAAGAAAGCATAATAGTTCCAGGAGAAATGCTTTATCTGACTACTTCAATGTGATTTTTTTTTTCCCTATCAGTTCAGAAATAAACTAGAAATATGAGAGGAAACATACACTGTTAAGGATGTTTCTGAGCCAATGTCCTCCATCCTCCCAAATCTGTCCTTTGTTTCTGATAAGACAAATGGCATTTTTGCATCATTACTTCACAGTCCATTTCCTCCTTGTGAAGCCTCCCCTTGTCCCAATTCCAGATCAGAGGCCCAGCAAATCAGTCTGCCTGCTTGGGTACACCTTGTGCAATCTTCTCTAACATTTTCTTCCAGCTACATGGTAAGTATAAAATTACACTTCTCTTTGGATATAAAATTATGGGCTTTTTGAGGATAAAGATGCTAAATGAATATTTATTAAAATAATGAAACTTCGAAATAAATCTTCTCCTAAATATGCATAGAGACCAAGGAACTGAACTGGAAAATAATAGATGCCCTAACAGGTTCCATGCTTCTGTAAGTCATTCAGTTTCAAAAAAAACTCTCATTTCTATATATATATATATATATATATATATATATATATATATATATATATTATTAATTTATAAATTTTATTTCATCAATTCCATAAGTTGAATTTTGATATGCCAATAAATCACTATCCAGATTAGGGTACTGATGCCAGATAGCACGATGTGTTTAAATAAGGACCTCCAATAAAATGGAATATGATGACATACATAAGTGTCTCTAAAGCCTCAATAATGATGGAATTGGCATATTGGTGTAACCAAATAAAAAATTATCATGGAAAACGATTGACTACTTATAAATCTTTTACATAATAGTTTCAAAGAATGCTATAGCCTACATAAGTAATCTTGTACCTTGAGTTTAAGTAATCTCTTCCCTTGGAGATTCTTATAACAAGCTTACGATAAGGGAACACCATGATTTCCACTTTACTAAGAGAAAATGCAATTACATTGTGGTGAACCACAACAAACTGTTACCTTTAGTGGTCATACGTCTACAACTTTTGGTTGGCATATTTTCATAATTTTTGGTTGTCAAAACCTAGCATAAAATTGTAGGTTGGATTAAGAAATCTAGCAAAGTTATATATCTATTATTGACTCCCATAGTTTTAACTACTTTAATTTGAATGTATTTTTAATATCTTTCCCTCAAGTTAAGAAAATCTGACTAAAAATGGTGATACTTGCTAATTTTATAATGGTCATTTAAGAGGCACATCCAACTATCAGATTATAGTGAGCAGGGGGTTTTAACATCTCATACCTTATTTTTCCCCCCCTTGTATTTGACTGTTTTGGGGATCTGGAAAAAGCAGTTTGTTTTCAACTCCTGCAATCCTAAATTGTAATTTAGGGAAAACCCAGTACTGCTTCTAACGTCATTAAACACTAACCCAATAACATATTTGAGGATTCAGCAATATTTATGTTACAATCATTTTCAATGTAGTTGCTTTCATAATTTTAAAATACTTAACCTGGTATTCAAGATTTTCTGCCTAGAAAAAGATTGCAAGAGGTATAATTTTTGTCAAATAAGGGATTTGTGTGTGAGATATAGTCACCTTATAAATAGCAATAGTGAATAATAGGGACAAGTTTCCCATTAAAAATAATTAAAAATTTAGTTAGCTAAAGTAATTTTATTTGCTATGATAAACAGAGGTATTTTTTATTTATTGAAATAAATAAATTATTGCACACTAGCTGGTTTGGCTCAGTGGACAGAGTGCTGCCCTGCAGACTGAAGGGTCCCAGGTTCGATTCCAGTCAAGGGCACATACCTTAGTTGCAGGCTCAATCCCTGGCCCTGGTCCGGGTGTGTGTGGGAGGCAACCAATCAATGTGTCTCTCTCACATGGATGTTTCTCTCTTTCTGTCTCTCCCTCTCCCTTCCATTCTCTCAAAAAATCATTAGAAAAATAGATTAACTAATGAGAATTTGTTAGGTCTAACAAAATAAATAAATAAAAACAAGCAAACAAACAAATAAATAAATAAATAAATAAATAAGCAAATTGTAGCATTAGCACTAATCTTATTGGCTTATTGACCAGTTCACCCATTTTTGTGAATTATACTAATTTTATTTGTTCTTATAATACAATCTATGATTTTTTTCCTTTATACATAAACACTGTGTTAATAAAATAAGTGTAAAGTCTCTGAAAATAAGTTCTGAGCCATGTCACCTGCAGTTAGCTATGCTGCTGCTGAACTAGACTGTCAATCATTTCTAAAAGTTAGTGAGAACTGCCAATATGGTGATGGCATTATGGGAAGAGAAAAGTGGGGGGGGTGGGACAAAACCCCCCCAATAGTTTCCCATTACTTCTTCCAGGAGCTACATATTAGTACCCATTCTAGATGTCTCTTTTGAGTCTTAAAAAATTAATATTTCCAAATGAAGTCTGTTTTGTTCACCTCTATTTGCAATAAAATTCTCTGGCACATTGTCAATGCTTAAGAAGTGTTTGTTGAAATAAACAAATACATATACATATGTCCACACATTGTAAAAAAAAAATAAACGTTTGTTAACAGAATGAATAAATATTATCAGGTTATGCTTTATTTAAGAGAACACTTCTCTGGTAATGGAAGCCAGAAGTAAAAAGAACAGGAATTGAGTGAAAGCACACTGAACTTACTTCATATAGTTGTCAAAAGTCTTTCAAAATGTCAGCTTAGTCATGCCTGGCTAGTGTTGCCTAGTGGTTGAGTGTTGACCTATGAACCGATCAGGGGAGGTGCCTGGATTGTGAGCTCAGTTCCCAAAACAGGGCATGCAAGAGGCAGCCAATAAATGATCCTCTCTTATCTTTGAAGTTTCTCTCCCCACTTCTCTGAAATTTTAAAAATATATTTTATATCAGCTCAATCAAACAAAACTAATCATCAGATTAAATGAACTGAAATAATTAATTTTGAAAAACTACCTCTCAAAGTAGGCTATTTTCTTCCCTTTTTTACTTCCTAATTTATTCGGTAGAAGCACTGTTGTAGTCATGTAGTCCTCAAATAACTTTATGAGGAGAATGTGCTCATTATTCTGATTTTAGTAACAGGCATTGTCTTTCTCACTTCCCTTCATTTCTTCTTTTCATCATTCCTTCTTTCTTTTTTCTTCCTTCCTTTTCAAGCACAAGTGATGGAATTGTAATTTACATACATTTGAATCCCTATTTCTGCCTATAAAACTAAACACTTAAAACATTACCCAAAATTAACCCCTTATCAGGTATTCATCCATACAGTGGAATCCCTTTTCATTTTGTTGATGGTTTCTGGGCTGAAACTTTTTATTTTGATGTAATCCCATTTATTTATTTTTTCCTTTGCTTCTTTTGCCCTAAAAGATGTATTATTTGTAAAATATTACTATGAGAGAGGTCTGAGATTTTGCTGCCTATGGTTTCTTCTAGGATTTTTATGGTTTCCCATTTGTCTTTTATCTATTTTGAGTTTATTCTTTTATATGGTGTACCTTGGTGGTCAGTTTCATTTTATTTTGCATGTAGCTGTCTAATTTTCTCAGCACCATTTGTTGAAGAGACTCCCATTATTCCATTGTGTGCCAACCCTGCAAGACCAACCAGAAAGACTATGTGCACCCCTCTGTTCATCACTGTGCTATTTATAATTAGCTAAATGTAGAAACAGCCTAAGTGCCCATTAGCAGATGAGTGGGTAAAAAAGATGTGGTATATTTCCACAATGGAATGCTATGCAGTTTAAATAGAAGGATCTCTAACCATTTGAGAGAGCATGGAGGGAATTGGAGAGTATTACGTTAATTGAAATAAGCCAGTCAGAGAAAGACAAGTATTATGTGATCTCACTTACATGTGGAATCTAATGAATAAAATAAACTGAGGAATAGAATAGATACAGAGATGTGGAAGCATGGAACAGACCAAGGAATCTCAGAGAGAAGGAGGTGGGTGGAGGCAGGAAGAGATTAACCAAAAACCTTATATGCATATATACATAACTCTGGACACAGACAATGGAGTGGTGAAGGCCTGGGATGGAGTTAGGGACAATGGTGATGGTGGGGGAGGGAAGGGACATCTGTAATATTTCAACATAAAGATAAATTTAAAAGCAAGTGATCAGAGCATGATATAGCTTTATTATTAACTTCATTTTAAAATCTCATTAATATTAAACACATTTTTCTCTCTATGGAGAGGAAAGGTAATAAAAATGACCTTTATTCATAAAACAATAAAAATAATTATGAAAAAAATTGGATCAATGTAGTTATCATTTCCAATGAAAATTACTTTAAAAAAACAAATAGAAAAAAGTGAAGGGATTGAGAAGTACAAATTGGTAGTTGCAGAATAGTCATGGTGATGTAAAATAAAGCTTATAGATTATATAGTCAACAGTATTCTGATAACTATGTATGGTGTGAGATTTATTGGGTATGAGATATATTGGAATGATTACTTAGTAAGTTATATAATGTCCAATCACTGTGGTGTACACTTGAAAGTAACATAATAATGTATGTCAATTGTAATTGGGAAAAAAAAAAGAATTGGCATTCTGACTGGAATGGAAAAAATCTAGGAATAAAATCATTTAGGAAGACCTCAGATATACTGAGTGCCCAAATTATTATGCATTCAGAGGTCATAATAATCTGGCCACTCAGTGTAGTTGTTACTATGACTTTTGTTATTCCTGCTATATACACCAGCCATAATAAGATAAAATGTGAAAAGATGTTCACCTTTTTGCATATGATGGTTCCCTTGTATGGAATGTCCTTTCCCCAAACATGCTTCTTCATTAATTATTGCTGATGTTTTTAATGTTTAAATCTGCTGCTGAACACAAGTGCCACTTCATTAAACATCATTGAATGAAGGGGGAAAAATACCACTCTCATTTTATTAAAACATTCTAATTTTTTACCCGTGTTTCCTTATGAGTATAGCCTTTTGCAAATGTTTATAGGTATTTCTTTTGTTTTGTAATAATTGATGTATTTTTCCCTTTTTCCTCTTCCCTACCAGCAGCTTTGTGGAGATAACACTGTGTAAGTTTAAGGTGTAAATTTGTTGCTTTTGATGCTTACATATTGCAATAAAATGACCACCATGACATAAAAAGAAATGATAATTATATAACACCTCTATCATGTTACATAATTATCATTTCCTTTTGTGTGGTGAGAACATTTAAGATGTACTTTCTTAGCAACTTTCAGCTAAGAGAGTATTGTTAACTATGATCGCAAAGCGATGCATTAGTTTCCCAGAACGTAATCATCGTCTAACTGGAAGTCTGTACTCTTTGATCAACATGTCCCCATTTCCAACACCTTAGACCCCGATAATCACCATTCTATTCTGAGGCTTAGGAGTTCAGCTTTATTATTATTATCATTATTATTCCACATTTGAGTAATATCATAGAATATTTGTTTTTCTCTGTCTGAATTATTTCACTTAGCATAATGCCTTCAAGTTCTATCCATGTCATTGCAAATATCAGGGCTTTTTTCTTTTTATGAAATAACAATTAGTTTATACATGTACAATATCTTCTTTATTGATGTGTCTGCTGGTGGTCATGTAGTTAATTTTCATATTTGTCTATTGTGCATAATGCTGCAGTGACCCTGGGAGTGAAGAAATTGCTTCCGGATCCTGTTTTCATTTCTTTAGGACACATAGGGAAACGTATCATATGGTTGATCTATTTTTAATATTTTTGAGGAACCTACAAACTGTTTTCCATAGTGGTTGCACCAATTACATTCACACTAACAGTGCAAAATGTTTCCTTTTCTCCACATCCTCACCAACACTTAATACCCCTTGTTTCTTTGATGATAGCCATTCTAACAGGATGAGATACTATCTCATTGTGGTTTTTATTTGCATTTCCCTACAAGATTAGTATGTTGGACATATTTCCGTATGTTGGCCATTTTTCTGTCTTTGGAAAAATGCTAGGCAGTTTCTCTGCCGGTTTTAAAATGAGGTTATTTGCTATTTTTGTTATTAAGTTATATTAGTTCTTTATATACTTTAAATGTTATCTTTTTGTCAAATATATGGTTTTCAATATTTTCTTTTATTTCCAAAGTTGCCTTTTTATTTTGTTTTATTATTTCATCTTATCTTATTTTGCTATAAGAATAATTTCCTTTTCTTTATAATAGAGACTATCACTGTAAGTTTTTTGTCAGAGCTGTAACCACAGTGTTTCAGAGTGCACACAAAAAAGACCAAAACAGAAAATTTTATTCAGATTTAATATAACAAACATTTGTGAATGTTTACTGTGTTTCAGGCACTTGGAAAGATTAGAGTAGCATATGCATTCAAAATATATGTATCTTGCAGTTTCAGTAGTGACGGAAATACATGATTAAATAATATGTGCAAATTATTATGGCAGATATCAGACACATTTTGTGAAAGTGTTATTCATGTGCTACCTTCAAGATAAAAATTATTGATGAATATATGAAAGTAAAAATTGAATTTATAATGTTTTCTTATTAAAACTCAATAAACTGGCCCTTTTATATGAAAAGTAAGTTTTCACTATTAAATAAATATATATTCTTAATTCTAATGATTGTAAATTTAAGAATACATTTTGCTTTCATTTCATATAGTTAAAACTAATTGTAAGACCTGGAAGTAGAAGAGAAAGACTAGGTTCACAATGTATATCAAAAGGAAGAGTAGGCAAGGCATATAGATATTTTAAGTGACACATTTCTCTATTCAGACACGTAATCTTAGTTTATATTCAATTTTTTTCTGAGGTGAGAACTGCTATAAATACTACACCACATGTATTATGCTTAATCAAACCCCATTTCTCAATGGCCATAAAAATTTTTGACCATTGATTAATACACACACACACAACACCAAAAACAACAAGAAAAAAAACACCACAAAACAAATCACAGGAAATTTAAAAATAATAATAATTACAAGACTTTTATTTTTTCTCTTATGGTAAAACCAAGACAATCAGAGTAAAATCTCTCTATGGCCAGTGCACAGAAGAGACAGAAAGAAGTTAACCCAAGCAGATATGCAATCACAGCAGATACTTTTCAGAATATGTTGTAGGAGAGAATTTCTCTGTAATTAAACTTTGTCTGAAATCCTGTGTTAACAAATTTGCAACAGTAGTAAAAACCACTATGGGTATATATTTGATAAACATTATCCATAAAATATGAATGCAAAGTAATTCAGAGAGTGAAAGAAACTAATATCCGCCGATCATCCATCATGTATGAAGGGTATAATTTAAACTTCATTGACATCCTGTAATTTAGAATTCTTAGCTCTATTTTGTAGAGAAGAAAGTAATTCATTCATCCAATAAATATATAATGAGTGCCTACTACGTGTCAAGTGCTATTTTAGGTCTTAAGGATGTAGCCGCTTAACTCTTGGAGCTTATATTTTTGTGGGGATTGATAGGCAGCAGTATATAAACAAATATATATTTATTTTATGTCACTTGATGATATATAATAAGTGCTATGGAGAAAAAAAAAGTACTAATTAAGCAACATAAATGTGTTGTTTATTCTTTTTATAGAAAAAGCATACAACTTACTAAAACATTATTGATTTGACTATAATTATATGAAATATATTAATATTATATGAAATAAAATATTTCCTGATTATTAAATATTGTGTGGAAAAAGAAAAAAAATCAGCAACTTTAGCCTTATTTCACGAACAGATTTTTTAAAAAAACAGCTTTAAAACATGAACTATTCAAACATATGAAAAAATTAAGGCTAATGTAGGTTTTTTTCCCCTTATAGATATATGGTTTTTGTACTATCATTTCCTTTTCAAAACCATCTTCTGTGTTACATTACAGAAATCACCTTTATATCATGCTATAAACTAAAGAGGTTATTTATGATAACTGCAAAATTAGAACAACTTTTATTTTCATCACACAGTGATAAAATCATCTTTTCTTTTGTGATTATAATTATCGATAGAAAGTTTCTTATCCAGCACTGTGTCATTCTAACATTTAGATTCATTTTTTCTGCTCTGCTTGTTCCTTTATTTTGAATTTTAGATTCAATTGTTGATAGATATACATTTATTATTATTTAATTTCCCCTCTTCCTCTTTCTCCTCCTCCTCCTCCTCCTCTTTCTCCTCCTCCTCCTCCTCTTTTCCCTCCTCCTCTTCCTCTTTCTCCTCCTCCTCTTCCTCTTTCTCCTCCTCCTCCTCCTCCTCCTCCTCCCCCCAGTTCCTCTCTCTTCCTCCTCCTCTTTCTCCTCCTCCTTCTCTTTCTCCTCCTCCTCTTTCTTCTTCTCTTCTTCTTCTTCTTCTTCTTCTTCTTCTTCTTCTTCTTCTTCTTCTTCTTCTTCTTCTTCTTCTTTTTCTTCTTCTCCTCCTCCTCAAATAACCTTTAACATTTCGTGTAATACAGTACTGGATAGTGGTGATGAACTCCTTTAGCTCTTTGTCTGAGAAGTTATATGTCCTTTGACTTTAGTCTTGGTTGTAGGTCCTGATCTTTCATCACTTTGATTATAATATTTCTTGCCAATCCCTTCTGGCCTAAAGTTTCTTTAGAGACATCAACTGACAGCCTTATGAGAGCTCTCTTTGTAGGTAATTAACTGCTTTTAAGATTCTCTCTTTGTCTTTAACCTTTGACATTTTAATATGATGTCTGTGTGGGCCTCTTTGAATTCCTCTTGTTTGGGACTCTTTGTGCTTCCGGAATTTGTATGTCTGTATCCTTCTTCAGGTTAGGGAAGTGTTCTATCATTATTTGTTCAAATTGGTTTTCGGTTTCTTCCTTTATTTCTTCTCCTTCTGTCACCCCCATTATGTGAATGTTGGTATTCCTGAATTTGTCTCAAAGGATCCTTACACTGTCCTAAATTTTTGCTGTTTTGATGTTTATTTATTTATTTTGCGTTCTTATGTTCCAAATCGCTGATTTGATTCTCAGCTTCATCTATTCTACTATTTTTATTTTCAATTCTCACCTGAGGATATTTTTTTCATTGCTTTTAGAATAGAGTGAAATGGAGGGGGAGAAAGAGAGGGAAAGAGAGAGAAAAAAAAAAAACATCAATGTGAGACACATCAGCTGGTTGCCACACCTGCCCTAATAGGGGTAGGAGATCCAGTCTACAACTGAAGTATGTACCCTGGATGGGAAATTGAACCCATAACTCTTTAGTGCTCGTGCCTATGCTTTAGCCACTCAGCAAAACTAGCCAGGACATCTACTCTACTATTGATTCCCTGTAATTTATTGTTCATGCCAGTGGTCTTATGTAGTAGGTGCTTTGTAGGATCTCGGGGCACAGCTTCCCTGATTACCCTAGTTGGGAACTCCAGGTGCTCCTTCCCTACCCTGTGTGGGTTTTGTACACTCCCCGGTTGGTAGTTGAGCCTTGATTGTTGTTGACACATTAATGGGAGGGTTTTACCCTTAGTCCAATTGATCATCTGCAATGACTGGCCAAAACCCCCTGCCACTGTGGAGGATCAGCTGTGCAGGGGCCTGCCCCACACAGGAGGACATTCTTCAGCATGGCTCTGGTGCCCCTTAAGTCCATCCTTTGAGTGTGTCACTTGTGGAGGTGGAGGTGGTTGGGTGAGGCTTCAACTTGGTCTGAAGTTTTCTACTGTATGCGTTGGCTCTGGAGCCTACCCTGAGGTACAGTGCAAGGGCAGAAGCTACCTGTGTTCTGCCCAGGGCCACTCAGCATGAGTGCCAAAGCAGTATGTAAATGCCTGCTACTTGAGCTGGGTTTGGAGGTGCCAAGGCAAGGCCAAGCTGTGGCTCAAGGTAGGCTGCCACTAGGGCCAGGCCAGGGACCACTTAAAAAGAGGTACCAGGCACACGGAGGCCAGAGGCTGCTTGTTTGAGAAAATTTAGGAGAGTCTGAAGCATGAGCCAAGACAAGCCATTTGTATGGAAAAGTCACTGGAAACAGCTTGGGTGAGCCTGCAGGTTGGGTGGGTCTGTGTCTCAGGGAATCCCCAGAGCAGCCAAACAGTGAGCTAGTTATTGTATGTTGAGACTCAGATATGGCACCTGCCTGCCAGCTCTGTGCAGGGAAGACTTTGAAAAGAGACAATGTACTCTACCGGTACTTCTGTCTGGTAGAACGCTGCCCTCCAGCTCCCCTCTCTCCTGGCTGATGACAGACAATTCAGTTCCTCCGCTGGTATCTTTGGAGCTGCTGCCCCAGCATTTGAACTTAGAGCCAGTGAACCTAAGTCCATTCACAGGCCCTTTAAATAGAACTGTCTGGGCCTCCTGCAGTTCTGCATCTCTCTCAGCTAGAATCCCTGCTGTTTTTTAAAGTCAAAAGTTATGGGGACTTCTCTTTCTGGCCTTAAAACCCTGGGCTGAGGGCCTGGTGTGGGGATGGGACTCTTCACTTTTCAGGGGGTACCCCTGAAAGCGAGATATCCCTCCTGATTTTTACCCAGTACCCAGCCTGTTCCGTGTCTCTGCTCCTTCTTCCAGGCTCAATGTGGCTCTTCTTTAAATTATTAGTTGTCATACTTTCAATCAGCTAGACTTTAAGTGATTCTAAGTAATAGTTGTTCTGTAGTCTAGGTGAAATTTTGATGTGGATGTGGGAGGATGCAAGTACCACTTTTACATATGCTACCTTCATGACCAGAATCCCCTAGATTAATTCATTCTAATACATTTGTTCAAAATGGTTGTTCCATTTTTTGCATTAAAATGTGTCTCTCAGCTTTCTGTAACTGTGGAGACACCCTATTATCCCTTGTAATAGTGACCAAATTCTAAGTTATTTCCTTCCTATAACTGCAACTATCCAATAAGCCTTGGGCTTTATCTCATTTGGGGGGTCTGAAAATGGACTTAGACAATAAAACAAGAGAAATGGCAAGATTTGCTCTTTTTTTCTCATACAGGAGCCCTTACAGTTACATTTGGGAGAAGAATCCTACAGCTGAATCTCTAATACACCAGCTGGAAAATTACTGTCCTGGTTTGATTTGGCTAAAAAGATGCTTTCTATAAAGACTGCAAATTGCTGTAAGTAGACTGAAGAGATAGTGCTGTTTTAATAGTCCTAGTTCTTTCTTTATATATTTTTAATAGCTGACCATCACAGGCATTACAAAAATGTCAGCTCTATTGTCCCACGAGTCATGATTTTCCTAAGCACCCTTCACTGGGAGGTACATAGACAGCTGTTAATCACAGTGTAGACATTTTTTTTCAGAATTGCAGTGTTAGTTGGCAATCATATGCTCTCTTCTTTGGATGGCTATTGTAAGTATAATTTCAGTCCATTATAGCACTATGTGGCAAATGCATACCCTGCCTTCTGGCTTCTTACTGAGCATATAATTACTTTTTTACTTATGCTATCAGATGAGGTACACTTGCAGTTATTAAATAATACTTATGCCTTTTAAGAATGCTGCATTCTATAGTAATTACTTGCTCTGAGAGAGTACATTTGAACATTGTCTATGTTATAGTATACCTTTATGTTATATAAACATTCACTTTTCTTTAAGAAAAGTGAAAAAATCTGAAAACTTGTCATCACTTATATATTAGAAAAATAAAATTATTTTGATATCCTTATATAACTACATAAAATATCCATATGTATATATACATGCACCTAAAAATTTAGATCATAATTTTGCTTGCAAAAATATGGAAGACTGAAAAACAGCTGTTGAAGTTTTTGACTATGTTTATTATATAACCTTGACTTTAAAAATACTTAATTAGGATAGGAGAGTAAGCAGGCTCTGGTGTCTGCATATTCAATGAACACTCTTCTCAGGTAGATTTATCAAAATAATGTCTGCTTCTTTCCTTTCCATGAAGCTGTATAGCTGATCAAGAGGACACATTTTGCTCACGGAGAAATGTAATTTTACTTAGTCTATGTGAGGAAATATAATTTTCTGAAAAGGTTTCTAAGAAAATATATCAAACTGCTGCTGGTATCTCCACTTACATTAGGGAATAAATAGCCAAAAGGATTGCAAGATATCTTCAGTACCCGTAAATGGTAAAGTTGCAATAATGAATAATCCAATCACTAAACAAAAGTAACATAACAGAAAGATCAGCAATTAATTTTGAAATTACCTACTTAGCTGATTTTTATATTTAGTTTTACCCTGGAAGATAATTTTTTCTACAGGTTCTAAAGTAAATCAAGGTATTTGTAATTGAGTGTGAATAAATTAATAATGGTTATGCTATTCTGGAGAAGCAAATTTAATATAATTTTCAGATAAAATATTTGTTAGAAACCTAATAATATTAATGGTTATTATATAATAGTTGAGTTTCTTAAAAGTTCAAACATGATACATTGTCTAGGCCATAGGAAAAAACCTGGGAACAAAAGCCATGAATTGCCCGTAGAAGTGCATATTTTTTGGCTTTTAATACCAAGTTCTAAAAGCAATGTGTCCAGCCCTAGCCGGTTTGTCTCAGTGGTTAGAGTAGGGGTGTCGAACTCAATCAGAGAAGGGGCCAAAATCTAAAATCCAGCCTAAATCGCGGGCCGAATGGTTTACTGAACAGTCATAAACTGACAATGTCATAAACTGACAGCGGAGTGCAGTGATGACAAGGTGGTGCGGGCCACATTGCAAGGCCTGGTGGGCTGGATTTGGCTCGCGGGCCTTGTGTTTGACACATGTGGGTTAGAGTGTCAGCCAGTGGACGGAAGTGCCAGAGGTTCAATGCTGATCAAGGGCACATACCTTGATTGGAGGCCCTGGCCCTGGTTGTGGCACATGTGAGAGGCAACCAATTCATGTGTCTCTCACATCAATGTTTCTCTCTGTCTCTCCCCTCCTTTCCACTCTCTCTAAAAATCAATGGGAAGATTAACAAAGAAAGAAAAATACATTCCAATGTATCCAGGCATTTTAATGCTTTATTGTATTACTAGAGGCCCAACGCACAACCATTGGTGCAAGAGCAGGCCTTCCTTTCCCCAGCTGCCAGCACTGGCTTCCCTCTGGCACCCGGAGCCAGGGCTGCTGCCCTCCTCTGGCCGCCCACAGGCACCTGGGACTGGGCTGGCGTCCTTCAGGCCCTGGCTTCATCAGGAAGGATGTCCGGAATGACGTCCAAAAGACATCTGATCTAATTAGCATATTGTCCTTTTATTATTATAGATAAACAGCATCATACTGATTGGCTTACACTGGTTCCTTATCACATATTTTCATTGATTGCATATTTACTGAAGGGGTTTTTAGTTCGCTTACCTGATGAGAGGGATGGTTTTCTTTTTTTTTTTTTTTTTTTTTTTCTCTATGTGATTTTCTTTTATTGGGACTTAGGGGGTGGGTAACTTGGTGGTTATACCCCACCAGGGTACTATCCATTCTAATCCTCCTGGGCCAGTTTTAGCTTTTTCTTTTTCTTTGAGCTCTTATTGCTAACAGCCTCTTCAGGTCCACTGCTGAGATGTTCCTCCTTCAAGGAGAGTTTCCTCTTTTTCTTGAGAACACTCCTGTTTGCTGCCTCTTCGGGTTCACTAACGGGTTCTGGTTTGGTTAAAGATTTCTTCCTCTTGGGAAGATTTCCATTGGTAGCTGTCTCACGATCATTATTAACTAACTCCTCCATGGGCAAAGATTTCCGCTTCTTGGGTTTGGGTGAAGAAACAGGTGGGTCTTCTGTTCCATTCTCCTGGAGCTTTTGCTTTTTCTTCTTTTTAGGTTTTTCATTTATAGTTCCTCACACTCCTCTTGTGTACTGCTGCTGTTTTCTGGAGATGCAAGGGCGATTGCAGCCAGCCGTTTCTTTTCCTTCTTCAAGCGTTTCTTCTCCTGTTTCTCCAGCTTCCTAGTAATCTCAGCAGCCGCTTCCTCTGCCTGTACCATTGCCTCCTTCATGACCTCCAGATTCTTTCGTGGAATCACGCCAGTCTCATAGAAGGATAGCCGCTCTTACACTTGTTCTCGAAGCTTCTCCCCAAATACATTTGTGGGTACCTCAGAGAAGCAATCAATTCGCGAGGCAATACTGCATTTGTTTGCCAGGTATCGGGAGATGCGGCCTTTGTTCTTGGCAGCTGCTCGGCCAATGAAGGTGGAGTGGAAAATGAGTCCATATTTTGGGGTGTTACCCCTTGTCTTCAGGGCTCTGGAAACTCGGTCCCTTTGCTGGGCCCTGGGAATCACTCAGACACTCAGTCTACGGCCATACCACCCTGAACGCGCCCGATCTCCTCTGATCTCGGAAGCTAAGCAGGGTCGGGCCTGGTTAGTACTTGGATGGGAGAGGGATGGTTTTCAAGTTGTGTTCCACAAAGCCATGAAGAGCTCCGCAGAGCGACGTGGGGGAGGGTGGCAAAATTTTGGAAGATGGCACGCTGCTTTTATCTGTATTTTATAATAAACTTTTTTAAACATAAAAATAAGCACTGACTCAAAGAATTATTTTTAATTTCTAAATAACTCTTCTCTATAAACAATGAATAATATTCTTTCCTGATACAGGCAAATCTTACTCAAATATAAACACTCCCTTCTCCCCCAAAGGAAGTCACATGGTTTGCATCAGATACATTTTTTTTCTTGTTTTTAATTTTACAGAGAAAAAAAAATCATTTTCATGTTATCTATAATTACATGATATTTTTATGTAATTCAGATACAATGCATTTTGAAGTATTTCAGATTCATGGAATTTTTGTAAAAGCTAGGATATTTCTTAACTCCTCATGAATTCCCTCATTTCCCACTTATAAAACTGTTTTACTTCAAGCTAACCATGCAACCAAAGGCAACAAGGAAGTCTAGGTAGGTAATATTACAAAATCATAGAATTTAATTTATAAAAATGTTTATATTTCTAGGTGACATAGCTCACTCAGTACATTTTAAATGTTATCTATAATAATAAAAGTCTAAACAACCATTACAAATGAATAGATGACCGAACAGGCTGCATGCGGTGACTAGGCTGGCAGGGGTTTAGTGAGGGTTGACCAAATGACTGAACAGAAGGCTGTGTGGGGCAATCAGGCCCATGGGGGGAGCAGTTGGGACAACCAGTCTAGCGGGGGGGGGCAGTGAGGGGCAACCGATCGACTGAGCAGCAGACTGTGTGGGGCAACCAGGCCTGTGGGGGGGCAGTTGGAGGTGCCAGGCCAGCAGAGGGGGGCAGTGAGGGGCAATCAGGCAGGCAGACAGGTGAGCAGTTAGGAGCCAGTGGTCTCGAATTGTGAGAGGGATGTCTGACTGCCAGATGGACATCCCCAGAGGGATCCCAGATTGGAGAGGGTGCAGGTTGGGCTGAGGAGACCCCCTCTCCTTGCACAAATTTCATGCATTGGGCCTCTAGTTATGTATAACAAAGGTGTTTTGTTCATTAAATGCAGATGACCAAATCTAATGCCCAGAGATAGCAATTTAGAAGTTATGCCTTCGGATATTTCATAGAGTACATTTCGAGAAAGAAAACCTGATGTTATTACTTCTTTATTTCCATGCTTTCAATCACCTCTTTTATTCCAATTCAAACTTTCACTTTTTTAATAACATGTAAGATTGATCACATATGCAAGTATTTAGTTTACTGCCAAACATGTAAGTACATGTAAGTGGCTATACTTTATTCTCTCCCTGAAAGTTTATGGTTGAAGGAGAAATGGGAATGGTGCTAATGTTCCAGATTAACCATCTATAAATCTTGATTTCCATTACCATCATGTACAATCACCTTTAAAAATAAAAAGAAAATAGATTTTAAAAATACTAAATACAAATAATGGTTTGGAAATGCTCCGTATATTGCTAGAGGAATGAAATATGATAGGCAATTTTCACTGGAACATTATATTTAGGAGATCCTGAAATGTAAAATGGGACACAATTCATTATTCTTTTAAAAATCATTTTTAGAAGAATGTTATTTGAATTTCTGTGAAGCTTTATAATGCTTTTTAAAATAACTTGAAATATGCTCCACAAGTAATTTCTCCTATAATTTCTTTTTATCCATAAAGGGCACTGGTACATTTCTGATTTTGCCTAATTCATTTCTCCCATTGCAACCTCATTCAATAGATTATACTAATTAGTAATACTTTTATATCCATTGTCAAGTGATTAAGGGATCTACTATCATAATGTTTCTTAAGTCAATTAATACATTTTTTGCTGATATACTATGGGTAAAATTATTCCTCTGATTTTCTCAAGATGTGAGCTACTAATCTTCAATAATCTGTACTATAAACAATTTTATGCTTGGTTTCATGTGTACTTAACCTTAATTAAATAATTAAAAACAATTCTGCAAAAATAACCTGTGAATTATTTAAAGCTGTTTTTGTGCTATATGAATAAAATATGAAAACATTATAAATTCATTAAAGAAGTATATTCATAAAATCTTATTCTATATATAATTGTTTTATAAGTAATAGTAAATATTTTTATTGTATTATACCGAGGATTTTTGATGAAGAAATACTAAACCCAAGTATTTCAGATCATAATTCATAAAGAAAGAGACTACTTTTGGGTGATGAAAGAACTAGTCCTATGCATGTTATTATAAGTTATCATAACATTTGTATTATAATTTAACTCTTTTTTTAAAGGCAGTGAAGCTGAAATGAGCCTAGGAAGAGTGGGTTAAACTATGCTTGTTTAGAAAGGTATAATTTTATTTATTTTTATAAGACTTTGTCTATTGTTTGAATTATGTAACTGTTTTAATTAATTTTTCATTAGGAAACAAATTTGTACATGTTCTGTATTTGGAAGAAAATAAAAAAATAACATAATATTATACAAATAAACTCCAGAATATAAGTCTATGATATATTTTGGGGTTTATACACTTTAAAAATACTTTTTTGGTGTTTATATATGTAAATACAAGTGTACTTAAATAATCCATCTTTGATTGTTTTTACTAAAAGTGAATCATGAGGCTAGTGTTCACTTCATTTCAGATTTTGTGTTTATTTTACTTTGAAATATAAAGCTAAAATAGCTATTTTGGTATTTTAGTAGGTGTAGAATATGTTCTAAACATTTTTTTTGACATTTTAACATATTAATAAGAAAATAAAATTGATTTTGTTACACTTGTTTTCTTCCTCAGTGATAAGCTTTCATTATATATTCACATTCCTTGTATGTATGTCTCAAATGCATTAAATTCATATTAATAACCCTGAATGGCAAGCTGTAATTCTCATTGCAGGTTCTTGTCTCAAGAAGTTTAAAGAATAAATTTTGTGGACTAAAAGATTTTAAGCAAAAGAGTAAATGTTTATTGCAAGCATAAACAAACTCCCCTCTGGGAAGGGGTCCCCAAATGGGGAATCCTCTTAGGAAGAATCCCCAAAATGGAAAAGCAAACAAACAAACAAACACACACACACAAAAACAAACAAACAAACAAACAAACAAAGAAAAAAACCTTTCTCCTCCAAAATGGTAAAAACCTAGTCCAGTTAGTCTCTTTGTCTAAGGGTTTATAAATCCTGGCAGCTTTTTTGTCTGTTTATTCCACTATCTAATTGGATATTTTACCATTTTAGGTCCTCCTGAGTTTTTCCCCGAAATAGGCAATTTCCCCCTTCCCTGCGTAATAACAGTTTCACTCTCACCCCCTCCTCTTGTAAGATAATCATTCTAGCTTCTAGGAGCTGTCTCTACCCATCAGGTATGCATTCCTCTCTCATGGACCCTTGCCTAAAACTGCCTTTCCTATCTCTAAAACCCTCTCTATATTAGTAAACATCATTAAAACAATGAAAAGCAAAAAGAGGTTAATAACAGCTTTTAGTAGACTTGCCCAGTTTGTATTTATTTGTATCTGTAGTGAACCATTTATTAATCTTATTCTGATGGCAGCTAAATATTGGTTCAGTTGAATTAAAATAATCAAAATTTACTTTTTGGCTAATTGTATGATAAAAAGTCACAAATAGATTTATTCAATGAAAATAGATATAGACAGCTGGATAGTCAAAAATCTTAGGGCTATTGTAATCTTTACCTTTTTTTTTTTCATTATTACTAGCAAATCCTTTATTTCATACTCTCACACATATATAGAATTGTTCCATTTTCCAGCAGTTTCAATGCTACCACTCTGAACCAAACTATCTACATTTCCCATCAAGTCAATCCAGTAACTCACAGGCCTTCTTATTTACTGTGTCTGACTTCTTATGCACTTTTCTTTACTTAGTATCTACACAGATATTTCTAAGTGCACAAATAAAAAAAACTCCAAATATCTATACAGATATTTCTAAGTTTCTAAATAAAAAATTCCAAACGGCTATAACCTTACTCTTAATAAAATTAAAAAAAAAAAAAACCTCCCAACTCTAAATGAATTTTGCTTTCCTCTTTGACCCCATCTACCCTGTTTTCCCGAAAATAAGACAGTGTCTTATATTAATTTTTTCTCCCAAAGTTGCGCTAGGTCTTATTTTCAGGGGATGTCTTATCTTTCCATGCGCTAGGTCTTATTTTCGGAGGATGTCTTATTTTTGGAGGATGTCTTATTTTCAGGGAAACACGGTATTACCATTTTGCTTTAGAACATGCAAAATAGGTGCCTCCCCTAAGATCTGTATTAGTTATCTACTGCAGCGTAACAGTATCACCATAGATACAGCCATTTCATATAATACTCATTTAAACTCTCAGTCTCTGTAGGTTAGAGGAGTCCAGGGATGACCTAACTGGGTCATCTTTTTCGGGGAGCCACAGGGTTGCAATCAATATGTCAGGTGTGGAGAAGTCTCATGTGAGGCTTGACTTGATGGATCTGTTTCAAAAAGTTAAATGCTGTTGGCAGTTACCGGTTCCTCTCAGCCTACTGTCCTGAGGGGCTCATTTTCTTGCCTCCTGTCAGCCAGAGGCTGCCCTCATTTCCTAGCTGGTTGTTAGCTGGAGGCAGTCCTCAATTTCTGCCACTTGAGCCTCTTCAAATGGCTGCTTGTTTCATCAAAGCCAGCAAGAGAATTGTCTTCTAGCAAGACAGATATTTCAAAATTCTGCAACATAATTGAACAAGTGACATTCAGTCACTTTTGTTTTACCCAATTGATTAAAACCAAATCAACTTTTCTGCCCATACTGAAGATGATGTAAAGGTGTAAATATTAGGAATTGGGGGTCATGGGACCTTCCTTAAAGTGTGTCTGTTACAGGGTCTCTGCATGTATCAATGCTGTCTCTTCCAAGAGCTTTTTTTTTTCTTCTTTTTTTCTTTTTTTTTTTTAATTATAATGTATAGTTACTCTGCAATAGATAATAACATGTAAAATGTCATATATATATTTGAACTGTCCAATATGGTAGACACATGTGGATATTTATTTTTAATTAGTTAAAATCAAATGAATTTTAAATATCAGTTTATCAGTTATACTAGTCACATTTCAAACAGTCAGTAGTTACATGTGCTTAGTGGCTACCACAATGCACAGAAAGGATATTGAATAATTACATCATTTCAGAAAGCTCTATTGATCAGCCCTACTTTATGTATTTACCAGGTGTATTTTTTCATGTCAGAATTGGACACAGAAAATAAACTGTATCTAAATCACCTTTATATCTCCCGTGTCTATTCCAATATAAAAAAAACCAGTGAATTTTAGAGAAAGGTTTGTTGAATGAAGTGATTTCTAAGTGAATGGTTAAAAACTCACTTTGGGACCAACATGGGGTTTATATAAATAATGCATCAAATTGTTTACTCAGGAGATATAACTGCTGTTCTGTTTTCTACATTACTTCCTTATAATAGTTTTAAAAAGTGGGTTACATTACTTTAAAAATGTACAAGCCAAAATGAAGTTTGTATCAGGAACAAAAAAATCACTCATGAAAAATGTCACAGTGAGTATAAGTTGAGGAAAATGCATAGTATTTATTATCCAAATACTATATAATATTGTTCTCTTTTAAAAGACCACAACGATAAACCAAATCATGCCTGCAGCCTGGCAGATCTCACTAGAACTAGGCTTGTTTCATCTTGCTCTGCGCCCCTTGAAGCTCATCATAAAATCAGTAGGAATTCTCTGTTCAAAGGTAGCTCAAGACAGAAAACATTCCCTTCAATTTTGTGAAAAATAAAATTTTTCTGGTAAACAACAACCTGTCAATTTTTAAAAATAAGCTATTATTTTTGGAAAGTACATTGAACATGGAAAGAAAAGGTGATAGATAAGATAAAAAAGTGATAGCAAGATACATATATAATCTCTATCTATAAAAGCCTAATATGCAAATTGTCCCCATGGGAGTTCAACCAGACCAATCACTTACTATATCATGCGCTGCCCACCATGGGGCAGCATGGATCAAGGATGCTCTGGCCAGCAGCTAGCAGCCATAAAGGAAGGCCCCAATGGCCCTGATCACCGGCCAGGCCTAGGGACCCTACCCGTGCACAAATTTCATGCACTGGGTTTCTAGTACGTATATGTCTATAATACTACTAGAGGCCTGGTACATGAATTCAGGCCAGTGATCAAGGCCTATCAGGGGGCCAGCCAGCTGGGAGAAGGGGGGCTATGGGAGATTGGCCAGCCGGGGGAGGGGGAAAGGGTTAGGGACAGCAGGAGGTTGGCCAGTGAGGAAGGGGGAAGGAGAGCGGGCAGTTAACTGTTGGAACACATGACCACCAGGGGCAGCTCCTATGTTGATTGTCTGCCCCTGGTGCTCTGTGCACATCATAGTGAATGGTTGATCGGTCATTCCAGTCATTCTTTCATAATGGTTGATTAGGCTTTTTTATATGTAGATAGTTGTCAATTAAATCTTATTTGTATTACTTATAATTCAAAATTATAAGTAAACTAGAGGCTCAGTGCACTAAATTCATGGATGAGAGGTATGTCCCTCAGCCCAGCCTGCACCCTCCTCAATCTGGGATCCCTTGAGGGATGTCTGACTGCCCATTTAGGCCATATCCCACTGGGAAGTCAGACATCCCTTTCATAATCCAAGACTGCTGGCTCCCAAATGCTTGCCTGCCAGCTTGCCTGATTGCCCCTGTTTCTGCCTGTCAGCCTGGTCACACCCTAACCACTCCTCTGCCAGCCTGATTGATGCCTAACTACTCCCCTGCTGGCCCAATTGCTCCTAACTATCCTCTCCTGCCGGCCTGGTTGCGCCCAACTGCCCTCCCCTGCTGGCCTAATCACCTCTAACTGCCTTCCTCTGCAGGCTTCGTTGCCTTCAACTGCCCTTCCCTGCAGACCTGGTCACCCCTAACTGCCCTCCTCTGGAGTCCTGGTTCCCCAATTGCTCTCTCCTGCAGGACTGGTTGCCCCAAAAGGCCCTCCTCTGTAGGCTTGGTCACCCCCAACTGCCCTTCCCTGCAGCCTTGGTCCCCCCAACTGCCCTACTCTGTCAGCCTGGTCACTCCTGACTTCCCTTCCCAACAGGCCTGATCACGCACAATTGCTCTGCCTTGATGGCCATCTTGTGGTGGACATTTTTTATCAAATGGGGGCAGCCATCTTCTGTGTTGGAGTGATGGTCAATTTACATATTACCTCTTTATTATATAGGATAATTCCAATTTTTATTATTTGAATTAGCAATTATATATCTATGAATTCATAGATATTGTTTTATTCCTCTATGTGATAAATAAAAGGTTTCTGGTAGCAAATTTTCTGATATCCAAGGTTCTAAACAATATATGTATTTATTGTGATAAGTTCTATTTAAGGCCCATTTTTCAACCAAATAAGACAATGAGCATATGGCAACATAAGTGCAATTTAAAATAGTAGAATTTATGGAAATAAATATAGAATATGGTTGTAAATATGGCTGAAGGGAAGACAAAGTACCTGGTCCAGCATCTTTTGAAACTTGCCAACTCAGAAGATTCTACCCCTTTCACAGAAGGTATTAAAACATTACATTTATATATGTCTATATATGTTTAACTCTACAATATTTCTTTACGAAAGGCCTCTGCAGTGATATGAAGGATACCTAAAGATGGAGACTAAATTTCAACCTTAATTTTTTTTAAATAAAGGGCATATGCTGAGATTTTTATAGTCTTTGATTATAAAATTGAAATTTCATATAATATTTATATAATCTGATTCATAAAATTTCTTTAGTCAGATAACTATCACTATCAGTATATTTACATAAACACACACACAAATAAAGAATTTATGAACTATATCTATCAACATGGATTTTTCTTGCACTGTACAAGAATACAAAAGGCTTCTAATTATATCCTTTAGGCATATAAGTCAATGCTTTCTTTTCTGAGTATAATAATTTTTTTTAAGTATGTGATGCTGAGTTTTTCTATTTTTTCATGAAATGATTCAGTAAAACTTTATTAGAATAATAATAAAATTAGTTATTTATAAGAAAATTCATTTAAAGGAATACTTGTAATAATAGAGCTGTAAAGAAAATTCTTCATTTTTATAACTCTAGATTCTATGTTCATCTGAGTTAGAAAAACTGAAGCATATTGGAAGTCAAATATTTCTCAGTCAATTTCTCATTTTCCTCTGCATCTCTGCAGGTCTGATCTAAGGATAGAGATCCTTCGCAATCAATGAGAGGTTGGTAGTTGGAATATCTTAGTGACATCATGGAGCATGACTAAGTTTGGTCCTTTCTGTCATTTTCAATATGTTTTCTCCATTGTGATTTAATAATAACAGGAAACAACAATAGTATTTAATCTTCAAATCTTTTTATTTGAATTCATGTACAAAGTTTATGCTATCAGTGATGTTCTTTTTTTTTTTTTTTTTTAATATATTTTATTGATTTTTCACCGAGAGGAAGAGAGAGGGATAGAGAGTCAGAAACATCGATGAGAGAGAATCATTGATCAGCTGCCTCTTGCACACCCCCCCACTGGAGATGTGCCCGCAACCAAGGTACATGCCCTTGCCCGGAATCGAACCCACGACCTTTCAGTCCACAGGCCAACGCTCTATCGACTGAGCCAAACCGGTCCCATCTCAGTGATGTTCTTAATCACCTGATTTTACTATCCGCCCTGCACACAAAAATAGTTATTTACTTATATACTATGTTCTTTATGACATTTAATGCTACTTGATTTTATGTTACAGTATACTTATTTGCGGGAGGAGGGGGAATTTTCTTATTTTCTTTGTGTTTTGTGGTACTTAGAACATTTGTATCATAGAGTGAGAAGTCTATTTTTTATATTATAACATATTTATTATCTATTGTATGAAAAAAAATACCAATGAGTATCTGAGATCACAATTGAACAACTACCATTTTGTTGTTGTTGTTGTTGTTGTTGTTGTTTGAGACCAAAATGTCAAATAGAATTATTTATGATGATAGAATGTTCATGGTTTTTACTACCAAATGTAATCACCATGAGTCACCCATGATCAGAGAGCACCTGGCATGTATCTTATGCTAATAATTGTTTAATTTATTTAATTTTAATTTAATCCACTCTATTGGCTAATAGTGAACATTTTAGACAGTATAGTTCTAGATCTTCTGTGGGATTTTTAAAAAATTCTTGCAAGGCAAGAATTTCTTGTGTATGTTATGGTCTAGTTTTCTTAGCAAAATTCCTACAATAAGAATAAACTGGGAAGAATACATAAATCAAAGAGAGCCCTAGGGTTTCAAGTACTCTCTTAAAGCAAAGGTTCTGAATGAAGTTATTTTTTATGCTTTTTCGTACACTTAATTTATTTGTATGATTTCCTTCTTTTCCCCAGGAACTAAGCTAATCTTTTCAGAGGAAAAGTCCTCTCTTGATAATAAAAGACTAGATATTAGATTGATTTATGTAAGTCTACTATTTCTACTATAAAAACAATATAATATATATATTAGGTGAAAGAAATATCAGCAGCATAGGAAGAAAAGACATCTAACTTTTTTGCCTTTTAGAGGAAATTAACATACAAATAGTTTTGAGTTATTTAAAATTATATTTGTATATGGTTTATATTGTGTATTTGGTGACACTGATAGTATTTTGAATTTCCTTTATTTTTAATTTATTTTTTATTTTTTTAAATATATTTTATTGATTTTTTACAGAGAGAAAGGGAGAGAGATAGAGAGCCAGAAACATCAATGAGAGAGAAACATTGACCAGCTGCCTCTTGCACACCCCCCACTGGGGATGTGCCCACAACCCAGGCACATGCCCCTGACGAATTGAACCTGGGACCTTTCAGTCTGCAGACCAACGCTCTACCACTGAGCCAAACCGGTTTCGGCTGAATTTCCTTTATTCATAGAAAACAAAGTACTAGTATTTATTAAACTTTAATAACGACTGAGTTAAATATAATCCTATATAATAAAGGCATAATATGGTAAGTGTCTGACAGATCAGTCGACTAATCAGTCAACAGCTCGACCAGTCACTATGATGTGCACTGACCACTTATAGGTAGATGTTTCGACCGGTAGGTTATCTTGCTGGAATCTGGCTAATCAGGACTGGGCAAGAGGGCCAGCCAAATTCCCATGGATCCTTCCCAGCCAGCTGGCCCTGGTCAGCTCCAATCGGGGAGGCCAGCCAACCTCCTGAGGTCCCTCCCTAGCCGGCCAGCCCCAATTGGCCCCAATTGGGATGCTGGCCAGGCTGAGGTGCTGGCCAGGCCGAGGGACCCCACCTATGCACAAATTTGTGCACCAGACCTCTAGTAATATAATTAATGAAGTGGTGGGAAACATATTGCATCTATTTTAGTTCCACTAATTCCATAAAAATACATGGTTATATTAAGTTAATGTACTAATTACAACTTTAAAGACAGTTTTATGACTAGCTATTTCATGACAACTATATGAAAAGAGAATATCAAAATAAATTTAATACAGAAACAATTTGATAGTAAGAAAACTATTTTCTTATGACTTAAATAATGTCTACTCTAATCTATTAATGTTATTTTTAATGCCAGAGTGAGTTGTTCATTCATATGCAATTGGATGATTTTAGAGAGGAATTTTTAATAAAATTGGGTTGCTTTACACAAATTTGTTTATTTAAGGCAGAGGCTGTTCCCTTTAGGGCCTATTTGTCATGTCATTAATCTAAATGCTTTATGAATTTTAAAGTATAAAGGGCTCAAGGTACTATTCCATGTAAAAGCAATAATTACCAATCACAGTTTTATTCATTCCCATGTTAAAAATGGTACCTACATTAGAGGAAGTACTTCTTACAACAGGAATGCTTATGATAGGAAATTTTTAAAGGGAGGAAAGAATTTAAATAAGCTGAAAAACCTTGTAAGATGTACGAATACATTTCTAATTTTTTTAATCTGTCTTTTACTGGTTTTCATGATCAAATCTTGTTCCATTTATTTATCTGATGTCTACTAAGCCCCATACATGTTGTCTGTACTGGACATGTTGTAATACTGGAACTGAAAAATCTATAACCTACCCTGTTTCACCGAAAATAAGACAGTGTCTTATATTAATTTTTTCTCCCAAAGTTGCGGTAGGTCTTATTTTTAGGGGATGTCTTATCTTTCCATGCTCTAGGTCTTATTTTCGGAGGATGTCTTATTTTCGGAGAAACACAGTACATTTCTCAGACTCCATTTTATGATGCATTTATATTATCAATAGATAAAGGAAGTGTCTTAATTCTAACTCCAACAGCAGAAGTGTTGGTGGGAAGTTGGTGGAGATGCTAAGAAGAGTAGTAGGAATAACATCACTTCTTCAGTTGTTCATGTCCCGGAAAGGTCAGTGCTCCTGGAAAGTAATCAGTATGGACTGATGAGCTCCAGCTGAAAGGTACAAGAAAACTCCTGATAAAATATCATTCCTCTTTTGACTACTCCTTCAGCATCCACCATAAAACATTTTTTGTTATTTTAGCTCATCAAAACATTTTGACCAGTACCCTTTCTGAAACACGTCTGAAATACTTTTTCTGTTTCCTTACATTATCTGGCCTAACACATATATCAACTTTATCAATTTACTTCTCAAAAAAATAGTCTCTCCCAATCTACTCATGATCACATGAACACCACATGTTAGAAATCTTTGTCTTCCTTGACTTTGTTTCTCCCATTCTTTTATGTAAAACTGAATGTATGTGTTTGCATATTTAGACCTTATATAAGCATAGGAAAAGGTGTTTGGATACTTACTGGCAAGTACGAGGAAGAAAATGGAGGCTTTGAAAAGGTTAAAAAACAGTTGCTTTCAGGTGTGAAGAAAGAAAACCATTAAAAGCCGAAACCGGTTTGGCTCAGTGGATAGAGCGTCGGACTGAAGGGTCCCAGGTTTGATTTCGGTCAAGGACATGTACATTGGCTGTGGGCACAGCCCTGGGGTGTGTAGGAGGCAACTGGTCGATGATTCTCTCTCATTGATGTTTCTAGCTATCTATCCCTCTCCTTTCCTCTCTGTGAAAAAATCAATAAAATATATTTTAAAAAAGAAAACCATTAAAAGACAAGAAATTATATTAAATGTTTAGCTAATAGATGTTAGTATTTTCAAAGTCCTATAGTTGTTTGAGTTGAAACAGTACACAGGTTGTGATCAGTGCTACAGAGTAAAAGTGAAAAGAACTATATTTAATGTAGCCCAGGAACTTCTACATTTACACTTAATTAGTATATTGGATTTTAAAATGATCTTTGGTAATATATACTTAGTGATAAGAAATAAAACTTAAATCCTTTTTACCTGTTTTCTCCAAGAATGTAAGAGAAATGACCTTGGGAGTTAAAAGATGTCAAGGACAACACACAAGGAAAGGGATGGAATAAGATTGCATAAAACCCCCAAAGGGCTAGAGTTTATTCGATGTAAATTGAGAAGTCGTGGTATGCAAATAATAGTAATCTAATTCTATCTCTTGGTCCATTATTAAATAGAATATGGGGAAAAGAGCAGCTTCTCTTTGACAAGTCTAAAGAAAATCAATGGGAGGGAGTCCAGTAAGCAAGGAAGGGGAGTGACTTTTCTCTGAAGAGAATAAGAATGGGATTTTTGTTTATATAATGGAGTGAAATTCTAGATGATTCAGAGGAAAAGGGGAAATAGTGAAAAGATAGACCAGGGCCTAAAAGGACACGACCAAGAAAATTAGTGAAAACCTGAAGCAGAGTAAAAAGAGATTGAAGAGAGTATCATCAAACTCATAAAAATGCTATTCTAGTCCAAGAACAGTTAGGGTTAGGATTGTAAGCTAAATATACATTAAAGAAATAGAGATATCTGGACATAACATTGCCACTCCAATGAGCATTTTCAAGGAGAATCAGAATGACCTGAGTCAGAAAGTAAACTTGATATGTTCACTGAAAATTTACATGAGATTTATTCCCTTGGAATAAGGTAGTGATAAAATAGACTTAAGCATTGCAAACTGTTTTTCTCTAATCTGTATTATGAATTCTTCATGTGATTCGTGCTAAATAAACATTTTATATTGATGATTCTCTTATTATATAACTCATAAAGACTTCAATGCATGGAATTTTATAAAATTTAGCATGGAAATTAATTAAGAATCCATATTTCTATAAATAATTCAATGAAGATACATTAAGTGATTCACATGTCAAAAATAATAATGTAATATTTAATGAGCAACAATAGTAGAAATTATTGTGAATGTTGCTTAAACCTGAAAGTAATTACCTGTGGATCTGACATCCCATCACCAGGTAATAGGCTCTGATTTTCTGAAAATGCTCAATCACAGCCAAACAGTAGTTCCAAAGATATTGATCTTGTGACAACATTCTTTTCAAATCACTTTATTTTAGTTTAAACAAATGACTCAAGCAGATTTAAAAATGAGGTTGAAGTCACATAAATAAATTTATTTTGGTGTTAAAAGTTCTCATTTTGACTGGCTGAAAGAAGTAGTTTAGTATACAATTTCCTTAGTAGGAATTTGCCACAAAAATTCTAATGTTGTACATGCTTTATGAATTAAGCAATTCACAATTATCAATCTAGTTTCTTTAAAGTATTTTCTTCTGATAATTCCTGGCTGAATTTTTATTTCATAAGAATTTAATAGCTTCCTGTAAAGCTACAATGAATTCTTATTATAGACACTGTTGATTGTAGCTTTTCTGTGAATCATAATTTACAACAAAAAAATTATATAGGGACTGTAATTTTGTATGTAGACTAACATATATTTTAAGACAGCATATTATTAAACTTCTTTGGAAGGTTAGACTAACTATAACTAATTCTAATGTGTAATATTTGAATATAAACTAATCTATTAAATTATTGTTTTTAGATATTCATTTCTATCTATGTTTGCCCCTTCAAAGTAGGAGATACACATCACAGTACATATGAAAAATTGGGTATGGGAATAAGGCAAAGAAAATATGGTGATGATAAAGATAGTTATCAAATAACTGTCTGAATTTTTTGAAATATAGTAGAGTTATTGTCTTCATTCCCTTCACTTTTACTTGTGATACATATTGGTTTTTGCTTGTAGCACAGCTCACAATAGTTGCATTTGATCTTAAAACATTTTCAACCAGATTATAAAATAACATTTACTGCACAGTACTATGTAGAAGGGTGGTAGAAAAAGTAAAGGCAGTGTTTCATAACTTCGTCTGTAAATCTAAGTAAAATAACCTGAACAGGAAGAACATAATAACGGAGAGAATGTGCAGGCTTGAAGCTTGTGTGCTGGAGTATATGTCGGGAATGTGCTTAAGAGAGCCTCCGGGATATCTCAACTGTGTGAACACGTGCTATGTACACTGTTGGCAAAACATTTACTAATTAGTAATCTAACAGTCGATAGAACATTTATCAAGTGCAAGGGAATGCTGAAGGAAAGAGTGTAGAAAATTGGAGCTGATGCATGGCCTCCTCAACACAGAATAAACATTGAATTGACCTTAATATTATGAGCATCTGGTAATTTTCTAGAAACAAATTTAATCATTATAAACAGAGCAAAATATCATTTGAAGTGCCACCTAAAGGAAATGTGATTTTTGTTTATATTTTTATAACTATTTCTATATTTCTTAAATGATCAAAATTATTTTATTTAAATTTGGTATCAGGCCCTCTATGTGGGTAGTACCTTTCACCTTAGATTTTCACCATTTAATAAACTAATTGAATCAGAAGTACTCAGTTTTAATTCTCCTTAATTTTAAATTTAATTTAAATTTAAATCATTTGGTAATTTTAAATCATTTGGTTTTTGTTGTTACTATTGTTTTGCTTTTGTTTCTAAATGCAATTTAAAAATGACATTTTGGTGTGAAACAAAATGGAAAAAGCATATTTATCTTTCAACTCATATTACTTATTATAGTAACCAAATTGTGGGGGAAATTTTTATTTTTCCTATTTTTTCATCCTACTATTCACCTATCTACTCCAAAATAATGTATTGAGCATCAGCTATGTGATAAGTACATAGAATAAAGCGATCAACATGGCAGTTTTGATTAGTGAGGTTGATAAAACAATATGATATTTATTGTATATTACTCTAGGGTACATTTATACTCTACTAAGTATATCAAATATGCTTTCTTATTTACCTTAAAATATATACATATTTCAGAAAGGAAAGGAGTGGGAGAGAGAGATCAATGATGAGAGAGAATAATTGATTGGCTGCCTCCTGCATGCCCACACTGGAAATCTTGCAGCAACCCAGGCCTATGCCCTGACTTGGAATCAAACCATAATTTCCTGGTTCATGGGTCAATGTTCAACCACTGACCCACACCAGCAGGATTTATTTACCTTTAAATGATAATTTTATGAGTTATGGATTAGTATCTCCATTGTACAAGAGAGGAAACTAACCGGCCCACGTTGCAAAGATAGGTTGTGTTGGAATTGAAAAATATCTGATATATTTAAAGGTAATGCTTTAATATGATCTTAATGCCATAATTGCCATAGAGATTGTAAACATTGTTTCTGAATAAGCAACTAAATAACAATCCTTTGGTATTAGGTTCTTAAGATGACTTTAAGAAATTAACACACACAATAGCTTAAACTTTAGTGACTTAGTCTCATAGTCTGAACACCATAAGACCAAAATAAGTTATCCTGTGCCAAAATCAAGATGTCTCCAGGGCTACAGTCTCTTTAGAGGTGCTAGGGATACTCCTTGCTTCTGGATACTAGATGTTAATGGCATTTCTGGGTTTGTAAATGCCTCTCCATTCCCTGCCTCTATGATCTCATTGCCTTCTCTTCTTGCTGTGAAATTTCCTCCTACCTCTCTCTTATAAGGACATTTTTTATTGTCTTTGGGTCCACTCAGATAGTTTGGGATAATCTCCATCTATGAAGATCCTTAACCATTTGCAAATTTTTATTACTATTTATAAAACAACAACTCTCTTTTGTTTGTTTGTTAGTTATATGAGATAACACTTATGAGCTCCAGAAATTAGGTTGAGGATGTATGTTTAGGTGGCAGTTATAAGTTTACCACACTATTCTAGACCTGAAAAATCTTTACCTTGAATTATAGCAATAATCATGTCTTTAACAAGATTCTCAGTTTATAATTTCTTTTTTTCCAAACCACTTTGCCTACTACTGAACCATCTTTCTTAGATCACTTTTTGTATTCTAAAATATTTATAGCTCTAACAACAGACTATCTGGAAAAAATTTACCAAATATTACCCTTCCCATCAAATAACTTCCTTCTCTATCAATGCACATTCATTTTGTTTGTTTAAAAAAACAAAACAAAACAAAACAAAACAGTCTATTTAGTCAGCTTATTTGTGAAATAAATAAATGACAAAGCACTGAACCCAAACTACCCACAACAAAACAACTATACCTCCATACAATTAACATTTCATTGCTATGAAATATCATAATTCACTTTTTATGTATAACTTGTATAAACTTGCAAACTTAATATTAATCATATTGAATTTTACTATGAATTTACAGTGAAATCACATGTTTATAATTTTAATATGAATAGATTATGGAAGCAATTACATAAATTATTTTTATTTATTCTCTAATGTAAATTTTTAGTTATTTTTCTATTCTTATGATGAATTCTCTATAAAAAAATATCTGCACATTATTTTGGGAAAATGGTTAGATATTTAAATTGTTTCATTAAGGACTATCCTTTTTTTAACCAGTAAGTTTAGTTTTATAAGTTTGTGCCATTTAGCCATTATTTTTTTCTGAAAAAGAACTCAATACTTTGAAGTTTCTGAGAGAAATGTTTGAATATAACTGTTAACCTCCTGCATCAGACCAATGCCATCAGTATCCAATTCGTACAGGATACCAATTTCTTATGCTACTTCTTGCTAATGTAGATTATCCTCATTTGAAATCTTCATTTTTTTCTCTCAACTGACTACCTAAATTACCAGTTTTCAAAAAAGGTAATAAAAATACCAATATTTCCAAAGGAAAAGGTGTATAATAGGAAAAGGATCTGAAGAGAAAAAACTTAAGATGGTTAGTTAACATGTAAAACTTCTCCATAACCAGAATAAAAATTTTAAAAGTGCATAAAATCTATTTCTGTAATCATTTTCATATACCTAAGTACTTGCATGTGGAGTGAAATAGTTATTCTTAAACATTGGCACTCATATTCTCCATTTCCTTTTCTCTAGGAGCTAAGTATCTGCCATTGGTAATTTCTTACTCACCCCAATTTATTATACTCATCCAGTCTAACTAATATCCCAATCTTAGCTTCTTTGGGCTTTTCCATGATTTAAATTTTCTATATCTATATTTTCCTATATCAATACAATCCCCCACATCCCCCAGTTTTTAAGAAAAAAATATCTGTATTATGTCAGTACAGTAAAGCTGGATATAAGAGAGTAAATTTCTCATTTGGTGTTAAGGGCCATTAGATGTCCAATAAATATAAATCTATTTTAGTCCAGAAGCTAAATTATATACTACAACTTTATTCTACACAGTATTTAAATTATTCTTGAAGCCTATTTAATGTTATAAAATATTTATAAACCACATTAAAGGTATAGTTTTTTCCCTTCCAAAGCAAAGTATAATTAAAATGATAGATTATTTGCCACAAATATAAACAGACACATTTTCACATGAGATAGTTACATATTTCATTGGCAGAATATGTATAATTTTGCACAATATATTTTCCCTAATCACTGTGAACACTAACAACAGAATAAAGCCAAATGTGTGGAGAATTAGACCATTTAGAATAGAAACAAATTTCAATATCCAACAGTGAGTGTTCAAGGTAAAATTAAAGGGATAAGGAGAAATCTTTGATTCATGCCCTGGTTGATGCCAAATAAGCTGACAAATTCCAAGCCCTTTAGTAGTGCAACTCCTTTTCCAAATCAGAGAACATTATTTTACTACAATTTCTTATATAACTCCCTCATTCTCTCCTACAAGCAGAGGAGCTAAAGTTGTATAAATACAGGTTTGTCTTTTTCTGGTATTTCAACCAGAAAAGACTTTTTATATCATTATCTTAAAACAATGAAATTGATTCTTACTAAATATAGTGTAAAAATTTACATTCAAGCATTCCTTAATGTAAAATTATGTTTATACTGAAATATTTCTAAATTTCTGAGAGATGCACCTGTATCAGTTCCACTTAATGAAATATAAATATTCAAAGGTATGTCTTTTATAACTTATGATGGATATCTGAAATATTTCTAATTTATATTCTTTGATTGTATTTATCTGCTCTTGAAAAGCTAACTCAACATTAAAACAACACCACATTTATTTTTATACATTACCTAAATATTCACCAAAGCTGTTTATGACTTCCTCCAATTTATTCATGAGGGAGAAAGAAATATTCTAGAAAGAGTCATATCTAGCTTAACACTTATATAATTTACTAGAGGCCTGCTGCATAAAGTTTGTATATAAGGGGCGTGTGCCCCAGCCTGCACCATCTCCAATCTGGGACACCTTGAGGTATGTCCGACTGCCTGTTTAAATGACAGTTGGACATCCCTCTCACAATCCAGGACTGCTGGCTCCCTCCCAATTGCCCTCCCCTACTGACCATCTTGTGCATTGGAATGATGGTTAATTTGCATATTATTATTTTATTATTTAGGATTCTTCATCTCTAGCAGACTTTTCACTTTTGGTTCTTGTGTCATTTCTTTGTCTTCAACTGACTCATACTTGACTATTTGTGCCTTTTCAGTCACCTTTCAGATTTTTTCCTCTGTATTACAGTTTCAATGTTTTCATCTCACTTACTCCCTCCTCCCTGCAAACTCATATGTTGAAACCCATTTCCTAAAATAATGTTATTTAGCAGTGGAGCTGTTACAAGACAGGGATAGACCCAGACTGGTTTTGTCTCAATCTGGCCTGGGATAATGTGTGGTTTCTTTGACTTCTCAATATGGATCCAGTTGATTTTGAGAGTACATTTACATTAAACTGGGGACTATAAAACAAAGGAAGGACTTAGAATATAAGAAGCAACAGGAGAGAACCTAGCTGTTACTCTGCTTTGGCTCTCTAGAAAAGTCACAGTAAAGAAGTAAGTCAAGGCAGGTTTGCTTTTACCTCACTGGGAAGTGAGAAAAAAGAGGGCTTTGGAGATATGATCAAGGAGTAAGCCTGTGGTGAGCTGCCACTGCCTACTGCTCCACTGGTTGCAAGTCTCATAGGAACATATAGAATTGAGAAGGAATTAAGAAGTTCATGTCTGAGATGGGGGATGGGTATGCTCTAGAATGATGGTAGTCTTTGAATTGAGGGTCTTATGTTTTAGAGTGTGTGTGTGTGTGTGTGTGTGTGTGTGTGTTTTCTATTAGCAATAATTTTAGGGGAGAGTTTTAGGAGAATATTTCCAGGTCCATTATTAATATCCTGATGCATCAAAGTAGCATAGAGGGGATTCTGGGGTTAGTCTTTGGTCTGTTTTACTGTTATCTTGGATATGTCTGGCTCTAACTATTTTTTTGTTATTTGTTCCCCTGACTTCATCTGTTCTTGGGTTTAGCCAGCACAGATGGCATTAGTTGGATCTCTGTTCTTCTTCATTTTTTTTTTTCCTTCTTGTTAATCTTCACCTGAGGATATTTTCCCACTGATATTTATTTATTTATTTATTTATTTATTTATTTATTTATTTAATAAAGAGAGGAAGGGATAGAGATAGAGAGTTAGAAATATTGATGAGAGAGAAACATCAATCAGCCATCTTCTGCACACTCCCCGCCACTAGGAATGTGCCCGCAACCAAGGTATATGCCCTTGACTGGAATCGAACTCCGGACCCTTCAGTACACATGTCAACACTCTATCCACTGAGCCAAACTGGTCAGGGCTTCACTGGTTTTTAAAGAGTGGAAGGGAGGGTGAGAGACAGAGAGAGAAAAACATAAATGTGAGAGAGAGAGAGACATCAATTGGTTGCCTCCCACAGGAGCCTCAACCAGGGCCAGGGATCAAGCCTGCAACTGAGTTATGTGGCCCTGGAATAAAGGCCAGAACCCTTCCGTCTGCAGGCTGATGCTCTATCCTCTGAGCTAAAACAGCTAGGGCAGACCTCTGCTCTTTATTTTACCTGACCAGGGTGATTTAAGCTGTGTATTCTTATATTAGGGAGAAGTATAGACCTTTTTGCTCTCAATTGTCCTTGGTTAAGGGCAATAAGGTCTTTTGATTCACCAACTGGCTGTTTGACCTTGTTTAATTTTGTTGTCTCAGTTTCCTCATTCCACTTGCCCAGAAATTTTCCTAGCTTTTTTCTATTCTGCCCCAAGGCTTTTTAAAGGTGATTATCTCATAAGGCGAAGCCCTCATTAATGGGGTTAGTGCTTTTACAAAAGAGACTGCAGATACCTCTCTTGTCCTTTTCTCATATAAGGATACAAGATAAAGTCAGCAACACAGACCTCACGAAAAACAAATCATCCTGACCTGGAACTTATAGCCTACAGAAACTGTGAGCAATAAATATATGCTGTTTATAAGCCACCTAGTTTATGTATCTATATATAAAAGCCTAAGCAACCATTGTTATCAGATGACCAGATGATCAATTGACCGGCCGGTAACTATGACATGTACTGACCTCCAAGGGGAAGATGCTAAATGCAGGAGCTGCCCCCAGTGGTCAGTGTGCTCCCACAGCCAACCTTCTGTGGCCAGCCAACCTCCTGCTGTCCCTCCCTGAGCTGGCAAACCCAATCAGCACTGATAGGGATGGCCCTGATTGGTCCAATCACCAGCCAGGCTGAGGGACCCACCCATGCACAAATTTGTGCACCAAGCCTCTAGTTCTATTATAGTAGTCTGGACTGATTAAAAGATTCAATGCTATTCCTTTTGGAGTTATGACTTGCACTTTATTTTCTATTCACCATATGACAATACCCATATGTGTATGACTTATGCTGTTACTTTAGCTCTGTGGTTAAAAACCAGAAACACTTTTCTCTCTAACCACTGGGGTCATTTTGCAATGTCTGAGGAAATATGGCAATGTTTATAGACATTTTTTGGTTGTCACATCTGAAAAGGGGGAGCTACTGGCATCTAGGGTGTTCAGGCCAGGGATGTCACTCAATAAACATCCTGTAATGGATAGGACATCTTCCCACTACAAAGGACTGTCAACCTACAAATGTCAGTGTGGCAACACTGTTGACATTTGAGCTATTATAAATTGATAACTCAAATGTTATGAACATGGGATGAATATATTACATCCCACCTGGAGGCTCTAGTAAATCTTACTTCAGTGTACCCAATACTAAACACATGAATGGACACCACATGCTTTTGTACAATTTTAGAATCAAATTTGTGAGTATTATACCAAGTATGTTGTCTTATATTCTAATTTACACACATGAACAAGTAATAAGTCCTCCCAATAATAACTTTCTCATTTTTCTAATATTCCATCCTCCTTTCTATCCCCAAGTCACTCTCTTGTTATTTATTTTTATTGTTTGCACTATTAAAGTTGTCCCATTTTCTTATTTAAAGGAATATTATCTCTTTCTAGAATATTTCAAAAGCCTCATTTTTAGTCTCTCAGTCTATTTTCACTATTTTACAATCCCTGACAGTAAGATATTTTTTGTATGTGCAATATTTCAAGGTAAATGCCATGATTTTGTTTGTTTGTTTTGTTTTGTTTGTTTACAGGCCAATCATGGGTGTCTGGCTTCAATTTTTGTCACTTCTTTAATACATTTCTTGATCCAGAAATACTAATTATAAATATACAGTTTTTGTCAACCTTTTTTTATATTGAAAAGTAGTATTATCCCTACCCTTTTTTGTTCCCTTAGCAAAAACAAATGCATCCTTTAAGATTTGGAAAAAATACTGCATTCTCAACATCCCACTGAATAGATCTGGTTGAATTGCCCTTACCCTCCCTTCCCCTGCTCTCAACACTTATCTGTTTTGGTAATTATTATATTATTAGAGGCCTGGTACACAAAATTCATGCACTTGGGGGTTGATCCCTCAGCCCGGTCTGTGCCCTCTTATGGTCTAGGAGCCCTCAGGGGATGTCCGACTGATGGCTTAGGCCCATTTCCCGGGGGATATCCATAGTGCTGCTGTGAGGTGGGAGAGGCTCCTGCTCCCACTGCACACTCTAGCCGCGAGCTCCTCTCAGGGCTTCTGATTGAGCAGGGCTCCCTCTGTGGGAGTGCACTGACTACCAGGTGGCAGCTCCTGCATTGAGTGTCTGTCCCCTAGTGGTCAGTGTGTATCACAGCGACAGGTAGTTCCACTGTTTGGTAGATTTATATATTAGCCTTTTATTATATAGGAGGTCACATCTCTAAATTTTAATCTCTGTTTTCATTTATTTTAGATTTGATTTTGAGTACATGTCAAAAAGTAATTTTCAACCAATCTTAAATTATATACTGTATAAGAAAACTGAAAAAGGTACTATAGAACCCATATTTCTAAAGTCCAAGTACAACAAATGAATGCCCCAACTCTCTCATAAAATGCTTATCCCTGGACTAATCAACTTAAATCACAGGATAAATTTTGCATGTGAAGCCATTAGCTACTGAGACAATATATTGATGGAATGAGCAAATTGAAGGGAAAGTATGTTGTTGGAAGAAAAATCCCTAAATATCTACTTTAATAGTTTCTGCAGGCATAAGACATTTAGTTTTGAAATTAAAATTTTCTTAATTTTCCCATTTAAAGAAGGAACAGTAAAAACATTTGTTCTATCCTCATCTTTTTCTATAAATTATTATTCTCTTAAAACCACCCATTCCCATGATAGCAAAAAATCTAGCAAGTTATTAAAATATACATTTGGTCTGACATCAGATCCTTTCACCTGATATATCTTTTAGACATCCTTTTTAGGTGGATTGGAGTGAAATGGAAAGGATGAGTGAGGTACCTTTCAATTGGCATATATAATACTGATAATTTTTCTGTTGTAATTCTGATTACTAAATAATTGATCTGCAGTAGGCTGATCTAATACATTCATTGATAGGACTCAAAACCATCTCAATAACCTTAACAAGTATTCTTCTCTCCAATCTCAAATAGCCAGGCAATCTACTTTCTCTACCTATAAATTTGGGATTTTCCTTCCTGAGCTATCCTTTCACAGCTTTCAAACAGAATAATGATCTGAAATCCCCTTGATTAGAAAACCATAAATCCTCACTGGCTTATTTTAGTCTCTTCCATGTCTAGTCCATTACTCTTCTCCACCAGCAAAGAAACAGATGGCATTCAATGACACCTGTTCCTACTCCAAACATTACTTTTCTCATACTAATTAAAGACAATTCAGATGAAATTAATTGAAAAAATTAGAATTAATATAATTAATAATACAGTATCCAAAGAACGATAAATCCTGATATTTCCCCCTGAAATACTTATAGATATATGAGTTATGAAATAAGAATGTCTAAGAAATGTATACATATAATGCAAACAATAAGAGTATGTTATAATTACCTGAGTATGTCTTTGAGAGTTTTAACTAACTTAACAGTTATTGTAATTATAAGTAATTTTTTCAGATTCATTAAAATTATAATAGTTTTATGGGTTTATAAAAATAACAATTCTACAATCTAAATTTTGACAGCCTAACTAAGGGGGATTTTAAAAAGCCATGCTAGATATAATATCTTTTGAACATTAAAAAAGAAAAAAGTATGATTAAAGAAATGTAATCTTGTTATCTTGTGTAACATTTATGTTTTTATGTTTTCTTTATTGCACTGCCTAGGATATATTTTGGCATATAGTGAAGAAGCAGAAATATCACTGTGAATATCCATCAAGTCAAGCAATTTTTTATCCTATGATAAGGTCGATGAAAGACATGAAAAGACAGGAAAAATAATTTTAGGTTGAAGGGAAAATGGTGTTACTGTCTGTTTTGAAAGGAAGTCACATAGATAAGAGTGAAAATCCATTTGATGGTGATAACCTGTAAAAACTGGAATAATGAAATTTTATTTCTTAAAGACAGAATTCAGAGATGCTTAAGAAAATTGGAAAATGCCAAGAAAACTGGCAGTGAATAAGATAGACATATTGTCTATGTTAAAAAGAGTCTTATAGTGATAGACAGTTTTTGACTAAATTTGCTTAAAATATGATGCATGGAATCCATAAAGTATCCCATGTTACTCATTGTAAAAAGTAGTTATTTTCAGATAATGTTCTTTGTAGTTAAATAAAAATAAGCTTTCTGGTTTGGATAAATTATACTTTACTGCAGATAGTTTATATCACAGTGCAATAGGCTGACACCATTTATAATGTTTGACTGCTTTCAGATTTCAAACCCCAATCTATCGCTTTACCCCTCTTTTCCACCTTCTTTGGCATCAGTTAAAACTATGTAAACCCCTACCCATGCTCTAACTCTCAGATCAACTGGCCCTCTATAATAAAACCAAAACCAGTAGTCCCTCTCTGACCCCTCTAATTATTTTCAGACCAGCTTAAGTGCCTGCCCTACTCTTCCCAAGAGATTTCATGTGTCAATAAAATTTCCTCTTCATACCTTCTTAGTACATGTATGGCATCATAGGTTTTGACATTTGAACCTGATTTTGCATGTGATGTTTTATCACATCCTTGTAGGGTTTTGTCACACTTTAATACATGAAGGTACATGTAAGGTAATTCACATCCAATATACACAGTAGAAGTTACATATAGGTTACAGAAAACATCTTAATGCAATTGAGCTCAGCATAGTTTTATTTCAATATTTGGATATAGGTACTAAAGCAGGAATGAAAATTTAACGTTTACATGAAATTGTTATCTAGGAAAATCTGTAGTCACAATGATTTGTAGAAGATAAATTATGAATGCCTCCCGAAGATATAAAATCTTCATATTAGAAAGTGCATTTAGGGAAGAGAAAAATAAAAACATTAATTTTGTACCTTGATTATTCTATTCAGTCTCAACCTTGACAAATACACTTTGCAGGTTTGTGATACAAAATAAAAAAATATTATTTTTCTTCTTAACTGAATTTAATTCATATATTTCTATCTGTAAAACCAGATATAGAATTGTAGCTGATGGGTAAGAATTAACATGTAGGTTTTGTACTTCATTCATTACAAAATTTAATTTTAACTTAATTAAATACCATGGGAGGATTAATTATATGTATGGCATTGATATATAGATATATGTATATATAGATAAAAGTATTACATGTAATACATAGATTATATATAATACAATACAGAATTCTTTATATTTATGTAACATACTGGAGGCCTGGTGCACAAAATTTGAGGGCCCTCAGCCCAGCCTGTGCCCTGTCACAGTCCATGAGCCTTTGGGGAATGTCCGACTGATGGCTTAGGTCCAATGGCCTAAACTGGCAGTCGGACATCCTTAGCACTGCCTCAGAAGCTAGAGAGGCTCCCAACACTGCAACTGCGCTCACCAGCCATAAGCCTGGCTTCTGGCTGAGCCTTGTTCCCCCTGTGGGAGCTCACTGACCACCAGAGGGCAGCTCTTGCATTGAGCATCTTCCCCCTTGTGGTCAGTGCACATCATAGTGGCCCATCTTTCCCCGTTGGTCCAAAACTGGCTCTCTGACATCCCCTGAGAGGTCCTGGATTATGAGAGGGCCTAGGTGAGGCCGAGAGACCCTACCCATACATGATCAGGGCTGGGGAGTGACCACAGGAAGGCTTTAGGGAGTCTATGGCCTGTCTCACTCAGTCCTGATCAGACAGACCCCAGCAGCAAGCTAACCTAGTGATCAGAGCATCTGCCCCCTGGTGATCAGTGCATATAATAGTGAGCAGTTGAGCAACCTTAGCATATTACCCTGTGTCCCCTAAAATAAGACAGTGTCTTATATTAATTTTTGCTCCCAAAGATGCACTAGGTCTTATTTTCAGGGGATGTCTTATTTTTCCATGAAGAAGAATACGGTACACATTTATTGTTAAATGAAAATAAAGGACATTTATTACCTGTATACGGTATGGTAGTACGGTAGTTGTCAACACAAACCAGACAAACTGTGAATCCTACAGTATCAAGAATTTACTCATTTATTCAATGACAATCATGTCATCATCTTCTGGAACATCATCATAACAATCCAATTTCTGAATTTCTTGGTGAATTTCTTGTGACTCCATTTCTTTCAGAATCAGTGGGTGGACCAAATCTCTCATGTTTAGCCTGGGGGGGGGGCTTATTTTTGGGGGATGCCTTATATTTCACTCAGAAGGAAACCTGTAAGTTGGTCTTATTTTCAGAGGATGTCTTATTTTCTGGGAAACATGGTATTAGCATGTTACAATTTGATTGGTTGAACGGACAACCTGGCAACGGGACATCTAGCATATTAGCTTTTATTGTATAGGATTGAATTTAAAATGGCCAGGGTTACACTCTCTCTCTCTCTCTCTCTCTCTCTCTCTCTCTCTCTCTCTCTCACACACACACACACACACACACACACACACAAACACACACACACACTTGAATAGTATCTACAGTAATGTATTGCTTGAACATTCTCACTTCCAACTAAAACATCTTAATAAAAATAAATATTTAAAGGACAACCCTGGCTGGGTTACTCAGTTGGTTAGGGTGTCTTCTCAATACTCCAAGATTGTGGATTTTATCCCCAGTAAAAGCACATAAAAGAAGTAACCAATGAATGCATAAATAAGTGGAACCTCAAATCGATGTCTCTCTCTCTCTCTCTCTTCCTTCCTCTCTTTCTAAAATCAATCAATAAAACAAATGTTTTAAAAAATAAAAATAAATGGTTAATAATACTATAAGATGTCTCCTAAATTGTGCAAACTCTTAATATGTTTTATCTGTTAGTTAAAATCTTAATGTATAAAAACCAAGTCTTCATAGCAGCAGCAATGAATCAAGCTTATTACTGAGACTTTAAGCCACTCCAGCTGCATGTGAAGGAGGTGTGAAAAAATGAAAGTTCAATAATCTAAAAAAAATGTGCCTTTTCACACTTAGTGGGTTGGTGGTGATTGTGGAGCACACAGAGTAGTATTCACTCAGTGGGTGATTTTTGCAGTAACAATCTGATCTAAGTCTAAATCTTAATCCAAAATTAAAACTCAAGATGTGCTTTATCATAACCGAGCCAACATTTTTTTCTGAAATATGTTCCTAAGCAAGCTCCCCTGAGTCTTTGTCTTAAGATTTTACCTTAGTTCAATGTATGTCTTCAGAACATTTCTTTTGCAAAAGAGGTGTTGTTTTAAATACATCTGCTTGGATAATTTCTTCTTATTCTCATGATCTCATTTGGGAAATTATAGGTATTCTCTTATGTATGTGAAATAATAAAATAGTGTTGAAACATCTATAGGATTTCATGTTTCTTACTGTGATATTCTGGAAAATAGTCAATTTACAGAACATAACTGCACAGATTTTCAATCTTTCAATTTGGACTCCTAACATGTGATGATAAATATTAATTATTAAAGTACTTTCTTCTGGTGGGAATACAAATATTGATTAATTGTTATTTTCACTTGCTTATTTGGTTCTGTCATTTAAAAAAGTTAAGGTAATAACATGTTGATGCTTTTTAAAAATGAAATCATTTTTATGATAAATCTTAGTTTTCAATACAGTAAAAAAGCTACTAGTAATTGCTAATGTATGAGTACATGTGAAATTATATATATGCAATGTGGAATTATATATATGCAAGACCTTTCTACTTAAAACTCCACCTAATAGAATTTTGCTTCTAAAAGGCAATATCAGATATCCAGGCTTAAGGCACATTTTTCATAATGTGCAGCTACATGACAAAAGGATGAAATCTTATAGCTAAGAAAAATAGCTTGTGAATATGTATTTGACAAGTCTAATCACAATAAGTGCTGAATAAAATTTTTAAAGTGTAAAATCAATATTTTATATATACCAATGATTTGTGATAGCCAAGACATGAGAACAATTTAAGTGCCCATTAACAGATGCATGGATGAATATTAAATCTATACATACATATATATTATATATATATATATATCATATACAAAATATATGAAAACATACAATAGAATATTATTAATTTGTGACAAAGAAGAAAATTCTGCCCTGAGCAACAGCATAAATGGCCCCTGAGAGCAGGTCATATGTTAAGTGAAATATATCAAAGACAAATACTGTATGACAACACTTAAGTGAAATCTTAAAAAAAAAAAAAAAAAAAAAAGATAAATTGAAAAAAAGAGTAGAAATGTAGTGACCAATCTGGAGCTGCCGGAGTTGTGCAGATATTTATGGGTACAAATTTGCCACTAGTAGATAAATGTCTTTGGAGATCTAATACACAGCATAGTGATTATAGTCAACAACTTTGTATTATAAACTTCAAAGTTCCTAACTAACTACCCTGTTTCCCCGAAAATAAGATATTGTCTTATATTAATTTTTTCTCCCAAAGTTGGGTTAGGTCTTATTTTCAGAGGATGTCTTATTTTCGGGGAAACACTGTAGATGGATCTGAGTTATTCTCACCACATAAAAAAAATAATTATGTAGTATGATAAAGGTGTTAGGTAATGCTACAGTGGTAATAATACTAAAAATATATATATACAAATATATGAAATCAACCTATTGTACACCCTAAAGATACACAATGTTAGAGGTCAATTACACTCCTATTAAAAAATTCTATCAGGAAATCTTTTGTGTTGCTTGTCTGTGCATGGATTCCAAATTTTACTAATGTTTTATTTAAGGGAGCAATACAACTTAGTTATTAAATTCAGTGACAACACACCAAAATTTGATGTAACATATAAATGATAAGATATTATGTGATAGAGAAAAATCTTGATAGAATGGGAAGAACTCTGGGTTTTTTCATTAAGAGAATGTGAGATTTTAGTCTGTCATCTACTTGCAAAGTGATCTATTAACTAAAGTTTTACTTTAGTTAAGGCACTAAGTACATTCCTTAAATATTTCAATAAAACCTAGGTATATAATGCATGCATGGCATCTGCCACAGAATAGTCACAAGATAATATTTCTCAAATGACTGGAAATATGGGCAAAATTAAATCATGTAAGAACTCACAACACAAGCTTATGACAGAAGTACAAAGTTAGCATACTTACACATCCTGACTTCATACATATTGCAAAATTATAGTGACCAAGTATGTATGGCACTGACATAAGAATAAACATATGTATCATTGGTATGAATGGAGACCTAAGAAACCAACCCATAGATTTATGGTTGTTGATTTTTCACCAGGTGCCAATAGCATTCAATGGGAAAAGAATATAAAATAGTGTCAGACACAAATGTAACTCTGACAACTGACAAATAGTTCATCTATGCTAATAACAGGGTAATATGCAAATGGTTGTTACGCTCTCATGCCATAACAACTGATCAGCAGGAGGCTGCATGTGCAGCCAGCATGGGTGGGTGGAGCTGAGTGTGCAGGGAGGACAGACATGAGGCTACGTCCTCTGGGTGATGTGAGGTTGTTATTGTTTATTTATTAATAATTTTACATGTTATTTTAATATACATTTTACTCATTTTTCTTCATCTCTGACACTTCTTTTATAGAGAAAGGCAAGTAGCAATATTAAAATATTTCCTCTAATTTACACATTTTGTGCACTGGGCCACTAGTAAATAAACAATAGGGGAGAAATCAAAAGATAAACTTGACACTCATCTCACACCATATATAATCAAATTAAAATGGATCAATCATCTACATAAAAGGGCTAAACACATGAATTGAAAAAAAAATAAGGTTAAGTTTTTGTAACTTTTTTTACTAAACATTTTCTTATATATGCCACATAGAAAATAATAATTAAAGGTAAAATAAGGTGGATTTTCTCAGTAGTCCTATGAGAGCATTATCAAGAAAATGAAAATACATAAAGAGCCCTGGCAAAGTGGCTCTTTTGGGTGGATCATTCTTCTATACACCAAAAGGTTGCAGGTTCAATTCCTAGTCCAGGCACAGCCTAGGTGGAAGGTTCAATGCTGGGCCAGGAAACATACAAGAGGTAGCAGATCCATTTTTCTCACATTTGAGGTTGTTTTTCCCTTTCATGCTCAAAAATTGTTTGCAGACTTTAATTTTTTTGTGATTGTAGCTCCGAGGTTTTTAAATCCAAGAGGATGCCTATTATTCTCTGTAGCCTTCACCACAACATGATAGTTTGCCTTTTCAAGTCCAACAGAAAAGCATCTCTACTATTTCAAATGTATTTGAATTTTTCCATCTCAGACCTAGACCCTCTTTCAGAAAGCTCACATGAGCCTCATTTTCTATAGCTAATTGGTTATACTATGGATTATTGTTGGTCTGTTTATCGCTGCAACCAGTGACATTAACATCTTTAAATCAAATCTGATTAGAAATTCAATTCAACAAAATCCAGAAATTTTAAAATAACACATTCTTAAATCTGTTTCCCTGGAATCACTTTTGGTATCAAAATCTGTATCTGCCAAGGTTCAATACATACGTGTGTGGGGTGTGTGTGTGTGTGTGTGTGTGTGTGTGTGTGTGTATAGATCAATAGATGATAGATAGATGGATAAATAATAGATAGATAGATGATAATAGATAGATAGATAGATAGATAGATAGATAGATAGATGATAGATTGAACAGTCATCACAACCCATTCCTTATCAATTTGGCACAGATCTCTTTAAACAGAACTTACTCTCCAAATATAGACAATGAAAAAATAATATTTTCACTTATAAGATATAAGCCTTTCCCCATAAAATGATAGAATCTTTAAATGATTTTTTTTTCTTTTCATATCCAAATTCCTGGATATTCAGCCAATAAGCCAAAGTCCATAAATCAATATGAAGTTGTATTAGACTATGCTTTTCACCAGATAAATGTGAATATATATCCCTGATTGTTCTTTTGTCCAATTAATTAATTACCTAATTGTGAATCTGTCCAATTGGAAATTTAGAATAATAATTTTTTATTATTTTTTATTTTAAATTTTATAGAATAATGATTTAAAGTGCACTCCCTGATACAGCAATGAACTTGCAGAGTTGTAAGGAGTGTTTCAAGAGACATACCTCATTCCTTAAGTAACTTAAATTCTAGTGTGGCCCTAAAAATAGCAGTGACAGGGAATCCTCTTGGTGACAGAATTTGAGCTCCACTCTTTAAGCAGGGATTATATATATATATATATATATATATATATATATATATATATATATATATATATATATATATATATATTGTTGGCATTATTATATATGTCCCCATTTTCCCCCGCTTTTGCCCTCACAACATTGTCTGTACACATGGGCTCTGCATATATGTTTTCTGGCTACACTTTTCACCTTCTTTCATCCCATCCATCCCACCAACTTCTCTTCTGACATCTATCAGTCTGTACCATGTATTCATGACTCTGGTTCCATTTTGTTCATCAGTTTATTCTGTTCATTAGATTCCACATATGAGTGAGATTACATGGTAGTTGTTTTTCTCTGAGATTTGATTTTACAAACTAGCCTACTTACAATCTGCCTGTTATGGTTTCATAGACCCCAGCAGGTCATTAGATTCTCAGGGAAGAAACAAATGTCTTTATCATTCACTAGAGGCCTGGTGCACATATCCATGCATGGGCGGGGTCTTCCGGCTTTTCCAGTCTAATTAACATATTACCCTTTTATTAGTACAGATACATTGAGGCAAAGATCTTCAACTCAAATTCTTTACTTACTATAGTAAATGTTTACCTTCTCAGAAAAAAATATTATGGTGTTACTAACATAAAATATAAAAATAATAATTTCATAATAAATGTATCATATAATATATATTTATTAATATATATAAATGTATCAATAGCATTCTATTATTCATATAGTTATATAGATATATATGTTATAATGTAATTAATTATATATCATCTATATATGAAGCTATTGATTTCTGTGAGGTTGATGTCATCTCTAGAAAAAAAGCATACTGCTGATGATTATGTGCTAAAAATATGAACATTTTATTTTATCATTAGGTATTCAAATGAGAAGATTACTCCCTCAAATGATCTATACCTGTTTCATAATAAACTTCATTATTATAAATAGTGTATCTTTATATTCCACAAGATAATGCCCAAATTAAGAGAAAATGAGGTTACTCATTTCAATTTTTATAACAGAATAACTTAATTATGAATTATGTTGCCCTATCCAATGAAATAGCATCTTTAAAAAAAAAAAGCCCAATTTAACTTAAAGAAACGTTATTGAAAACCCATTAGCTATTGGCCTTAGGTGATGCTCAAATGAAAAAAAAAAAAAAAAAAAGAGTCTCTTACTACAATTTAGTTAAAATATAATAGAAAGAAGAACATGTAAAAAATGATTATTAAAAGATGTATTAAGTATTAACTAAATTTTAATTATCATTATTTAGGGATAGAATGAGTGATTTATTATATCAATACCAGAGAGCTGGTGCATGAATTTATCTATGGGTGAGGCACAGCCGGCCTGTGTGCCATAGGAGGCTGATCTGGCTGGAGGGGCCGTAGGCAATTGGCCGGCTGGCCCTGCCCTTGGTTGGCCTCCTGGTCAAACTCCCAGTCAAGGGGACAATTTGCATATTGACCTTTTATTATATACGATAATAACATTTTTCATGAAGGAATTGGCATTTTTTCTGGATGTTGAAAGATGCAAATAATTTTTATAAGCTTTGTGAGTGCATAATAACACTTATTGAAGATACATTAAGAGTGAGTACAGCCGGGACCGGTTTGGCTCAATGGATAGAGCGTCGGCTTGGGGACTGAAGGGTCCCGGGTTCGATTCCGGTCAAGGGCATGTACCTTGGTTGCAGGCACATCCCCAATGGGGGGTGTGCAGGAGGCAGCTGATCGATGACTCTCTCTCATCGATGTTTCTAACTCTCTATCTCTCTCCCTTCCTCTCTGTATAAAATCAATAAAATATATAAAAAAAAAAAAAGAGTGAGTACAAACAGAATGCCTACTCTTTGGCCTCAGGCTAAAGGGAAGTTGCCAAAGGATGCATGGCCTGGTAGATCTTTTAAAACAAAGGGTATGGTCTGGCCGGCATGTTTCAGTGTTTGAGTATCAACCTATGAACCAGGAGATCATGGTTCAATTCCTGGTGAGGGCACATGCCCAAGTTTGGGAATGATTGCCAGTACGGAGCATGCAAGAGGCAGCTGATCAATGATTCTCTCTCACCATTGATGTTTCTATCTCTCTCTCCCTCTCCCTCTCTAAAATCAATAAAAATATATTTAAAAAGTCAAAAACAAAACAAAACAAAAAAGTGTATGATTAGGAATTTATTCTAAAAATATTATTTGAAATTACATTTACTGAGGTGACTTTGGATAATAAAATTTATAGCTTTCAAGTGTACAATTCTATGATACATCACCTGTACATTGCATGGTGTGCGCACCACACAGTCAACCTTCTTCTGTCACCATATATTTATATTTGACCCCTTTATCTTTTATAACCTCTCACCACCCTTCCATCTTGTAATCACCATGAGGTTGTCTATAGGTTTTTCTTTATTTTTCATGTTTATTCATTTATTGTTTTTAGTTTAATATTCTACATATAGTTGAAATAATATAGTTCTCAATTTTTTCTTTCTGACATTTTTTACTTAGCATGATATTCTCAAGATCCATCCATGTTGTGGCAAATGGCAATAATGCATCTTTCCTTAGGGCTGAGTAGTATCCTATTTTATATACGTACAATGCAGTATTTAAAAAAAAATAATCTCTATTGTTCAAAGTATTACAGATATCATCTTTATTTTCTCTCATTACCCCCCTCCATCCTGTTCCCACACCCTCCCCAGGCCTTCAACACACTATTATCTGTGTCCACTGGTTATTCATATATGTATATGAGCTCTTTGGTTAATATCTCCTATTATCTATCAAAGGAAACTTTGGTTGTTTTGATTTCTTGGCAAAGCTCTATCAGATATATTAAAAAATGGTTTTAATTTGGATACACACCAGAGAAAACTGTGCATGAGTATTCTAAGGGGACAAGAAAATAGTTATTCTAGAAAATATGGAAAAAGGAGATTAAAAAGTAATATAGTGCCCATCAGATGATGAGTGGATTAAAAAACTGTGATACCTCTACACAATGGAATACTACACTGCTGTAAAAAGAAAGGAATTCCTGCCGAAACCAGTTTGGCTCAGTGGATAGAGCGTTGGTCTGCGGACTGAAAGGTCCCAGGTTCGATTCCAGTTAAGGGCATGTACATTGGTTGTGGGCACATCCCCAATGCGGGGGGGTGTGCAGGAGGCAGCTGGTCGATGTATCTCTCTCATCAATGTTTCTAACTCTCTATCCTTCTCCCTTCCTCTTTGTGAAAAATCAATAAAATATATTAAAAAAGAAAAGAAAAGAAAAGAAAAGAAAAGAAAAGAAAAGAAAAGAAAAGAAAGGAAAAGAAAGGAAAAGAAAAGAAAAGAAAGGAAAAGAAAAGAAAAGAAAGGAAAAGAAAAGAAAAGGAAAGAAAGGATTTTCTACCATTTGCCACAGCATGGATGGTCCTGGAGTGCATTATGCTAAATGAAATAAACCAGTCAGAGAGAAAGATAAATATCACATGATCTTGCTTATTTATGGAATATAATGAACAACATAAACTGATGCACATTAGGCTTTTATTATATAGCACTCAAAGTCCTATGCACGAAATTCATGCATGAGGGGTCAGGGTCCCTCAGCCCAGCCTGCACCCTCTCCAATCTGGGATCCCTCTCACAATCCAGGACTGCTGGCTCCCAACTGCTCACCTGCCTGCCTTCCTGATTGCCCCTAACTACTTTTGCCTGCCAGCCTGATCACCCTAACCACTACCCTGCCAGCCTGATGTCTATCTGACCCCCTGCTAGCCTGTTTGCCCCCAACTTTCCTACTATGCAGGCCTGTTCCCCCACAACTGCCCTCCCCTGCTGGCCATCTTGTGGGGCCATCTTGTGTCCACATGGGGGCAGGATCTTTGCCACACGGGGGCATCTATCTTGATCTTGTGTGCTGGAATGATGGTCAATCTGCATATTACTCTTATTAGATTGGATAAAGGCTTAGTCTATAGATGGGGTCCAGCTGGTTTGCCTTGAAGCCTGTCCAGGATCAGGGTGAGGCTTGCACAGCCTGGTCGAGGGGCCTGTGGTAGTTTGCAGGCCAGACATGCCCCCCAGTGACCCAAACAGAGGCCCTAGTATCTGTGATATATATATATATAATTTTTTTAAATATATTTTGATTTTTTTACAGAGAGAAAGAGAGAGGGATAGAGAGTTAGAAACATCAATGAGAGAGAATCATTGATCAGCTGCCTCTTGCACACTCCCTACTGGGGATGTGCTTGCAACCAAGATACATGCCCTTGACCATAATCGAGCCTGGGACCTTTCAGTCCGTAGGCCGATGCTCTATCCACTGAGCCAAACCGGTTTCAGTATCTGGGATATATTTATCTTCTACAATTGAAACTTTGTAGCCTGGAGTGGAAGCCTAGGCTGGCCAGGGTGTGTGGAAAACTTGGCTTCCTCCATTGCCAGGGGAAACCCTAGCCTGCTCTCTCCAGCTCCATGGCTGCCACAATTTTTCTTGGGATTTACCTTCTATAATTAAAACTTTGTATTCTTGTGTGGAGGCCTGGGCCAGTCAGGATGTGTGGAAAGCTTGGCTTCCTCCATTGCTGGGGAAACCCAAGGCTCCCTCCTGCTTTCTGTGGTAGCAGTCATCTTGGTTGGGGTTAATTTGCATACTCACTCTGATTGGCTTGTGGACTTGGCTTGTGGGTGTGGCTTGTAGATGTAGTGGGGTGGTCGTTAATTTGCATATTACTCTTTTATTAGGTAGGATGGTGACTCAAGTTCAGCCTACAGCCATCAAATCTACATTCCTTTACTTAAAAGAAATGAGTCAAAGAAATGGGCTATGACTTCTATCTCTCTCTTTTCTATTTCTCTCTCTCTTTAATCCTCATAGAAAATATTCTTTTATTGATATTTAGAGAGAGAGAAAGGTAGGGTGGAGAGAGAGAAAGGCCAATGTTAGAGAGAAACATTCACGAGGTGCCTCCACTATGCATGCCCCAGTATATTGAACACAATATTTTTGTTTTACCAGAAGTGCTTCAACTAACTGACCCACCCAGCCAGAGTAACCATGAATTCTTTCTTTTTAAGAACTTTTATGAAGTTAGTTACAAGAGAGAATGGGGAACATTAGCTGTCTGCCACATGTACTTTCATTAATGTGTATGTTTATGAGCTAATTTAAAAATACATACACATTTTCTAAACTTTAAACATAATTAAGTGTGTTTATTTTATCATTTCCTAAAATAAATGATAAAATAAAAATTAGAGTTAAATTTTTCATTGTATTATTTTGTTGACCATTTGTCATTTTTAATCTATAAAATTATCATCAAACTACTTTGGTAAGACAAATTCTGGATTCAACAATACCTTCCAAGAGGTATTTTAGAAACTTTTAAAGAAATAAATTGTCAAAAACTGATTTAAATGAAAGAGACCTCGACTATCAAAAATTGAATAGTTGTTTAAAACAACAGGACAAAGTGAAAGAAGCGGTCAAGTTTGCATCACTTTACTGCAATAGTGTGTTTTAAAATTAAATATATTTTCATTGATTTCAGAGAGAAAATGGGAAAGATATAGAAACATCAATGATGAGGGAAAATCATTGATGAGCTGCATCCTGCACACCTCCTACTTGGGATTGAGCTAGAAACCTGTGTATGTGCTCTAACTGGGAATCAAACCATGATTCATAGGTCATTGCTGAATCAGTGAGCGATACCAGCTTGGCACTTACTGCAATAGTATCAATATTGGACCTAACCAGTTCCAATTACTCAGTAGTTGCCAACCAAATGACAAGTCCAAGAAGATTAATGAGAAGGAACATTTTTAATTGCTGGCTAGCAAAAAAGGACATGGGAGGATAGAGATGAGGAGAAGGTGTGTCACTCTACTAAAAGATGGGATTCTGCTTTATTCTCATGGAAATCATGCATAAATATGTAGTTGAACTTCATCAAAACATGTATAAATGGGGTCATTTCTGCACATGCCCAGTTAGAAAATATGCCTTTACATATATCATCTGTTCAAAATGGTGGAAACTCTCCTTTCAAGATTTTAGTATTCTAATAGGGTATAATAAAAATAGTTCAGGAAGAGGTGAGTAGGGTTCCTTCAGGCTGCTTAGGCTAGTCCAGGCCACTTGAACCAGACTAGCCCTCTGATTCAGCAAATCATTCTGGGCGTCTTTCTGAAAAACCAGGCCTGGGGATTGTCAATATCAAGAATGTCAAGACATAAGAATGGACAAAAGTTTATTAAGTTTCAGTCCTTCTGTTAAAATCTTAGCAAATTAAAAGGTATGATTATGCAAACCTTTTAATATAAGGATGATCTAACTGGTTATTCTAAGCGAAGTTATGGATTTTAAATAAAAGTTAGTTTATGCTAGGCTACCAGCAAGGACGTATACAGTATAAGCAAAAAGCAAAAACAAACAACAACAACAACAACAAAAAAAAACACCCATGCCATCTGTGTTCAAGAAGGGTGCCAAGTAGAGGTCAGATTTACTATTGAAGGAGGAGGTGGAATGGGATGGGACATAATCTCACTGCGAGCAGCTCCAGACAAGGTTCCTACCATTTTCTGTACCTGGGTGGCCAAAGGGAGAGAGAGGAAAAATGCTAGGAATAAAATGCACTGGGTACTGAGTCAGAAAAGTCTTTTAAAAGTTCTTCCTCTCCATCCACGCACCAAGATAAAGAGGCCTCTGGATGGAGGTATCTAACTTTCGAATGTTAATACACAGAGGATGGCCATTCAGAAGGTTCTGAGTCATTGATGTAGGTGCATTTGCAGTGCACCAAGTCTGGTGTGGGGAGTGTAGTTTTCCTAGTGCTCAAATAATCTATTCTTCATGGTATATACTTATGTTTTAGTCTACTCAGGTTGCCATATCAAAGTACCATGGACCGGATGGCTTACAAAGTAGTTTAGTTTGCAGTTGTAGAATTCTTCATTCTGTGGAATATTCTCAGTTTGCAGGCAGCTTCTATCTGCTGTGTTAACATTATCTCTTTGTGTGCACTGAGAGAGCAAGAGAGTTCTCTGGTGTCTCTTCTTATAAGGACACCAATCCTATGATATCAGAGTCTGACCTATAACCTCATTTAACCTAATCACTTCCACTAAAGCTCTTTCTGAAAACATAGTCACTTTGGGGCTTAAGGCTTCAATCTCTTACATTGGCGGTGGGGGAACATTCAGTCAGAACAAAACAACCTCTTTGGAATTTTACTAATTAGTGTCTCCCCAAAACCAATTGTAAGAAATAAATAATATAATTTAGAACTACATCATATTCATAATATAAAATAAGCATTTTCAGATTATGAAAACACTGTAGCTAATCCATTAATCTTTTTCACTTATAGAATAACAGCAATTATAATAATAAATACCTTGGTTTAGCTATAAATGCTCACTGAAAATAAAAAATATTTTATTGTAGTAGCTATTTGTTTAAAGGTTGAGAAACACTGTGAAAATTATAATATGGGTAGATAGAACTAAAAACACTGTGAACCGAATCTCTAAAATGTATTTGGGAATGTACATGCATTTATGTACATCAATATATACATAACTAAATAGAGGTGGTATAAATAAAATGAAGTTATAAATATATAAATAACCAAATAGATTTTAATGTATTCCATGGTATTTTCAATTCAAAATTGTTGTAGCATTTTGTTTTCCTTTCCCTACTAATGCTTTTAATACCTTGCAAACATATGCAATCTCTTACAGATACCATTTCTGGAAGTATTGTTAAGAAGTATGTGTATATCTTTATGTAATTTTTAATAATCAGGATAGTTAACTCTAATTTAGACTACTTTTTAAAGTCATAAAATGGTATAATTATAATAACATCTGTATTGATTTTATTAAAGTTATTTTATTCTAGTGTTCATATACTACTATAATTTAGTGTACTTCATTTTGATATATGCTACAACTTGTGATGCCACAGACTGTTTTTAGTTTTAAGGTAGAATTTACATCCATAACAGTCCCTTCTAACAGAAATTTTAAACAACATAGTTATTAAATATTTAAGACCAGAATGAACATATTTGGGTCACTCTGATTTTAATCCTATTTAAAGGTACAACTTGGCCAAATTAAGAAATGTGTGTAAGCATTTGGTTTTCATCTGAAGAAATATGCTTTAAAATATAATCATATCACAAGCAACTATGTAAAGTACAGATATTGAAAAAAATATATTACATTTCTCATTCAGTTCTTTGATTCAGAGTGGTCAATTCTAAGTGGATTTTATTTATTTTACTAGAGGCCCAGTGCACAAAATTCGTGCAAGGGGGTCTGTGTCCCTCAGCCTGGCTTGCACCCTCTCCAACCTGAGACCCCTTAAGGGATGTCTGATTGTCCATTTAGGCCCGATCCCAGGACTGCTGGCTCCCAAATGCTTGCCTGCCTGCTTTCATGATTGCCCCTAACCACTCCCCTGCCAGCCTGATTGATGTCTAATTGCTCCTCTGCCAGCCTGTTTGCCCCTAACTTCCCACCTCTGCCAGCAAGGTCACCCTCAACTGCCCTTCCTTGCAGGCCTGGTCCCTCCCAACTGCCCTCTCCTGCTTCTATCTTGTGATGGTCATCTTGTGTCCACATGGGGGCAGCAATCTTGTGTGTTGAAGTAATGGTCAATTTACATATTACTCTTTTATTGGATAGGATAGAGTCCTGGTGCATGGGTGGAGGCCAACTGGTTTGCCCTGAAGTGTGTCCTGGATCAATTCAAAATTGATCAGGGTCAGGGTGCCCTTGGTGCATGGGGTGGCCTAGGTAAGGGGCCTGTGGTGGAATGCAGTATAAAAATATTTCTTCTGTACTCAGGAGATATATGTCTAGGATTTTTTCATACTGACATTGTTATTCATTCCATTTCAGCTCTAATATGTTTTCCTTAGATAATTGATGCATGTGTGCAACATTATACCAAAAATTACATATTTAATTGTATTCTAATTTAAAAGTAGGCAAGTGTTGATACATATGACTATTTCAAAATCAGAAGCTAAATTGAGATTATGCATGGTTGCTCATACTAAAATTTATTTTCAATTATTTTTAATTCCACAAATACATTATTGCAATTTAATTTAGCTCTCTAATAGCTACTACTTAAAACTGATTCATATAAATCTACTTATCTATTTTTTAGTTACTGAAATAACAGCAAAATTAGAGTGATTAATAGATAAAAACAAGCCAAAATGCCAGGGTAAGTAAAGCATTCCAAGTCATTAGAATTCTGTCTTCCATTTGTCTGAGAAAAATTGACATCTAAGCTTTTATATGAGAATGTATGAGAGAAAAAAAATTGCAAACCAATGAAGCTTCAGCAATGTTAAATTTTTAGTCAGAAATTAAACTACATGTATTATGTAGTTCAAAGATAATAAATTAAAACAACATGATCTAAAAAAGTATTAATAATCTGAATCAGATTCTATATAGTGTTTACATAACACTTAATAGAACTCTCTATATTACATTAGTTAGCATGTACCTTTGCTAGTGGACATCTTTGCAGTTGTCAGATTTTCCTCCAGCTTCTTTGCTGAGGATTCCATATACCCACTGCTGCTGATGAAATGGTGATTCTAGCAAGCTTATTAGTACCACATGCCTTTGAGTTTGTTTCCTTTGAATAAAATAACCAATGACTTCATGTATTCTTCAAAGGCACAACCAAAGAAGCTTCACAAAATAGACCAAAACAAAACAAAAAAAAAAGAGGACACGGAAGAAAATTAAAAGTGCAATTAACTGGTATGAAAGAATAAGGGTTTCTCCATAATGCCTATGTATTTAATAGGCAGAAAATTATACATTAGTACAATTGCTTGCCTAGGTTATTAATGGAAGTGCTGAAGAGAAAGTTCTATGGGTTAGGTGAATGTGTCATTTCCATTGAGTCAGAATGGTTAGTTCTCACTGAGTGAAATGAACCAAATATATGAAGCTATTTTCTCAAATCACTTTTCCCCTCATGCAATTGGTTCTAACAAGTCATTTTAATGCAAACAAGTTTGACTCAAATTCTTAGTAATGAAAAGCTTTACTTTTACTCTTCTTAAATACATATCATTTGAAATTCTTGGTATGGACAAGAATTCATAAAGTAATATATAATAATAAAAGTGTAATATGCTAATTAAACTGGACAGCCAAAAGACCTTCTGGATATCATTCCAGATGAAGCTGCGGTGGCAAGGGCCAAGGCATAGGCAGTGAGGGGTAATCAGGCAGGAGGGCCAGTGGTTAGGGTTAATGAGGCAGGCAGGCAGAATGGTTAAGGGCAATCAGGCAGGCAGGCAAGTGAGTGGTTAGGAACCAGCAGTCCCAGATTGCAAGAGGAATGTCCCCTGAGGGGTCCTGTACTGTGAGCTGGTGCAGGCCAGGCTGAGGGATGCCACCTCCTCCATGCGTGAATTTTGTGCACTGGACCTCTAGTTTGATGTAAAAAAGCAAAGGATGCCAAAACTGGTTTGGATCAGTGGATAGAGCTTCAGCCTGTGGACTGAAAGGCTGCAGGTTCGAATCCGGTCAAGGGCATATACCCTGGTTGCAGGCACATCTCTAGTTGTGGGTGTGCAAGAGGCAGCTGATCGATGTTTCTCTCATCGATGTTTCTAACTCTCTATCCCTCTCTCTTTCTCTCTGTAAGAAAATCAATAAAATATATTTTTTTTTAAAAGCAAAGGAAATTTTTACACCAAATATTTTTTTTTGTTGTTGTTCTGCTTGCAAAGATCTGAGCATTATAGAAGCAAGTGGGATTTTATATAATTAAGTAATCGATGTAACACTATCCCACAAACAGAGGGTGAGCCAATTTATATAAATGAAAAGTTTCTCATGTTTTCTGGTTGCAACTAAGATTCATTTCTCAACTCTATTCTTGGCCAGTGGCTTCTCTTCACAGCTTCATATTCTAAGACAGAGGCACTTTCCTCTTATAGAATGGGCAAATTATAGCCCCTCTGTTGTTACTCAAATTCCTCTGTTCATTATCCAAATATTTAGTTTTGTCCTTTGGTGCTTTTATACAATTTACCCATAATTTACTATTTATGGACTACATAATAATAAATAAAATATAATCTGGTAGATGGGATTGCTCTCAAATTAGGACTCTTATACCATTTAAGTTCTTAATGTTGTGCTAGAGACTGTGTGAATCCAAAAGATAAATGTTCCTTGTGTTACTTGAATATTAGTTTCATCAATAGTATGCAATCTCAACATTATTTTTGCATTGAAATGCAAGGATTTTTTTTAGTAAAAACAATAAAATGAGAATTATGGTAAAAGAAGGGAATTTACATATATATATATTTATTTATATATATATATATATATATATATATATATATATATATATAAATATATATATATATATATTTTTTTTTTTTTTGACCAGTCAGCAGAACATCTTAGATGTTTTACAAAGCTTTTAGCACATTATACTCACAAGCATACATAACCATACCATACACCGTGCAAACAACCATACCATAGCCATGCACACACCATACAAATGCCAGCATAGCTACCATTACAAATTGTATCAAACTTGTAATTTCACTACAATAAAATTAGCAAAATTATTAGGGAAACTCCCTCACAAGCATCATGTCTAGAAGGGAGGCTCAGAGTGTTACAAAATCTAAGCCATCTGCAAGCCCTACTTAATTTATGGGTAAAGGAAGGATTAAGAAGGGCATGCCAAGATCCAATTTCTCGCCATGTATCAAACAAGATGGAGCCAAAAAGCTAACAAAATCTAATGACTTGAAAAGATCTTTGAAAAGTGAGGCATGATTGAAATGAGACAAATTTGAAGTATCTGTCAAAGGAGTCAGAATTTAGAATAAATGCATATGATAGAGACCCAATGCATGAAGATTCATGCAAGAATGGGCCTTCCTAAGAATGGGCCTTCCTTCCCTGGCTGCCGGCACTGCCTCCGCTCTGGCCAGAGCCACCTTTCTGCTTCACTCTGGCCCAAAGCTGCCTTTCTGCCTTCTCACACTACCTGTATGTCAGGATCCGCTGCGATAGTGCAGAACACCTGCATTGTCGCCATGACAACAACACAAGCTTCCCACCCAGCCCCTGGCTGCTGAGCACCTATGTATGCAAATTAGCCCACCATCTTTGTTGGGTTAATTTGCATACTCACTCCTGATTGGCTGGTGGGTATCACAAAGGTATGGTCAATCTGCATTTTCCTCTTTTATTAGTATGTGTGTGTGTGTGTGTATAAATATATATATATATATATATATATATATATATATATATATGTGTGTGTGTGTGTGTGTGTGTGTGTGTGTGTGTGTGTGTGTATACACTCTGTTCTGACACCAGAAAAATGTGAGACAAATTTCAGTAGGATAAAATTTTAGTTTATTTCTGACAAGGTGAGTTTTGATCAGTGGGGCTATAAGAATAACACTTATTAGTAACCGGAAAACCACTTTCTCAGTTTCAAAAACAGTTTTAGTAGATTTCAAAACCTTGCTGTAGGCAAATGAAATTTGAAACAACCTGTGCCAATGTAACTACTGCTCCTTTGTAAAGTCACAACCATTCCTGACTTCATTAAGGAAAGCAAGCATTAAAGAGCAAAAATCTCCAACTGATTTAACAAGCATTGTTTCAATGCATGCTGTCTTTTATCTTCTTCCTGCATACTTCTTTGTTTATTAGTTTTCTGCTGGTAGAAAGATATCATTGAATGCTAATGTGTCAATGTTTGCCTATTAAAGTTACTGCTTTCATATCCCAAGCAACCTACTAGTTCATTAATCAGAATATTCAGGGAATTTATACACAGTTGGGATTCCTAGGTATAAGTGTAAAAGGCATATATGATTGAACAGGACAGAGCTATGGGTTTTTTTTATAGCTTTTTGTTTAATATTACACTTGCTCTTGGTTCCTTTTCATTGTAAAATTAACAAGTTTTTCCCAACAGAATGCAACTGCAATAATACAATTTTCTTACTTAGTATGATAGTTCTAAAATAAGAAGTGGGAATATTAATGGTTGTCCAGGAAAAATGTGATTGAGATCTGAGTGATCTTGGACTTAAAACAGGTTTAAATTTAATCACTATGGAACCAATATTTAAACCTCTGTTTCTGTCAAGTACCTTTGATCTGAGCCTCTGATTGGTAAATTTATAAGTTACAAAACAATAATAAGACAGCTGTTTTAAAGGAGAGGATATGAACATACTATCCAATCCATTTCTGGGGGAAAAAGAAGAACACATAATCCAAAACCAAATAAAAACATTCTCAAGTTTTTACATGAACTCTGACTCCTGTTGTTATTTAAGACAAGTTCAGATACACCACATATCTTCTTTTTTAAAATATATTTTATTGATTTTTTACAGAGAGGAAAAGAAAGGGATAGAGTTAGAAACATTGATGAGAGAGAATCATTGATCAGCTGCCTCTTGCACACCCCTATTGGGGATGTGCCCACAACCAAGGTACGTGCCCTTGACCAGAATCAAACCTGGGACCTTTCAGTCTGCAGGTCGACACCCATCCACTGAGCCAAACCAGTTTCAGCAATCACATATCTTCTTTCATCAAAAACTGGGACTCCTGGAGTGTGTTTGTCTTACAAGTATAAAATAAGAGTACATTTTCTGTAGGGACAGTTTAAAGACCTCTCTTTTTATTTATTGGGGCTTTCAATTTATCAGGAGCATCTGGTAATTAAACCCCAAGATTGTTAGCTCCTCTGATTCGAACAGTTTCTCTGTTCATATTGAGAAACAAGAAAAGCTACTTCCAAAGTTATATTCTTGCACCCAGCTCCTCCCTGCTATTTTCACAATTCAGGGGTAATTTGTACCAAGGAGTTAGTAGAAAGTTCCCTTCCTCCCTCCTTCTCAAAAAAAGCCTCTTTTGAACTCTTCATAACTTTGCTATAAGCATGTTTTACAGGAAAAATTGTGGCAAGAGATCTCCCTGGGGCATCAGCTGGATTGTCTCCTGGAAAGCAAATAAATGGTAACTTTTCAAGATAACTCCTAATCTCTACTTAACTTCAACAGAATCCTTCCTTGTCACTTAGAAACTGCAAGGGTTTCCTCTTTAAAAGCAGAAACCACATTTCCCCCCTTGCCCTATACTGACTAGCAATACTTGGCCCTTTCCTCTCTGGGAAAGCAAATTAAACTTCCTCTCTGCGTCTAGTTGTGAATTATTTCACAGCCTACATCTCTGACAAAATCCTAACATACCCCAAGCTTTGTTTTATCACCATACAGTGCTCTCCCCCACACACAAAAAAAGTGCTGAAACCACACAATCTATATATAAAAGGCTAAGCGAGTATTCTACCAGTAGCTATGATGTGCACTGACTACCAGGGGCAGACACTCAACACACAGGCATGGAAACATGGAACAGACTGATGAATCTCAGAGGGAAGGGGACAGGGAGAGGGTGGGAAGAGATTAACCAAAGATATTATATTCAAGTTAGAGACCTGGTGGACAAATTTGTACACTGGTGGGGTCCTTGTGCCTGGCCTGTGGAAATTGAGCTAAAGCCAGTAGTCTGATATTCCCTGAGATGTCCCAGATTGCAAGAGGGCACAGGCCAGGCCAAGAGACCCTAATTGCACAAATACATGCACTGGCCTCTAGAAAAGTAAATAATAGAAAGCAAAACCAAAATCTCTTGTCTTAATTAGGTGATTTCTGTTATGCCAATATTGCTACATTTCTATTTAAAAACTTTGGCATACTTAAGAAAGGCAGGTAACAATTAAGACTATAGTTAAAATTATATATTATATAATGTTCAACATTAAAACATTTGCTTAATATGAAATAAAAATGTGAATTACTCATAGATTTAAAAATATGAAGACATGTTAAAAATGACCCTGCGTTATTATTTTTTAAAGCAGAAATTAATAATACAGGGAATATAAGGTAACATAAAAAGGTATTACTATTGAATAATATTTTCTTTGTTTTCACTTTCTTTCCCTGACAAATATAGTCTGAGAAAATGCTGTAGATAGATAAAAAGGAAAAAAAAAAAAAACAACAAAAAAAACACAACATAAAATCAATAGAGATGAAAAAGTTTCTCTTGAAGCCTCAAGGATTGAAAACATTTATTGCAAATCACTAATTTTATTAGCCTTTTCTTGAAATTCATTTTAACTCTTTCAAGATGTATGCATACTATTGCTTAAGCTATTTTTTTCAGCTTATTAAAAATTCCTATAAGTGTTTGAAGTTTTTCTCCTAGAACCAACTTAATTAATTCCAATCATACTATATACTTTTTCTGTCCATTAAATAAGGCATTGGGATTCTCAAGAAAAGGCTTAAGTATTACTTATTTTCTATGTCATTTTACTTTTATATGTATTTCTGCATAATTGATATTCAGGGGTCTTCAAACTACTGCCCACGGGCCACATGCAGCCCCCAGGGGAGTCTGATCCTGCCCGCCAGGTTTTTTGGGCAGTGAGCGCAGCCAAGGTGTTACAGTAGGAATTAGTAGTTCATATAGTCCGGCCCTCCAGCTCTCTGAGGGCCGGACTATATGAGGACCCCTGATTCTTGGTGCAAGGAATATACTTTTTATTTATTTATTTTTATTTTTAGCAATATTTGAAGAAATTTGACTACAGAGACAAAGGGAAACTAGATAGGAAGGGACAAGGACCATTGGGCTGGGGGAATAAAACTAAGAACCCAACTAGAGGAAGTTACTAAGGCACCCCAACTGGGTGGAGAAGGAAGGGGATGGGGAGGAAGACTTGAGCTTTAAAATGTATGAATGTTGCTAAGACAGGCAGCTTGCAGATAACCAATCACAAGGTAGTAAAGCATATAAACCAATCCCAAAGATGTTGCTAAGACAAAATTCTTTGGAAAGACTAATCAGGAACTAACAAACATACACACACAAAAGTGCATTTGCTTTCTCTTCTCTCTCCCCTGAAATGTTGGCTTGATAGCAGGAGACTGTACTCAATGCACTTATGCAGACACACTCCCCTGCACTCATGTGGATTAAGGCCATGTGGAGCTCTACACATGGTCTAATAGACTTTAACACCCAACTGTAACATGAAAAGGAATCCCTGAACACTGGCCTGCTCCTGGAATCCTAGCTGCACCTTTTCCAGGATGTCCTGTCTCAATAAACTTCGGCTCTGCTAACAGTTCTCATCTGAGACTTTATTCTTTGATATCACAAGACATCTAACTCAGGCTCAAACCATCACATTTTGGTTTCCTGACCATGCATGTATGGCCAAATTAGCTCATTTCATTACCTTAAATATAATGGCTTCCTAGATTATCCTTAGAGTTCTAACTATAATATTGACACATGGGGAAGAAATTACATTTTAAAAGGCAAAACCAAAGGAAAAACTGGAAAAGAATGTCAGGGTCTTGTGTTTGGGCAAGTTGTATTCTTTGGAGGTGGCATTATAATGTTTTCTTGGTCTTCATTATTTGCAAATTTTAAAAGATGTACTGTATGTTTTTCTCCCTTTATCACAACCATAAAAGGTCAACTAAGTAATGCCTAGTTACTGGCCCTATCATTGGATCTAAGTGCTTATTACCATTAATTTATTTTCCCACAAAGAACGATTGTCTTTCACAGTGTAGATCACAACATTCCATTAGAATACCTTACTAGATAGAATTACTTTAAAGGAGTCTATCTTCTTTAAACAATCACAAGTTATGTTTTCCTCTTTTTTTTTAAATTGAGTTATAATACACATACCATAATATTTACCCTTTTTTAATGTATGATTCAGTGGTTTTATTTTTGCAGTTTTGCACTTACCACTGATATCCAATTCCAGAATATTTTCATCATCCCATATTCACCAGCAGTTACTTCCTTTCTGCCTTCTGCAAAAATTACTGATCTACCGTACATCTATACAAAGTTGTATATTCTGCACATTTAATATTAATGAAAATATGCAGGATATGGCCTTTTTTAATCTAATTTTTCTTCATTTAGCATGCTTTTTATTTGCATTCTCAACTTGGCTAACTGTTTGGCACAAGAGGCCTAGCTTTTGGTCTATCTTGGCTTTTCATATCTTTCCTCACTAAGCTTAATTAATGCTAAATTTAAATTTAATGTGATAGACTTGGGACTCTTTCTTTCACTTGAGCACTTACAGGCCAATGTATGGTTATTAAGTTGCCCAATCTCAGTATTTTTATCTCTCAGAAATAGGGCATTCCTAGGAAAAGGAGAGCTGAGGAAAAAATAGCTAGTTGGTGGAGCAGTCAGAACACATACAACATTTATTAAGTTTGCTATTTCATGTGGGTGCAGTTCATGGCACCCCTAAGCAATTACAATAGTAAAATAAGATATCACTAATCACAGATAATCTTAACAAAATAATAGTAATGAAAAAGTCTGAAATATTGCAAAAAATACTGAAATGTGAAATTAGGCACAAAGTTAGCAATGCTGTTGGAAAAATTGTGTTGATAGTTTCTCTCTATTCAGGATTGCCACAAACCTTCGATTTGTAAAAAACACACTATCTGCAAAGTGCAATAAAGTGAAGCTTAATAAAACTAGGTAAGCTTGTTTATTTTTGATCAGTGGTCTACTGATACTGCCTTTCCCAGCTAATTTTATGCAATCATAAAATGTCCTCAATGAAAAAAAAAAAAAGTTTTCCAATGCACCTCTTCAACCTGATTACCAACACTCAGAATAAAGAGAAGAGCTTTATTTGTGTTCTCAAGTTGCATTGATTTGGTGAAATAAATGTGACTGAGTGAACATAGCCCACACTTTGTAAATGAAAAAGAAAATTGTTAATTCTGTCTACTGAGTCTAACATCAGTAATAGGAAGAGGTAGAATAATTGTTTGTATATTTTCCTACTATTTTATCACTTATCTTTTTTTGTGCATTTGTGAAGCCTATGTCTCCATATATATTAAGATGATTTAAGTTGTATGTTAATATAATTATATCATTCACTTTAATAAGTACCACTTGTTCCAAGAAATATTTTTTATTAGAAGTCCCCTTGTATATAGGAGCATACCTTCCTCATTCCTTAGTAGAAATCCTATACCATAATTGTGTTTACCATACCATTGATATTATCCATCATATTGCCACTGACATGTATGTGTCTAAACAATATATTATTTAGTTTGCATGTATTTTGAAATAAAATCATATTAAATGTATTCTCTTGCAACTTGTTTTCTGTTCTCTCTATTGTGTCAGTGAGACCTATTTCTGCTGTTGAGTATAGTGTTTATTTTTCATTTATTTTTGCAGTTTTATCATTTTCAATTGCATGAACGAAATGAGATGTATTTATGTAATCTATCATTTGGAGTCTTCTTTTTGTTTTGCTATTGGGAAGAATATTAATAAAACCATCATTTTGCAGTGTTTCTAGTGAGTATGTACAAGCTTATTTAGGCCATACATCAGCTGAGAAATTGCTGGATCAAACTTTACTAGGCAAATCCATTTTTTTCATATATATATATATATATATATATATATATATATCCTTGTACATGCCAGACAAGAAATCTAATATGCTCTCATGCTTTCACATTCTTTGTTCTCTCCCTCACACATATTAGGTTGCTATTACTTTATAATTTTTTGTTGGATTTTTATGTCTTTTTTTCTCAGATCTCAGTTATTTTTAATATAACAGTAAAATTTAAAAGTTATTTGATCAATCTTCTTCATATATCTCTTGCAATATCTCCTGAAAATGTTTATTTTCCTGTATAAATACTGTATCCAAAATTGCCTTTCAAAGTATATATATATATATATATATATATATATATATATCAGATATTCTGAGACTTATATGCATGAAAATATTTTTAATATAAACTGATATTTGAGCATTGGTTCTATTCTTATATTTATAAAATTTATATTAATTTATTTACTCTTGTCACTAGAAAATATTATGACATTCTGATATTTATTTATTTTAATGAAAATACTTCTGAGAAATTTTATTTTCTCGATATTTTTTAAATTTTCTCTATCTACATGTGAAATGTCCCTTATCTTTCCTTTTTAGTATTATAGGAGATTTTTAACTGCAAGGCATTACATGTATTTGTTTTTGAATTCTGAAGTGTTTAAAAACATAATCTATTCAAATATTTCTCATTTTTCTTCATTTTATAAACACTATAATTCACATCATAAAATTTCTACATTAGTAGAAATCTCTTCGTTTTTCTTTTATATTTTTTTATAATTTATTCTCTCTAGATACTTCTGGGAGAATTTTTCAATTTTATAATACAATTTTCTAATTTTTTTCCTATGGGTAAATATTCTCTAATTACCCCCATTTATCATGCTTTTTTATTTCAGCTCTTTTATTTCCTATGTGTTTTTTGTTTGGTATTAAATATTTTTATGTTTATATATCACAGTTAATACTAGTTATTATGTTCATCTCATTTATTGTGTTTAGTATGTGAAGTTTTATTACTTATTCTTCAAAAGGACCAAAACATTTGCTTCTTACTGAATCAGTGATTGATCCAGGTTATTGATTTCTTTTGAAATAAAGGTATTCTTCAGGAAGTTTATTAATTTATTTGTGGCTCCTGTTTCTTGCAGTCAACTTTAGATAAGGACCAAAGCTTACACTGTAGTCTGTATCAATGCAAAGTTCACAAAGAAAAAACTAGGTGAAAATAATTCCTGGAGTAGAGAGCTCCCTGTATGAGAAAACAATGTTTATCCTTCCTCATGTCAAAAAATAATTTATTTGGAAGGGGATTTTCTCTCATTTGTCCAAAAAGAAACAGCATTAGAAAAAGGTACTTCTTTTCAGTGTTTCTTAAATTTCCAGTGAATATTGGAACTATATAGCAGCTTAAAATATCACTTATGATTGGATCTCATTCAGATATTCTGATTTAATTAGTATGGCATATAGTGTATGTACAGCTTTTAAAAATTCACAGGTGACTCCAGTATGCATTCAGGTGCAAGAATGACTGTCTGGAAAAAAAAATGTCTGTGATTAGATTTCTCAGCCTTGTGTGCAGAGATTGTTAAAGGTAGGAAATGGACTTTCTTAAGCTAGTCACTCTACACATATACTTTTTCAGCTTCTCACCTTATGAATTGTCCTAAAGGTATTTATCTACTTGAAAGGACAGGATCTGAATGTCCTAAAATAGAATAAAAGAAAAGCAAGAGTAGCATTAGAAATTTATTTTCTGTATTATTCTCACAAAGATATATCTATTCTGGAGAAATTACCTCCCAATCACATTTCAAAAATTCATCTATTTCCCAGGCCTAATCTCAGAGTTTATTCTTCTTTCCATGATTTCTATCTTTGGCTGAGGTTATTCTGAAGCAGGTAGTCAACAATTTATACTAGTTCAGTATCTTTTTTTAATTTTATTTTTTTATCCTAACCCAAGACTTATTTCTATTGCTTTTAGATAGAGTCTAAGGGATGGAGTGAGGAGAGAAAGAGAGGGAGAGAGAGGGAAAGAGAGAGAGAGAGAGAGAGAGAGAGAGAGAGAGAGAGAGAGAGAGAGAGAGATGTATATCGATTGGTTGCCTCCCACACATGCCCCGACTGGGGACAGAGTAAAAACCTGCAAACCCAGCTATGTGTCCTTGAATGGGAATGGAACCTATGAACCTTTGGTGGGTGGGCAACACTCTAACCACTGAGAAACACCAGCCAGGGCTTTAAAAAATACGAGTGTGTTTTCATTGATTTGAGAGAAAGAGGAAGGGAGAGAGAAAGAGAGAGAATCAGATGTTTGAGAAAAACATTGGTAGTCTGCCTCCTGGACGCTGGGCATGTGCTTCACCATAATCAAATCAGTGATCTTTTGGTGCATGGGATGACATTCAATCAACTGAGCCACACTGGCCAGACTGAATCTTTTTAAGGGAAACCACACACTATTTAGGTATTTCAAAGTTAAAGGACAAGGTGTTTTACATTTTCAACTCATAGGGAGTTATTTGTTCATATGTATCAATAGATAACAATTACATAAATAAATTGGCTCTTTTAAACATGAAAGCTAGCATAATTTAATAAATTAAGAAATTCAGTGTGACCTCTATCCTACCTAAGAAAAGAGTAATATGCAAATTAACCATCACTCCACTACACCGACCAGCCACGCCCACCAGCCAATCAGAGCAAATATGCAAATAAATCCAACCAAGGTGGCTACATCCACAAAGAGCAGGAGGGAGGCTTGGATTCCCAGGCAATGGAGAAAGCCAAGCTTTCCCCCTGCCCTTTCCAGCCTCAGCCTCCACTCAAGGCTACAAATTTACAATTATAGAAGGTAAACAAATCCAAACAGAAATGACAATAGCCATAGAACTAGAAAGAGCAGGAGGATAGGGTTTCCCCTGGCAATGGAGGAAGCAAAGCTTTCTGCACACCCTGGCCAGCTCAGGCCTCCATTCCAGGCTACAAAGCTTCAATTATAGAAGATGCATAAATTCCAACAGAAATGGCTGCTGGCCATGGAGAGAGCAGGAGACTTGGTTCTCCTCCAGCTTACAAAGTTTCAGTTGTAGAAGGTAAATAATTCCAGATATCAGGGCCTCTGCTTGGGTCACCATGGGGCATGGTCAACCTAAAAACCACCACAGGCCCCTCACTCAGGCCACTCACACCCTAATGTAACCTCTATCCTGATCCAGGACACCTTGCAGGAAAAACCAGCTGGCCCCCACCCATGCACCAGGCCTCTATCCTATCTAATAATAGAGTAATATGCAGATTGACCATCACTCCAACACACAAGATGGCTGCCCCCATGTGGTCAAAGATCCTGCTGCTATGTGGACACAAGATGGCTACCACAGGATGGCCAGCACAGGAGGGCAGTTGAGAGGGACCAGTACTTCAACGAAGGTCAGTTGGAGACAGTCAACCCTGTAGGGGAATACAGTGAGGGGTGACCAGGCTGGCAGAGGCGGGAAGTTTGGGGGAAATAGACTGGCAGGGGATCAGTTAGTCATCAATCAGGTTGGCATGGCAGTGGTTAGGGGTGATCAGGCTGGCAGGTAGAAGTGTTTTGGGGCAATCAGGAAGGCAGACAGGCGAGCAGTTGGGAACTAGCAGTCCTGGATTGTGAGAGGGATGACTGATCACCCATTTAGGCCCGATCCCACTGGGGTCCCAGATTGGAGAGGGTGCAGGCTGGGCTGAGTTACTCCTCTCCTTCCCCACCCCTGTGCACAGATTTTGTGCACTTGGCCTCTAGTTGAAATATCAAATTATTATATATTTAAAGTGTAAAATATGATGATTTTACATGTCTGCATTGCTAAAGTATTCCCATTGAGTTAATAAACAGTTTTATGACCTAACATATTTATTTATTTTAGTGGTAAAAATAATTAAATTGTTCCACAGGTGTGAGGTGATTTCTCATTGTGGTTTGATTTGAATTTCCTTAATGATTAGTGACCTTGAGCACTTTTTAATTTACCTGTTGAGCATTTATGTTTTCTTTGGGAAATGTTTATTGACTCTTCTGCCTATTTTTTAAGTGGATTATTTGTGTTTTTGCTATTGAGTTATATGAATTCTTTATATATTTTGGAGCATAAACTCTTATTGCATATATTGTTTGCAAATATTTTCTCCTATTTTATAGATTGCCTTTTTTAAATTATTTCCTTTGTTTTACAGAATTTATTTTTGTTTTTGTTGTTTTATTATTTTAGTTTTATGTAGTTCCACCTGTTTATTTTTGCATTGGGTATTAAATTAAAAAAAAAAAATTAAAAATCCCCAACACTGACATCAAGAAACTTACCACCGCCGAAACCGGTTTGGCTCAGTGGATAGAGCCTCGGCCTGCAGACTGAAGGGACCCAGGTTTGATTCCGGTCAAGGGCATGTACTTTGGTTGCTGGCACATCCCCAGTGCAGGAAGCAGCTGATGTATGTTTCTCTCTCATCGATGTTTCTAACTCTCTATCCCTCTCTCTCTTCCTTTCTGTAAAAAATCAATAAAATATATATTTTTTTAAAAAGAATATAAACTGAATTAGTTTATTTCTGACAGCTATTAAAAATAAAGAAGAAGCTTACCACCTATATTTACTTCTGGAAGTTTTATGGGTTCAGGCCTTATATTTAAGTTTTAAATTAGTTTTGAGTTGATTTTTGTGTATATTGTAAGATATTGGTCCAGTTTCATTTTCCAATGTAGCTGGTATCTAGGTGATCTTTTGGTCAGTACTGTATCTTAGTCATTGCATAAATAACAGTAAGTTTGGATATAGTCTTTTTTTTTCTAAATTAATATTAATAAGCTCAGTAACTAGACTTGTAAAAAAAAAATTCCTTGATGTATCTATTAGGGTGTGTGTCTTCTTTAATTATGTGTGCTCATGTAACCTCATTTCAACTATGAGCACTCTTTGGAGAATTTTACTACTTTATCAAATGTTTCTATTTCTCTAATAATATCAGAAGGATGTGAAGCATTTAATAATTCTTACATGAACCACATGTTCACAGTGAAAACCAAGACAATGGTTCTCTCAATTCTACTCCAGGGATGGCCTCAAGGCCAATTTTGATTAGAGTTTTTCTAACTAGGGCAGGGATTGCTGTTACTGACTTTTTTGTTTCCAATTTTGTGAATAAATAGTAGACACATTCCTTTGGGCTTTCTTAACTCAATTATGTAACATTTTCCATTCTTCTAACATGTTTGGAAATCTTCCCAAAAACATTGTAGTTACTTCAAAAAAGTGATGGTCATTTATAATCCCATGGAAATACCAAATAATCATGTTTATTGAACAAAGGCACTTTGATCTCTTCCCACAAAATGAAGAAATATGCTTTTTTAAAAGATGTGATAAGTGTTTATGTTCTTCATATGAAATCTGTCTCAAATTAGAAGTCACTCAGCCTTGCTTGTGTTAGTGAAGTTCCATGGCAAACAGTCCAGACATTCTGGCAACAGTTTAAAATTCTTTTGGTTGATTTGTAGTTACCTGGCCTCTCTAATTGAAAATTATTGAGTCAATAGGTCCTGCTTGTCACAAGACGTAAAGTTCATAATCATCATTTTATCTTCAGCGTTTTATTTAACCCAATATTCTCTTCAGGACTGCCACAGAGCTGTCTGGGACTGATACCAACTGTCTTGGTAATATGACTCCTGTACACTGCCAGCAATCTTCCTTACCTATTTCTCCTCTTCTAGGAATATTTTATCTAGTTGAAAATAATGCCCCAGTATTTCTTTCTGGAATTAAAGTACTCCAAGTCACCTACTCTAATTATTTTTTTAAAATATATTTTATTGATTTTTCACAGAGAGGAAGGGACAGAGATAGAGAGCTAGAAATGTCTATGAGAGAGAAACATCAACCAGTTGCCTCTTGCACACCCCCTACTGGGGATGTGCCTGCAACCCAGGTACATGCCCTTGACCGGAATTGAACCTGGGACCTTTCAGTCTGCAGACCGACGCTCTAGCACTAAGAACTGAGCCAAACCGATTTCAGCAAATTCTTAATCCAGTTGTTAAAAAAAATGAGTATGTACTAACTTGAATAGTCACTGACTTCTGTAGACCTCTTCTATAAGAGGTGACTAATTTTCTCTGAAAGTAAATGAAAAACATTTAGGACCAGAAATTAACTTCAATGTAGCTCTAAATATTTTAGGTCTACTGGTCTTACAATAAGTATCTGCCCATATCACTACACAATGGCAGGAGACACTCCATCCATTATATGGCTGGTTGACTGTGCTGCAGCTGAAGAGACAGACTTTTGCAGAGGGTTTGTAAATTTCTACAGACTTCATAAACAAATCAACTTCAATCTTTTGGAGTCAATGCTCACCTTATAATATCACCCTAGAAGCCAACTACACTAAAGAACAAGAGAGGAAGGACTACCTGGCTAGAAAACCTAGAAAAATACTTAAGCCTTGGACTTCAATTACTATCATGCATAGATTTTTCTGCTTGAGCTCCCATGACACATGAATCTAAGTTGGCTATCTCCACAGCTCGGAGTAGCACTAAGAACTGTGTTGGGTGAACCACTGGATTATAGTAAAAAATAGATAACTCAAACATTAATGTTTGACTTACATTTATTTTATGTATTGTTTATCTATATGCTTTGTATATATTTTTCAATGTAAAATTTTATAATAAAACCATAGGGTATATAAATAATTTATATATAAAGATGTGTATATTAGGTATACTCAAAAAAGTTACTGGTTCATAGCAGCACAATTTACAATAGGTAATATTTGGAATCAAACTAAGTGCCCATCAGCAGATGAGTGGATTAAAAAACTGTGGTACATCTACACAATGGAATACTACGCTGCTATAAAAAAGAAAGAACACTTACAACTCACAACAGCATGGATAGACCTGGAGAGCATTATGCTAAGCAAAATAGTCCAGTCAGAGAAAGATAAATATCACATGATTTCACTCATTTGTGGAATATAATGAACAACATAAACTGACTAACAAAAATAGTTCCAGAGACATAGAAGCATTGAACAGACTGTCAAACCTCAGAGGGAAGTCGGGGATGGAGGTTGATGGAGATCAACCATCAACCAAAGGACTTGTATGCATGCATGTAAACATAACCAATGGGCACAGACAGTGGGATGAGGACATGTATTGAGGATGGAAATGGCTAGGGAGAGGTCAATGGGGGGAAAAGGAGACATATGTAATACTTTAAACAATAAATAATTTAAATTAAAATAATAATAATGAATAAATAAACCTAAAAATTACTGATGTTATAATTCTAAGCAACAATAATCAAAACAGCATTGTATTGGTAGAAAAAACAGACACACAGAACAATAGAGTATAATTGAGGGCCAAGAAAACAAACAAACAAACATATGTATATGGGCAAATAATTTTTGACAAAGGAGTCATAAACATGAAATGGAGAAAAGAGAGCCTCTTCAATAAATGCTGCAGGAATAATCCACATGGAAAAGAATAAAATTAGACTAAATTTTGTCCTATGTACAAAAATTGATTCAAAATGCATCAAAAATCTATACATAAGATACAAAATAATAAGTTGCATATAAAAAAACATAGCTACAAATTTATGAATCTTGGTCATAAAGAATTTTTTTTTTAAATTGACCTCAAAGGCAAGGGGATTAAAGGATAAAGAAAATGAACGGGACTATATCAAACTAAAACAGCAAAAGAAACCACCAACAAAACAAAAAGGCAAACAAGAAAATGGGAAAAGATGTTTGCAAATGATAACTCCGACAAGAGGTAATATCTAAATAAAGAACTCATGTAACTCAACAACAAACAAACAAAACGTCCAATTAAAAAGGGGCAGAGCCTTGACCACTGTTTATCAGTGGTTATAGCATTGGTCTGCCCACTGAAGGGTCACAGGTTCTAATGCTGTAAGGGCATGTACTTGATTGTAGGTTCAATCCCCAGACCCCATTCAGGCACATGTGGGAGGCAACTAGTTGATGTGTCGCTCTCACATAGATGTTTCTCACTTTCTCTTTCTTTCCAACATTCTCTTCCTCTCTTTCCCTTATACTTTAAAAAAAAAAAAAATCAATGAAAAAAAATATCCTTGAGTGAGGATTAACAAAACAAAACAAAATGGGCAGAAGACTTGAACAAACACTTCTCCCAAGAAGACATACAAATGACCAACAGACATATGACAAGATGCACAACTTCACTAGCTATTAGAGAAATGGAATAAAAACTATAACGAGATACCACCACACATCTGTTAGAATAGCTATTGTCAATAAACAAGTAATAACAAGTGTTGAGGATGTTATGGAGAAAAAGGAATGCTCAATTCATTGCTGGTGGGAATATAAACTGGTACAGCCACTAGAGAAAAAGCAATATGGAGGTTCTTCAAAAACTAATAATAGAGTCACCATATAGCCTAGCAATCCTCTTCCTTGGTATCTACCCCAAAATTTTTAAAATATTTATTTGAAAAGATATAGTACCCCATGTTCATTTCAGCATTTTTCATAATTGCCAAGACATGGAAACAACTGAAATGTTCTCCTATAGATGATTGGATAAAGAAGATGTATTTATGGAATATTAGCCATAAAAATATGAAATACTGCCATTGACAACATCATAGATGGGGATCCCCCAACCCTGAGTGCTCAGATTTTGTGCACCGGGCCTCTAGTTTAGAAATAAATAGGAGAGAAACCTATTAGAACAGACATAAACCTTTCTGAATGTCTGGTGAATTATGCTGAGTGACAAATTCCAAAGGATTACTACAGTATGATTCCATTTATATAATATTCTTGAAATGATAAAATTATATAAATGGATAACAAGTTATTAGACATTAAGAAGCAAGTCAATTATAAGAAAAAGGATAGGATATAAAAGGGTAAGATGAGAAATCCAGGTGGTGATAGAAGTGTTCTGTGCCTTGACTACATTAATGTCAATATCCTACTTATGATATTGTCCTATAGTTTTGTAAGTTGTCACTCTTAGGAAAATTTGAGTAAAGGGTACATATTTTTCTATATTATCTCTTACCACCACATGTAAATCAACAATTATCTCAAGTAAAATGTTTGATTTAAAAGGCAATATTGTGTGCCTTCATTTCTTATTTTGGTAATGATCTAAAAATTGAATTTCATATTTTTCCATCATAAGTAATTTGTTATGGTAATGATAGGAGAATAGAAAGAAAAGGGACATGCAGCCCCATGAAGATCTTTGTAAATTCTAAACTCATAACAATATTTTCCATTTCATATCATCTTCATAGCTCAATAAACAAAACATTTGAATATGTTTAATTAAAATATTTCAATTGAATCTTTTCATCTATTTGATTTGTCAATTGAATTTCTTAACACTATGAGTACATTTCAGGGTGACATTAAAAGGAAATGTAATCAACTCTGCAGATTGACCTATGCTCTACAATGTTTCACCTCCAAACATTAAAGTTTTGAAATGCCCTCTTATTAACAGTTGGACTGAAAAAGATTATTATTCAAATAGAACATCTTAGGACATGGTCTAATTATTAATTCTCTAGATGTCATAATCTCTACTCCTGTTTCAAGGCAAACACTTTAAAACAATATACCTTGAATATATCACATGCTCTCAAGAATGGCAAATCAAGCATGTCTCCTTTATTTTTTACTTAATCTCAATAGAAGAAAATAGTTTTAAAGATGTCATCTTTTATTTTAGTTGAGACTGCTGTAAATGTTCCTATAAATGTGTTATAAAAATAAAAAAAAATATGTTTTTCAAAAAGAGTCTTAACTTCCATTTCCAAAAGGATGAATTAGATATACTTTTCCCCTATACCTTCTGCTGAGTACAACTAAAGATGTTGGATATTATATATTATATATGGTAATTTAAGAAGATTCTTAGAAGAGAACAGAGAAGCAAGGAAACTTGGAACTCAAGGAACAACACATTGGTGAGTTCCTGGTTTTGGGGTGAGCATGTGTGTGTGTGTGTGTGTGTGTGTGTGTGTGTGTGTGTGTGTGTGTGAGTATGTGTGTGTGTGCGCACGTGTGAGTGCCTGTAAGCATGTGTGTGTGCATTGACTCATATATCAAATACTTGGAACTTAAGAAGCTAAAAAATAGCCCTAACTTGTTTGGCTCAGTGATTAAAGCATCGGCCTGCACAATCAAGGGTCCCATGTTCAATTCTGGTCAAGTGCATGCACTTTGGTTTCGGGCACAGCCCCAGCAGGGGGTGTGCAGGAGGCAGCTGATAGATGTTTCTCTCTCATCAATGTTTCTAATTCTCTCTCCCCCTCCCTTCCTCTCTGTAAAAAAAATCAATAATATATTTAGAAAAGAAGCTAAAATTTAAAAAAATAAGCAAACAAATAAAAAACCACCAATAAGCACAGTCAAAATGAGCCCAACCAAAGAAACAAGTTAAAAATATATTTTTAAATGAAAACAGCTATATTCAAGGCAAACACCTCATAAAAAAACAAAGAAAACAAACAAACAAAAAAACAACCCAAGATCACCCACGCCAACAAAAGCAAAAGGGGAAGCCTGGACTTCCAGCCTGGAGAGGCAATGAAGGTGTACTCAGCTACTGAGAGTGGTGTTAGGAAGGCCCACGTAGGGATATAGGGTTCTCATTCCTTCCTGGCAGTAACAAGTTCCCTGGAAGTATCTATGAAGACAATGTGCAGAGCCTGAACATCTATATGTCCTCCAGGAAATAATGGGTCACTCCTTCCACTCACTGACAGGTAGTAACAGGAGATCTAGTGAAGAGTCAGAACTTTCAACATTGCACAGCAGTAATATGTGTATCTTTATCACTGATATTATGGAGACAATATATGAATTAAGAACTCCCATTGCTATGCAGGAATAATTAAGAAACTCCCAGTGTTTGATGTCAGTGAAAGCGGGGATTATACTTTTGTCTGGTATTAGGAAGAGAGTGCTCAACCTTTCCCTAGCAAAATCAGAAAAAAGCCAGTTAAGAGATCCAAATACATGGCAACAAAAAAAAGACTCAACTTTGGATGGTTGCTACAAAATGCAATATACAGATCATGTATCATAAAAACATATAATTGAAACTTACATAATCATTGGTACCAAAATTTTTATTGAAAAGTATATATGTATAAGTAGATATAGATATAGATGATAAATAGATATAGATGATATTTGCACATTAAGCTTATATATATATATATATATATATATATATATATATATATATATATATATAGGAGATTGAATAGGTGACTGATTGCTCGCTATGATGTGTGCTGACCACAAAGAGGCAGTATGGAGCAAAGGAAGACCCTGGCTAACAGCCACGGAAGGGAGGCCCTGGCTGGCCACCAGAAGGTCCCTATTGGCCCTGATCGCCAGACAGCCCTAGGGACCCTACCGTGCATGTATTTCATGCACCGGGCCTCTAGTAGATAAATAAATGCCAGTTAAAAGAGAAGTCTTTCATAAGATCCAGAGAACCATAACAAAATGTGGAAATGTCTAGCTTTTAATTGAAAACTACTTACCTTAAAAAAACAGAAGCAAAAACAGGAAGAACTCAAAGTTTAAGTTAAAATGTTAGTTTCATGAATGATACTGTGAAGAGGATAAAAATAAAAGCTACCTAATAGGAGAAAATATTTACAAACCACATGGATGACAAAGGGCTAGCATCTAGATTACATAAACTCTCAAAACTCAGTAATAATTTTAAAAATCAAATTAAAATTGACATGAATACAAGGCATCCAATCCAGAAAGAAGTAAAATTTTTCTGGATCCCAGATAGCATGATCTTTCATGTAAAAATCCCTAAAATTTCATGAAACGCAACTATTAGAAATAATAAACAAGTTCAACAAAGTTGAAGGATACCCAATCAACAACAACAAAAAAATAAGTTACAATTCAATAAATTAATTATAAACAACCTTAAAAAGAAATGAAGAAATATTCCATTAATAATAATATCAAAAATAATAAAATACTTAGGAGTAAATTTAAGTAAGTAGGTCAAGGATCTGTATACTGAAATTATAAGACACTGAGTGAAATATTTTTAAAAATATACAAATAAATAAAAATGTGTCTTGTGTTATAGATTTGAAGAACAAATATTGCTAAAATGTCTGCACCACGCAAATTTATCTGCAGGTTTAATGCAATACCTATCAATATTACAATGGAACTTTTTACAAAAATAAAAAAAATCGTTAAATTTATATAGAATTCCTAAGTACCCTAACCAGAAAAATGTTGGGTGGGGGAGAGGGAAGGGTAATGCGAGAAGCCTTATATGCCTAATTACAAAACATATTAGAAAGCTATCATAATTAAAATAGTAAGGTACTGACAGAAAACAAAAAGACCAATGGAACACAATAGAACACCCAGAAATAAGCCAACACATATATGTTCAACTCACTTTCTATAAAAAAGGATGCCAAGAATACACAATAGAGAAAGAACAGTCTCTTTAATAAGTGGTTTTGGGTAAATTGTATATACACAGGCAAAACAATAAAATTGAACCCTTATCTTATACCGTACATGCATAAGACATAACTTGAATAATTAAAAACTTAAATGTATGACTTGAAATTGTAAACTTGTATAAGAAAATATTGGGGGAAAGCTTTATGACATTAATATTGGAAATAATTTGTTGGCCATGACATATCATCAAAGGAATAAAAGCAAATATAGTCAAGTGGGACTACATCAAACTAAAATCTATGCACAGCAAAGGAAATAATCCAACAGAGTGAAAAGGCAACCTATGTGAAGGAAAAATATTTACAAATTAAATATAAGACAAGGGTTAATATAAAAACATATATATAGGACAGTTCTACAACTCAGTAGCAAAAACAAAATAACCTGATTTAAAAATGGGCAAAGAACTTAAATAGTTATGTCCCCAAAAAAGACAGGTATTCAAATGGCCAATAACTATGTGAAAACATGCTGAACATTAAAAAAAAAAAATCACCAGAAAAATACAAATTAAAATCCCAATGAAATATATCACCTCATACCTGTTAAGATGGCCATTACTATGTGCTAAATATGCGTGTCCCCAAAAACTCATAGTTGAAGTACTAATCCTCAAGGTGAGGCTTTTTGGAGGTAGCTTGGAATAGATGAGATCATTAGGGCAGAGCCCCTTTAATGTGATTAGTGCTTCTGTAAGAAGAGACTAGAAAGCACTCTCTCTCTTTCTGTCTCTCTCTCTCTCTCTCTCTCTCTCTCTCTCTCTCTCTCTCTCTCTGTCTCCTAAAGGAGGATACAGCAAGGAAGCCTCACTCTGAATACCCAGTAGAGTCCTAAGTATTGATTTGTACAGTACAATATAGTAACAATAATGTACTATACACTTAAAAATTTATTGAGGGTAGATCTCAATTTATTTATTTTTTAATCTCAAAAGAAAAAAATGACATAAAGAAACATTTCACAAAAGAGGATATACTGCATAGAATGTAAATAGGCCTGGGAAAATATATCCAACTTAATTAATTACTAAGAAAATGAAAATTCAAACCTCAATTAAATATCATTACACTTTTATAAAAGTAGGTAGAATAAAAAATAGCAACATTGCCTGCTAGCAATGATGTGAAGAAACTGAATCACTCATATACTATTGCTGATGGAAATGTGAAGGACTACAGCTATTCTGGAAAGATTTGATGTGCAACATATGACCAAAAAATTGTACTCCAGGAAATTTATCCCAGAGAAATGAAGAATCAAGTTTATCCAAAAGTTTCTCCAAGATGTTATAGCAAGTTAATTTTCAGAAGCCCAAACAAAGAATCAAGTTTATTCAAGATGTTATAGCAATTTAATTTTCAGTAGCCCAAACATTGAAACAACCTATTAGTAGGCAAATGGCTAAACAAACATGTACATACAGACCTTGGACTACTGCTCATCAATAAAAACTGTAAAACTGATGAAACATGCAACAACTTGCTTGAATCTCCAATAAATTGTACTGAGAAAAAAAAAAGTTATGGTGCTTGATTCTATTTGCTTAATATTGAAATGATGGAATTATAGAAAACAGATTAATATTTTATAGAGAATTAAATTTTATCTACAGAAAACAGAGTAACACATCTCAGAGGTTAGTGGAGTAGGATGTATAGGTGGGAGCGAAGTGAATGTGGCTATAACAGGGCATCGTGAGGGACCACTGCAGCGATGGAAATGCTCTGTGTTGACTGAATCAATGTCAATATCCTGGTTGTAATATTGGAGTAAAGATTTGTAAGATGTTAGCATTGTGAGAAACTATGTAATTAGCAGTTAGATCTCTATATATTGTTGCTTAAATATTTATGTGAATCTACAGTTATTCCAAAATAAGAAGTTAAAATAACTCTAGTACATAAAATCATGTGTTAAAGATGCATTTATATAATTGCAAACATTCCTCAATCATATAAATAAATGAAGCATTTATATAATCACATACATAAGGATTTTTAAGAGTAATTAATAACTATTACAGTAAAGTTAAATAATAATAATGAACATATTTGATAGATAAATGGATAAAGATGTGGTGCATATATGTATATACAATGGAATACTATTCAGGCATAGAAAAGATAAAATGCTGCCATTGATGACAACATGGATAGACTTTGAGAATATTATACTAAGCAAAATAAGTCAGACAGAAAAAGTTAAGAACCATAGGATTTCACTCAAATGTGGGATATAGAACTGAAAGCCAAAATAAATAAATAAATAAAGAACAAATAAAAAAATAAAAACTCATAGACATCAGTCTGGTGGTTACCAGAAGAAAGAGGGGTAGAGATTAGTAAAGTATAAAGGGGGTAAAATACATGGTGATAGAAGATGACCGTGGGTGTGGGCATACAATGAAATATACAGATAATGTATCACAGAAATGTATACTTGATAACTACATAATCTTATTAGTCAATCTCATTAAAATAACTTTAATTAAAAATTAATGTCATAATATTAACTTAATTGATATGCATTATTCTTAGAATTGTTTCATGTATTAAAACTAATATTTATAATAAAATAAGACATATATGCTCAATGAATGTTATGTCAATATAATTGAAATAGAATATCTATATCAACAATCTTCTTTGGAAAAAAAATTCTTAGCAATATAATTATATGATTAGAACTCTGGATAATTATGGAAAATAACATATTTAAGTAAATATGAAAACTGAGAAACACATCATTGACTATCTCAATGAAACTTAAAATTTATAATATTGTTTAATTTAGTATCAGATTTCAAAATACAGTATCATTAAGAGTTTTCTATTCTAATAATAGATAACTATAATGTACTATGCCACTGAGGAACATACTATTATAATGAGTTCAAACTAGATTAATCAGAATCATAAAAAATATAATGATAATAATATAATAGTGATGATGATAAAGTGACTTATACTAGGTAACTACAATGAGTAAATTTAGTTAGAAAATGTAAGTATTATCCTATCTACTAAATCATACTGCCTTTATAATTTTAAACACTCAATAATAATGCATATTCATTAAACATGTATCAGAAAAAATTAAAAAGCAATACATCCTGGCTGCCTAATGGGGAATAAATGATTTCTACTTCTGGTCATTTTCCTTCTTTAACTATGGTACTACCTAAGATATTAATCTCCTTTATTACTTCTGAAAATTGTTGGCTTTAAGTGACTGCCTATGGCCAGCTATATCTTTTGCTATGCTTAGAGAAACAGAGAAAATTCAATTCAATGGCCATATTAAGCAAGAAGGCTATTGATTAAGTTGACTATGGCTTCCATAACAAATATTATAGACTAGTCGCCCAGTGCATAACATTCCTCCCCTTGGAAAGGGGGGCAGTCCCTCAGCCTGGCTTGGGCCCTCTCACAGTCTGGATCCCTCAGGGGATGGCCTCCTGCCAGCTTAGGCCCTTTCCTGAGGCAGGAGGATATACCCCGAGGGGTTCTTAGCACTGCTGTGGAGGCAGGAGAGGCTCCTGCCACCGCTGCTGAGCTTACCAGCTGTGAGCCTGGCTTCTGGCTGAGTGGCACTCCCCTGTGGGAGTGTATTGACCACAGAGGGCAGCTCTTGCATTGAGTGTCTGCCCCTTGGTGGTCAGTGCACATCATAGCAACCAGTTGTTCTGGCATTTGGTCGATTTGCATATTACCCTTTTATTATGTAGTATTGGAGGCTTAAACAACAGAAATTTATTTTCTCACAGTTCTGTGAGCTAGAAGTTTAATATCATCATGTCTGGAGGGTTGGCTTCTTCTGAAAGCCATAGGGGAAATTCTATTTCAGGCCTCTCTCCTTGGCTTGTAGATGGTTGTCTTCTCCATACGAATTCAGATAGTCTTTCCTCTGTCCATGTTTGTGTCCAAAGTTCTTATAAGAACCCAAATTATACTGGATTAGGAGCCACTCTAATGACTTCATTCTAACTTAATTGCTTCTATAAATACCCTGTTTCCATATATGATCACATTCTGTGGCATTAGGGGTAAAGAATTCAACATACTAATGTAGCCCATAACAAAGATAGTGGTTTAATTTTGTTTGAGTAAAGGAATGAGGGTGACAAGAAGAAACTGAATGCAAGAATTTATAATTTTCTTATAAAAATACTAACAAGTATTATATTAAATGACCAACTTTGCAAAAGCAAAAAGTTAGGTATCTATTTATTTATTTTATTTTTTTAATGTTTTTCCTATACTTATTAAGGTATGTGTCCTTATCCCCCCATTGCCTCCCCCAAAACCCCCACTCATGCCCTCACACCCCTGATGTCTATGTCCATTGTTTAGGCTTATATGCATGCTTACTGTCCTTTGATTGATCTCTTTTCCTTACTCCCGCCCTCCCCTACCTTCCATCTGAGGTTTGATGGTCTGATCAATGCTTCTCTGTCTCTGGATCTGTTTTTGTGCATCGATTTATGTTGTTCATTATATTCTACAAATGAGTGAAATCATGTGATATTTATCTTCCTCTGACTGGCTTATTTGCTCAGCATAGTGCTCTCCAGTTTCATAGATGCTGTTGTAAATGGTAAGAATTCCTTCTTTTTTTTAGCTCAGCATTGTGTAGATGTACCACAGTTTTGTTTTTTTTAATATATTTTATTGATATTTTTTTTTTTACAGAAATGAAGGGAGAGGGGTAGAGAGTTAGAAACATCGATGAGAGAGAAACATCAATTCAGCTGCCTCCTGCACACTCCCTACTGGGGATGTGCCCGTAACCAAGGTACATGCCCTTGACTTGAATCAAATCTGTGACCCTTGAGTCTGCAGGGCAACACTCTATCCACTGACCCAAACCAGTTAGGGCTGTACAGCAGTTTTTTAATCTACTCATCTGCTGGTGAGCACTTAGGCTGTTTTCAAACATTAGCTATGGTAAATTGTGCTGCTATGACATGGGGGTGCATACATTCTTTCCGATGGGTGTTTCTAGTTTCTTGGGATATATGCCTAGAGGCAGGATCACTGGGTCAAATGGGAGATCCATTTTTAGTTTTTTGAGCAAACTCAATACTGTTTTCTACTGTGGCTGCACCAGTCTGCACTCCCATCAGCAGTGCAAGAGGGATCCTTTTTGTCTGCATCCTTACTAGCACTTGTCATTTGTTGATTTGTTGATAATAGCCATTCTGACAGATGTGAGATGGTACCACATTGTCATTTTGATTTGCATCTCTTGGATGATTAGTGACTTTAAGCATGTTTTCATATGTCTTTTGGCCTTCCTTGTGTCCTCTTTCAAAAGTATCTATTTAGATCTGTTGCCCATTTTTTGATTGGGTTGTTTATCTTCCTTTTGTTAAGTTGTATCTATTTAACTATTCTAGTTACTATGCATCTTATAGTACTTCAAAGGAACATCAAGAAATATATTCCTGTTTAAAGGTTATTTTATAGTATGATGAAAATCAGTAATAGAATTATATGATTTGACTAAGAATGGTGAGTCAAAAGTGAACAGCATTTTGAGCAATTAATTATTATATAGGACTAGAGGCCTGGTGCATGAAATTCATGCATGGGGGAGCATGGGGAAGGGGGTGTCCCTTAGCCCAGCCTGCACCCTCTTCAATCTGGGACCTCTCAAGGGATGTTTGACTGCCTTTTTAGGCTTGGACATCCCTCTCACAATCCAGGACTGCTGGCTCCCATTTGCTCACCTGTCTGACTTCCTGATTGCCCCTAACTGCTTCTGCCTGCCAGCTGATCACCCCCTAACCACTCTCCTGCCAGCCTGATTGATGCCTAATTGCTCCCTGCCAGCCTGTTTGCCCCTAACTGCCCTCCTCTGCAGGCTTGGTCACCTCTAACTGCCCTCCCCTGAAAGATTGAACATCCCAAACTGCCCTCCCTTGCAGGCCTGGTCCCTCCCAACTGCCTTCCCTGCTGGCCATCTTGTGGTGGCCATCTTCTGTCCACATGGGAACAGCCATCTTGTGTGTTGGAGTGATGGTCAATCTGCATATTACTCTTTTATTAGATAGGATAGAGACCTGGTTTATGGGTGGGGGCCAGCTGGTTTTCCCTGAAGGGTATCTCAGATCAGCGTGTGGGTCCCTTGGGGCATGGGGCAGCCCGGGCTTGGGGCCTGTGGTGGTTTGCAGGCTGGCCATGCCCCCTGGTGACTCAAGTGGAGGCCTTGGTATCTGTGGTTTATTTATCTTCTACAATTGAATCTTTGTAGCCTGGAATGGAGCCAAGCCTTGTGCTTGCTCTATGGTGGCAGCCATTTCTGTTGGGATTTATGTATCTTCTATAATTGAAACTTTGTTGCCTTAAGCAGGGGCCTGGGCCTGTCAGGGTATACTGAAAGCTTGGCTTCCTCCATCACTGGGGACAACCCTAGCCTCCTGCTCTCTCCAGCTCAGTGGCTGCCACTATTTGTGTTTGGATTTATGTATCTTCTACCATTGAAACTTTGTTGCCTTGAATGGAGGCCTAGGCCAGCAAGGGCAGGCGGAAAGCTTGGCTTCCTCCATTGCCAGGGAAAACCAAGCCTCCCTCCTGCTCTCTGTGGCCATAGCCATCTTGATTTGCCCCTGATTAGCTGGTGGGCATGGCTTATGGGTGTGGCTTGTGAGTGTAGAGGAGTGATGATTAATTTTCTTGTTATTCTTTTATTAGATAGGATTGTATGCTTAAACAACAGAGCAAAAAAGATAAAAACTGAAGTTGCAGGTTGCAAAATATAAATGGGAATTATAGTTGGCTTTGTATACAGAATTACCAAAACAATAAATAAATAAATAAATAAATAAATAAATAAATAATCCATGAATATTATCTGATACATCATCACTTTGAAGATAAAATAATCTTTTTTTAAAAAAAATATATTTTATTTATTTTGTACAGAGAGGAAGGGAGAGAGATAGAGAGTTAGAAAGATCGATGGGAGAGAGTCATCGATCAGCTGCCTCTTGCTCACCCCCTACTGGGGATATGCCCGCAACCAAGGTACATGCCCTTGACCGGAATCGAACCCGGGACCTTTCAGTCTCCAAGCCGACGCTCTATCCATTGAGCCAAACCGGTCTCGGCTAAAGATGAAATAATCTTGAAAGCATTTCACTCATATGTTTCCATTGTCAAGGATTATTTTCAAAATGTTCGGCATCATTTAGGTTAATTACATCTACATAAATTATTAAATACATCAAGTACAAAAATGTTTCAAATAACATTTTATTATCTCTTTATCATCATTTGCTAGCATCATACAGGAAGGGCATGACACTCTTTCATATTGCTGGGGCATCCAATTTTCTTCTGCAAACTAATATATTCAAATGGTTAACACTGATTAATTTGAGGGAGTCTTCATATTGAGGGATTGGATGGGAAAGGGAGATGGCAAAGATATCTGGTAACTGGGCCAGTCTTGCCAGGTAGGTAGATGCCCCTTTTGCTTTGCCATGGAGCTTGTTTGGAAGCATATTTGTTAGATGATTAGAATAACTCAAAGGTAAAAAAGAAGATTTTTTTTTAATTTAACCCACACATGTACACACATAGAAGGGTGAAAGAAGAGATAATCTTACAAAAAGCAAAACGGGCAGTGAATGCTCAGTATCATTATACTTTGAAGTTCTTTTTTAGTGTTAAATACATGATACTGTGGAATGAGTGTACTTTACATACAAAATACTTTAAAGGTCACAGAATCAATCAGCTGTGTTTTACTTGTCATGCCTGCTGGGCTTAGCCAATATAATATAATGAATACTGTACTGTGTTTTAGCTTTGTCTCAGCCTGATTGATTCTCTATAAACCCATTATAAAGGTCAGTATATTATAGGTCAAAGGCGGCTGTGGAATTTTTTAAAAAGTTAAAAATAACACGTACAACCTGTGGAGATATAGATTTAAGCAACCTTGTAAGAAAAAAAAATGTGGTAACAGAACTTCCCAAGAGCCTTATAAAATGTTTATGTGGCACAGAATTCTATAATATGAAGAAAACTTGCCCACTATTACCTTTTTTTGTTGCCTGAGGACTGAAACCATTATTTACAAGTTTCAGTTTTGGGGGCAGAAAAATACAGTGAACTGAAGAGCGAGCGAAAAGAGGAAGTGCTGATATAATGTGCCAATCATGACCAGCTTCCAGTATCATAATGCTGTATTAAAATCAGAGAAAGCTAAATGGCACTTGTTGTATACAATATAAAAGACAAGATTCAGTCACTGCTTATTTGTACTGTTTATAAAGATATACAATAGGGTCTAAATACTATTTATTAATCATTTTTTTCTAGAGTATATAAAAATGCATGAATACAATTTGTATGGACTATTCTTTAGAATTGTACTTTAAGTTGGACTATGATGCAACTTTCTAGGCTGGAAATCTGGCTGAATCAGCATGGGGAAACTTACAGACTGGTTTGAAAATCTATCCAATTCACTCTGAGATAGAGAGGTATGTTTGCTGCTGCAGACCATGCTGGGCTGTTTTATACACTTAAAACACAGCAACATTAAATTGAATTCTGAAATATATGTAACCCTGAGCATTTGGGATAAAAGATTATCTACCTGTTTTCCACAGAAATATGAGGACACTGAGACTGGTAAAGTTTGAGCTGCTGAAGATCATAAAATTCACCTCAGTAATATCATTCCCATTGATCCATTGTGAGAAAATTAAGTCCAACAGTTTAAGTAATTTGTCAAAAGTTCCGCAACAAAAAATGTCTTTATTGACAATAGAATTCTCTGTCATAATCAGCTCACACTCTTAATAATATGTCAGTTTGCCTCCCAATGCTTTTGGTTTTATTGTTTGATTATTTTTGGTTACCCTTATGATCATTAGGTAACCCTGGTACAATTGTTATACAATGTCATATCTGATGTGGTTAAAATGCATGTTTTACCATTTAGCTAATGCTAAAGTAAGTCCACTAATTATAATTAACCTCATAAAATATTATCTCATCAGAGAGGGCTCCCATAAACTTTCTACTTAAAATAGTCTTTCCTTCATCACCACTCTCATTTTTCTTCATTCTTTCCCTTAATAGTAATTTCCTAATTTTATTGCAATGATATTGGCTGATTATAAGTTTTCTTCTACTAAAATTACTGTAGTAAATGAAAGTCCCATAAAGGACTGACTTCCATGCATTGTCTATGTCCACATATATTTTAAAAAGAATTTTGAAAATAAACATATTTTTTAAAAATATTTAAAAATAAATGTGATCATTTCCAACCCCATATTTCATCCCCATGAAGAGTTTAAAGCACTTGAGTGACTTCTGATTTCTCTGATTCCTTAAATGCTCCAGAGGGTAGGGCACAAATTCTGCGCAATTTGTGCCCTACCCATATCAACCCATTTGTTTTCATTCTTTACTTTAATGTATTTATTTGTTTCAAACCCAGTAATCATTTTTCACCTCCTATAATAATGTTCCTCATTTTCCTCCACATATGTCTTCTGCCACAGTGAACTTTCTGCTCTGGAAAAACCTTTTCCCCCTATAACGTACATCTCTTTCATAGATACTTATCTTTGCTTTGATCTAAAACTTCAGATCAGTCTCATTAAGGCATATCTCTGTGACACCACAACATTTCAAGTCTGCTGAATATGTTTTCAGAGCATTAACAATTCTCCTCTTTTGTGTACTTACCATAGTTGTATTTTCACATGGTGAAATACTTATATGTGATAAATGACTGTCTATTCTTTATAATCTGGAAATTTCACAAGGTGGGTGCTTGGATTTTCCTTATCCATTGCTATGGACTGAATGCTTGAGGCTCTGACCCTTTTCCCAAATCATATGTTTAAGTCCTAATTTCTAATGTGATAAGAGACATGAGATATATCTACCAGGTGAGGATGCAGCAAGAAGTTAGCCATATCTAAACTAGGAAAAGGGCCCTCACCAATAACCTAAGCTTACTGACAACCAGTCTCTAGAACTGTGAGGGGAAAAAAAGTTTGTGTTTAAGCCATCCATGCTATTGTATTGTTATAGCAGCTAGAACTGACAGACACCTATGTATCACACAATTGCTAAAATATAATAGGAACTTAAATGATATAAAATGAAGAAATGAAAAATTGAATGAATGGATGATATCCTGGTCCTTAAGACATCTATTCTACTGTAAAGGAAGAAACTGCTATACTAATGTAAGGCTCCAACTTCTCTTTTATGTAAAAGAAGAAAGAAAATGTGAATGGGAAGATAAATTTATAACATAGTTTAATGATCTATCCATATATTTTTCTTATATCTGCTATTAATTTTTCAATCAAATAAATATTTTAATCAAATAATCTTTAAAATATATTTCCCTGATGGTGGGAGGCATTTTGTGAATCTGTGGGGGTGGCTAACTCTTGATATTAATGATGAGCATCAAAGGAAACACTTCAAAATAAATAATAAGTAAATACATAACTATTGATAGACAGGGAAGCATAATTAGTACAAATTCTAGTTTTTATAATTAGTGCTTTAGTATATGCAATTATAGATGTGTTCCAATAAAATCCAATGGGGGATACCTAATTAGTTTTTCTCTTCAATGGACAGAACAGAGACATAACTTGCAAATGACAAAAACAAAACAAAACCAAAAATATGACAAAAAAGCAAAGCCCCCAAAACAAAACACACACTCACAAAGCAAAACACACAAACAAGAAAAGAAAAAAGCAGTTGAACACTAATATCTCAGAAGTTAGAACACATCTATGGTTCTCCTTCATCCATACACATGATACATACATATGTGCATTTCTGTGTTTAAAATTAAAGGACATAAGTAATTGTATTTATGGAAATGCTCAATTGTAGCAATATTCTTTTATATCTTTAATATCGTGGCTATGGACATATGTAGAAATAGAGAACATTTCATGAAAAGAGAGCACAAAAATTACTTATTAGTTATTCTCATGTATTTTATTTTAAAATAAATAGGTTATTGAATGATATAGTTATTTTAATTTAGTAGAAAATAAATAATTATTATATGTAGGATTGCCTGCCTTTAGCCAACAATTTTGAGTCAGGAGAATATAAAATACTGCAAAATTAATAAAATAAAATAAAACTAAATCCTCCCAGATAACTAATTTTCAATATGACCTGTAGAAAATAAGGAAAAATACAATAACATCAACAAAATTGTATGATTGATGGATTATTTTAAAACAATGGGAAACTCTTCTTTCATTTTTATAACTCAGACTCAAGATATTTGGTTTAACATACTTAAATTTAGCATTATATGGAATGAATTATCAACATAAATAAGCCAACATACATATTTGTGTATATCTAATAATTGGAGTCACAAAATAAATACGACCTTAATTTATATAAGCTATATCTAAAGACAGAGAAGCTAAACATAAATTATAGTATTTTATAATATTTTACTTAAACTCTACAATGTCTGTCTAGAAAAGACAAATTAGATTTAAAGACAGTGATTGAGGTAAAAGAAATACACAGACATTTTTAATGTGCACAAGGTTCTATCAATGCCCACCAAGATTTTAGATTTCAAAAGAATTTCTAATTTTGTTTTAATTTTATATGTTTTATTAGGTAGCATATACACTGAGTGGCCAGATTATTATGATATCTGAATGCATAATAATCTGGCCACTCAGTGTCTATACTGTATAATAAAAAGTTAATATGCAAATTTCCCCCTCTACCAGGAGTTCAACCAGTAGGTAAGCCGGCGAACTGCCCATGCCTCCTTCCCCTGGTCAAGCTGGCTGGACCCAACCTATGCACGAATTCATGCACCCAGCGTTCAGAAGTCATAATAATCTGGCACTCAGTGACTAGGACAAGACATACAAATTAGAGGAAAGCAGAGGATAAAGAGTAGATGCACAATGCATTGGCCTTGATGTTAAGTATACTGTGTTACAATCATGGCCTCTCGCACTGACCAACTGCATTATCTTAAGGAGCGAATCATAAAGTGGTTAAAATAATAATAATGATGATGATAATAATAATAATAATAATAATAACATCTACTTTAGATGATTGCTAACATTAAATGAGATATTCCATGTAAAACACATAATGTAATAATAAAGGGAAATAATATTAGCTAACATTGCTAAACATTTTTAATAAATAAAATGTGCAATTTAATACAATTTTAATTCAATTACCTATACCACATAAAACATTACTTTGCATTAAATTGCTTAGCTTGGCTGAAACCGGTTTGGCTCAGCGGTAGAGCGTTGGTCTGTGGACTGAAAGGTCCCAGGTTCGATTCCGGTCAAGGGCATGTACTCTGGTTGCGGGCACATCCCCGGTCAGGGGTGTGCAAGAGGCAGATGGTCGATGTTTCTCTCTCATCGACATTTCTAGCTCTCTATCTCTTTCCCTTCCTATCTGTAAAAAATCAATAAAATATATTTTAAATTGCTTAGCTTGAACTTTTCTTTTTTCATTGAGCCCACAGACAGATGCTGATTCAATCCTGTTGTGATCTACTGTTGGACAGGGAGGAGCTTTATATTGTACAGTTTACTCAGCAAGGCTGACCTATTGGAAGTGAACTTTTGATGATAGCTTATAGAGCAGAAACTATTCACAGATAGTACCTCATACCTTCCCAGAGGTTCATTTACAATCAAGTTTATGTGCTTGGAAGATGATCTGAAATTCATTTTATATAGAGGGTTTTAATAGGAGAAGATAAATATGTGGAAAAATAGAATTTCTTTATAGATTAATTTTGGAGACTTTCAGGAATTTTACTAGAGTCCCTCATTCCTTATTTGCTGCTAACTGACATTATTTTTTTAACATTAAGAAAGAATTCTATAACTAGACACAAAGTTTCAATATTACAGATATATATAACCATATTATAAAACAATTTGGATTATTGCATTTTGATTTGGTGCCTTATTACTCTAATATATTGGTCTCTCCTGAATCATTATCATCAGTTTCCTTAGGGGGACTGTAGGAAATTCAGAATTTCAGTCCCTGCTTCATACTTATTGATTTAGACTCTGTATTATAACAAGCTATTGAGTTTATCTGTGTGCATATTAAAGTGTAAGAAGCAGGGATCTTCAAGGTAAATGACAAATAGCAAGACTTCTATTTAAAACCCAAGTTTATGAAGATGAGAAATAAGACGTCAGAAATACTTTGGAGTTATGAAGAAGAAGGAGGAGGGGCACCACAAAGAAACACAATGAAAGGTAAGTTCCAAAGAATGCTGGGTTGATGTGATTTGTAATATTCCTGCATCCCATTTTTTCCTCACTCTCAGGAAATACAAGTACCATCTTCACAGACAATTGCACCACAATTTACAACTTAACATTAATCATTCCTTTTCCCTCACATTCTAAATCTAACCATCGAGGACTGCTAACTCCATCCTTAATTTATTATACTTCTCCTTATCTCCACTCTAGCTCTGAGTTCACATTGGTCAAGATAGATCTGACATTTATCTTCCATTTTATTCAGATTCAAAAAGACCCAATCACCTAGAATAATCTGCTGCACAAAATATCACCTTCAACATTTTCCTACAAATAAAATCTGAAGGAATATGTGGGGCAAAAATCTAATTAATAAAAAAATTAGAGATTATCTAATAGAAGAAAATAATATAATTTTTATGCCAAAGTATTGGTGGGGTGAGGGTGGAGACAGAAAATAATTCATCAAAGGCATTTAGTTTAACATACTTGCTTACCAATCTGATAATTGAACTGTTTTAGTAAAAGAACATATTTTAATAGATGTGTTCTAGATTAAGACATACAGCTACTAGTGGAGGAGAGTTGTAGATCTCAGAGCATCCTGGGTTCAGAGAAATGCTTACTTTCTGAAAATAATAATAATAATAATAATGACAGAGGACTTTATAGGCCACACATATTAAAAGTTTGGATTTTATCCTGGAGTCAAAAGCCTTCACAAGTTACCATGTTAAAAGGAATTACACCACACATAATTACCTTTTTTTCAAACTAATTTTATTGTGGTAATCATTTTGCAATGTATACTGTTTGCATCAAGACATCATATTGCATGTCCAATACTACATTAATTATTTTGTATGTATTATCTTGTTTAAACCTTTAAACACCGTTTGAGGTTTGTTCTACCATAATTTCTATCTCATAAATGAGAAAATGAAATTCAGAATGAATAAATAATTTCTCAGCTACACAGCTGGTTATTAAGACCAGAGTTAGCTAAGGTCTGTATTTCACTTGTATATGTGAGAATTCCTTTTGAAAACAGATGGTGCAATTAAATGTGTAAATTGTAGAAGTTAATAAAAGGGTTGATCAAAGACATGTGAGAAGGACTAGGGTGAAGTAGCAAGAGATGCTTGTGGAATATCCACTAATTCAGAGGGTTAAGAGCAGAAGGGTGCCTAGAACCCAGAAAAAGCTTTAACACCTGCTAGGAAAGGGTTCCTTAAAGGATTTGTGGTTTTCAGTAGAACACAGGACTTGAAGCCTGGAATCAAACAGGAAAAGAGCCAGTAAAATACCGTGCTTGTTTAGAAAATGGGTACTTGTTCCAATGCAAATGATATAATAGGGAACATTTTGGCTAGAGAATAAGTTTGTATTTTCTATGTGAGAATTTATTTTCAAGAAACACTAGGTGAACACAGAAAACTGTACCTACATCAACAGGATAGCATAAGTATACACAAACAAACATTCACACATCTCAAATATCTACCAAATATTTTGGTTCATCATGTGTGATATGAGCTATGCCACATATATCTGGTGGTACAACTTTCTAGTTTCAGATAACTCTTTCTTCTATTTCACAAAAACTCCCAATCTGCATCTCTTTTAAATCCATTTCAACAAGCAAATTTGGATCTCCTTCAAGAGTAAGAGCCATGTTTAATAACCAATTAAATATGTATTTATTCATTTCTTAATCATTTAACATGTGAAAAAATATTCTACCATTTTTATTCGTGTTATATGTTTTTTAATCTATCACTGGTGAAACTTTTTAAAAAATATTTTTTATTGCTTTCAAAGAGAAAGGTTTTGAGGGAAAGTGAGATAGAAGCATCAATGATGACAGACAATCGATCGGCTGCTTCCTGCACACCCCCTAATTGGGATCTAGAAGGTAATGGATTTATGATAGTGTTAATTTGACTTGACTGAGAAAACACACATATAGAATCTTTAAAAAAAAATGTTGGACTTCAAAAAACAAAACAAAACACATATATGAAGAAATGTTAGTGTTTTGCTAGGTGAAATCCCCAGGAGATCTCTACTCTAGTGTTTTGCTTTTCCTTTTTTTTTTTTTAATCTATTTTTAATTTATCTTAGGTAAGCAACTAAAATAAAATAAATGACAAGGTAGATAGATGGATGTCTTATTTTCTAAGAAACTGCTAGATCTTTTACCAAAGTAACACTATAGCTTTACAATTCCACCAACAATGTGTGAAAATTTGTTTATTCAATTCCTTGCTAACTTTTGGTGTTATAAAAGTTCTTAATTTTGCCATTCTGATAGATATGAGCGGTTTTTCCTTGTGTTCTTTAGTTATTTACTTTTGGTTAGGTTTTTTATTGTTGACACTATTGCAGATGTTCCCCATGCCCCGCTTTGTTCACCTCCACCGAACCCCCTATCCCTTGGCCCTCTGCACACTATTGTCTGTGTCCATAAGCTATGCATATATATGTATATATGCTAGTTTATATAATAAAGAGGTAATATGCAAATTGACCATCACTCTAACACACAAGATGGCTGCCCCCACGTGGTCAAAGATGGCCACCCCCATGTGGACACAAGATGGCCACCACAAATGGCCAACCAGGGAGGCCAGTTGAGAGGGACCAGGCCTGCAAGGGAGGGCAGTTTGGGGTAACTAGGCCTGCAGGGGCGGGCAGTTAGGAGCAATCGGCCCAGCAGGGGAGCAGTTAGTCATTGATCAAGCTGTCAAAGGAGTGGTTAAGGGGTGATCAAGCTGGCAGGCAGAACCAGTTAGGGGCAATCAGGCAGGCAGGCAGGTGTGTGGTTGGGAGCCAGCAGTCCTGGATTGTGAGAGGGATGTCCAACTGCCCACTTAGGCCCAATCCCAGTGGGGATTCCAGATTGGAGAGGGTTCACTGGGGGTGAGCCCTCAGGGGATTTCCTATTCACAGCTTATGCCCACTCCCCACTGGGAGTCACAGTCTGGCCTTTCTTTGTGGGAGGCAACCAGGCTGATCAGGGCCCTCTTCACTCCGCTGTTATAGCCACTACCAGTCACCGCAGCCACCAAGGTGTTTTCATCAACACGGACTCCAGTCCCTTCACCAAGAAAAAATGACAACTTTCTTTAGGCATTTTCAAGATGTGTCGTTCATAGAATATGCATTTCTTCCTTCCTTCCTTCCTTCCTTCCTTCCTTCCTTCCTTCCTTCCTTCCTTTTCTTTCTTTCTTTCTTTCTTTCTTTCTTTCTTTCTTTCTTTCTTTCTTTCTTTCTTTCTTTCTTTCTTTCTTTCTTTCTTTCTTTCTTTCTTTCCTTTTCTCTCACCTGGGGATATGTTTCCATTGACCTTTAGAAAATGTGGAAGAGAAAGGGAAAGACAGAGAGAAACATCAAAATGAGAGGAACACTTTGTTTGGTTGCCTCCTGTATGAGCCCTGATCTGGACTCTGACCAGGGAGGAGCCTGCAACCTAGGTACATGCCCTTGATCAGAATCAAACCCAGACCCTGCTGTCGGCAGGCTGAGGCATTATCCACTGAGTCAAACCAGCTAGGGCAGGATATGACATTTCTTAGCCCTCCAGGAGTGTGGTGGAAAAACCCTAGATCACCTTTTTGGATTCTTATTACCCAAGTTATTAAGAATATTACCAGTGACATACAGGAAGCTTAGCCAATGTGCAGCCAGAAAAGGTGTTTCCTCTATAGTTCACACCAATCTCGGGCTGGGCCCTGCCCAGACCTAAAGCCTCTGGCCAAAGCTTTAGGACCGGGCAGGGGCCCTCCAGCTCCCTCTGATCACCAGCTCCACCCCTGCCCAGGCCTGCCCAGGCCGAAAGCCTCTTGGGCAGGAGCGGACCCCTAGCTCCCTGCCCAGGCAATGGACCACAGGGGTTCCACTCCTGCACCAGCCGAAATCCAGGCTTTCAGCCTGGTGCCTGAGCAACCCCCTTCCAGCAGTCGATTGCATGCAGAAGGCAGCCAAAGGATGGTTCTCTCTCATCATTGATGTTTCCATCTCTCTCTCCTTCTCCTTCTCTGAAATCAATAAAAATAAAAAATGAGAAAATAAAAAAGGTTTACCTTAGATGATTCTATGATATAACCAATAATAATCTATTAAAAATCACAATAAAGTTCAATATATGTGTCAAATATAAGGTTGTTTTACAAAACTGAAGAGCTTTCTTTTATATCAACAATAACCAAACAGACAATATTAAAGGCAGTATTATATTACAATAACATTTAAAAGTATACTTCACTGTTAATTACTTTTACCAAATTTATGTGGAAGCATGAAGCATAATTTTAAGTATGTTATTTCTGACTTAAAAAATATATACACAAATTGTACATACCTCTTTGATTATTAAATATTACAATTTGTATTAAGTTAAATAATATGTTATATGTTTATTATATATATTATATTTACTCTAATTAAATATTACATTAATTTAAAAGTATATTTGAAATGTACATTAATTTATTTTAGAGAAGTAAGACTCTTAAAAAGAGTTCTGTAATGTTTATGTAAATATGTGCAGAAATGGAATGAAATTATAGGGAAAGTTACAATTTTGGCTAGAAAAATACACTGAAAATTATGGTGTCTTCAATTTCTAACATTGACAGGTTAGGAATTATCTTTAAACTGTGAAGGGAAAAGCAAAGAAAAAATAATGATAGACATTTCAGACACTAGTGAACATCAGCATATGAACATAAGAGTCATATGAAATACACTTTAATAAAACTGTTCCATTAACTTTATTTTTCAAAAAATATATATTTTAATATGACATGGATCAAAGCAAGGGAAAAATGCATATTTTAGAAAATATTTTTCACATAATGGACCACAATTAAAAAAAATGTTTTAGAAAACATTTCTAGCAATGAGTTAATTAATTTAAGAAATGCTTGTGTTTATTTTGTTTCCCCATATGTATTTTTTAGTAATAATACAACAGCATTAAATATTTTTAATTCAATGTAAGTTTTTGAAGATTGGCAGTAATTAAACTGATTGTCTGATTTTAAAAATAAAATTTTCATTACTATTCTTTTTTATTTTGGAAGTGTTTTTAAAAATGTTCAAACTAATATTTTAATAAACAGTGCCTTGCTGAAGTTGATAACATAATAAAAATAGCAGAATATATTTGGATATTGCTGTATTATACAAAAATTAATTTACATATTATAAGAATTTAAATGCATAAGCTAGAATGATTCTAAATTTAGTTGAACTTATGGGTCATTTTCATGTTAATAGAGCTATTTATGAAACAAAATATGTGACTTATTTATCAAATAAAGGTAAAAGGAAATTAAAATGGCAGCACAATGCCATTTTAGATATTAAAAACTATGAAGCATAGTGAAATAAAAATACTTTCCTTGCTCTCAAATGTAAAGATACACTGAGCTGCATACCTAGCTATTATAGTTTATTTTGCCATGTGGTTATGTTTCCAAATTGAAGCAAATGCCAATATTTTATCATGATATCAAGGTTGGGTCTAAACCACACTCAAGTGGAACCTCTAAACATGGAAATGGAAAAGTTACTGAATGACAAGATAATTAAGAACATTTCCAAATTTTACAATGTGTTCTCAAAACATATATACATATTTTAACAGCTGATAGCTCAATTGATCCTTCTTCCTTTCATCCAGATTAAGCTTTGAACAAAGGTGATTCATCCTGAAAAGCTACTAAAAGTTTGAAAACACAGTTGAAGAACAAACACTGTCATTATGATTCTTCAAAGTGGATATACCTTTATGGTGGCACCCAAATTTTACACAGTGTCCCAATAAACCTGTACATACACTTTAACAGCTGATAAGTCATTTAATTTTCATTTCTTTTATGTTTAATTGATTTGAAATAATGGGTGAAGCTAGACTAAACTTTGAACAAAGAACATTTATCCACTAGACTTTTTTATCCGGATATATAAAATTTACAGTACAAAATTGGCGACAGTTGAAGAATTGAGGCCTCACAAATACCTAATAAAATTATTATTGATGTTTGCCATTCCATTGCTTCCCATTATCAGTAGTGCCTGGACCAGAATGGCTTTCAGTTTAAAAATTGGTTTTGACAAAAACAAACAAACGAAAAAAGTATTTGTTCTGTAGATTCTTTTAATTTTTGAAAATAAACTGTATGTTAAATAAACACTGATTTTACAATCATTCAAAATGTGCATACATTTTTGGGACAGCCTATATTTCCATAGATTATTTCATCAATTAACAAACAACTGTGAATAATACATGACAGTTATTATCTTGATACATTTGTAAATGGAAAAATTTGTACCAGGATCCAAGTTTTCAGTTTTTAAATTCTTTACTTTCTTACATAACAAAAGTTTAGAATGTAATTGTGGTAAATTCAGAAATACTATACTAGATATCTACTCATAACACTGAACCAAGTTACTCGTGATCTCAAATGTATTTAGAAATAGAGAATATAAGAAAGAATTTTTTCACTTTGAGGCCACTCATAATTAGATAGTAAGTAAGCCAAAAATTCTTTAAAAATTAGCAAAGCATCATCTCCCATATTGTGTTTTAATGTCTATTTATATTATCTAATTATTGTTACCCAGTTAACTAAGTTAACAACAGGTGTAGCTTAACACAAGAATGGTCTGTTTTTCTTTCCTGATTCTCTGTGTTGGGTGGATGATTTTCCTACTATTTTTGTCAGTCTTCACTCATGTGGTTGAATTTATTAGTTGTTCAAGATGATCAGATGTCCAAAATGGCTTCACTCTTTGGGGGAGATAATGCTGGTTTGTAACTGAGTCCCCTCACTTCTTCATGTTGCTTTCTTCCTCTCCTTGGTAGGCAACATCAACCCCTTCTATTGCAATTTAAAAGCAGCCTTCTAAGACATTAAAGATGCAAGATGCAAAATCTCTTGAGGATAAGCTCCATAAATCTCCCATTACTTCCAACACGTTCTTTTGGTCAAAGTACAAGGGCAGCTTGTATACATGTGATGGGAATAATTACACTCTGGATGGGAGGAGGTACAGGAAAAAAAAATGTGGCTATGTTTAACCTGGTGAAGTGTTTTTATTTCTGGTTTTATAAATGCAGAATCAGATAATGTATTTAGAATAACAGGTGTCACAGACCATTTTTAAAACTACTAATAGGTAAAGCGTTTTCCATAATAAGCTATATGAATGATAGGGCATGGGACCTGAAAAATAATGGTTTAAAGCATATGTGTGAGTGGTGTGTTTTTTCATGTGTGCACAGGTAATACTGAGAGGGTGGTAGAGTATTCCCTTGATATTTTCTTTCATGTCATTGCTATATTATTAACCAATGTTTATCAATACAATATCTTCTGATATTGAGTTTTCATTCATGATTACAGAGCTTTTGGGGGTTGCTTGCTTCAATAAGATCATTTATCAAAGCTACATAGCAGCTGTTTGAGTGTTGTCTTCTGTGAAATATATCATATTAAGGCCAAATGAGGCATGTAGCTGTTAAAGTGTTTGGCATCAGTAAATGGTCAGAAGTCTTTATGAAAGCTAGGTCATCTGATATATATTAGTTATCATTTCACAAACAGACTATATTTAATTTCCAGAACAATGGTCACAGATGGAGAAATTTATGGAAAGGGTAGATAAATGCTAATTGAAAATTAGTAGACAAGAATCACATATTGCTTACATCTAGCGTCTTAGCAAATATTTTAGATTGACAGATATCTTGAAGAGTTGCTAAACTGGGACCATATGTCTGAGAATTTCAGGGTGATGACTGTTGAAAGAAGTGAACATATCTTGATTGGGTTTTAGAACTTGTGAATATCAGAATCGCTGTCAAAAACTCAAAAAGCACAGATACATGCCTTTCAATTCCAGCCACAGGCACTACAGCATTCAGTTGGGAAGCTCCCAACTGTGATAACTCCATGACACCTAAATCTTTTACAGGTCTTCTTGTTTTTTGACCAGACAGAATCACCCACTCTACCATCTGATCTCAAAAAATAATACTTTCTTTATTATCACTTTGAATTGACATGCCTTTAAATACAGAAAATTATTTTGTATTTTCTTCAATGCTTTGTAAATGGTGCTTATAGTCAAATGTTAACAATTTTAGTGAATAATGTTAAAAGCTTATGGTATAGTAAAAATATAGGGAAACAAAGTAAAACTACTGAATTCCTTATAAGCTTATGATGCATTAATAAAAGCAAACTTGAAAAGATAAATCTCAAACTACCTAAATCTCCAATATAGATAATGGTACTAAAATAATTTCAGATACTTGATTAAATACAATATTTTTATGAAAAACATACTAGAAATATTTAGGCAGAAATATTTTCTGTCATTAAAAGAGTGTCAGGTCACAGTTCATTAAGTCTTGTATGTTAAATCCAGAAACTACTAAAGTACTAAAAATTGGAACAAAATGTTACTAATGTTATCATAAATAAAAAAATCTATAATAATAGAGGTGTTATATGCTAATTAGACTGGATGACCTTCCAAATGCTTTATTTGGCAGCCAAGGGCTGTGGGAACTGAGCCCCTTGCATGAATTTTGTACATTGGGCCTCTAGTATAAGATAAAAATCATGTTTGGAATGAAACAATTTAGATGAGGTTTTTGTAGTCATATTTAAAATATCTATGTGGCCTTACATGCATGGAAGTTAGTTGGAAATGTGAGACTAGACATCAGGTTAAAATGCAAAATAGTTTGAGTGTGTGGAGAGGAAAAGAGAGAGAAAGGGAGGGAGAGAGAGAGATTTAGGAAAGAACTATAAATTTCCAACTCACCCATGCTATCTAAAAAAGAGTAATATGCAAATTAATCATCACTCTGCTGTACCCACAAACCATGCCCAACAGCCAATCAGGAACAAGTATGCAAATTAACCTAACCAATATGGCTGCAGCCATGGAGACAGCAGGAGGCATGCTTGGGTTTCCCAGGCAAAGGAGGAAGCCAAGCTTTCTACACACCCTGGCCACCTCAGGCCTCCTCTTAGAGCTACAAAGTTTCAATTATAGAAGATAAATAAATCCCAACAAAAATGGCAGCAGCCATAGAGCTGGAGAGAGCAGGAGGCTAGGGTTGCCCCTGGCAATGGAGGAAGCCAAGCTTTCTGCATACCCTGGCCTGCCTTGGCCTCCAATTAAGGCTACAAAGTTTCAAATATAAAAGATAAATAAATCCCCTGCTGCCATGGAGCCAGCAGAAGGCTTGGTTTCACTCTAGGCTACAAAGTTTCAATTGTAGAAGATACATAAATCACAGATACCAGGGCCTCCACATTGGTTGCTGGGCGGTATAACTGGCCTGCAAACCACCACAGGCCCCTCGCCCAGGCCACCCCACACCTCAAGGGAACCCCCATCCTGATCCGTGACACCTTCAGGGCAAACCAGCTGGCCCCCACCCATGTACCAGGCCTCTATCCTAGCTAATAAAAGAGAAATATGCAGATTGACCATCACTCCAACACACAAGATGGCTGCCCCCATGTGGTCAAAGATCCTACCCCTATGTGGACACAAGATGGCCACTACAATATGGCCAGCAGGGAAGGGCAGTTGGGAGGGACCAGGCCTACAAGTGAGGGCAATTAGGGGTGAACAGGCCAGCAGAGGAGGAAAGTTGAGGTCAAACAGGCTGGCAGGGGAACAATTAGACATCAATCAGGCTGGGAGGGTAGTGGTTAGGGAGTGATCAGGCTGGCAGGCAGGTGAGCAGTTGGGAGCCAGCATTCCTAGATTATGAGAGGGATCCCAGATTGAAGAGGGTGCAGGCTGGACTGAGAGACACCCACCCCCATGCACAAATTTTGTGCACCGGGCCTCTAGTCAATAATAAGGATCCACTGCCCCTGGGTGTTAACAGAGGCCAAGTGGGAAATGTGGACATGTATTCCCATACAGTAGTAACTATGTGTCCTATGCCCTTCCCTGATTCATTACTCCAGTGGAAGCTAAAAAAAGCAGAAGGTTTCATAATATTCAGAGCCTCAAAACATAATATCCAAAGCATGAACTCTTTAAATGAAAATTGTTCCTATATCAGGACCAGAAGATCACAGTTCACATTAAAAAATCCATAGATAACAACATTGAGATGACTGATATCTTAAACTCATCTCTTAAGAATATAAAGTCATCAATATAAGAATCCTTCAACATGAAATCATGAAAGCCCTTAAAATAAGTGAAAAAGTAGAAAGTCTCTCTCTCTCTCTCTCTCTCTCTCTCTCTCTCTCTCTCTATATATATATATATATATATATATATATATATATATATAATAAAGATTAAACAGAAAAATAAAATGACTATATCAACAGATCATTTCAATGACAGATTGATAAAACAGAGCATATAAATCAGTGAACTTAAAGGTAGTAGTAAAAATTGCAGAATCTGAACAGAGGGGAAAAAAAACCCAAAACAAAACAAAAAGAAACTGATTGTACATGACTTGTGGGCTATGTTAAAAGACAGAATATTTGTGTCATCTGAGTACTGGAAGGTGAAGGTAATCTGAGTGAAACTGAAAAATCACTGAAATAAATAATCAATAAAACATTCAAAATTAGGCAGAATATAGAATTATATACATTCAAGAATTTAATTGAATTTCAAGGAGAATAATCACATTATTGTCAAACTTCTGAAAACTAAAGAGAAAGAAAATATCTTGAAACTAGCAAGGAAGAAATCACACCTATAAGAAAAAAATACTTTCAGTCACAGTGATTTCTCATCATAAAATATACAGGCCAAAGAAGTTATCATAACATTGCTCAAGGGTTGAAAGAAAAGAACTCTCTTCTGGAATTTTATATCTAGCAAAATGTCATACAGCAAAATGGGGGGAAATAAAGTAATTCTTAGATGAAGAGAAATTAGGAGAATTAGGCACCAATAGGCCTTCCCTAAGCATGGCTAAAGGAATTTCTTTAAACAGAAAGTATGTGCTATACAAAGAAGTTCTGGATGGAACACTGGGAAGAAAGTGAACAAGGAAAAAAGTAAAAATGTGGATAAATATTGTACAATATATTTTTATTATCTTCTTGATATATAAAACAACCTAGCAGATTTCCAAACATTTATGTTGTTTGAAAATGCTAATTCCAAAAGGTTTCATACAATATGACACTCTCTCTATATACAATATTAGTATATAATTTTTAAAATGGTAATATTGTTGAAATGGAGATCAAATGAATGACTTCTGGAAGTAAAAGTGGGAGATGTGAACCTTACATGCAACATTCTATAGCAAAGTAAAGTAAGCATATAGAAGCAGGTGGTTCTTCAATGCCTTTATGACTAGGATGTCTAACTAAGGTTGGACAATTTATTATGTACATGAATAATGTTTTCATTTCCTAATTCACGAAGTATTTCTTTTAATATTTTTACTGTTCCTAATTATGGAAGTTATTAAAGCAATTGTACTATATATGTGGGGTTAGGATGTAATTCTTCTAAAAGTCAGTTTTGTCACCTGAAATAGAGCAACATTACTTTGAAAACACAAATATATAAATAATATTATGTATATATCTGACATTCTTGAAATGTCATAATTGTAGAAACAGAGAACAGATTAGCAGTTTCCAGTGGTTATGAATGGGAATAGAGATGTGTATAAAAGGGCAATATGAGAACCTTATTTTATACATATATTTATGTACACATGTAAATTAATTGTATATGTGTGTACACACACACACACACAAACACACACACACAAAACAAAGTAGTTAGCCTAAATCTTGATATGTATTAAATGGTTAATATATAGTAGTCATTGTTTTCAATATCTAGTATTATTCTTTTTTTTAAATATATATTTTATTGATTTTTCACAGAGAGGAAGAGAGAGGGATAGAGAGTTAGAAACATTGATGAGAGAGAATCATCAATCAGCTGCCTCTTGCATACCCCTCACTGGGGATGTGCTGGCAACCAAGGTACATGCCCTTGACCGGAATCAAACCTGGGAACTTTCAGTCCGTAGGCCAACGTTCTACCGCTGAGCCAAACCGGTTTTGGCTCTAGTATTATTCTAAATAAAATTTGCTTGAAATAAATAATATTAATAAAAGAATATTGGGGGAATAAAAAGCAGTGGTAACACAGTCATGCCTTGATGAATGAGCATCATTTTCAGAAGCAGAGAAAAGAGTGAAAAATAATTTCAATCCAGATCAATTTACTGTCATCTGGTGCAGGTCCATAAACATTAGCGATATCCGGGAAACAGAACAAAGGGTTCAGTGATCACACAGAGCCCACAGGGCATTGCTACAGCAGAGTTCCAGCATGACACCAAAGCGTAACTCTATATCTCTGGTATTGAATTTGCTTCATATTGAAAAAGTCATCCACCACATCCTCAGTCACAGTGATTCAGGAAAGATAGTAAACAGGCTTTTAACTAAAATAACTTATTATCCTAAATTGTCAGCCTTGAAAACCACTAAAAAGAGAGAGAGAGAGACAGAAATGAAATGAAATGAAATGAAATGAAATGAAATGAAATGAAATGAAATGAAATGAAGTGTGTTGGAGATATGAGCAAATAATATAGTGTGATTCATTTTTAAAATAAAGAGGCTATTACCCAGCAACAGTGTGTCTATGACAAATATATTTAATATAAGGGAAATATTTTTTAAAATAAAAAAATGCACTGAAATATCAAAGAGTTATGAATCAGATTTAAATTTGTAATTCAGTAATGAAAGGTTAAAAGGTCAGTACAGTATAAGTGCAAAAATGCAAGATCACATATTCAGAGATACAGTTACACCAAACCAGGAAATGTCCATGTTCCAATAACCATGTTTCTGTGTTCCAAACTCTGATTTAATTAAATAAAAGCATTTTGTTACAATTTTTATTATGTATGTTATGAAATATTTATTCTATATTATGTAATATATAATTTATATCTATATCATGTATAACTATAATGTAATATTTGCTAAAATCCTCTTGATTTTATTGTATTTTAGATCCTATTTGAGGCTTTTTAAATTTATAGTCTTCTCATCTTAATCTTTGCTTTTTTGTATTTCCATTCTCATTTTAAATCAAGCAGAATACCTGTAAGAGGGGCTCATTATCTTGCTCTAAGTTCAGGTAGCTGTTTTTTATTTTACCATTAAATGAGATATATTAATAAAGAAAAATAATTTCATATACCTTAAAATTAAATAGATATGTAATTATATACTATATTGCAAATTGACACAACTTTATCCTCCAAATGCAAACTTCTTTATATTCCTATCATTCATTCATTCATTCATTCATTCATTTACAAAGCCATTTTCTAAATAATTTTTATATGCCATATATTTCCCTAGATAGCATCATCTCCTCTAGTTTCAAGAGTTTTGCTAAAGTTTTTACCCACTCTTGGATTCATTTATATATTAAATAGGAGTATGAATATAATTCATAACCACTGCTGTGGTGATAAAAATATAATGTGAGAAAAGTGCCTAACATGGGTGATGCTAAGAAAATAGATTTATTTTCTAAACTATGATAATAAAAATACATGCAAGCTAAACTAATAAAAACCTAGGTTGTCTTCACGCCCTCACATGCAACATCATCTCAAGATGGCTGCCACAAGATAGCCGTGTGCACAGCGGAGGCAGGGCCCTGCTGACACTTTGCTCAGTGAGGCCTGGACGTCCTGTGGCTCCTCACAGCATGGAGGAGGCTGGTCCCAGCATCTCCACAGCCTTGCCCACAGGAGGCAAGTCCTGGCAGATGAGGCAGGTTGTGGCAGGGGAGAGCAGGGGTGGGTGATCAGGCCAACAGGGGAGGGCAGTTGTGTGGCGATCAGGCCAGCAGGGGAGAGGAGTTGGGGGTGATCAGGCTGGCAAGGGAGCAGTTAGGGGACAATCAGGCTGGCAGGCAGAAGCAGTTAAGGGCAATCAGGCAAGCAGGCAGGTGAGCAGTTAGGAGGCAGTGGGGCTGGATTATGAGAGGGATTTCCAACTGCTGGTTTAGGTAGTCAAACATCCCCTGAGTGGTTCCACATTGGAGAGGGTGCAGGCTGGGCTGAGGGACACACACCCCCATCCACGAATTTCATGCACCAGGACTTTAGTCTATATATATAAACCCAAGTTACAAGAAGGACTAGAAGGAGCTGAATGACTTGTCATTATGACATGCACTATAACCTGCCAACCAGCCTGATGGGGCCAGAGCTGGCCGGCCAACCTTTACAGGCCCCTACCCCAGGCCTATGGGGCCTGATGGGCCCAGATTGGGACAAGCCTCCCAAATCCCACTCATGCTAGAATTCATGAACCTGGCCTCTAGTATATTTTATAACTTGGTGATTACTAAATGACATGAACTAAAAATAAGTTTATTTCCCCTTTCTGCATACTGATTTAATTATTAAATCAGTTTTCAGTATATTGTAAGACTTCCCTGTACAAACACAGTAGCCACTAAGCCATATGTGACTCCTTGATTTCACAATAACTAATACAAAATGGGTGTCATTAAAATTTAGCTCCTCAGCCACAATAGCCATACTTTAAGTGTTCACCTGAAACATGTGATATGTGGCTATAAAATTGGACAGTTAGAAAATAAACATTTCTACAATTGAGTAATACTTTAAACAATACACTTAGCAGTATTGTTAAAATCTTGAAAAAAATGTTAAGTCTGAGATAAAATTTTCTTGTAGTCAAAATTATCATTGCACATTTATAGAATAACTAACATCTAAGATCAAAATTAATTTTCTTAGATTCTTCATAATAGTGTTTTATCCTCCATCACTTTAGAATATACTGGTTACCATGTTTAGACTACCATATAAAGTAGGTGGTTTGTGTCTAGGTTCATTTGTTTAAATTAAAAATACATCCTATTTAAATACTGCACTCAAAAATGGTAGGGAGATGCTCACACTCAGAAAGTCACAAAGGAACTAAACTAAAATGATTGAGAGAAAAGCAATTTTTGTTCTTCAAATTCTCACTCACAGAGATTACTCGTTAGTTCTATACACTGTCTATGGATCTGTAGTGAGTTTTCTCTCTTCTCTCTCTTTTTCATCTCTCTCTCTCTCTCTCTCTCTCTCTCTCTCTCTCTCTCTCTCTCTCTCTCTCTCTCTCTCTCTCTCTCTCTCTCTCTCTCTCTCTCTCTCTCTCTCTCTCTCTCTCTCTCTCTCTCTCTCTCTCTCTCTCTCTCTCTCTCTCTCTCTCTCTCTCTCTCTCTCTCTCTCTCTCTCTCTCTCTCTCTCTCCTAATTACTTAGAAGTAATTTTTATTAAGATAAATGCATTATTAAAGTGACTCCACCCTTTAATAATTTATTTCGCTATTTTTGACAATATATGGCTTTTAAATTAGGGCAGCTTGCTATGATAACTTTCTAAAACATTTTAAGTTGATGCTATTTTTTTCTTACATTTTAAACTAATGTTTACAGAGAGTGTAGTATATAATCCTCTTATTATAAATGCTTTCTGAATGATAATATCAATATGGGTTATAATATAATATATACATTTAAAATGTTAATTATAAAAATAATCAATTTGAAATATTGCCAGAATAAAAACATTTTCTCAAAAAATGAAAACTTTACATGAAATTGTACAGTTTAACTTATTCTTGAAATAATCTCTGTTTCTGCTTTTTTTCCATTTCTAAAAACTGACCCATTTGTCATATTCCTTTAAGGTATAAAGAGGGAGAAAAAGAATCATCTTAGATATGTGCAAATGCATATTTTCTACAGCTTGACCACTCCCTTCTGTCCTCAGTCCAAGGTGGCTTTGAGGGAATTTTTCACAGTAGAGTAACTATTTTAGTTATGCTTCATTTTAATAACAAATATTAAACTGTTTGTCCTTGCCCTTATTCCTTTCTTAGTATATTTTTCTGAGACAGTGAGCATTAAATAGCCTTCTGTCATAACACACACACAAGAAGTAGATGGAAGTATTAGTATTCATTTATAATTTTTTTAAATGTAAATAATTAGAATTTCTTAATCATGGGAGATATCTACATATGTCTCTTAATTTACCATATGTTGCTTATATGCATATTAAACTAAGCATGTTTTATTTTTATCTAGATTAGTACATCTAGTCTACTGGCCTGAGATTAATAACTTTAAAAATGTCATCCTTAGTCATTTCTGGGAACTATCCGTAGAATCATTTCAAATGACTTTAAGGATAGTTTTCTCAGATTCATCTACTCAAGGCTTTTCACTCTCCTCTATATTACAATTCCTGAAACTAAACACCCCATGGAATAAATGTGGACTGGACATGGGTTTAATTTTTACTGGAACAATTACAAGAAAAAACTCAACCTTAACTCAGAGTTAAAACATCATACTCACTAATTCCACACAGCATTTTACTAATTTATTAAAAACAACAATTAATGACAACTGCAAATAAAAGTGACCATGGGGGTCTATAAGGCTTCACAAACAACATCCAGGATCAAAGAAGATGCCAAGGACTCCCTTGTTTGGAGCCACCTCAAGCTTCTCCGGCAGCTGTCTTTAGTTAGCCCCCGTTGTCTGGGGTCGGGCCACAACTAAAGTTTTCCCCACAGCGAAGGAGCATTTTCTTCTTCATCTTAAAAGCAGGCAGTCAAAACAGGATCAGGTAAGATCACACCACTTTTCTTAAGTTGGGCTCTTGCTTTCTGGTGAACAATACTTATTTAAAAATTATATATCATAAACCCAGATTTCAAAGGAAAACACTATTTAAATCTCTATGAATACATCCAATTTTAATTAAAAAATCACACATTCATCATGAAATATTCTGAAATATCTTTTATTTTGATTTTTCTCTTAAAACAATGGTTATGCTTTTACTTAGTATCTGGTGACTAAAAAATTCACTGCTCAGATTTCTTTCAGAATAAAGAAAAGCGTGGCCTAAGGATTAGTACAGAACACAGAAAGTGGTCACAATGTCCCACTGGCAGAATGCCAGCTCTGGAAAGCATGAGATCATACCTCCACTGAGAACTTTACTATACTTTTTTTCTGACTTTTCGGCTTATGACCCTGCTATGTCCTGAATGTCATCAACTATTACCCTTCTCTGCCTGAAAAAAACTGTTAAAGGCCATCATCATTGTCACAGAGGCAGTGACTCTACTCCTCCATACAAAGAAAGAGTTTTCATGAATCTTAATTTGTACAGTTTTATTGCAAGTTCATGCTGTAAAGTGCCAAATCACTTGATCCATAAGACCCCGACTAAGCAATGTTCTACCTAATTCTCTGGCCTCATCTCAAAGCAGACATGAGGCTTATATATCTCAACCTCACTGGTCTTCCTTCAATTCCTATAATTCCCCTTGCTAATTTTTCCTCAAGACCTTTGCCCATGTTTTTTTCTTACTAAAAGGAGCACCTCCTTCAATGCTCTGAGAAGCTCTTTGTGATTCCTTAGAGTTATATATGCTTACTCTAGTTATAGAGTCCTGTATTAGGCTCTATTTTCACTTTTTTCTTTATGCCATAAATGCAATTGAATAAATTTTGCACCTGTGATAAATATCATTTCAGTCTAAACAACCAACCTAGTTTCTAGGCCATCTATCATATATGTTCAATAAATATTTTGGACAAATGAGTGAATTAATAAATATTAATTAATAAATACTTCATCATATTTACCATAATAATATTTTATTGTTATTAAAGCTATATCTATCTCTCTCTATACACACACACACAAACACACACACACACACACACACACACACACACACACACACACACATATATATATATATATTTTAGAAACCCAGTGCAGGAAATTTGTGCATGGGGGTGGGGGGAAGGGGTGCCTCAGCCCAGCCTGCACCTTCAGCCCAGCCTACATCCCTCTCGCAATCCGGAACAACTAGCTCCTAATAGCTCACCTCCCTGTCTATGCCCCTGATTGCCTCTAACTGCCACCAGCCAGCCTGGTTACTCCCATTACTGTACCCCCTGCTGGCCTGGTTGCCTTTAACCTCCAGCCCCCTCCAGCCCCGTCACCCCTCACTGCCCCACCCTGCCAACCTAGTCACCCCAAGCATATGTTCAGTCTTTCATTCAGTTGCGATGGTTGCTTAGGCTTTTATTATTATAGATTATGAAGTTGATATCTTTAAACCTAAGAGTAGAAATCTTTTGAATAACATTTAACTTTTCAAAATACTTCAGTATATTTAAGCAAATTTAGAATAAAAATATTAATAAGACTCACTTGAAGAAAGCTATGTTGTTTATGATATTAGTTGAAGAAATCTTGTTCTAGTGGTATAAATAGAGGCCAGATTGCAGACGATTGAGGAATAAATAAATTAAAGGAAAGATAAAGGCATTAGCTTAGAAAGTATCTGAAATCATGAATAACGTGTGTGTGTGTGTGTGTGTGTGTGTGTGTGCATGTGCTTGTGTATAAATGGGACATTCATTTTTGAATGGGAAAGATATAAGAATGTTTGATGTTATGAAGATAAATCAGTAGGGGATTTTGAGCCAGAGAGAACAGGCAAAATAATGGATAGACATCTCCATAAAAGAGAAAAAGTTTAAACTACATTTTTTTCAAATGTGGTATAAATTACATACAGCATCACATTAGTTTCAGGTACTCCTCATTATGATTCAATATTTGTATATATTGTGAAATGATCACCATAATAAGTCTAGTTAACATCCATCACAATATTTATAATTTTTTCTTGTGATGAGAACTTTAAGATTTACAACCTTAGCAATTTTCAAATATGCAACACTATAGTCACCATGCCGCATATTACATCCTCATGACATTTATTTTTATAACTGTAAAATTCTAATCATCTTCACCATTTCACTAATCACTCATCCCCCATCTCTGGCAGACAATCTGTTCTTGGTATCTATGAGCTCATTTTTCCCCCCAGATTCCACATATAAGTGAGATCATAGAATATTTGTCTTTGCTTAATTTATTTCACTTATTATAAAGCTCTCAAGATCCAGCATGCTGCAAATGACAAGACATCATTATTTTTATGGCTGAATAATATTTAAATCTGTATATATATCATATCATCTTCATCCATTTAATAATCAATGGAAGCTTAGGTTGTTTCCATGTCTTCACTATTGAAATAATTCTGCATAAAAATGGGGGTTTCATATTTTTTCAAAAATTGGCTTTAGCTGGTGCTATGTTCCTTTATTATAAAAGAAGGGAAGAGGAAATGTATAGATAGGATGCAAGGCTAGTGAAAAAATATTAAGGAATTTCTTTTTTGATAAGAGATAGGTCAGAGGTAGTAAAGTAGGGTCGGAGGACAGCAGACAAATATTAAAACCTCTGATGCATTAAATTGAATCATTGGTCCATAGATGAGCAAATGATATTTCTAGGTAATACTGATTTTTCCGTAAAGTGAGACCTAAATTTTTAATATTCTCAATATTTATAGTAATATCCTTTTCTAATAGTGTTTTCTAGATAGTTAATAGCTCACAGATAAGTTCAGTCAAGATTGGTAAGGAAGGCTGATATGGATAAGTGAATGAAGTTGTGAATTATTATAGTTAAGATGCAAAAGAAAGCAAAGAATTGAAAATTTTAGAATAAGTACAGCTAAAAATAGGCTACATAAGTGTTTTTGTGTCAATTTTTTTTCTTTTTAATTTCTTTATTGATTAAGGTAATACATATTTATCTTCATCCTCCCATTACCTTCTCAAACCACCCTCCCACACCCATACCCTCACCCCCCTGTTGTCTGTGTCTACTGGTTAGGCTTATATGCATGCATACAAGTTCTGTGGTTGATCTCAAATCCTTACACCAAGACTTCCCTACTTTCTCTCTGAGGTTTGACAGTCTGATCTATGCTTTCCTGTCTCTGTCTTAACGTATTCACTGCTGAGCTCTCAATGTAAGTTAAGTTCTTACAATGGCCTTCATTATGATTCCTTAAAATGACACTTGCATTAGATTGCAAAAGATTTTTACATGCATGGCATTATTGTTTTACATTGTTAATCTTTAAAAGTTAAAAAAAATAGTCAGGTGGACTATTATTTGGTTTTCCATATTCAAACACTTAGGCCAATGTAAACGGGAGGTTTCCATTTCATATAAATTTATTTTCAGAAAGGTTTATGTTTGACTTCCTCATAGAAAGAAAGGAAGAAATTCTGTGAGGAAAAACCTTATTGGTTGCTTATTTTTATTTATCTGATGCTCTGGGTCCATACCCACTTATAGTTAATATAATATTAAATATATCTTTTGTTTAATACATTGAAACAGGCTTTGATACCCTTGTACATTTTTTTTCAGTTCTATAAGTGAGTGAGGTGATAAATTCAATTGACTTTGTGATATTTGTTCATGCACTGAATTATCTGAGTGTTAAGGTATTTTCCTTTAAGAGTTATTGCAACAAACTAGAACTAGTACATAGAGGTAATGTTTGGTAGACAGTCTTTAAGATGAGACTCAAGTCAGGGACTTGAACATCATAGACTTCTAGAGAGTGTCTAAAATTAATTCCTCCAGCCAGCCCTAACTGATTTCAAATTAATTGACCCAACATAAACATTTACCCAGGAATTGACATATTTCTTT